>NC_092820.1:113540785-114147452 GCF_023375885.2 Dermacentor andersoni | reverse complement strand
CCAGAGACAGAGCAGACGGTGTTATGAACTAGCAATATCCACGTGCAATGAGATTCTGTTCAGTTTAGGAAAGTTCTTACTTGGGCAAAGCGGCCACGTTAAAATCATTCGGCCAAATGTCATATTGACCCCTCTTCTACAGAAGCACCGGGCGGAGATAAAAAATTGCGTGCCCTAAGCAGAGTGGTTAGCTTTGTGATGCTCAGAAAAATTACAGCCCTGGTATATTAGCTACCTGCCCCTATTAGCTTAGTTGTGGGATATGTCGGCATCAGGTGAATCGGCGCTCACTCCCCCCCCCCCCCCCATTTAACTAGTACAATTTTCCAATTGTGCTCCCCCACATCCTGGATATTACGCTCAGAAAATCTAAGCCTGAATGACTACTTTCATATTGCATCCTGTAGACATCTACAGACGCCGTAACAGTTGGTGCAATGTAGTGTAAGCGTAGATAAAATGGAGAATCGCTGAAGTGAGCGATCTTCCAAAGGCAAACACATATAAGGTAGCGCACTAAACAAGATTATGAGCAATAACACGCCTGCATCACAATATATACTCTGCAATGTTTACACCACAATCCAGGGTAACAAGAATCAATTTATATGGTCTGCTAATTGCGTAAGATGTTTGCGCGCCTCTAATTTTTTGTACATTATACCCGTACTAAAAGTCGTTGCAGCGTTGATCTGGTGAGCTTGAGGTTGCGGGTTTGACCCCGGCCGCGGCAGCCACCTTTCAGTGATGGCGAAATGCAGAAGCACTCCTGTATTTAGATTTAGGTGCACGTTTAAAGAAAGCCAGGTGGTGAACCCTAATCCGCGATCTTCTTTAGGGCGTGCCGTACGCTCAAATGGTCGTTTTGGCATCATAACTCCTCTGAATTTGTTTCTCTTTTTATTGGCGTTGGACTTTCTCTTACTAAACCGTGTATATACACTGCTTGCGTAATCATAGGCAAAACGTCGCGAAGACATTTATTTCCTTTAGTTTACCTTGGCGCAGGGACATCCAGAGGGCATACATAAAGAAAGCTAATGGCCATAGTAGATAAGCACTGGAAGGGCATAAGTCTACAGGCTTTCAAAGGACAGTATACGTATTTCACACAATAGCGCTATAATATGCAGGGTGTTTTCTTATACTATACAGGATTTTAAAAATCGCGTGTTCTAGATAGCAACATTCTAGCCATTGTGCCATTTCACTTCATTACTTGCGCAAGATATCAAAATGCATGGGGAAACAAGATTTTACTCATTTATTATTTAACCATCACTTTACGGCACAATTCGCACTTTACGAACTATAGGCGGTGAGTTGGCAAGCCCTATCCATTTCGAACGGATTCTCAGGACTGTACCAGTTTGGAAATGTTCGTTCCCACTCTGTGCGAGGAAGAAGTTGATTGGCGTTGCAGTTATTTTCAGGTTTGAAAGCATGAAACGAAGTGTTCTTGTTTCTTTTTTCTAATGAAGTCAGTGGAACAACACTACACTTTAAATACAAGCTTGAAAGCGCTTTTAACGCAAACTGGTGCCGTCCTCAGAATTTGTTCGAAGGGGCGTGCCTTGTAAGTAAACCGACTGAAGTTGTGTATTGCAATATGTGCTCGAAATTTTGTAGAATTGTAAAAGGGCGGTCCGCCTCCTGGAGCAATTAAATGCAATGGTTACGATCGCGCTATCTGGTAGAGGCGACTCTTAGAAACTGCGATAGTCAAAACAAAAACCTGATATGTTTTCTGGAGATCTATAGAACGCGTAACTAAAGTAATAAATGACTCCGCGGTTTCTACTGACTGCCTTCTCCTACTTTGTATTATGAAATCAGCGCCCATATATTGCAGAGGAGAGTCATCGAAGCAAAGCGGCTGCTTCATAAGAAAAGCGTTATTAGCTTTCTCTCGCTTGGTCAACTCTACGAAGTGGTTAATTAGAACTGATTGGTGGCAAGCTTGTGAAAACGACGTTATGGGTTCCTGCAAGTCCTCCCGCATTCGCACCACAACTACAGACACGCTGCCCTTGAGCTACTGTCTATATCATTGCGGGGTTCTTTGAATGGTAGATGAACCGTTCACTGCTTATTGCCAGACCAGCCGCATTCGTGTGTGATGTTTGTGGCTTATATTATACAATAATAGAAGACGTTATGTCAAAAAAGCCGCTCATATAATAATGACCGGAAATGGCAGATTCTGATTGAGCGACCCTAGTGTCTGACACATGCTGAAGCTAATGCGAGAGGTCTCCTACTGATGTTGGATGCCTATACGAGGTCCTCTATAGTAAGCTAGCGTTCATTTTTTTAATTTTGAAATTCCAACCTTCATTGTAACAAGGCCGCCGCGATCGGAAGTCGATTCCGAGACCTCGTGCGCCACTTCGAATCATTTTGCTCGTCTCGATGAACGTTTCTCTGCAGCCACGAAACCACAGCTTCAGATCGATGGGGTTTAACGTCCTGAAGCAACACTGGGGCTACGAGAAGAAAGATTAGCTGCTTGGGCAGGGAATCGAACGAGCGACCTCTGACACAGCCGCCGAGACCCTCCCCTGTCGCCCACCCCCCACCCATTGGTGGATCACGTCGCGAGCGTCTTGTCAGGAGTGTCACGTTCACTCACGTCGAGGTGAAGGAGAGGCCGCACGTTGTCTGCCGATAGACGGCGCAGACGTTCCTGAACGCCTCGAAGCTCATCTGGCTGAGTACCGCACGCACCGTCCTGTTGAAGACCCGCACGTGAGTGAAGACCAGGATGTCGCACGCATTGTCGGGCGGAAACAGCGGTTTCATGGCAGCCGCAGTCGAGCCCACCGAGCACATGAGCGGCGGGGGTGTCGTCGTCGATTGGGCTACGAGAACCAATGAAAGCGAGTGCAGTTAAATGGCCGTCGCCGTGATCGTCATCAATCAACTTATTCGCGATGATGAATTGGCGTTTCGTGGCGCAGGGGCCGAGTATATGGCCATAGAGTGCCAGTACTTGTTCTTAAGTATGACCCATAGGGCACAAAGTATGTAAGCTTATACTTGAAATCCGCATTGAAGGAGACGGAAACACGAAGAGAAGGACATATGGGCGAGCGCTGTCAAACAAATGAAGTTTATTAATAGCAGAACACCGCCTTAGTACTCATGCGGTTAAGAGACATGCCAATATAAACTCTAGAAGAAGATGATCATCATCATCAATAGCTAAGGCATAAGCACTCTTTGTGCCAATAAAATAGAACTTCTACATACTCATTATCATTATGTCATCGTCGTCGTCATAGGTTTCGTTATCTTATTATTTCTTATGCTATTTACACCATGGTCATGCGCTCGCTTTCTATAACGAATGGAACGAAAGGCGTTTTGAAATCCGCGCACCTGGTAGGCTCTTTCTGCATTAACGCCGCAAAATGAAGGCGATGGGGCTGGCGTAGTTTACTAATCTTTCCGAGTTGAAAAAACACAAGACAAAATTTCAGACTGGCGTATTTTGGGATGTTCTGTAATCCGACGTTCTGTAGTTCTTCAGCTACACCTAATTGAAAATTGACAGAGATGTCTTTAGGGCTACGTAAATGTGTTAGTGCAAAAAAGTAAAAAGTGAACAAAAATTTTCGCCGGGGATCCGAACTTGCGACATGATGATTCTAATCCAATTATCTTACCACTGCACTACGCCGAACGTAGTTAGACTGGTACATTTCAGCCATGTCAACAGTAACAATCGTTCTCTTGGCTGCTCTTTACATTTGTATGATGAGAGAGCAATGGGTTCGCTTTCACTTCGCCACGTCAACAGTCGCGTCTCTAAAAGAGAAGTGTTACCATCTGCCAGTACTCCGTGAAGTGCTAGAACATCAACTTCGCTTTACGATACCTATACCGGTTAAGAAATTCATAAATAGACGTGGTGACCGGGGACACTGTTAGGGTTGTTGCTGCTAATTTCGACAGCTGTCACTCGCTCTTTACACTTTTAAGCGCGCATATAATTCCTATCTTCAGCGCAACAGAGGTACATAAACATTCACGAATAAATGCTCATTTAAATAGCCTACCCGTTTCTCAGGGCAGCGCTTGTGCCCGAACACCGACAGCTGAGCGAGAAGGATTTTCACCCAATTTAGCGGAACCCAAAACTTATTTTCCGCTTAGCAAAAGTTTAGGAAATATTTCTGCGAAATTAACTAATCTGTCAGCGTTACACCACGTGTCAGTCCACAGGCCTGTGTGCCTCATGTTACAAACCAAAACAAAATAGATACGTAGCCGTTCCCGCAGACGCTTTGATTTCCATCAACGACCGATTATGAGGAAGAGGGTGCAGGGTGATGGCGGGTGCCTCATCGTCACGGCACAATTACGACAATTTTAATGCCGGTGTCGGTGCTAGCAGCATTGCCGTATTCAGAGGACGCACCATTGAATACCACGCAAGAGTAAAGTAGAGTGCACACCACTGATTTTAAACTGACGTAAAATTTGAAAGCGTCGCAACGAAAAGTGCTTCTGTCTCGGCGTCAGAACTTATGTTGTTGCGATAGAAAGTGGCACATTTCTAACGCCACGAAAAAAAGTGCCTGCCGTCGCGACAGAGAGTTCCTGTTTCAACTTCAGAATCGCTGTCGCGACAGAAAGTCGGTGCGAATTCATAACTCTTATTCACGAGACAGAACATTTCTGTTACGACTTCTGAACTCTTGGTCATCGCGACACGATGGTTCTGTCGCAACGTCAGAATTTCCGTCATAACGTCAGAATCGCTGCCGCGATAGAACAATATTGCTGCTACTTCAGAACTCTTGTTCTCGCAACAGAACCTTTCTCCTGGGACTTCCGAACTTTTCGCAATCGCGAATAAATGTTACAGCTGCGACATCAGAATTTCTGTCGTAGCATCAGCAATGTCTCTCCCGACTACACAAACGTCAGGAACTTCTGTCGTACGGAAGAAATTTCTGCAGTCACGACAGAAATTTCTGTAGTTGCGACGGAAATGTCTGTAGTATCGACAGAAATGTCTCTTGTTTATTCAACTGGGTTGATTTCAGCGATCATTAAAATTCAGCGTGCGTCTGCGACATGATCCCATTACGAGGGAGAAAACCTTTCACAGGATCTTCAATATCATCTGATCTATATCTGCCGTTCTCGCCTCATTCCTGCAAATTTCCTAATCACGTAACGCTATGTAACACTCTACTGCCTCCGACCTCGCCTACATCCCATTGAACCCATTTAGTTACTCTAACAGACCATTGCGTCTGTGTTTGCATTGCATCATATTCCAAATGTTACTTCTTCCTTTCTGTTTAAACTAGAACAATGTACACCTCCATGGGTATGCTAATATACACTGTTAGCCTGTACCGTTAGGCCTATGATTTCTTCGTTCCATCCCGTGCTGTGCGGTTTTTGACTGCATTTTCAGTGTGTTATTTTCAAAGGTTTGTATTATAGAACTACAAGAATGCTTTCATTTGCTTTTCTTGCCAAGTACGTCAGAAATAGCTACATCACTTGGAAGCATCGGTCTAATTGCACTCCAGATCAAGCTTTTACTCTTCTGCAGAGTTTCAGCTCATAATCTGCGTCAACTCTGGGTACTTGACCTCAATAAATATGTTATTTGATTGCTTCAAGGAGCTGTTATTATTCCATTCGAGTTTGGATCGAATAATCATGACAGCTCTTGGAATCACTCGGTCCCTCTTAAGTTTATGCTCCAACCGCATCGCCGGAACGTTTGTTCGACGTCACGGATTTCAAGGTGTATTTGCATGCACCGGCTGTTTGTCTTGCACAAAAATTAGGAAAACTAACTAGAATGTATTGCTTGTAGAAGGTAGAACACAATGTAATCCTTGCTAATAGACAAACCCAATTTGAGTCCCGGGAAGAGGCCTTCAATATCAATGATGTGAGGTAGTGATATTGCGGGATTCTAAATGGCACGTGTCCCTTCGTCTTTTCTTCTTGGTTTACTAAGACATCGCTTACCCTGAGTTATTCCACAAGTATACTATTTTGGCAATCCAGCGTACATTCAAGGCATTTCATGCAGTTTGGGTCTGTACAATAATTGTCGCGTAGCGCAGCATCGTACGCAGGCAGGTATAAACGCCTCGCAGCCATTTTGCCACCGTTTAGCGACATTGCGTTCTTGCCTGTTTCAATAAAAATATCACACCACCATAGGGTGCACGGAGAAACCAGTTTTCTCGGGTGAAGGCAGTCGTAGGCACCGAATGTTGGGCAAACGCTCGTACATGTAAGGGGGAAGGCAGCACAAAAAACACCGAAACGAAAACGAAAAAACGCAGTAAACAGGGCGGCAGAGGGAAGGACAGGCATGCCGTGTGCTGAACACATGATACAGCAAGCCTGAAGTGAACGTTCGACATAGTACGAGAGAAAAGGTTACTCACAAGTTTTTGAAATCGAATCGCCTAAAAAGATTTTAGCAGAGTGGAGACATATTGTATAACGTAAAATCAAAAGAGTACAAAAAAAAAAGAGACTCGGACAAGACAACACTAAAAGCACTTCGTTGTGTTCAGTCTTGTCGGTGACTTCATATTGCGCTTTTGATTTTACGTTATATCATGAACAAAATAGTCCAGCAAAGAGCCTTGTAAGAGACATTGCGACTCTTTACAGTAAATGAATGACGGTGCCGCTGATAGCAGAAGGTTGGCTTTGTAGTCTGATTTCTTTTATCCCTGGGGGTATTTTTGGAGGTGACGCACTAATGACGTTCGTTATCTGGAACCACTTTTGTTTGTCTCTCATTTTAGCAAACAGTTCTTACTGAACAAAAATCAAGGTATACCTTGCTTTATCTGCCTCGTTCTTTCAGTCTTTGCTCTATTAGTAATTTTGTTCACATTGCATCTATGAGCCTGAACAAAAATTCGCGTACGACGGTCACGCGGTACTTAACCGCGTTTATTAGCATTTTATTATTCTTTTGTATAGCATACATCACATCTGAGTTCAGATATGTAATAAAGTGAACGTTGTATGTTGGCTGTTTAGAACTATTTTTCTTTTTGTTACCCGATCGTGTAGTAATCGGTATCGAATCCTGGCACCTCATTTGTGTTTGCATAAGTGCATTCATCCACTGCTGCGACCAGCATGGGAGGATCTCAACAACAGCTGGCACCACTAAATATTCAAGCTTATTTTTGTCACCTTTAACGCTCTTCCACATACTTCCACTTACTTGTTGTAAAAGAACACAGTTCTGAAGTTATGAAGTTTGGCTACGCTAGATTTCTCCTATATATTCATGGTACGTCAACTAAGCAGAATTTCGACCTCACTACCTATCGTGACATCAAGGTATCGTCGTGACAACCGCGTTTTTGTTGACACTTTCTGCGACCCGATTACAGCGTGCATGACATATTTCTGAAAACTCACTCGAGGGCATAGTAGGCACCGTGCTGCTCGTCGTCACCGTCGCAGTCACCGTCGCCATCGGTGTCGCCACGGTGCTGGAGGTCGAAGGTGTCGTTCGTCGCCTAGGTTGAGTGTGTAGCGCTGTTGGGAGGGGCTAGAGGGAGGACGGGGACCCAGTAGCGTGAGATATTATGACGTGACAATAGTAACCGCGGCATTGTTTGCAACGTGGGCTTTTATCGCGATAGCAATTATGTGGACACTCCTGGCGCATTTCTGCCGTCGCCGTCGCCGTGAAGTACCGTATGAGTGAAAGCGTGTGAGGGTGAGCCGGCGAACGCGGTTCAATCTCGTGTGAGCGAGTGAGGAACGCAGCCCGGATGTGTGCCCTCTCCTGTGGCGCGTGAGGCTGGGGGATCAGGCGTGGGAGGAGGCGCGTTCTAACACAATACAACAAAAAGTATGTATTCCTTCAAATAGCAAAAGTGAACTTGCTACCGCTGTAAATATAGAGCTTACAGTCAGACTGTTTTTCCTTGATTTTATTTGCTTTTCGTGGAGTGATGATGATGATGGTGTGCGGTGTTTAATGGTGCAAGGGATTCGTTTAGTGAGAAAGCAATCCCAATTACAGTTGACTGCGGCACTTGGTGTCGTTATGTAGCGTGTATAATCCAACGCTAAGCGTCGAAGCTGTGTATAACTTACGCCTCTTAACTTTACAGCTATCATTCGGTACTATCAGTCCTCAGCAGCATGGTTTCGCATCAGGACTCTCCACAACTACCTACCTAGTTAGCTTCATGATGCATGCCTGTCCAGCAGTGTATAAAAAAGTACAGCTCGATGTCATTTATTTTGACCTCAGCAAGGGCTTTGAGGTTGTATGCCACAAAATACTCCTTCAAAAGTTGACACAACTTGATCTGCACCAATCTGTCACAGCGCTGATAAGAAGCTACCTATGCGAACCGTACGCCAACGTTAGCGTGAATGGTCAGTCGTCACTTATGCGGTTAAAAGTGGAGTTCAAGGGTCTGTCTTCGGCCCTCTTCTTTTCTCACTGTTTATTAACAACATTTTGGCAGTCATTCAAAACTGCAGTTTTGTTATATGGTAATGACGCGAAACTTTTCAAAGCGGTAAACAATTATAATGATTGCGCCGCTCTTCCGAAAGACATTGCGAATTTTGCGTCATGGTGCGCTGGAAACAAGCTGGTCATAAACGCATCGAAAGCGAAAATTGTAACCTTCACGCGGAAGACTAGCAGGACTTTATTTTCCTATAGCGTGAAAAAAACGTTCTACTGCTAAGAACTCAGGGAACAAAGGAGCTTGGAGTGTACTTCGATGACTCTGAGTTTTTCACCCCATACTCAACAGATGAGCAGCATGCACCTCGAATGCTCGAGAAACTATGTCGGTTGACGAGAGACTTCCAACAACCTGGGCCATTGGTAACATTATGTAAGAGCATATGCCGTCTAGTTCTTGAGTAGGCCTCCGTCATTTGTGCCGGCACTTGTAGGTCAAATTGGGAGCTTCTCGCAAGTGTGCAAAAAATGTTCGCATCCATATTTAAACATCGATTCCGTAGAAAACCTTCCATCTCCGTGGAGCTGACACGGATGCTCCCGTTATGTGCCCTCACCTGTAGACGCAACAAATCGGATGTTTATCTTCTCCTCAAGTTAACACATAGAAAAATCTGCTGCTCGCACTTGCTTTCTAATGTGCCCTTTTACATACCGCAGAAAAGCACAAGGGAACAGCGCGACTTTCAGCCTTACAATTTTTGTGACCTTCCAATGTTTGTGACCATCTAGAGTGCAGGCGTCATATAACGCCCATTCAGAGTTCCTGGATATCCTCATGCCTAATTTTAATATTTTGCTGAGAGGAACTGCAGAGGAATTTCAATAACTGAACAAAAACTCTCGTCTGTTCTGTGTTCCACCATTCTGTAATCCTTTTCTGTTTCTCCACTTTTATTTTGTATTCTCTTCGCGTACACATTTTATGATCTGTTGAAATCTGTATTCGCGAACTTATCTTTTTTTATGTTGTGTGTGCGCGTGCGTGTGTGCATCTGCGGGTATGCACTATTTTTTTTTCTGTGCATTGTTTTGCCGAGTGTGCCACCACCAAGACCCTCGAGGTTGTTCATGGGAACTTTAACAAACACCTTTGATTGCTTGCTTGATTGATGATTGATTGAAAAATTGATTGATTGATTGATGTTGTGTAACAGCATTACCATTACCTTGGAACAGTGTATAAATGTCGTATGGGTGTGATAGTCACTACCAGTTGTAACAAGTACGTTAGTCATTTCTGAGACCTCTTTTCATTACCTACTTAAAGCGTTTAGTGGGCATTTTGTGAATACACAGTTACTATCCTGTTCAAAATATGACATTTCTGCACTTGGCAATAAACCTCTTTATTTACTTGAAATTTCTTAAATTGAAGTGACATTTCAGGCGGAAGTGGTTACTAATACGAGAGAAGGCGTGGAAAAAGTTGGTAGTTGTTGCAAACACAAGTATACCTATGCAGCAACACAGGGTAGCCGGCCAATTAAAACGGTAAATATAAAACTATTACTTTGTTGTTATGCAATGATAACTACGGCATTCAAGCATGTATGTTAGTGTGCAATCGTTGCTACTGGTGCGGGAGGCAATGCCGGTAACCCAGAGAAGTTTCGGCGAGTACATATTAGCTGGCGGTTACGTTGCTGATGACTTATTTGCAATTATTTATCAAATTTCGATGTTCACCACCACTCAGAATATTGTCTCCAAAAAATAGAAATTTTTATCACATTCAGATGCAGTCGTCGCTAAGACGCCCGTTCTAACTTTGCGAACCCGCTTGAGGTGACTCGCTTACGGCAGACACTGTGGCGATGCCGACTTCAGACAGATCAGAGCAAGTCACTCCTCGTAATGTATGCCAATGCAATAAAAAAAAAATGCACGTACAATACACGCGTAAGAGCCAATGTCAAGTGAAGCCAATGTCAAGTGAAGCCCCCGCTTAAATACAATGTACAAAACTGTTCCACCTTCAGCATCGCGTCTTGCAGCACAGTAATGACATGCCTGCGTGGCATGTCGCGGGTAACCGGACTACGCCACTCACGTGATCCACGCGACCGCGCATGACGCTAAGCCAATTTGTTATGTGAACGCTGCCCAGCGAGCGAGATATTCGGCCAGGGAGCGGTAGCAGCGGCAACCATCGCGATCGAGAAAGTCCGCTAGGCTTCGCAAAGAAAGCTTCGCAATTAAAGCGAGCTGTCTTGCAGCAGCACGGGGTTCTGTCTCGCAGGATTCGTGGTAGACGCCATGACTCACAGAGGTACTTATCTCTTCGACGGCGGGGACTGCCATGCGAGGTGGGGCGTCACCACCGCCGGATCGGTTGCTGCCGACTGCGTCGTTCACCTCGGAGCCTAGCGAAAAAAGACAAAAAAAAAGAAACCAGCCGTGATGATGTGTTACCTTATCCGCATCTTTGCGAGGTGCTTGGTTACTTATTGAATGTTGGGCGTTGTTTACGTTCGTGGCGTAGGTCAACAGTGACGGTTGCGCTCCAAGAGCAAATTACGTGCCGGAAAGTTTCTTTTTTGTTTCTCTCTCTCTCTCGATTCTGTTTCTCTGAATTGAGTGCGAACCCCATGTTCGGCGAGAGTTATCGTATATTTCTCAACTACAGCATGTTTTTGTCTCACTGAGCAATGTTCAAGACACGTTGCAGTTCAACTTGGCGTTTTAAGAGCAAACTTGTTAGTCGGCACGAAACGGCGGCCACAAAACACACATAGGCGCAAAACGCAGGGTCTGTTTACGACTAATTTTAGGCATCGAAATGCACATATGCCAGGTGTTTCATTTTAGTGGTTGCGGAATTTTTAAAAGCAATCAGCTCATCAATTTAGCACAGATCTACTCATTAACCTAAATTACTCAGTGAGGCAAGCACCACTAGCACGAGACATAAAACTATCTGTTAGACATATTAACAAAACATCACTAATCAGTGATTTCACTAATTATTCTAAGGCACAAGATTACCATAGGCACAAGCACATACTGCAAGTCAACTAGTTCTCGGGGCACATACATTCGGAAAGGATTTAGAAGTTATAAAACTAGTTTTCAGATAACCATGCACTCAAACTTCCGTAAAAATTCGCTGTCTCGTTTGCTTTCTTTTTTACGAAAACACTTTTCTTTTATGAATTGAAGCAAAGTAACTTCAACGCCAAATTTATGTTGTCTCAAATTTTGGGAACGCATATCGCGAAACTGGGGCCCTATAACGTAAAACTATTCCAATATGTTTCTATTCCAATCTCCTGACGTCAAATTTGCGTGACCACCGACGCAAGCACCGGGCGGTCACCCACAGGGTTGTCTGTACAGACCAATCAAACACTCTCCTCGTTCATAGGAGGTCACTTTTGTTCGCTTGAAAAACGAATAACATCGCCTACACTGAGCGGCTTGTCGTATCTGATTGGCTGACAAGAGGCGAGGAGAACGCTCAAGTGGAGAGGGATTCACTGGGGCAGAGCCAGTGCACTGAAAATCGATAACCGGGTGAAGAGGGTGGTGCCGGCGTCTGCGATTGGTCGGCCTTGCCCTACTTAGCTTGCGGTGACTTGTCTAAATTCGCGGCGGCATGCAACGGAAGCTTAAGAATGACGCTAAAACTGACCCTCAGCAAAGAAGAGTTGGCAGAATGAGGTGGTAAACGTGCCGAAAGTGCTCGAAAACGTTACACGGCCACGCAAGAAGTTTTATTATACGCAAATACACCCATGCTCTCCGGCAGGTGCGAGTAGCCAGCGTCTCAGCGATCGGCGGCAGCTATCTTTTATTCCTTACGGAACGGGGCAGCCTGCAGCTATTCCGAAAAAAATTCAGTTTTGTTCGGCATATTAATGCATCTTTATCGCGTACACGTCACTTTGACGCGGTGAGTTTTTGCGGTTTTGTGACGTCGCATGACAGGCAGGTGAAGTGGGTGCAGCCCGAAAGCTTTTTACCAATAGCCGAGGACTAATGGCGAAAAGGGGTCGAATCATGAATAACTGTTTTTCTTTTTCTGTCAAATCATGTATAATTAGTATGTACGCATCATATCAGATGGGGCGCTATCGCGGTGTTCGTGACGTCGCGTGACAGACAGGTGAAGTGGGGGTGGTCGAAAAAAGTTTTTGACCAATCGTGGAGGGCTGATAGCAGAATTGGAATAGAAAAGTTTGGAATAGTTTTACGTTATAGCGCCCCTGATGTCGTGCTCTATATTTGTTGCCATTGAATATGGCTTACGAATTCATCGCCTACAATTTTTAAACTGCGAAATGTGCCATGCAAGTACTAGCCTAAAGATTATTTAGCTAAACTCTGCTAATAATTAGAAATGAGCATTTCGAATTCACGTGCAAAAGATTTGTGTTTATTGCAGTAATTCCTTTTAAGGAGTGGGAGTCTCCTTCGTGTGGCTGGCAACATTTTTTAAATTGTGTTAACCCTAGTATAGAACACCATATTTCGTTCTACAAATTCGCAGACTCTACGTTCAAATCGCATAGTCTACGAAACAGCAGACTAATCGAGTGGGTGGCCTCACCTTCTATGCAGGTATAGCTAAAGAAACGTTCGCATTGTTACGCCGGCAGCTTCGAAAATTCGAGTCGCCGTACTACACTGTTTTAACGAATAAATTCAAAACAACAGCAACAACGTAAAAAGCGATTGCATTCGTTATATCGAAAGCATGAATTTCACTCATCTTGCCTAGTGTTTTCATTTTCTATACGAGGAACGCGGCACGATGGAAAATTGTTTTGGTAAAATATAGCGTCACAGCGCATTTAAAGAACAAATGCAATGAAACTGTAGTTTACTTAAATCGGTTATAAGCAAGTAGTGTATACTATTGAATCAATTTTGATAAAGCCACAGAGCCCGCGTATGTTTAAACTTCCTAATATACCCATCTCATTATAGTGCTGAATATGATGCACTGAATATGACGCAGACCCCGGCACGTCGCCTCCGTTTTTTTTTTTTAAATATTATTGTGCGGCATCCAGAATGCCGCCACTGGCATCCATGGGCGGCGACTAACTAAAGTTAATGCCGAGTAGCCACGCATTCTGGGCCATTGCATCACTTCATGTGGGTGATAATAATGAGCGGCGTTGCAATTTCTTTCTTGCTTTGGTACAAAAAATACGCCTGTTTTGCGAGCGTTACAGGACCCATTCACTCGCGTTTCAAACGTAAAATTATGCACGGAAACTGGCCTTTGCAAACAGTTCACAGTTTCGTGGCAGTTGGGCTCAAAGAATTACATAATAAAGGGCTATCGAGAGATATTCACTTTATTGTGTTTTCATAGATCCGTGAATTTTGAGAGGTAGTGAGCGATGCAAGGTGAGGAAATGAAATAAACATCATGGAAGGCTAATGGGCTAATGGAGCTATTCAGTAAACGTGTACGTTTCTAGCACTGCCTATTGGCGTAATGCTCTGTACGCGTGTCTATATTAGAATGATGTATTTCCAACAGTGTCTTATTTGGCACTGTCACAAAATCAGTTAGAACCATGGATACTTACTGTCAACCTGGTAGGCCAACAGGAACAGCACGGCAGCTGTGGCGAGTGCGAATATTATGATCAGGCCGCACACAGCCAGCACGTATCTCATGCCCGTGCCTTCTTCCCTGGGAGTGGAAAGGGAGATGTTGTTGCACACTGAGGTATGTGAAACAAAGTATCGATTGGCAAAGCAGTCCTGCGGAAAACCGCAAGGAGGGTCGTGAAGCAGAAAGATTCGTGTAGCGAATGCAACTTCGTGCTACAGTCGGGAGGATGATAATTTGCACCTTTCAAAGTAAGAAGTTCAAAGTAAGAGCGGTTGTCAAACTTCAAAAGGGGAAAAAGAAAGAAAATCAGCAACGTTATTCCACCTCAGGCAGCGCACTTTCCATCGGAGCTGTTTCTTCGGAGCTGCTGCATGAGAAAGTTCAGTTGTCTTCGTTTAAAAATAACACTTTTAAACACTGCCGACATACGACTTACTCGTTTGCCACTTTAGCAGCGTATAACGCTTTCGAGCACATTTTGAAACAATTTTTGACCAAAGGAGCCAAGGCCGCACATCAACCACACGTTTTCCGTTTCCCATGCACAAACAGTAACAATGCGCAATGTAAGCAATACGTAACATCAATAATAGCAAAATGATAAAGGCAATGACAAGGCAGATTTTAAGAAGTCTGGGTCAATAAGTAGCTGAAAAAAAATTTATAAAACGCGGATTCCTGCCTCTTTGGGTGCGTTATATGAAACGTTTGGACAGTTTCCCCGCTGTTCTGAGAGGACCAAAGGAAGTAGCAATTGCACATTTGCGTAGAACGGGGGCAGGGGGTGAGGATATAACGGGTAACATGTATTAAGGGTTTAGACTGTAAATGGTAACAACACTATTTGTACAATGTTACTTATGCAGGAGCGCTTATTACGAACGGCGCGGGAAGTTTGCCCAGTGTTCTGAAATAATTTATCGCGCCACAATATTGAACTTTCTTTTTTTTTAAAACGGGGAGAATCCTATGCGGGAGACGTGTCCAGTGTCAATAGTGTCAGTTATTGACAGTTTTTGCAAATTATTACTTAAGCGAGTGTTTAAAAGCACCATACTGCCGTTATCAGCTAAGTTTCCCTATGTCCCGAGATACCTGTCCGTCACGTGCACCGAGTTTGCATTTGATGCAGATGACGACCACGTGTTGTGTAATGTGTTCGCAAAGTAACGTTTATATGGCTTAAATTGAAGCGCGGCAAATAATTGCTGAACTGTGCTTTGGTTTTGTTTTTTTGCATTCCTTTTGCCATGTAGTATAGGAGATTCGCACTCAGTATCTCTGATATAATCCTGAAACTAAACTAGAAACTACAAAAATCTAAAAAACTATATATATATATATATATATATATATATATATATATATATATATATATATATATATATATATATATATATATATATATATATATATATATATATATATATATATATATATACACATTGTGCGCTGCTTGTAAGCCACACATATAACGCGTCAGATCACTTGCATTCGTAGTTGATCTTGAAAGGCTATGAATAATCGAAAACTTTGCCTATGCATCACCCATCGCCTGCCCCTTATGTTGTCACCAAAAGTAAACAGGGTGCTTCGTTTAGTTCTATATATAGCTAAACGAAGCACCCTGTTTACTTTTGGTGAAAACATATGGTGCAGGTGATGGGTGATGCATAGGCATAGTTTCCGATTATTTATAGCCTTTCAAAATCAACTACGAATGCAAGCGATCTGACGCGTTATATGCGTGTCTTACAAGCAGCGCGCATTTTTATTCGCTATTATGAGACAAACAAATGCCATGGAAGTCAAATTTAACCATTAAAGTGGGAACGCAATGGGAAACCTGTTTACGATGGCAAATGAGTGTGGTTAAAATATCGCCTCTGCAAACCAATTCCTTAAGAAAGTGCCCGAAAGTGTACTTTATATGCGCCTGAGGATCCAAATGGGCGAGCCATATGCGGGCGGCGTCCGAACGTGTGCGGTTTCATCTGAGGCAGCTGTAGGTTTAAATGCAGCTGCTCAAAAGAAGGAGGATCGCTTAAAATTGAGCGGCGATTCTGCAAGGTCCCACAAGCCCGCTGTGTTCCTGTATTTTTCTTAACTCTGTTTTTGCTGTTGTTGCTTCGCTGTTCAATGTCAACTGCCCCAATACATGCGGAAGAGGAAGTGCGCGAGACGCCTTGGGTTGGTGCGCTTCCATTCCGCGCTACGCAACCTCGCTGAAATAACTGAAGTGCTCAGCAACCTACAGATTTATTACCACCACGCTGAAACTCTCCGAAAAATGAGCCAAATAAATTGTTTTCTTTTTCTCAAGTATCAGTCCGACTGTTACTGGTGACCGCCAGTTTTGAAGATTTTTTCCTTTAATGCCGGGCCCGTTTATTCATGTAGCACCGAGTGAACACCGACCGGGAGAGCGAGATAAGTGTCACGGGCATTTAGTGTCACACTTTTCTACCAGTAACCACTTTGTCATTGCAAGTCATGTCCTGGAAGCTATAGCGAAATAGAGTGAAAATAAAGCGCGAATATATACACGTCACCAGGGGGTGGGGAGCCAGCAATTGCTTCCAGCTACAGAATCTAGAAGCATTTAGTAGCTGCTTCTTCAATTACTGTAACTGAAAATGAATTTGCATTTTATTTCTCGCGTATTCCGTGTCGAAGTTTTGCGCTCGCATTTACAATGAGTTGAAGACTGATTATTCAAGAATGTGGGGAAAGGCCATAACGTTCACAGTGACGTTTTTGAAGACGAGGAGGTGAAATCTATGAATCAATATATGCCACATGATTTTTTTTTTTGCTTCTGTGTTAGGCGCTCGAAACGCGATGTTCAGAAGCCGAGCTGATTTGATCGTGACGTCAACAGGGATGTTGTCAGATTGCCGTTCTGGCTGATGCTGTCACGAAACGAGGCAGAGTTTCCGGGTGATTTGAAAAAAAAAAGGGCGAAACTAAAAAAAAGAGCGAGTGTGATTAACTAACCAACAACTATACTTCACCTAGTTCTAGGTAAAATCGCGATATTTGGAAATCTTTCTACTACTTGTCTAGCCTCTAAAAGTATGTTGCGGAAAAGTAGAATGGCTCCGGTTTTTCCTAAGCTGTGTTTCCTAAACTATCTGCACAAATTCTCTTAAAAAGTCATGAAGACCGATTCCACAACATTTCCACTCGCAATATGTTTGCTATAACGAGCCTAACATTATTATTGCGTATACCATTGTGACAGTGAACTTACTCAGGTTTAGCTGGAAAGAAAGAAAAAAAGGTCAAATTAATTTAGTGCATTTACGAGAATTGACACACAGAATGAAAACAATCACTATGATGCTTACTTCCGTGACCTTTGGATTCAGGACGGTTTCCGAAACAATTTGAGGGCTTACTTCAACAATCTATGAGGATAACGCTCCTGCATGACACCTCCAAAGAACACTAAATGAACAAATGCCATTCGGTAACTATGAACATTAACTTGTTTAAGCTTACCTGTGTCAGGTTATCTCACATTGTTATCGCGTTTGCGACCGCGAGGACGCCTTATTGACACAAAAAAGAACCTTCGAAGCACAGGAAGAGTCAGGATATAAATATTTTGAACACGTCTTTCCTTGCATATATATAATCACCGAGGCATAATGGAGCTTACTTCTTCAAGAGCACCCTTTAGTATACCAAGAGATCTCTGATTCTCTTTGTTGCTATAAAAATATTTCATCTAAAAAATCCATGAAATGAAACTTGAAAGATTCCTGGCTCACATGAATGTTGGCGTGCTTTGGCGTGCTTTGTGTAGTTTTTGTTTTCACTGGGTGTGCGCCAAGTGTCCGAGGTGGTCGCTGTTACGACCAAGTTGTGTTTTGCTAGTTACTAGTGCCGGGTTAGCTGGTGTATACGCTGTCGCACTACGCTTGCGACGATCACGGGCAGTGTAGCTTTTGCCACACCACCCGTCGTATCACTCAAGTTATTCTTAACTAGATGGCGGAAGGTTCACGAGCACTTCTTCCTTGTGATGCTCGTGAAACCAGGTTTCTGCGGCATAATAAGGCGTACGTGACAATGACGATGATAAGTCTCGAACTTGGCACATTCCTACAATAGATAATGCGCCGAGAATATCTGTTTGAAAAACAACGTAGAAAGCTTGCACAACGTTAATGCCAACCAAGACGTCACAATGGCAATGCCGCATAATTTACACAACAGCTCACAGTATTCGGAGGCGCCAAGTGCCCATGTGATAGTACTGCAAATGTACACAGATAATGAGTTCACTTAAATCTAGCAAGTGGCACTGCCTCACTTCGCTCCTGACGTCAGCTGTAGAAGTCCCGGCCTCGGATTATATCTCAATGTTTCCGGCCGGACATTCAAAATGACTCATTGTGCCTAAGAAGCACGAAGTCTTTAAGAAATTAACTGCCTTCTCACTTGCGGCCTTCATAGTCATGCACAAAAAAAACGAATAGAAAAAATACTATACTTCAAATTTGAAGGTCAACTGAAGTATCATGCCACAGTAACGTCAAGAATGTGGCACGTTTTCCTACTTCAGAACGCAAACAAAGAAATTTGGCTGTTTTGCATAACAGTGTAATATTCCGACCAAATATTACGGTGTCTCAGCTACCGTTATCCATGCTATGCAACACAAAAGAAGATTGAGGCAACATGGTCCAAGGTACGATCTTAAGACCGATGGTTCTGTCATCAAACGCCTGGCAACCGAACATACTAGGCTTTCAATCAATCAGTCAATCAAATGTATTATTCTTAGACAGTACTACAATTACAAAGGAAAAGTAGTACAAAGGGAGGTTCTAAAATACTTCTATAAAACTTAGAATTGTGTTTCGCATTATCCTTTCTAAATCGTTTTTTTTCTTCAACTTTTTTCTTCTTCGCTAACGTTCTCAGGGGCACTCTGTGTAGGTTATCTCATTCTGAGCATGGTAACTCACATTTAGCAGATATTAATGGTTAAATTGTCACATCTCCAATCATCTTGGGCAAGAAAAGAAAAGAAGAAATAAACGATGTTGGTTTAAGCATTTGTCCAAACAGTGCAAAAAAAAGTTCTTATGAGGATGTGTATTGTACTTAAATAATATAGCCTCCTTAGGCGAGGGGGTCTCAGAATGTCGAAGTCGGTCTAGTACGTATTTAGCTTTTAACGACCGCGATTACTATCTTATAAAGAAAGGAGAATGGGTACGTCACAAAGAAGAACAGGTCAGAAATAATCTATTCCACACTACCCTTTCTGCACTGTCACAAATTTTGATTACCTTTCAAATATAATAAATATTAGCTTTTTATTGTTGCCCTAAACTATAGGTTTACATAGTATGCACTAAGAAACCACACTAACCACTGGGGTCTGTTCTAGTTCCATATTCGGTGGACGTTATTTTATGACAAAGAAGCAGACAATCAAAACAAACAAACAATAAGGTGTTGCTTTCTTTCTCGTGGGACAATGCTGCTGTCGCAGTAAATGAGTCCAGAGCCGAGGGAATTATTCGATGCATTCTGCTGTTCGCCTTTTTTTTTCTTTGTTTCTGCCCTTTATTTCTTCCTGTGATTGAGTGAGTGTATCATTTCGCCAATGGAGAACGACTACAAATTTTTTTGCACAATCATTTATAGACAAATTCTTACATGTCGAATACCCCGAAAGTTCTGGAGCACCTGATGTAAAAAGAAAAAAAAGAAGCACAGGTGAGTAAAAAACACTTTGCGGAAGGATACATCTTTGCGCCTAATAGAGGAGGCCTTTCTTTTTTTTCCGCACCAAAATAATAATACTACATCAATTAAAGTGACGTCACGACAATAAGTTATAGTGGTGTTACTTTCACTAATCGGCAACCATTATAGTGAACGTTTAGAGAGGGAGTAATATGCGCACATATGCGTAAATAGCGAAGCTACTTAGGCCTGTAATGCAAATGAGCAGTTTGAAGTTCGTTGTCGACATTATCGAACAGCGCAAAGAAATGTTCACTAAAAAAAATCTTTCCCATTCGAAGGATCGCCGACGGCGAAATGGAAGCCGAAAAAATGTCTGTAACGTCGGAGTTACGTTTACATGAACACAGTAAAGTTGGGTCGAGTCAGTTTCATATAAAAGCTAGCTGGTTGCACAGAGCAAGCGTGCACGAGAGTTCTCTCACGGCTGACTCACGCAACTCTGTCAATACAGGCTGCGCGCCCATACTCACAGGAAAAGTTCTTACGTTCATATTGTTCGTACGACAAAATTCCACCGAATCCTGATGGCTAGACAAATTACTGGTAAAGGCAGCAGGCCAACGGCAAAAGGCGCTTCCCAATGAAGAGCTTTGTGAATACGGCGCCTGATCCTTCGAACGCCTAACTTCTCGCTTACCGTACTCGCTGCCGAACTGCGAAAACTCCGGAACTGCAGAGTACTCCGGGTACGCCGACGCTTCCGGGTACGCTTGTTCTGGGTAATAGGCTGTGAGTACGAAGAAGAGCGTTACTACAAATGGTACCAGCTGCTTCAGTGAACAGCATCATGGGTCCTCAAAAAAGAAACAGTTTAGTGAAGGCAAAGACGTAGTTAGCGCGAGTCGGTGCACAGCAGATGGAGCAGTGGTCGGTTTCGAGAGCTCTGGAGCACTTTCACTGTGCGGCTTACATTCGGCAGGTCAAAATTGAGCACTCGAGGTGCACATTTCGTCTGGTTCATCCAGAGCGCCGTGCTCCAACTGGAAGCCGCTCGGTGGGCGCTCGCACCTTCGAGCTGGGAGCGCTAGCGAGGTCCGATACAATCTCGATCACGTGGCTACTCAGATTGCTCTGGGAACAGCTGAACGCTAGGCTGGCGCAGGCTCTCCTTCCCCCCCCCCCCCCCCCTCTCCCCCCCCCTCTCTCTCTCTCTCTCTCTCTCAGGATTCCCTCTCTAGAAGACTCCACGTCACTGGAAACAGATATGGGACACGGTAGAAAGCAGTCGATGGTACCATACATTTTCTATTCGATAGATCTGAAGCGACCAGAAACTGCTTTTCGCTAGTCCGTGTTGAGTGGACCAATGCGGTGGTCATTAAAATGCATAACTGCCTTTCTGCAGCTTCCCGATAAATTTACGACGCAATCAAGTGCTGTAAATCCCAGATAACCTGTGGGGACGCTTGTCAAGATGACTTTAACACAACTGACAGAGAAGCAAATGTCGCCTGATAATTTTTGGTATCCTTTTTTTAGTATGCTTCAAAACAATGCTGCTGACGTAAGCGCTGTCGATGCGTCATATGTGTGTGTGTGTCGGCACTGTCAGGCCCTAGAATAGAATAGAATCTAGAATATGCTGCAACACCATTGCTGAAATTATTTCAAAAGGTGGCTCGCTTTTACGCGCGGCAGTCTAAAGATGGCGTACCTTTGGCTGTTAGTGATTTAGACGGGTACTCCACTAACCAAGCGCGCTGACTGTTGTAAAATGGTAAAATATTGCACTCCATCGTGAGATGTTCGAATTAAGAAAGCATAATGCTCTGAAGAAAAGTTAGGAAACAGGAAAATTACGCTGCGCAAATGAAAGAACTTTCTGTATCGCCACCCTTTTCATGCTTGTGCGAGTTTTTCAACCGCGCCTAATCACTTATATAATAATTTCTCAAGACAAAATACATCCTCTACTGCGCCATCACAACCGAATTCTATAATTTGCGTCCGACACATCTAAAGAATGGGTCAGACACAGTTAAAACTTGACGCGTAACCATTCCGAAGAATAATCTTGAGATTGATATACAGCTAAAACCTAGTGTCCTGCAATATACATAAGCTATGCATAAGAATGCGCAAGTACGTCCTCGACGAGGTTCATTGAAGAGCACCACATACCCAGCGGCACTCACCCATAAGCCAGGCTGGCGTCAAAGAGTTCATTGAAGAGCGGAGCATACCCAGTTACCAAAGCTGGTCGACCGGTTGGTTTGCAGACCGGTACCATTTTTCTCAGCACAGCAGCTGGACACTCTACCCATTCAGACCCAGTGACCCAACCTGGCGTGAAAGTGGTCAGGTACGTACGTATGCAGACGAATGAGCGGATTTCCCAAAGAATGCTAATCGCAATAAATCTGGACAGTCTGTGACCAACGGAAGATGGCAAGATATAACACGGGTTGCACTCGGCAAGGAAAATCGGCGAAATCATTAAAAGACTCGCTGCTTCTGCTCAACGCCGAAGAAGAAAGACAAGCTAAATATGGGCGCACTGGAACGACGGAATAAACAGACACGTGAAGACATGTAGGACACACACGCACGTCCACACACTACTAGCGGGCAGACGTGGAAACGAGCAATGCCCACCCGAATGGTAGCTCCACAGGAATCCGACAGACAGCGACACCTCTTCACTTATATCGGACTGACCTTATGCTTGGTAATTGAGTACGCACATTGATAGCCTCGAGGTAACGAGCACGTTTCGTAATTATGCACGTAATTAATGCAGTTATCTAAATACCCTTCTTGTTCGTAGATAGTCAATCGATTCGAGCATTTCGAAGTTCTCTTACCACACTTTATCCTAGTAAAATTGTGAAATTTCAAATTGTTCCAGCACATACAGAATTAAACCTCGTGCCGGGGCCTTCCAATTTAATGTCGTTAGGTAGAACTCGTCCTTGACTTGACCATAGCCTGTTTAACGCAAGACTATTCCAGTATGTTTTTATCCCAAATCGGCCATTAGCGCTCCGTGATAGGTCAACATTTTATAGGCTCTCCCCATATGGAAGTGGCATCGCGCTAATGGGCGAGACTCGAATCATTCTGACCTATCACGGAGGTCTAATGCCTGATTTGGGATAAAAGCAGATTGGAATAGTTTGAAGCTCTATCGGCCCACATTTTTGCTTAGTATGGCGGAATATAAATCGGACTGCGCGCAATCTTGCAAATTGTGCAATCAGATTGATAACTTCTGAATACGGCTCGCTATTATAAATGTAATAAACGTAGTTTTCCTATTTTATTTCTTCTTTTTAGATAACCAATGCAATTGAGCACTTCGAGACCCCCTCTTCCAGCCTTTATGCTTTCAAAAGAGGAGACTTTACTAATTTTGAGCAAATACACAATCAACCTTATTGCCAGTGTCTAACATTTTATACTCCTTATGTAAAGATTTTAATTTGCTTAGGCATTGAAAACAATAGGCGAGGGAATCGTGTAGCTCCTCGAATATATATGTGCTGTGTGATGGAACATCGGGAACAATTTCTTTCTTTTCTTTAAATTCCCAAGACGCCAATTAAAGTCGTTAGTACACGACACGAGACCAATTGAAGCCGCTGTAACCCAAGACGGCGAACACGAGAACTAATAACGGTTATTGTCCATCCTCTAATCGGGTACGCATTTCTGCCCGACATTGGGCAGGAAAAATGCTACACAAGAGCGAGGAACGCGTTTGCACGCTTACCCATGTTCTCGGGTTTCTTGATGAATCAGACGGGCAAAGGTCTCTCTCGAACTCGATGCGGGCCAACCGTCGTGGACACTGAAACGAATCCGGTAGTGGCCTTTTTATTTTCGAATTTGCACGCGTCTCGAGAAGCACGAGAGGTGCTTGAGCCCCAAACCATAGCGCTTACCCACTACCAAGTATCGAAAATGAAGTCGGCCGTCAAATAGAAGAGTGCAGATAAAATCATTAAAGCGAAGAACGTAAGAGAAGGTCTGCTGAAAATTTTGCAATACATTTGGAACTATACTGAGGAGCCAATGGAGCTCGGTTCCTTCCTTTATTATTGAGCACATCGTTGCAGTAAGTAGTGCGTAGAGAAGATAACCGGTGGTCTGTTGCAGTTACAGAATGAGTTCCAATGGAAGGAAAGCGCAATCGAGCGCGTCAGAGGATTAGGTGGTGGGATGAAACAAGGAAATTTGCAGACAGAAGGTATGGTCAGCTGGTGCAAGGCAAGGGTAATTCGAGATTTCTGCCACATGCCGTTCTGTTGCAGTAGAAACGATAATGATGGTGATGATCACTATGATGACAACGACGACGGTGATGACGACGACTACACGTGATTTTTTCTACTTAGCGAAATGTCGAAAATTAGCATGATGATTTTCATGTACTCTTTCTTTTGAATTTATAACCTTTTTTAGGTAAATATTGGTAGCATCTACCAGCATGTTAACAGGACGCAAGCTCTTGTATTATGATGACCTTGTCAACCTCGGCCGAACCGCACTCCTTGGTACATGCCTGATCTTAATGTGATCAACCATAACAACAAGCAGTGGGAAGGATGACTTCTCTAGAAAAGAGTACTCCAATGTCCAAAATGCATTACTCAAATAAGAATACGCAATAAGTTATTTAAAAAGAAAGAAAAAATATCAACTAGTGCAGAACATACCAGCAGGTCACTACATGAAAACATGCAGACAGTGTCGTTATATAGCCACCGGCGCTACAGGCTTGGTCCAGCACCTGGGGCAGTCACTGATCAGCCAGGAAAATTTGTGTTAGATCACTGGGAACGATACTTCCATGCAACCACGCATCCGTTAATTCATCCAACCATGGTCCGCTATCGCGCTCACGTTGGTCGTCTGTCAGCCATTCACAGAATGTGTGAGGCCTTTTTATCTAGTGCGAAAGATGGAGTATGCCTCGACTTCCAAGACGGACAATGAGAGTGTGGTAAGGACAGGCATCGTTCTCACATCTGGGAGGCTGGCACTGTTTTTAAAGGTAGAAGATGTCTGGTTCTAGTGGACAAGAGACACCTGCACCGAGCTGTTGGGAGTTAAACACTGAAAATTTAAGGGAGCATATTTCTTGCGTCTGGTGTTAGAGTGCGTAGCATTGACCATGTACCGGCGCAAGAATATATGCAGGCTACATGCATCCATCGTTCTCGGAAGTCTCCAGTATGGACCGAGACTCATGAGACAATAAGGTAGTCAGGGCGAAGAAAGAGAATCCTGTACTCTCTCCTAGTGCTATAGCTCTTGGAGACGTCTCCATTGCTGTAGTTTTAAATTACGTTCTCGAATTCCCCTTTCTTTCCACGTGGTTACCACCAACATGGTAAGCCGAACCCGTTCGCGTTGTATCAAATATTTACACTATATTCCATGTGCGGGTGGTCAGAATTATCCTGCAGGGTGGGCTTATTGGAAAACCATTTTTGCCGGATATGCAATAGATTATTGATCTTAGTGGGGCGACGAGATGAGTATAAAAAAATTGCGGCAGAACCCATTTTACGATCACTGCCGACGGTAATGCGTTAGCATAGAATCAATGCAGGGACACGACGCGTTGCCACAGTCAAAACGAGGCATGTATGAGGCATGTACTGCAGCGGGGATCCTCTTTCGCACTTCGCTAAGAGCACACGGTGCCATCTATCACCGCCACCTCGAAGCCTGCACGTGGTCTCCGAAATACATGGCGCCTAAGAAACGTGTCATGTAGCAACCGAGCTCCTCCATTGCGCTTCTTTCTGGACGAGTCTACGCATGGCCTCCGAGATGAAGAACCTGGTGCACGGTTGCCTGCGAAAGCGTAGAATTGCTCCCTGGCTTGCTGCACACTCAGTAGTACATACTCATTAACCCAACTAGGCGAGAGGCTCATTGAAGAGCAGCACATACTTAACGCATTCGTAGCGCAGATCGCTAAAGCGCTGGCATGAAAGTCCATTTCTGGCGCAGTCTGCTAAAACATCAAATTGCTGTCCTTGAGGAAACCGTGTGACGTAGGATCGATTCCGCCCAGCATTGGCTATAAAGTTAAAGAGCACTGTTTTTTTTTTTGCATTCTAGAGGGACACATTACCAGTGGCCTAGTTAGCCAAGTTAGCGTCAAAGGCGTTCACTGAAGAGCGGCACAGACTGAGTGGGACATGCGCTGTACTCCGAGTGGGCATAAAATCTGTTTCCTCGAATAGCGGTGCCTAATTAGTCCCGCATCTACAATGGCCCATGTTGTCGTTAAAGAGGTTAGTTGAGGAGCAGCACTTATGTGAACATTGGCACTCGCTCAGGGACCGAGGTTGGTCGACTGCTTCGTTTCGAAACCAGTTACAGCAGCCCGATGCACTACCCATTCGACCGTTCACTGCCCAGTGACCTAAGTAGTCGGGAAAATGGTTAGACACGAACATACACGGATAGGTAGCTGCGGAGTGTGTGTGAAGTAATCAAGCAATGCTAACGCATTATAGTAAGGGGAATGGCGGGACATACTGTTCCTGTCTGTTCTCTCCTTTTCTCTCTTTTTTTTTGTTCTAATGTCCTGTAACACTGCCTGAAATGGGTATGAATCCTCGTAAACTCACACACCGAAGTGTTCTTTTGCAGTGCGCGATGTTTTCGGTCTGTAGGCAGTGCACTGGTTTCTTTTATTGACAGTCCTCTGGCCTTAGTTCTCGCGAACTAGAGGCTATTTCCTCTTCGGAACAGAACGAAAAATAGGGCACGCACTGAAAAGCTACGGAAGATGGCCTGAGCATTTCAACGGAAACATTATTAACGTTAAATCAATATATAATGTAATATAATGTAATTTCCGCTTGGACGCGATAGCCGTACGCACAAGCCCACAAGAAAAACATAGTATATATATATATATATATATATATATATATATATATATATATATACGCGCACATCAGCACCCGCCATGGCGGCGCAGTGGCTGTGGCATTGTTCTGCTCAGCTCACGGGTTCGATCAGGGCCGCGGTGGCTTCATTTTGATCGGCAAAAATTTCAGAAACACTCGTATACTTAGGTTCAGGTGCACGTTAAGGAACCCCAGGTCTCACGATCCGCCCGGGTTCGTAGACGAGGGGGGCTCCAGGCGCCTCCCGTCACAGAGACGCTCCACAGCATGGTGGTGGTGAACCATGACTCACCGCGAGCAGCAGCGCTCGTCGGTGTTTATTTGGTATGTTTGCCACTGAGCCCGGCAAGCCACCGAGCCAGGCGAACCACCGAGCTTGGCGGTTAAACGAAGATTATGCCCAGGGCGCGTCACATGCTTGTCACACCCCTTACCCCCAGTTTGTTCAATACAACCAAATTCGTCCAGGCTCAATCTATAAAAGGATTTCACGGCTGGTCGAGTCTGTGTCGCCGCTCCAGCCGGGTCGACGACGCCTGTTATCGAGGCGAGTAAGGGTCCGGCGGCCTACGCGGTCAAGTACCCCGCCTGGGCTCCGGTGTCGACGGGCCGTGTTTGGCAACGCTGGGTGCGGCCTGATCCAGCCTCGCTCCATCCGCGGGGTCTGCAGTGGCTGTCCTGGAGAGTGGTGCCGCACTTGACACCGGCCCGACGGGCGCCGCACAAGTGGCAACGCTTGCCGCCTCCGAGGTGGGCAGCGCTTCGCTGGCAGCGACTGCTACTGCCGTTGGTCCCCCTGCGGGCTGTGCGTCTGAACTGGCAGCCGAGGGCGCAAGCCAGGACCCGAGGCGAGGCCTAACATGGTCGGCGTGCCGGTGCCATGTAGTCCCGTCCGGCATGCGGACGAGCAGCGATGAGGCGCTTGCAGGAGCTACCACCTGCCCGGTGGATGAGGGTGGGACAGGATGAAAGTTCCCGGTACTTTCTCACACAAGCCATAGGCACACTCTTGCTTTTCATCGTTTCTTTAAATACATATCAATACACTTCCATCACTCAGAAGCAAAACTCTTGCAACAAACGTCACGTTCCTGCATGACCGTGCAAGCTGCAAGCTGCAATCTTTTGCGCTAAGGTGCTGAACGCCAGGCTCTGGATGATACAGTTTTGGGTATGCTGACGCGTTTACGGTGGTATAACGTATGCTGACGCATTTATGGCCAGGATACTAGCCACGAATGAAAGAAGTGGCGCCATTTAATGCCAGCTGCATCCCTCGCTTCATGAGGATGTGCTGGCGGACTAGTTACATGGAGGAAAAGAAAAAGCTTTATGACAACGCAGGACAGACAAGCAAACACGAAAAAGATCGAAATGGCTAGGAGGATGAAAAGCATGAGACTAACGCCCGCGTCAGTCCTGCCATTTTCATTACTCATGCCTGTGTTGGCACACTTGCAATTTCAGCTACATGTATCCATACCAACTCGCTCTAATTTATTTCAGTGGTGAAAATATTTTCTCTTATCTTGTTGGGTGGATGGAGAGTGGGGGTCGTGCTCGCACAACAGTACATTATACAATTTGCAGTGCTTTGTAGTGTGTTTCATTTATTGCAGCTAGACCAGCATTCTGCCTTAGTCCAACACTCTGTCTTTGTGGCCTCTCGGATGCAGAGAACTAAATCCAACGTGTAAATGTAAAAAAAAAAATAAAGTCCTGTATAGCTTGCAATGGTGTATGATTACGACTTTTAGGATGATAAGCTTTTTGGTGTTTTAAGTTTCGTTTATACAGATCAACGACCACTAGGAGCGCTATTGTAATGGTTGGGATTTGATCACTTGCCCTGAAGTCGTATCCATAGCTCGACGCTGTGTGTGCATTTGTGTTTTGTTTCTCTGCACGAACTTCTACGAAGCACATTCGTCACGATCTTCTAGTGTGGTTTCTCCGACGAAACGCTGGTGCGTGCATCACGAGGTCGACTCGACAACTGAGGTTTATCGACCCGGTAAGAGACGTTAATCCGACAAGCGTTTCCGATTTTGACGGCGCCGAATCTTGCGAAGCATGGTGGACCGGTGACGACAGTGTCTCCGGTGGACACTATAAAGCGAAGGTACTCCATATGCCAGGTAAGCTGTTAAACAAACGGTACTGTGTCGGTGGATAGTGATATTGGGTTGCCGAAAAGGCTAAATAAAACAAAACATTCAGTCCAATTGGAGCTTTCAATGCGACCCAATTGCTCGCAAGCGGAGATCACTGCAAGTGTAAGTTCGTACAATTGGACATCAAAATGTCAATTGGACCGAATTTGAAATCACTGGATGAGCAATCCCGTGAAACAGGAAAATTTGATAATCAGAAAAATATAATTATTATGCGAGCCTTAAGATTTGGAGAGAAGCATTTAGCGTTTTGAGAAGTCAAAAATCTGCCTTGGTACTTTACCCTCATCTTTCAATTACTGGCTTCACTTGGCATCACACATGTGCAACGCCAGTTTTGTTAATATTCTCTTACGTAATTCTAGCAGGTAAAAATTGTATCGCCTGCAAATCTTGCTTTTGTATATAATTCCAATGCTTGTCAATAGTTGAATATCAGACCTAACAGGACTAGAGAAGACTTAAGTGCAAGCTTTGTTGTAATGTTACATTTGTATTGCAAGATACCAAAAAGAGGAAAAGTTGTAATCTATACTGTCAGTGTTGTGCATGTACTATGCAATACTATTTCACTTCTGTGCTCAAGCGTCGCTGCTTTCTGGGGCTGTGGAGAAACATAGCGGGAAATGGAATTGTTCCTAACCAAGAGGCCTAGAAAAACAAAGAACCTCAATGTAGGGAAAGGGAAGGTATGATTACCCAACACTTCTTTTCTGGCACTTATGTATCGGATCACACTGGGACACATACTGTTTGGTCTGCTCGATGAAAGCACATAACTTCTGCCAATTGAGTCTGTGCATTGAACAGATTGACCATCATGTCGTGCCAACTTTCATTGCACATGTAATGCAATGTGCAATTTGTTGTACAGAAAAACATGGTTGAGAGAGTGAAGTGTAGAAGCAAAGCTGCAATAATTCTTCCTTTGAGCATAGCCATTATGTTTGCTTATAGCTTACAGAGTGCTTGAGTGAAGTATTGCCGGCCTGTGTCATTTTTTTTATTTTGTACTTTCCACTCCAATGTTCTGGGAACAGTATGAATGCTAGCTTTGAATTATTATTGCTATTTTGAAGTTGAAAGCTCAATGTGATATTAGAAGCTAGTCAGGGAGAAACAAGAAGCCATTTTACCTGCCTTCATTCTTGATAAAAGTATGTGAGCTGCAATAACAAAATCACAAAGCGTTTTAGGCCTGTTAAAGGGAATGACAACCAATTTTCATGGTACCTATTTTCTTTAGTGCAACAGAAAGCTTGCCGATCAGAGTGTCTAATCGTGAAAAACACGGGGAAGGTGGGAGATGTAAATTCAACATGAGCAAAACGAGGGCAACGTAAAAGCGGTTGGCAGCATTTAGACAAGTGGACTTGTCTTTTTCAAGGCGACATATGCTTCTCTCGGCATAGTATCAATAAGTAGGGTTCTTATAAAGGGGAGAGGGGTTAAGGTGGGTGGGCGAGGCAATGACCGAGGGTGTGTTAGCCGCGATGGTGTAGAATTGAAATTAAGGTATGCTATTCAACGTTGGTGAGGGAATGTGCGGCAGCGCCATGTGTCAACCGACCGTGTGTTTTTCTGTGGTAGGGGCCTGAACGAAGGGGGGGGAGGATTGACTGCTCCGCTGGAGGTCAATGAGCTATCTCTCTTTTAGAGAAAGGACAGCTCACTGACCTGCAGCTGAGCAGATATCACCCCTTCATTGTCATCACAAGCCATTTCTGTTCTTTCCACATTTTATAAACAAGAACTTAGGGCCCCAGAATTATGCTGCAGAGTTCTATGTGCTATACTCGTGGACAACTTTCTGTGACAATGAAGGGAAAGCTACGGAGGTAAAGTACGCACAAGTGAGAGCACTTCTGAAAAGAGTCCCATCTTTTCAGCCACATTAGCTTAAGCTAGGGAAGAGAAAACATAAACACATTATTAGCAACAGTTAAATAAGATAAAACACACCACTGGATGTAAACGTTTACTTATGTTGCGGCTTTTCCCTTCCGCGTCTGGGCAAATGGGAAACAGTCGCACGTGAAGCTGTGTCAATTCGGCGCCTGTTCCGAGCAACCAGAAGCACTGTCGAACGCTGGTGGACTATTTGGCACCGTAATACATGTGGAGCAGCCTCGCGCCTGTAGCTTTCCCTCCATTGCCACAGAAAGTTGTCCGCGAATGTACGGTCTACAACATGTCCAGAATTGGAATTTGCATTATTGTCACTTTGACAGCCAAAAAGCAATTTATTTTTCATGTTGCTTGCAAGGTACTACATTTAATGTCTATTTGATTGATATCATGTTGAAGGTAGTAGAAACGCCGTTGTTTGCACATTATCATCATTATCATTGTGAATTGTATGCGTTCATTTACGTTCGCTTTGACGCGACTTTCATATTTAAATTCTTGGCTCAAGTTATGTGGGACACCCTGTATACACCATGGCCACACATGCGCAAACGTAATCAAAATGAACACATCACTTATGCCAGGCAGTTAACAGACATGTGAGCTTAAAAACTGACCCTCGATAGCGTAAAGAGATAAGGATGTGTCACTGACACAGTGATCTGCTTTTTTCTTTATGTGATAAGCTTTAGGGCTAATTGCGCTTGCTCGCTTTTGCTTCGCCACAGAATCAAGGTCTTATGAAAGCGTGGTGCACAATTAAAGAAGGAAATGTTTTAAAGGTCTTTAGATACGTCGACGAGTTTTGTGTTTTCAGCGTGTGACTCTTCCTAGCTGGATACTGTTAATGAGGTTTTAGGTGTTTTTAATCAATGTGGTTAGTGACTAACATTTACCCAGGAACTACCCCACGATAATCATTTGCAGTCCCTTGATCTTAACCTATAGTTATGCGAACGTCATGTTTGTTGGGTTTACCTTCCTCGGGCACAAAAGGAACTTTTGCCTTCCAAGTCGGAGCATTCAAGAATTGTCAAAAGAGGCATAGCATCCCAATGAATGGAATCAGCTCTCAATAAATCGTGTGTTCAATAAAATCCAAGCAAGTTTTGATAATCAGGTTCGCCGGCTTTCGACAACAGGGTTCCCTATCACACTTTTGACAGCTATAGCCGAAAGTCTGTTGGAGAGGTTGAAAATCAGAAAGCCGAGTACGAGTAGACGACAGAACGTGAAGCGTTCAGACCTGTGGTGGTGCCTTAAATACATAAGGTTTCCCACAACCTTAAAAAGGTTGAAGGTCGGCAGGGTGTTCCTCTGGATTTTTCTGCTCTGAATAAGCTCGCTAAACTGTGTCCACGCATGCAGTGATAACAGGCGCGGCTGCCAAATTAGGCATGGGATATCATACGTTCCCTATGCAACCGGAGTTGTTTTTGCCCTACCTTTATCATATGGAAAGACATACATCGGTTAGACCTTGCGATGCATCACTGAGTGACTCAGGGAACATGCCAGAAAAGCAAGCAGTTATGCTGAAAGAGGGGCGCATGTGTGGCCATGGTGTATATATGTGCATTGTGGCGGGAGAATAAAAGTAGTTATTAGTAGCACTTCTGTGTGTGTCCCTCTCATATTATGGTCGTCCTGGTTTGCGCTTTTAATTTTTACTGGATAATAACGCACTTCAGGCTCGCGCAGTGTCCAGCAGTGTCCAGAGAAGGTGTGTAGTTAAGACGATACTCGCTCTGGTGGATTATTGGCTAAGATATTGCTCCGCTAAGCATATGGTTGATAGTTCGACTGCTGTCCATGGCAGCTTCATCTTGAAGGGGGGTGAAATGCAAGCACACTCATGCACTTCGATTTCGGTGCACATTATAGAGCTGATGTGGCCAAATTAATTCCAGAGTCGTCCACTATGGCATCTCTCATAGCTGCAGTGTTGCTTTGAGATGTTGATACCCATGAATCAACCCATTAAAAGAAGGTCATGTTGAATGCGTCAACATGGCCTTAGTTGATATGTGCTTGTATCAGGCATTGCGGGATGCAGTGGCCTGCCAACTTGGGTCAGGAGTACCTAATTACCGATAAACACATCTTCCTGTCAGTAAATGGCTCACAAGGGGCTCCAGGTTTAGACATTGTGAACAAATGTGTACACGTCATCATGTCTAGAAGGTAGTACATCGGCATGCGCCTAAAACAGGTGAGAATTCAAGCAAAAGTTTGCGCTACACCCAGTTAACAGTCAGCACAGCTCTTGCTTGCCATGGGTTTGTCCGCAGTGCTCTAGTTGGCAGAACACCACGGGTTTTCTGCGAAATGCACCCGAGAAAATTTGGAAATATTCCATGCAGAAGAAAGGGAAGAAAAAGGTGGTGGAGCTTATAACATTGACATATCGTGGGCTCTTGGCTCTATTGTGGGAGCAGGCAGGGGAAGAATGTTGTGAATGCTGTTCAAGGCAATGATAAAGTTTGCTCTCGAGTGGGTTACTTGTTCGAATTCCAAAAGAATAAGCCATGTCATTGCAAATTGTTGCATCGATATGTTTACTTTGTAATGTATGAAAGTAATATACAAGGACTTGTCGGTGTGTTATCATTGCAGAATCTAGTGACAGGCTATCTGGTGTCAGTGGGTCAAAAGCTTTGCAGGCTTTGAGCCAGATACTTTATGGACAGGGCAAATTTTTTCTTGTTTGCCATCCTCGTGTGTCACTGTTGTTCATTCTTAATTATTGTTGAAAGTAAAAGCAATTGTCCTCCACCTTACAGCAGCGCAATGCTACAAATTTCCTTTGGAGCTTCATGCTACTGCTGGGTGCATGGCATTCGTTTCATTTTCATGAAGCTTCCTCTATTTCATGAATTTCTGCAGAACTGATTTGCAATAACATTGCTTGTGCATTATCTTTAGGAGGCAGCACTGCTGCTACGTGCTTTGACAGCCACAGTGTTCCTGCCAGACCAGCTTGGTAAGATTTCTCTGACACCATTGCTTAGTTCTCAGGAACAGATTGTGAGACACTTGCTCTAGCTAACCAATATTTTGTGTGCACTCGCTCATATTTAACGAATCACTTTCACCGATACTCACCTACATACCTGTAGCATTTTTCAAAGCACTGGTTCACACATTTATGATGTTCACACCCATCTATGTTGAAAACTTTCAGATAAGCGCATTCTTATCCAGATGTGTCTTGACTATTTCCAAGCCAACGTTTTTTTTTTCACAGAAACCATCACTATTCTTCATTTTTTATGACTACTTGTTATGGGTAGCTTTCGTTGTTGTAATATCACCTGTTCCTTTGATATTTTCTGTGGTCTGTCAGTGTTTCTAAGCTGCAGATAAAGCACGGGAAAGGCGGGAGATGAAAATTCAAAACGATGAGCAAAACGAGAACAAGGTGAAAGCACGAGCCAACGTTTCCACAAGTGGACTTGCCTTCTTCAAGGCGATGTATGCTTTCCTCACCACAGTATATATATAGGAGGGGTTCTTCTAAAGCATGAGGGTGTAAGGCGGGTGGGTGCAGCAAAGGGTGAAGGTGTGTCAGCGTGTCGAATTCAGAATAAAGGAGCGCTGTGCACATGATTAGTGACCCGGCCGAATGTCAAGCACGTGTCAACGCCCTCGTGTTAGGCGGCGTGTCAACGGCGTTTGACACGCTGGCTGGAATAAAAAGGAAGGAAAAAAATTAAGAAAAAGAAAGAAAAATCTAAGAAACCAAGCAAAGTGTTGTGTATATCTTGAAATTGAGCATAGCGATTAGATTCTAAAGCTCCCTTTTAAACATTTATGCCTATTGGTTGCAATGTGTTGAACTTATGGATAAGGTATAATTATCTGTATTTGCTTGGTCGTTCAGAACTAAAATTTGTGTAAGATGTAGGGTTTAGGTTAATCAAAGGGATGACCTGGTTGGTTGAAATGCTTGGCGACAGCTTTGGGAAGTTCAGCTTTGTCCACGCGATGTCCGTTTAATTTGGCGTTCACTGATTGTCCTCTTTCACCGATATATTGTTTCTTATCGAAGGAACGTTCAAGCATATAAATAACACCCGAACTTGTACAAATGGAGCTAGATTTGTTCGTGTGTATAACTATTTTCGGTGCTTTAATTTTAATGCCACTTTGAATGTTCTTACAGGTTTTGCACCTGGGGCGACAGCATGCTTTTATTACTGGGGAATGCTGCTGGCTGACTTTTGCGTACACCAACATGCCTTTCATCTTCCTGTTGCGCCGATAGGTAACTCTAGGTAGATCCGGTAACGCTTTCCTCAGATGCTCGTTACTTGATAATATTGGGTGGTATTTTCGTAGGATGTTTGTTTGGGAGTGCATTAGAATATTTTGTTATAAAGGCCGGCGGTCTGTCAGTTTCTGGTGTGGCCTGTTTCTTCGCCGATTCCGACTGTCTCTTCTACTTTGGCGCGGCATCATAAGCTCTATCGAGAGCTACTTGGGGATAGTTTCTTTCTACTAGCGTTCTTTTAAGGTCATTTAAAACTTAGGGAAATGAACTATTTGCAGAATTTGCAGAACGCGAAAGTTAAGTGTGTCTTCACAGAAGCTTTTCCGTGTTTGTCTTGTGAACTCATGGTCCACTGTAGCGAAAGGCACACGATTTGCAGGTTGGCGACAATGTTGCAGCCTTGCTTGGCAAGGGCGTCCTATTGGTGAGCGGAGCCCTGCTGCTGAGTCGCTTTGGTGAAGGTATGAGCATTTTGGCCCGACTCTGTAGTGTCTTGCGCAGCCAACTGCAACGGACCCAGATTCAAGAATGGAATTGGTAGGGTTCGCAGCTTGCGCCGCAAACGCCTTAAGGCGTTCTGTTTCATGCTGGCGTGTCTTTAACCGGACTAAAGCGAGATTCACCTGTCAACGTCATTGCCTTTGAGCTGCTTAGTGCAGCAGTTTTCCTTGTTGGTGCCATCATGAGCGAAGCAGTAGGTGGTGTGTAAGCACTGATGATGCATGTTGAAGCTACACTCCATAGGTGACGAGGTGTCACAGGCTAATCGGACGGGAAAGAGAAACCATGTGCGGAAGCTGCGTGGTAAACTCAGCCGAAGGCCTACACTGCCTACATCAAGCTAGACGGTGTTGAAGCCTCCGCTGCAGTGTGATTACTGAAACGCTCACTGTCGGTGCTCGTCAGTGTCATGGTGCACTATTTTGGTTCACCGCCCTACATGGCGGAGCCATCCCTGTCATCAGAGAGCATATTTGACGTGTTCACGTCGACGTCACATCAGCTACACAAAGTTGATGGCGTACCCCGGCATGAAACACTTTCGTTCCTAAAACAGTTTCCGCACATTGTTTATCTTTCGTGTCGGATTAGCCTGTGACATCTCGCCACCTACGGAGTGCAGCTTTAGCATGCATCAGCAGCGCTTACATGCTGCCTGCTGCTTCGCTTGTGATGGCACCAACTAAGAAAACTGTGGCGTTAAGCGGCGCAAAAAGGCAACAACGTCAAATGGGCGAATCTCGCTTTTATCTGGCGAGACACACGCCAGTGTGAAGCAGAATGCCTTTGTGCATTTGCGGTGCATGCTACGAACTCTGCCACTCTCATTCCTGAATCACAAGTGGCTGTCCAAGACACTGCGAAGCCAGAACAAAATGCTCGTACTTTCGCTGAAGCAACTCGGCAGCAGGACGCCAATTGCCAACAGGACGCTGCAGCAGAGCGCGAGTTCACGAAGCAATTTACTAAAAACAGGTTCGGTTTCCCTTGTACAGCTTTCGAACGACTGTGGTTTATGGCGGATGTGCACAGTGCTCCAGCGCGTGCAATTCAGTTTCTTTAGGGGATGTATCCCAGTCACAAGTAACTCCACTACATTCGCTTGTGGCAATTGTCGAGGATCCCTGTTCAGTGGTAGGGTGCCATTGATGACTGCTTACAACCTAATACTTCATGTACACTAAACATGCAACCGCTTCTGTGACATGTTTCCCTTTTGTGTCCCACTGATTCCTATGAAAGAGCGATCAGCCATTTTGGCTTGGTTTTTTTATGCTTGTATTTCGTATGCGAAATTTTGCTTGGCTGTGCTGCTTTAAGCTAGGCTATCGGCACAGTAATTTTTATTTTACTTGGCCTTAGTCATGCAGAGAATTTTGTATAACAATTCATTGTTTGTGCTATTTTCGTGATCATTTAAGAAAAGGCAGAAGGGTGAATTGCCAGAACTCGCAAATGTAATGTCCACCAACACAGCCATATGCAGCTCGTGCTGTTTCAGGGTATTCTAGTTGTTGTTTATTGTGCGTGTTGAAATATAATGCCTAATGCAATTCTTTATATTCCAGATCTATGCTGGGAGCAACCGGTGACTCGGAAAGGAGGCTGGGGCATCTTGCTTCAGGCCTGAGTGGATTCCCTGTTTGCGACATGGCAACCACTGTCTATTGGATGCTCGATCAACTGAGGCGCTGCAACGTGACAGGAACATTGTCAAATAATTGCCGGGCAAAGGGACAGATGGAGCCGAGGCGAACCCCCGAGTTGGTGGCCTCACTAAAAGGTTTGCAATGTAGGGCATTTAAATCTTATACTGTGACATGCAGTGAAATCTTTGAATTCAGTGAACTACTGTTTCAACTGAGGTGGCCGACCAGTGCGCAGTTTACTTATTCAGATTCTTGCACCTTGCATAGTTCATAAATCATAGGAATTCCGTATGCTGAAGTATTGGACCACGAAGCCCCTTGTATGGGTAAGATTGCCTATGTTGGCAGTGGTTTGTCAATGAAAGGAACTTTCTGTGCGTTTAGTTTAGCTGTGCTATTTATAACTCAAGTAAGACCACAGTGCATGGCGCAGTTACTATAGTTTCCGCTGTTGAGCGTAGGGTCGGGGGTTCATGGTGGCCGGTGCCTAAGCGTCCCAATAATCACGAATCTCAATGAATTTGCCAGGAAGTTACATTCCAGAAGTAGCCAAAAAGGCTTGTCAATACGGTGTTGCATGCACATGCACTTGCATGCTACCTGACCAATCGGTATTTTGTCCATGTCATGGTATCGCTACCGATAAATGCATGCACAAAATCTACATTCTCTGGCAACATGAGCAGAGATATTCTTTCAAACACTTCAGTGACCATAGGTTAGCAAGCAAGGGTCATTGTCTGCCACTTTTCGTGCTCCAGTGTAGACATTAAGGGTAGAGTCAGCACCCTTTAAAGCTGCTTGATGACAGATTGTAACCACATAAAAAGAAAATAACGAAGACTGTGTTGCTATTTAACACAAATGAGCAGCTACATCGATTCCCACAGACGTGTGCGAGATCCACATAATTCTTTAAAGGGAAGCTTTTTTAGTGAACCTGCCTGCACCTCTCTTGCCGACGGAGGCTGCTGCTTGTTGCTTTCTCGCTGAATGGCTCATACATGTCTGTGGGACGGCGCATCCATGTGGACGGTCACATCTATTTCTCTTAGGACTGGTTGGGTGCCCCCAAACAAATAGTGCAGAAAGCCAGCTTGCCTCTTTCAAGCCCTATAACGCTGGTTGTATTCACAGGTGCATTGCATTCACATGGCCTAAAACAGTACAAACACGTGTTATAGCACCCAAGCCTTATGCATAATTATGGACCGCTTCATTGTATGCATATACATTCCAACTGCATTTATAAACATGTTTTTGAATTTCCTCCTCGATTTTTACTTGCAGCTCTCTTGGGCAATGACACATGGGCAGCGATGTGCGCGACGAAAACCAGAAAAAAAGATGAAGAACGTTCGAAAGCACCTTGAAAGTAGCCGTGCGACGTGTGAAGGAAGTTATTGTTTGTGAGGCAAGTTCTTTTGCCGACTGTGGTAGTTCCGGTAAATAAAAATAATTTCAGGTATTCGGAGAAAGACTTATTTTATGAAAAATAATGCAGGGCTGTGTACGTGCAGGCCTAATAGGCTTAGGCATGAGCTCCAACAGGCCGATAAGCCAACAGGCCGACAAGCCGATATGCCTGATTTCCGCATAGCCAACAGACATGGTCTTGTTGGAATTTTTGACTGGGGCCGTGTACATTTCAATGCACGCCACCGACCACCCACGCACATTAATGCATACGACGGTGCTGCCATATATAAGCCCCATCTCGCGACCATTAGCGAAGGTGACCCACCATCCGAGACAACTCCCGCAAAGACACTTTACAAGAGCAAAGAGAAAAGTAAAAAAAAACCATTTGACCACAATGTGTTTATCGCATTCAGTACCGAATAGAGGAACATACGCTGAATAAAAATATAGGATTTTTTCTACCTGGTCAAGTAGGGCTAACGAAAAATCCTGCCCATAGACACGTTACAGCACGGCTCGCAAAACAGTGCGACACCTGTACGTCGTTGGGCAATTACCACACAGCAGCAGGGTATGTGGCTAACCCTTCGGCATCTGTGCTCGCCGGTAGTAAAAGTCTCTGAATCCCTTTACGCGCTCGAAGGGTTCTCGGAGGCAGCGCCTCGTTAAGTCCGTAAGGTCAGCGTTGAGCAACAACCACGTGAAGTTGGTCCGTACGTCGGGTTTCTGCATGATGTTCGTGGCCTGGGAAGTCGAAACGAAAAGACAGGTTCTTCGCTTACTTAAAATAAAGCGTGGACACCTAATCTAGACGCCGAATTGAATACAGCATAAGCTTTGCATGCTTACGAAGAGTGCTTTCGCAAAGTGTGACTAACAGCAGACGGCGAAAGGGTAATACATCTCGAAGTCCACAAATTAAATTTGGCTCGTTTCTTCAAATTCGTCGCAATAGCCATCGTGAAAACGTCCCTGCAGAGCAGCGTGACGTTAAAGAGGCTGGCAGGGACGCACTTTCAGAGTGGATGCACGTGTGTTTGCCGAAAGATTGGCCAGGAGACGCAAGTGCGCGTATTCGGCCTGGCTCTGGTGTCAACCAACGTAAGCGCAAGCGTTATATTGAGCAGACCCATTTGGAGATATGGCCGGTTCACCCATATCTCCAAGTGGGTTCGACACTTATCAAGGGTCGGGGGTTTGCCTCTCGACCTTCGCGATGTCAATTTCTATGCAACGAGGAGATTTGGCCGATGGCCTATATCTCCAAGTGGTTTCGACTCCCACCAAAGGTCATGGGTTCGAGTGCCTTAGGTAACTTTATCTTAATCAACTGTGCTTCAATTAACACCAAAGGTAGTGGGTTAGACTCTCGACCTTCGCGATGTCAACTGGAATCCAACTTAGATATTGCCGACAGCCCATATCTCCAAGTGTGTTCGGCTCAGTCTGAGTTTTGGTTATATGAACTTTGGTGCGATGACGCCACACATGTATTTTTTGTCGGATGAGCCGTCTAAGGCTTCCGTCCTAATGTCGCTAATTGTAAATTAAAGCGGGGAGTACGACTAGACGTCTTACCGAAAGACAACAAAACTACATGAAGTGAGCACTACAAGAAATTATTAAAGAAGAAATTTGTCAAGAAAAACAATTATAATGTACTCCGCGGCCATTATGATTAGTTTTCTTGACAAATTGATTGCGATTGACACTGTGATTAGCTTTGCTAAGATTAGATATATTATCGCGGTAATTAAGCGTTGTTTTTTGTATATGAAGAGTTCAAGCCCAAGCAAGTCACCTTGTCAATAAGGTGCTTGAGCGTGTCAAACGCCAACAGCCTATCCTTCTTTAGTAGCTGGGACTGCGCCGTGGATACAAGGCCGAAGGCTGTCTTCTCGACGTTGAGGTCCGTCTCTGGCACCTGGCACGCCTGCAGCATTCAAGCAACGATCATAGAGATACTGTCAGCAGTGCTATTTCTTTTTCTTTTCTTTTCTTTTTCGCGCAGTTACTGCCGCCCTAGCTCAGCTAGCTATCGCGCAAGTTGAGCACCCAACACGACGTAGTGTCTTAATTTCGAACGTCGCTGTGATTATTACAAAAGTGTGCCTGTCGTATCGCCAGAACCTGCCTACGACAACGACCGCTAAGTGTGCTAGTTGGTATTGCAGGTTAGGTGTTAGAGTTCGGCACCGGGCTCGTAATTTCTGTATCTTCAGAGTGGAAGTTATTCTCTAAGGCAACAGGAGCAGCCACGGCCAGTTGCGAGGGTTCGGAAACAAAGCTTCGCAATTGAAAGCGATCAAGCTGCAAGCTACATGTATGAAACGTGCAATTTATTGAAAGAGCCGCGCTGGGACGACAACGCTTGGCGGATGTCAGCTAGGTGTTGCACCACCTTCTAACTTTTCTATTTGGATTCATATAGACCCCCTCCCCCCCACACACACACACCTCGACGTCAGGCACTCTCTGCACGTTTGTTTTTCCGCTCGTCAAAGTCCGCTTCGGCCAGCAATTTCTTCGGACGCGGCATGGCAAAAGCAAAGGCGAGAAGTGAGCGATCGAGTGGCCATACCAATCCACATCGTGCCCCCGATTTGGTTAAATTTTCTCGGCGCGAGCTGGATGTATCGCTCCTCCACGTAGCGAAGGCGGGTTTACGGAGCCCGGCGCTACATATATATATATATATATATATATATATATATATATATATATATATATATATATATATATATATATATATATATATATATAGAGAGAGAGAGAGAGAGAGAGAGAGAGTCATTAGTTTATATCTTCCAGAAGTCAAGATATAGTATTTTTGGAATGGTAAGCAGCTATACTATTCTGCGGTGTTACGATCGGCCTGCGGGGGTGCTAACCTGCAGAACCTTTCCCGGCCAGCTGCAGTAGTTTTGATCGTTCGGCGGTGGTGGCGATCTTCGGAGAACTGGCGGCGCCAGCAACGTTAACCGACCATGCACTTCCTTCGGAGAACTAGAGACCACGGCAAAGTTAATTAACCATGCGCCTCCTCGTACAGCACAGCGGCGTCGGCCAGGCTAGCCATTCGGCGGACCGAGTATCGTTGGTTGATTCGCCGTCACCTTCATGGTCTATTTGCCGCAAGATAGCTTCTCGGAAAAGGGTGTTTTGCACTGAGTTTTTTCTCGGGCCCCAGGATTCGTCACAGTCTGCTGACACTCGTGGCAGCTACCGGTGAAGTCAGCTCTGGAATTAAGAGGCGCCGGCTGGGGTCAAGCGTGACAATCTGGCTACGAGGACCTGCTCAACTCGGTGGGTTCTGGGATTCCAATGTGCATGTGTGAGTGTGTGAGCCTTCCCCCTCAAAGGCTGGTCGACTACGCCCCAACTGCTGTGGACGGTTCGATTTCACGAAGGTTGGACAGCAGTTTTCCCTCCCCTGGTGATCTAGGGAGTACAGATACTTTTTAAGCAGCAGTTTGTCATCTTCAAGCAGTATGCTTGGTGCCTGGAGCTTTGTGCTCAAGTGCTGTGTGCTGTATGCTTCGTCTTTCGGGCTCCATTTGGGAGTCATGCTAGACTGTTGAAATGTACCTCCTGTCGAAATCTAAATGCTGTAAATAAATCCTGTACTGCTAGTTCTCGATGAGAGCAAGGTTCTCCCTACGATCACAAATATAACAACGGGTAGAAACCAAGCATGTATACGCAGGTCCAGCATCTAAGCATCAAGCATGTCAAACTAAGGGTACAAACAAGCATGATACAATCAGGAAAATCAAACAAAGAGCAAATTTGTAAATACAACTTATACAGGTAGTATAGACAGGTACTATACCCTCATCACAGATAACGTTGGTCTGGTAGCATAATACTCAGCTCGGCAAGCTCTAGACATTTCAGGGCTGTCTGCTACGTTGCAGTAGAGGTGTCTAGTGCATTCCGATTACTCACTGATTAAAGAAAAAAATAAAAAAATTGTTGTTGTGAAAGAATTCCTCAAGATTTAGAGGGTGTTTGTGATGGGTGATTCTGGAGTGGCTTATATTGATGAAGTCTTCGGAGTTAATCCTAAATTATTGTGCAGAACTAAGCATAGGAACATTCAGCGGTTTATCTGCGGTCGGCTAGATAGAGGGTAAAGCTCTGCACGAAGTGCAACACCCTTTATAGACCCTTTATAATCTTTTATAGTGTCACCCATAGCGTCAGTCAGTCTGTGAATACGTGCGACAGTATTTGTTATAGATAAATCGCGAAGCTTTTCGCTGCACCCTTTCGAGTGTGGCTACGTTGGTAGCTGTATAAAGAGACCATGCAATATTAGCATATTCCAATATCGGACGTATAAGCGAAACGCAAGCCAGTAGGTTTATTCCGGGAGGCGAGCTATTCAAGGCACGTTTAAGAAAAAAGAGCTTCTTCATGGTTTTTTTGCTACATGCTGAACGTGTGTTGTCCAGTTTAGGTCGAATGTGATAATACCCAGATATTGGTATTCAATAACAGTTCGCAGTGCGGTGTTATCAGAACCATAAGGGAAATTGAGCGGAATGTTTTCGTTGTAACGGACATAGGAACTGTCTTTTTTTGTCAACGATCATGTTTCAATCGTGAAATCAGTGAAAAACATTTAAGTCGCTGTTTAGTTTGGTCTAGTCGGACCAGTCTTTTATAGTGTCACCCATAGCGTGAGTGTAATAAAAGGAGAGTCTGACATTCTACTGCACTACCTTCGCAATCGGCCAACAATTTTACACTGTACTATCTCCGCAATCAGCGCAAGAACAAGGCTAGAACAACAACTGACATGCACCTTCCGAATAAATTGACGGCAACTCGCCAAGGAAGATATTGTCACCCAGATTCGGTTCTCTTTTTGTTGAATTTCTTCTGCCTTCAGCAGGCTCCTTATTTTCGAAACACTGCGTAATTGTGATCAAAAGGTGTCGAACACAGAATGTCGCTAAAGCCAACGTTTCAAACACAGAAGCTAGTCTTCAGCAAGGCCCCTTCTTTATGTTGGTCACACTGAGTCCACGAATAGATCCTCACAAGTGTGCCCGACATCCCTTTGGTGCATTCATGTCAAGGCCTCTGTAGAGGAATCGACAGCAGGCAGATAAGTTCAGGGCAGCGTGTTCTAGTATTTCCCCACAATGTTTCTTAGGAGTTACCACTGACCAGTTCGCAAAATGTTGGCAACTGATTGACCAACCGACAGCGGCTGTGGTATTACTCGCGACCCCATAAAGGTCACACGAAACTGCGTGAGTCAACAGTCGCGCATACTTTAGGAGGATTCACAATAAACAACTCCTCTTGCTTATATAGGCTACTGAACTTGCGGCGATCCCGGGACGCTTGAGCACTTTCCTTCTCTGTGCTTGTGCAGCGCTGGCACAGGAACGCTCAAGGATCATCACTGCCTACGGGCAACAGGGCGCACCTGCTGCAACACCCAACGACCCCCTGTTCCCGTCGCCTCTCCACCTGGGAGCTCTCCACAGCCTCTTGAAGTTTGTGGAGGCGAACTGCATGACCTCCTACCGATAGGCGCCCGTACCCCGGCGGCCACTGCCTTCATCATTGGCCTCTTCCATGAACGCAGGAGACTCCTGATGCTTCTCCTTCTCTACCCTTTCTTTCATCTTTATATCCTACTTCCCGTTCCCCGGACGCTTCACCATGCTCCCTATTGGGCAGCAGAAGTAAGCGTGATTTCCCACAGTAAGGTACTACTGCTGCTAATTATCTTGAATTTTCCGTGAAGAGTCTGCTGAGTGGCCTAAGTTCAAATACAGAAACAGAACGTGCTTTGGCAAAAGTAAATAAATACAATGGGAGGGGCACCATCGTAAATCTTCACTGAAAAAACACTGTATATTCGTCTTCGCAGCCTACCATGAGTGTCGTCACACTAAACAGCGTGTACAAGAGCTGCCCATGTAGTAACAGGAGGGATAGCGACGCCGTAGCTTAAATGGTAGAAAATATAGTCGAACCGCTTGTTATGTGCTGTCTGCTGTCTTGGCAGAAACATCGGACCGCTTTGTGTGCACCCGAATGGACACCTTGGGGCTGGGTTTCGCCGAACAGCCAACATGGATCACTGAGTACGTGCTAGTGGGTAGGTGCGCGACACAAACAACTTTGGCACTGGAATGCGGCACCGAATGTGTGCCAGTTCTTGGTCAATCCTCAAGAGTAACGTGCGACTAGGGAGGCAAGAGGTGTGAAGTCCTGATTGTATTTAGGTGTGCGTGGTGCTGCTCTGAGCCCCCGTACACCTCTCATCAACGTTCTTACCAAGACAAGCGTCATACATATCCCTCGGCCTCGTTATGCAGACAGCTAAGAACTTCAAGTACAAAGGCAGTGTTCGCAGAGGGAGAATTGTTGCGATCGCAACAGCTCTTCCGAGAGGACAACAAAGTAACGGCAAGACTTGTCACACTCTGAGCAGGTCGACACCAGTGACACCAGGAACACAAGCACTGAAGGCGATTAGTAATGCGAAGGCTCACAATTGTGACGCTGTAAACTAGTTTCAAGGCGCAGACAAAACATCACTGCCTCCAATGCAGAGGATTCGTCGCAGCAACAAATGGATTCTTAGCGCACTTTGTTTTACCACTTCAGATGACAGACGCCTATATAAAGAAATCGTCACAAAGGTACATTTAGACTATGGGCGTGCTATTGGTGCATAAACCTGTTCCTTATAGTCATGTTCAACTGCAGTTCAAATTGTAGCCATGCATCCATTTGGATTCAGACACCATGTATTGCTAGAAGAACAGGAACAAAAAAGAGTAAATACACAGATGCTTGAACACTGAAACTTGCCTGAGAGTAGTCCGAGATGCCGAAGCCAGTGCATGGTTTGTACAGCCCACTGTTGGCACTACTGGGTCGGTCTTTCAAGCTGTAAACGACGACGCCCATCTGCAGTGCCAAGGCCACGACGAGATCGGGCCTCGCGAATCGTGACATCGCCATACGGTAGGCCTTGTCCTGTTGATTTCACAACGCAAGTTCACGGACTTGCCCTCTCTACGCAACGGGACAGCTGCCTTTTATTTACCATCGCTACTCGTATATTCCGTATCTTATAATCTCATTTACAGAGTGCTTCACGTAACTTGAACCACAGATTTAAAGAACAAGTGGTGAATCAAAGCTGAATGAAACCAACGACTTATGGTTTGCCAACACATGCTCTCCTTGGAGCATTTTTTTAATATTCCGCTTAATTAGTGTAATAAATAAGATCAATTATGCAAAAATTTCAATATTATTTTAGGTCCAAGTACGGTTAGTTACGCCTATAAAGTTCCCATATTTTTTATGGTGACGAACATGCTGTGCGGTAATTTATCTGGGCGTTTAAGGAAAGCCCGCGAAATAAATAAAACCACGTGACTGTGCTCATGCGCTGTCGTATTGCAGCGCTCCCAACCGTGCTTCGAGCGAAAGGACCGCGCGCGCGGACCGTGACGAAGTGAGGGGCCGTGACTGTAGGCATCGACTTTACAGTGCGTCAGCATCTTTGACGGTGGCGCATGGAAAGGGGGCGCCGTCGTCCCTGGTAAGCGATAGGCTGACCGCGCGCAGGGTTCTTCCACTCGAAGGACGGTACATTCTCCTCGCCGAAGAACTGGCGATACGGCTGCAGCATGGAGCATTCTTCTTAACTACAATCGCCTCCATTGCAAAAGGAGCCATCCTGGCGACTCCTGGTGAGCATAGTAGGAGTGGGTCGTAATACGGCTTTAGGCGCTGTACGTGGATGGTTTCACGAGCACGACAGCGCTGGCCCGCAGGTGGCGTGACAGGATCGACGATATAATTCCCAGGTGATTTCGGCGCTGCAACACGGTAGGGTTTGTGATATTTGGAGGCCAGCTTGCGTGAGAGGCCAGCAGGAACAGTTGGGATCCAAATCCGTAGAAGCGATCCCGAAGTAAGTGACAATGCGGGTGGCCATAGTCGCGTCAAGATTGTTGTGTCCATTGGTCGACGGTATAGTAGAAGAATAGGACAGCTGACGGAATTTTTTCGGCCCGGTGGACAGCTTCACGGGCGAGCGTCCACTCTCATGATTCGCGTAGGTACGAGAAACTGGTGGCGAGCGTTGTTCAAGCCTCCCGGCCATACAAGAGGAAGAATGGTGAAAAACATGTGGTCGTCTGTGGTGCAGTGGTTTGGGCGTACGTCATGAACGGCAAAATAAAGTCCAAATCAATGTTATCAGAGGCGACGTACTTGAGAGCACTTCATCCAAACCATTAGCTTGAGGATAGTAGGCGTGCTGGTTCAATAAACGATGCCACATTCAGGAAGGAGCCCGTTTACGACCTACAAGAGGAACACACGTTCTCTGTCCCTCAAGCGTTGGCGAGGTTCGCCGCGACAGAGGAGAAGGAGGAGAAAGAAATACCTTTTTTGAGTCCTGAGGAACCCCTCTCCACCCAGAGGACCCCTCCACACAGAATAAAATTTCTCATGATGAAGGTTGCTATATCGCGAGCTGTGGCTGCAGGCAGAGCGGCTGTTTCCGCGTATCGTGTGAATGGCGAAGGCTATCAATAGTCAATGGCCAATGGCGACAACTATCCAGCGGTTTCCGGAAGCTGTGCTCGGAAGGGTTCTGTACAGGCCAATGTCAATGCGATCGAGGGCCTGGCAGGGCACGGGATTGACTGAAGTGTACGAGAGACATGCTGAGCAGGAAGCTTGAGGTGTACATGCCTCCTAAATAAAACCTGGAACGATGCCGGGTGTACATTTTGAAGACACTCGCATGTGCAAACTGTGAATAAGCGTGGAATGCAGAACATATTTCACCACGAAGTTATCGAGATAAAACCAGCAACATGTTTGGGGCCGTCAGAGAGGTAGTTCCGGTGATAGAGAAGGTCATCCCACACTTCGAAGTGAAAAGCTTGACGGTGAAAAGCTCGAGAAGGTGGAGGAGATGTCGACGGGTTTGAAATAAAGCGCATAAGAGCGCTAATCCAGGCATTCCTGCGTTACTCCCAAGCTGTGTGGCAGCCAGCTGGGAACGAAAGTAATGTATCAACGGCAGGCAAGCAGGCAGCATTTCGATGACACGGGCAAACGGGATTGCACGTCGACATTGGTGTGGCGGCGGCCAGACTTGTAGACAGCGGGCACGTCGAAGCATTGCAACCGCAAAGCTTAGGGAGCAAACTGGCCGGAGGAATCCTTCAACGCGGACAGCCAACAAAGCGCGCGGTGGTCGGTAACTACGTCGAAGGGACGGTAGCGTCTTAATTTGCCAAGTGCCCTGATTATCGCGAAACGCTTTTTTCTCAATGGACTAACTGGTCTCTGCTTTAGTGAGGGTGCTGCTTGCATATTCAACGACGTACTCGTTGAAACCAGATTTGCGCAGCGCGAGCACAGTGCCGAGTCCAGCACCGCACGCATCGATGTGCACTTCAGTCGGAGCTGTAGGGTCGAAGTGACGCAGTATCGGCGGCGAGGTTTGGAGGCGGCCCAACTCTTTTGAGGCATCGTTGAAGGTCGTGGTGCCTCGGCGTCCTTCAGTGCACCTCGTCCTCCCTCGGCGTAACCGAGCGTACGAGCACGGTGAAGGATGAAAGAGCGAACGCTCAGCACAGGGGGTGATGGAAGACGTTGATAGTGAAGAGAGCGCGAGAAGGAAAGCGGAAGTGGAGAGTATGGCCAAATGGCGAGGACAAAAGCAGAGTGCCGCGGGAGACTAGGAGATGGCGCCAGAGTATTCGTAATCTGGTTGTACGGGCGACGCGAAATGGTGTGGTACTTTCTTTAAGCCACGCACGCACCACTGATTACACTGAAACCTTCGACGATTCATGTATAGAAGCCAACGCGCTTGAACCACAGATCAGATTTTCGACGATCGCCGACTGTGATCGCGGCTATCGTTGTACTTTATTGTGTCTTGTTTTGCAACGCTTCGCTCCGTCTGCAACGGGCCGCACGAGAGAGATTCTACGCGCCAGCCAATATATCACGAAATGAAAACATATGCAGAGCTAGGCTCAGATTTCGCATTAGGGAGCACCATCATCGTCTCATCATCGGTGAATCTTTGTTCTGTCTTTCTTTTTTCCTATCTACATTCTAGGCGTATACAAGCCCTTCATAATGAAATAATAGAAAGAGCGTATTTTGTTATTTACACGTTTTATTTCTGACTGATCTCTTCAAAGCGGAAGTTCTTTGAAAATTGTTAGAAATATACCTTTTTCCGCACCCTTTCTTAATGCACCCTGTAAACATGCGGATACACTTGCCAGAGTGGGTGGACGCAAGTCCCGGCTCTTGTAAGGGTTGACAGGCAGCGTGAGGCATCGCGCAGTGCTCGGCATCGTCACGATTGTGCTCAGTATCACCACGATGTCCACCTCAAGCCTGCGGGCAACAAAATTTATGCAAATGACACGAGGTACAGCGAGTGAGCAGAAAACTATCTCTACGAAACGAACCAACGAAAGATCTGCGCACCGTTGTAATCCCAGACTTCAAAACGTTGTTTTCACTGACTCTTGCTGAACTTACCCTTGTATTCTAGAGGGTTCCTCGACACAACTCCACCCCGAATGGAGAAGAATGGCAGCGCCTCCTTTCGACAAAAGGGGGTCACTGCTCTCCATTCCTGCCGTTGGACGGCAACACTTGAGAAGAGTAGTATATTTTTCAGCCGAGGAGTGGCGCTGTCGTGGATGCAATACGCACGAGGGGCTCCAGGCTATGTGGAAAGGTGTGATGGCTCCAGGACTTACGCTTGTAAATGCGGTTGTTTGCTTGAAATCAGGGTTATAATCAGGACTCGATGCCAACCAAAGGTTAGTGGGCCACCTCGCATTGTGCGCGCACGGGAAGACTACAAATAAAGCTGTACAGAGTGGTATGGCTGGAGAAGTTTTGAAATGAGGGACGCTCCATGCAAAATTAATTATCAAAAACGACTGAGGAATGTGGAAGAAAAACATTGATTCACAGTGGAACAAAGGAGCTAGGAAGCTTACCAGCATGTCTAGGGCCAGTAGGTGAGCGGAAAGTCAGACAAGCTGAGATATTCTCATAGGTGGCGGCAATACAAAAAAAAAACGTGCCACGAGTAGCTACTTCAGAGGAATAAACGATATCAGGAAAGAAACAATTTTATGATAACTCAAAGGGAAGCTCATTACTTTTCGAAACGAGATCAGGAGGCCTTAGAAAACGCACTTATAGAGAGAGATATAAGAAGAAAGAAGAAGCATGTGCTTGCTGCGGTAAAGCTAGGGAAACGGTGGAGCATTCTTTATTACAATGTAACGATTTCTACCCAGCGGTTGATATATGCGCCACTGTCATCGTTGAAGCCCTTGGGTTCAGCGAGAGCATGGGGAAAGTAAACATATCCTCAGTAGAGATTAGTAAGTGGCAATTCAAAAATTGGTGGAAGAAAAGTAGCGAAACGACAAACAGAGGCGTAAAAACAATTCACAATAGGGGTTGAGAAACTTTGGTTACAGGACATTATGGTGGCTCTTTTTCCTTTCTTTTTTTAACATAGGTAGGGACACTAGGCAATATAACAACAAGAGCTTGGTGGCGCAACCCAGCGCCCCATTCCAAAGGGGAAGCCCATCACATCCATCCATCTATCCATCGAAGAGAGGAGGAAGACGTTCTAGTGGAGTATGATTTGAGAACGCGAAGGCTAGTATCTTTCCTATTTTCAGTGTCGTTGGAAATGTAAACCCGAGATAGTTTATTCGTAAAGGCTATTCTGAATATAGCACGCGTCATAAAAGGGACATGACTATAGAATGCAGGGTGCGACTATAGACGCAGTCAGCAAGGCGACCACGCAAGTACTGTGATACTTTCAACTACAAATATCTTGTCTTCAGAGGCACCCCATATATATATACGCACCCGATGAACAGAAACACAAACAAGAATAACATGCATTTAGGGCTACGCATATGAGAACTGTGCCCGTGTGCACAGTATGTAAAACATACAATGTAAAGGCGAATAGCCGTATTTCAAGAAGCCAAGGGTTTATTTTTTATTTTTTTTTTACAGTGATGCCATAAGCATGCTCACGTGGTCTCCGTCCTTGCAGTCACACACGCCTCAATTATTGCTCTGGTCATATTACAACCGACTCCCGCGTCATTTATGCATGCATTGCCGAGAACGCGGCTGAATCCCAGTAACAGAAAAAAAAAGAAACATAATGGCAGGATAAAATATGTAGGTCTCTGAAATCATAAGAAAATAAGGGTGCGTGAGCCTGCGGTCAGTGTCACTATCAGAAAACGAAATGCGGTTCCCTGAATAATCGCTATGACCTGTACCTTGCATGTTTTGATCCCACTGCGGACACGCGTAAGGTAATGTTATGTGTAGCTCAGATCTTATGTCATTTTTGATTTTAGTTCCGGTCGGCCGATATGTATATATATATATATATATCGTGTACTTGCGAAAATAAACATGTGCTTGAAAGCAGCGCTGTGTTTGCCGGCTTATTTGTCTACGGATTGGCCTTGTCTCGCTGCCCAGTCTAGCCGTGAATTGAGGAGTTGACCGTGAATTTACCATATGCTAAGGAGGATGACGGCGAAAGCGTGCCCACTCACGAGATGTCCATTACGTCACTCGACATTTTCATTCTACCGCGTTGTTCCTTATCACTTGTTTTTTTCCCACCAATGGTCGTGGGTGTTAGTGCCTCAATTACATCTACCTTATTTAACTGTGCGTTAATTCACTTCCTCCTAATTAACACCAAAGGTCGCGCATTCATCTCCGACCAAATGTCGAACGTACGAGTGCCCTAATTAACCCTATGTTAATTAACTGTGCCTTAATTCATTTCGGCTTAGTTAACCCCAACGGTTCGACTATCATCCCTCACAATGTCAATTGGAATCCCACTTGGAGATATTACTGGTTCACCCATACCTCCATGTTGACTCGTGGATTCGAGTACCTCAATCAACTTCGCCTTTAGTAGCACCAACTCTCGACCGTCGCCATGTCAATGGGAATCCAACTTGTAGATATCGCTAGTTTGCCCAAATCTCCAAGTGGGTTCAACTCCCACCAAGGATCGTGGGTTCAACGGTCTTAAGTAACTTATATTAATTTCCTGTGCCTTATTTCAGTTCGACTTAACTCCAAAGGTAGTTGGTTCACTTTGAGCCATTCAAAGCGCCCGCCCCGCACCGTCCCCAATCAGCAGCACTCCTCGTGTAATCTGCGTTAGTACGTCACATGACTCAGCTGTGTTCCTCGTTCTCCGTTCCATCACTTTCTTGCGAACCAGTTGCTCCGCTGAAGACATACCTCATTACGTCACCTTAGGCTGTTTAGACCTTGATAATGCTATCACGTAAAAACTCTTGTCGGGTGACACGTCGAACACAGGTACCAGGATCTACGTATCACAGAACGCGATCCCCGTGTTGCTGAATTTCGTAATGATTTCTTCGTACGTGCCTGACAGAAATCTGAAAATCTTGGATGGAGTCTACACCGGAAATTCAAATCTCAGAGATGTTTACGTGTGCTGATGCAGACACCTCTCAAATGCAGCGTGAGAAATCTTGCGGAATTATTTTTGACTATAAAAACGCAATGTACCAGTATTCAGATAACTTCATTCTGGTGAAACCAGCATTTCCAATGTCTTCGTAATACATAGTATTCGTGATTCTTCCTGGTGCGATGCAGTTTGTCCGGGTTGAATGTTTCCGGCTTTTCGGATGTAGATTTGACAATATTTAAATTCTGGGATTTCATGTCTCACAACAACGGCACGATTATGAAGGACGCCGTGTAAGGTGATCCGGGATTAAGTTTGGCCACATGCATGTCTTTAGTTTGCGCTCGATGCATGATACACGGGCGTATTTCTTTTTTTTTTTTTCATTTTGCCCCCAACGATATGCGGCCGCCGCGGCCGAAATCCCGCTTTCTTGGGCTTAAGAAGTGCAACGCGAAATAAACTGCGCCACAATGGCGGGTCTGATTTATCAGCTAAGTAGCCTCAAACGCTATTATTTCAATCGCATTCGGGATTGAGAGATACACTGAACAGAATTGCCTTTTTTGTAAATCCCAAGATCGCGTTCCATAGGAAGATGCAGCTTTGAATATAGCAACAGTGGTTGAACAAAGTGAACCTTTGTCTTGAAGCAACGTTTCGTAGAAGAAATTTGCATCATGTGATGACTCTAATCCGAGCCGCCTTTGTTTGCGTAACTGGTGCTTTCAAGTGAACAATACTTCGGTGACGAGAGATAAGGGAATGCGTGTTTGCCAGGGTCCCACCGATGCAAGCCGAAAACGTTGTCTCCGGGTTGAGGTCTCCCTTGGCCATTCACCATTGATGACAAGGTTCTTATAAAAATTACAAAAGGAAACTCACTGATTACGTCTAAGTTTCATTTTCTGCTCTGCTTGCGTTTAGAGTGACGCCGAAGACGGAAAACATTCGAATGAACAGAAATAAACACCGACGGAAGGGGACGCATTCATTAAGACGCCACCATGTGACACAGTCGACGCTAACAAGTTTCGCAAGCTAATTCGCGCAACAGTGATCGTAGTTATATTCTCGCGTGTATTCTCTTAATCTTCATCGCTATCCAGTCAGGTACGCTCTCGGCGTCTAAACGCTTCGTAGCATTGGGGGAAGGAACTTGCGGAAACAGAGTTGGGAAACTACACCGAAAATTTACGTGAAGAACATGCGCTCTGCAGTGCCTAGTGCAGAACAGGCGGATCGAAGCTTGTAAAATAAAGTCTCCACATTTCCCGGGTATCTCTGCAGCGACAGGCTCCAACACCTCTGGCTGCATGCGTTCACTGGAAGTTGCGTACTCACAGAGCGAGGTTTTCCGCAGTGTACTCCAGGTCCGTCCACGCATTTTTGTCATCGTAGAAGTAGCAGCCAACGCCCACGAAGACCTTGTTGCGTTCTCTGTCTAAACCCAGCAGCTTCCGCAATACCTGTCAATAATAGCAAGGTCGGAAGACCCGTTTCTTTATTTCACGCACAATATTGCCAAAAAAGAAAGAAAGAACAGTAGCAAGAATTTTCAAGATAGTCACAAATACATGTAACTATACTCTACTTTCTCTGCCTCAACAAACTACTTTTTTTTTTTTAAGGTGACTGACTGTGCATGTTGGCCGGACGTGTATGCAGCTTTCTGCGCAAAAGACGAGAACAAAGAAGAGGCTGAGGCATGCGAGCGCTCTCCTGTGTCTCAGCCTCGTCTTCGTTCTCGTCGTGTGCTCAAAAAAGCTGCAGACTTTCTTTTCGTTTTTCTTAACAGAAGTCGAGATAATAGTAGACTTTTGAAATTTGATTTAGCAACGCACTGGTAACAGACATGACAAGTTCTCGTCTTGTTAGCCCAGTTTACCGTCGTATTCGCAGATAAAGCAGTGGGCAGGAGGGGAGGGGGCAGACGTGATGTTTCGTATTGTAATATGTCAATTGAGTCGCACTTTGCACAATACAGGCTAAGTTCGAAATATGTGGACCAGTTGTGGTATTTGCAATGTATTTGATGCGCGAGTGCTCAGGAGTTTTGTGATTATGCGTTCGTTTTACGAGCGGCACGAAATTCAGCCCGCTTCCTTGTCATAACTACACTTTACATCAAGCTCAAACCTAGAAAATGCGCGTAGACCACTACGGCAACTCAGTGTGTGAAGTTAAACGCGTATGGATGAATGTAGAGCCTTTGCGTCAAATTCGTTCTTATTCAAGCCTTCCGGGATATCATATTGTCATTACCAGGAATGTTTCTCAAAGTCCTAGAATATCTTTATATGACCAGTTCATATACCAACAAAATGAGGGGAAAGAAGGGAGGGCAGGGATTTTTCATAGCATCTGAGAAAATTTTGTAAAATGTTTGCAGCCTATTTAGGGGCTTCGAAAACAATTACTGAACCCTGTTTTGTTCGTTTTAGGGCATTTTCATGTGTTATACAGGTTCGTAGTACGTTTATTCGGTGCATTGGTGAACAAAAGAAGGCATCTTACATTTGGTGAGCATTAGAACTAACTTATGGACAACGCGTCGGCGAAGTTAGAAGTGTGTGGCTATACTAACGCCTTAGCAGTATGTTATGTACGCTAGTGATGATAAGCGTCACAAGTGTCTTTTACGAACGATGCACAACTTTGACAACTCCCCCGAGCACGCTATAAACTTGGGAACTATAAACGCTATAGTCATGTGAACTGGAAACACTAGAAGTACGAAGGCAAAAAATCGTCTGAAAGTGTTTTTTTAGAATGCTACATGGACATTTAAAAATCAACAGAGGAGTATTTGCAGCTTCCAGGAAAACGAAGCAGTCATGTTAACCATCAATATGTTTTATGCATATACTTTGCTCCCGGTGATGTGTTCCGCTTTTCTTTTTTCCCTGCCGTGATTGAACTCTGTAACGTGATACCAGGCTTCGTGGCAAATGCCAGTGATGTTTGTGAATTTGAAAAATTTTTCAACATGTATTTTGGTGATTCCGCTGCCGCCTGGTGAACCTGTATACATGGTCTGCCTGTATTTAAACCCTCCCTGTAAGAACCCTCTGCAGAGGGTTGGCAGTATGAAGAAATAAATAAAAATAAATAAAATAAATCTGATATATAAAACTGAGATTCCGTTTAGCGAAAATGGTGCGAACACTATACGGAACAGGTACTAGAAGTCAGATGAGTATGGATAGAATAAAGGCTTCGTAATATGTTACTTAGAAAAGTGCTCAAAAATCATATACGAGTGCACGACTTCAAACGGGCGAGTCACATACAGGCAACGATTCAAAGTGCGTGTTTTAATTTGAAGCCACGAAAATTCCAAATGCACCTTCTCGAAAGGAACAGCCTCGCTGAAGAATGGGTTGGGAATATTACAAGGTTGCGAACAAGTATCGCCTGTCTTCTTTCTTGAGTGACAGCTCGTGCTCAACGGTCTCCCCCGCCGCGGCTATCCGGCAAAAGACGCAGCCATGCACTCAAGCAAAACCTTCGGGACCAGGCTAAGAAACTGCGTCCACTAACACGGACACAGTGAAGAAACCCAAGAAAACACCACACTCGCTGTCTTACTTGTGTGTCTTCACTGTGTCCGTGTCAGTGCGCTGCGTCACCAGCAAGGTATGATGATTAATCACCAATTAGCCCATCTTTCCACATTACTGAACTTCGCTTTGGAACTTGCCGGCCACTTTTAGTCGAAGCAACTATCACTGAAAGGACGTGCCCGCCCCTTACCTTGAGTATAGTAGGCGCGAGCACGGTTGCGAATTTTTCGACCTTTGTGCTATCTTCGATGATGTTCAGGATGCCGTAGTGGTACACCCGGTGCTGCTGCTTCAACGCGGCCAGGTCGTCCCTAACTTCCACGGTATTAAACATGTCCTGTTCGAGGTACCTACAAAGTAAAGGAACGCGCATCTATATAAGTTTTGGCTGAGGAGTGTCCAACTATTGAAATTTAACTTAGTGTAAGTACTCGAAAGAAAAACCCGGACTTCGAACGCCTAACCACGTGGTGGTTACGTGGTGTTACCACGTGCCATTCAGCATTGGAATAACCTACCAAACGACATATGTTGACATTCTTGAACCTGTATGCTTCAAAGTACACTTATGTATATCATTTCCTTAATTCATCACAAATAAACCTTACTGCGCAGCTAAGTAAATACTTTTAGCGAAGTTGTATAGTTTTGTTTGTTTGTTTCGTATTGCGTTAGCATTGTTAGAGAGTTGTTCTTTTATCTTCACCAGCCATTTGTATAATTCCTTGGTACTCCCTTTTTGCTTCTTCACACAGTCGTTTTGTTTCATTTCTCGCGTTATTTATATTGTTGGATATTTGTTCTTTCATGCATGTTTGCTTGCTAACAATGCTTAATTTCTTTGTACCCCTTTCTTTTTGCTAATTCCCTGATTCTTCCGCTCACGCAATACTCCTTCGGGAGCCTGTGAGGTAACTGAATAAATAAATAAATAAATAAATAAATAAATAAATAAATAGGTTGTGGGGCTTGAGGTCATGCTGGCGTCTCGTTGGCGCCGCAGATGTGTTTGCACGCTGCATTGCGCGATAAAGTGCGAAAAGGTATGTGCCGCCCCTCCTCCCCGTGTCCACTGTAAAAGCAATACAAGCACCGTGCGTGGCTTCGTGTTCTCTCTCTCTCTCGGTATACACACTATACTTATTCTCCCGAGTCGTCAAACAATGTGAAAGGAATGTTTGCATGCGCTTTGTCACGGTACCGAGTCAACCAAATAGATATACAAGTAAGCTGAACTCGCGTATAGGCATTTCAGAGCAAAAATTAAAAGAAGAAATGACGTGGAGTAGTGACTTCTTTTCCGAAGTGAAAGTGCTGATCATGATCGAGGGCGCTCTGTTTTCACTAAGTTGTTTCTAAATTATTAAGTGTTCTTCATCTTTTTCTTTTTTTTTCTGTTACGAGGTAGTGCACGGCGTATATTTTGGTGTAGCGGGAATCAGCAGGAAAGGCCGTAACCGCTACAAAGTCTAAATGCAATTCTGCAGTAAAAATAGATAACAATGAATTAAACCACTAGGATGGAACTACTGTTACCATACCTATAACACTAAGAATCGTTGTGCTATTAATAAATATAAGCTTCTCACTTCCCCTAACTTTTCTCGCTCACTGCATAGCGAGCGTCTCGACCTTGGCAGCCTTGAAGCCCTGAGGGATCATTGACCAGTTTGCTGCGCCTACGTTCACGTGATGCCTGCGGTTGCGCTGTTTTTGCAGGCCTCTCCGATTCACCCACGTAACCACCGCAATGATGTACTCCGATACCACGTCACTCATCTCCTAAGTGGTCACCCCGACTGTTCCGGCTTTCCGCTCTAGATCAAGTTTGGTCAGTCAAGTCAAAGTAAGTCAACATCACTTTCTTTCAACATCCATATTGAAAAGTACAGCGATGCTGGGACTTGTAAGCGATAAACCATAAAAGGCGTGACAGTAGCCGGCACCCTGTTTATAACGCACAAGCAGCAGGATGCAGCAAGTGGCAGCGTCCACTTAGTCTGCTCACAAATGAAATCTCTGTAGACAATGCTTTAAAGGGACACTAAAGGTTACCAGAAACTCAAGTTAAAGTGGTAGAGCAATGTTCTAGAACGTCTAAGGCGTCAATATAATCGCGAACAGAGCTTTAGTAACCGAGAACTTGAGGTAAATGCATGACACGATTTGAGACCCCCCAGCGACATTCCGGTACTAGCCCGATGACGAAAGCACTCCTCATAATTTGTGTTACTAATACTCAACTACTCGTATTAAAAATGTCATTTCATTCGATTATAAGACGAAAAAAAATGCTACTTGTCTACGTCTATTCGATTCTAAGAAAAAATAACATTTTGACGTTACCCTTCAGTAATATGGGTGTTCGAAAGGTTTCGTTTTCGCTCGACACTGCGCGCTCGATTCTGCGCCGCGCACGCTTTGGAGTTTCAGTAGTTTGGTTATCGCGTCGTGCTGTGAGGGTTCTGCTGGCTCGCGAAACTTTCATTTGGAACAAGCAGCGAGAATGCCACGTCCATGTGATGTCATGGGAAGCCCTCGTTGCTTTCCCGCTCCGCAGAGCCGGTGTCGAGGCCGCCGTCGTAGTACGCAACGACGCCGGCAGCGCGAGCCCTCAGCAGCACGTCGCGCTCGTCAGTGCTCAAATCGCTGAAGTTGAGCCCACCATCGCGAGCCAATCTGTCGGTGTCAGGGTCCATTGCGACGAGCGTCGAAGTTTGCGTCATAGAATGAAGTACCAGCGTACCAGCTTATGGGCGCCTTGCGCTGGAGTTTGAGGTATAGTAGCGGCACCTGGTGGCGGTATGGGAAACGACATCTGGGTACGCGCGCTCCCCTAGAGACCGGCCGAGGTCGTACAAGCTTGGGTCGTATTGAGCCCTGGCTGTGGCGAAGCACGCTTCTAGGCCGAGTTTTGCGTCGATTCGCACTTTTTTATGCCCTGTTGCGAGTGCGAGAAGGCTCGTCACTTCTCACAGACCATGCCGACCACGCTGCGAGCTCGCCGCAGCCTATAGTTTAACGAAAACGGACTCTCCGTGTGCCGTGGGACGTAATGCTGGGAGCAGAAGCAATCGGTGATGCCGATCCGGAGAGACCTAGCCCAGCCTCGAAAAGGCGTCACCGTCATTACTTCTGCGTCGTGGGCTGCCATGAACAAGAAGGCCTGAATCCCAACATCAGATTCTACCGTTTTCCTTCAAGGTCTCACAAAGTGGAGCGTCGGGCGCGCTGCATAGCTGCAGTTCGTCGCGCTGAGTAAGCGAAACTTCGTGCCATGCTGACTGCTTCGCCTGTCTTGAAGCTTGCTTGATTATCTGCGTTCGAAATTTCGGTCTTTTGCACCTACAGTCCCGACAGCAGACCGACATAGCAGCAGGCATGGCTGGTAATTCACGATTCGAGACCCGGCCACAGCGACAATTAACAATTCGACCGATGCGAAGTGGTGAAGTGTGTGCAAATGAGCACAAATGGTCGGGCTCATTCGATGACAATTCACTGCTCCACTACAAGCAGCACAGGTTAAGAGAGTTAAATGCGCTCATCCTTGATCTCAAGCCAGCACGTTGAAGCAGCGCAGCAAGGCAGTATTGATTGCAGCAAATCGATGTTCGAGCGCTGTCATTAAAAGCTACATCAAGCGAGCAGCGCACAAGCTCGCGCTACAGCGCGATTTGCACGTACGTGCGAGCTCATATCCATTGCATCAATTTAGCGGCATGCAGTCAACAAAGATTGCAGGAGGCCCGCCGTTTGGCGGCATGTCGAAAGACCGCTGCCGTCGCGGCGCGTACGATCGTGCGCTCGAGCAGTTCGTACATCGCGGCGCTTACCGTCGTGTGCTCGAGCAGTTCCGTACACATGTTGTCTGCTTATCGCTGCTGCGGATTCATTTATAGCACGCATTTCCTCGCGTTTGTGCGCCTGAATCTAGCAGCTAGCGTGCAAACCTTACCTGTAGTTCCACTTCGTACGCGACTCGCTTCACTTGCGATTGACACCGTGCTAAAACTTCGCCGCCTAATGCTTGAACGGCGTACACGTATTCGGCACTGCATAGTTTCTTGCCTTTACGCAGCGTGCCACCCCTGAAAATATCTTCGGCGCCCGATATGCACAGCAGGCCGTGCTACAACACAACCGAAAGTGGCGGGTCCATATTGTAACGTGCTTTGCGAAGCAGACAACCGAGCTTGGTACGACCCATTTTAGGACAGAGGGTGCTTTTTAGCACCTTTCTCGCAGTGCTCCCTGGGCAATGCAAGAGCCCCATGGTCGCGCGTTTCTCCTTCCGCTAGCCACCATACTACCGCTTTAATTCTCTGCCGTCGGCTCTGTCTTGGCTCTGTTTCTGGCCGCGCGTTTGCGTTTTGCGCAGAAAAGCCGTAGCGCCGTCTGCGGACGCCGTTCTACTCACCGATGGCGCAACGTCACTATGAGACCATGATGTCAGTACTCCTCGATCGGAGGGCGGGCGATTTGAGCTGCGCTAGAGGTACGCGGACTCTTCAGAACGCATTTTCTCTTAAAATAAGTCTCTCCTTGGCACGAAACAAGCGTTTCGAGGTTTCTGGGATGGTATTTCAACAGTCCACGTTGACTTAATAGTCACCTTTAGTGTCCCTTTAAGTACATACAGTATTAGCCGTATAAAAATTAATAGAAAGTTCATTTGAATTTGCAAGTTGTGGAATAAATACATCATTATGATAAACGCCTATATAGTAGCGCCTCATAAGAATTGATTTAAAAGTCAAAAACAGGTAGCAATCTGCGGTAATCAAAGATAGCCTTAGTGTGGGAGCCATACGGGACATTTACGATTATTCACACTGCTTTCTTCTGCAATCTGTGAAAGTATGTTAAGTTTGTAATGATAGCCGTGCCCCATATCAGGTGACAATATGATAAAGCATAAAAGAAGAACGAGTTATGGACTGGAAGCTTTATGTGTGACGGGAGAAGAAACCACAGCCTCGTTAAAGTCAACTGTCTGTGATAATTTAGACAAAACCTCCTCAACGTGTTCTTTCTAATACTTGAATTCATGCAATTAAACTCCGAGACTCTTAATAACAAATACAACTTCAATGCTAGAACAGCTCAGAGTAAGTTTATGTCAACATTCATAGTTTCGTTTTTGGCGCGAGATATTACAGGTTCTATTTTCGCAATATTTATGGCCAGCGAACTGCACTTATATACATGTGCAAGTACATCGTCAGCTCGATTTCAGTGCAATCAGTGCCGGCGGGTGAGAATCCGAAAAATATAACTAGTATTGTCGGCATATACGATAAATTTTTTATGTCTGTCAATATTTACTAGGTGGTTTAGGTATACGTTATAGAGCGAAGGTCCGCGGATGCTATCTTACGGCATTCGATATTTATTTATTTTATTAAACTGAAATTTAAAGTTTTTTCAGTTGCATTTCTTGTGTGCGGTATCATAGATAGCTGCTTAAAAGATTCTGAAAATTTCCTGAAAGCCATAATCAGAAAGTTCGTTAATAGCTGTGCTTTGATTGGTCCAATAGAAAGCTTTGGGATAATCAATAAACACTCCAAGCACCTAATTTCCACTTTCAAGGGAGTCTGGAATAATGCTTTATGCACTAAATGTGCCCCCTCAGTAGAACGTCTTTGCGTGTGTGAGTGTGCGCGTGTGTGTGTGTACGTGTGTGCATGCGTGTGTGCAACGAAATTTGAATGGCACCAGAAGGTTGTGCTTTGTCAAAGAAGAGGTCACTCGCATGTGTAATAATCTTTCTGTACCTTTCAACAAGACAGGGAGAATCGATAATGGCCTGTGGTCGTACAAGCCATTTCTATCACCACCTTTGTAGAAAAGAGACACTTTGACAACTTGTACACGTTCAGGAACATTTCCAGGTAAGAATATTAGGTTGACAACATTATTTACCACGTGGAGCAATGATGTCACTAACGTGTTAGAGTGGCTCTGTTTCTAAGTTGCCACTGTTTCCGGATTTGAGCGGTCTCCGTATTTCAGATCACAGCTCTTAGACGCCCGTTCCTGCGTTGAACGTAGGCGTGCCTTGGCGTCGTACCTCGGCGTAACCGAGCAAACGAGCACAGCGAATGATGAAAGAGTGAAACCGGAGCGCAGCGCCGGGTGAAAGACGGCGAGAGCGAAGAGAACGCGAGGAGGAAAGTGGAGGAGGAGGGTGCAGCTGAAACATGAGGAGGAAGGCGACGTAAGGCACATTGAAGCACATCCAGATGGCGCTCACGTCGGCGCATGCGCAGCAGCGGTGGCATCGGCCGTGTGGGGGAAACAAAACAAGCAATCACAAACCTCACCTTAACGCATAGCGTTCGCTGCGAGAGTCTCCCGGTAAATATTAAGGTTACATAAGCTGCAGTTGTCGGGAAGTGGCAAGTGTGGGGGTCCGGTCTATTATAGTCCCGCGCGTCGCGGCTCTGCCACTCGGTGTGGTGTTCGGTGCGATGCCCCAATATATCGCGAAATGAAAACACGTGTAGAGCTGCGCGCAAATTTCGCATTAGGCAGTATCGAATTGGTCGGTGAATTTCCTTTTTTGTTTCAGCATACGCATGCCACCACTTGTTGCTAATATTTTCTCCAGTATGTTTTTGTCCTTAAGCAACCAGCTCGCACCTCAAATAGCAAGGCACAGCCCCACGTGGTATCGTGCATATTTTCCATTCCAATTCACTTCTTCGTATTCTTCTAAATCTCCATTCTGGCTTTTGTCGCCATTCCTTGCAATAATTTCACTGCCTCTGTTTCTACCACTTTTTGATGACTCCTGGTTGTGTATTTACATTTTCACTGAGCGTGTACTTGGTACATGGTAGCCGTGTTCACTTCGCGCTACTAGCCAAGATCATGTTACCGTAAGAACTCGCCCAACTGTCTATCCTTTTGTACTTGGTTCCCAGCTTTCTTCACTTCTTCCTCCATTCTTTTTCCACGCTTTTCGTGTAAAACTGCTTATGAACACAAGCGGCCCATTTATGTTCATCCATGTGCCCGAGCCTTTCTTCAAAACTAATCTTGCTCGGCGCTTCTACGAGTTCATAACAGGCCCAACCCATGTCAACCTGCACTGCCTCATTTGTGGTTTTACCGCTTGCTCCGAAAGCCAAGCGACCTACGGATCTTTGGTTAATTTTCAACCCCGACGTGATACTATTTTAAACACAAAGTGCCATTTAAGAACGTTAGAGCTGGTATCATTATTCATTTCGAGATTCCACTCACCACCTTATAATTATTGTGGCCCCAAAATGCTCTATGTTTCATAAGTGCTGCGTTCGGCTTCCCATCTATATTCAGATTATCCTGGTGGGTGACTGAGTAAGAAGTGTTTCGTTCGTTTATGTGTGCACCGAGATAGCTATATCGCTTAACTATGGGTATGACTCGCTGTTGAATTGACACACTGCGATTACTCGTGTCTTGAAAAAAGATCATGATTCCCGATTTCTCTGTGCTAAACTTAAGGCGTCGATTTGTAGCTGCGTTGCCGCTGCTATTCGCAAGTGTCTGTAAATGTCATATTGTCCGCTATGTCATGCGTAAACTTAAGTCCGGGGACATTTTGTTGCCCCGATTGTCCCTTACGCATGCACGATAAATCAAACCCTAAGTCGATGTTTTCCAATCGTATTTCTATGTCCTGTACATAACGCGTGAATAGCAGTGGAGGCACAGGTCACCCTTGCTCCAGACTTGGTTGAATGCGTATCACTTGATTACATTTTCGACCTGTCCACACATTTGTACTCGGTTTTGTCGATATACCTCCCTGAGCAGCATCCACGAAATCGTCATCTATGTCTTTGTTTCTGAGAATATCTCATAACAATTCCCTGTGTGCGCTGTAGTAGGCTGCCTTAATGTTGGCACGGGTATTTATTTATCCGTTTTCCAGTACTGCATTTTATCCACTAACAACTTAATGTTATCGACTGTCAACTACTGATAGCAAGAAATACTTAATGTTATCTGTCCTCTACCGCTTGCCTGCTCGCTACCGCCCACCCGACCGCTCGTTCGATATGTTGCGCTCTATTAAGTTGTCCGTCCGTCCGTCCGTCCGTCCGTCCGTCCGTCCGTCCGTCCGTCCGTCCGTCCGTCCGTCCGTCCGTCTGTCCGTCTGTCTGTCTGTCTGTCTGTCTGTCTGTCTGTCTGTCTGTCTGTCTGTCTGTCTGTCTGTCTGTCTGTCTGTCTGTCTGTCTGTCTGTCTGTCTGTCTGTCTGTCCACCCCGGTTTCGGACAGAGTACAGCCCAGAAAAATTTGTTGAAGGAACTCTGGAGGTAATGTCAACGGGAACTACAATCATGGTGGTTAAGCAAGAATGGAAATTCAGGTTAGCACAGGTAGTTGCCTAAACTTTGTCCTTCTGGCGTCAACCGGCTTTGTGACTGAACGATCACTTTGAACAAACGATTGTGTTATAAATGCTAGAATAGGGTACGTCTCAAACTTGGCCCCCATGACGTGTATACTTCACTCATCGCAGTTAGCGGTCCATATACGATCGTTATTAATAAAAGGCGGTTTCCTCTGCTACAGTTCCAACTAGTCATTTCAGTGGGATACTAATGGTCCAAGCTTCGCGCGTGTCAGGGACTCACCGGACGTCGAAGGACAAACCGCACGAGGTGTCAACGTAAGTTCTGCAGGCGTTCCTGAATGCCTGGTAGCTGATGTCGTTGACGGACCCAATCACAGCTCTGTCGAACACGCGCACGTGCGTGTATATGATGATGTCGCATGAATTTTCCGGCGGGAAGAGCTTGGAAATTGCCGTCTGCGTCCCAACCGAGCACAGCAGAGGAGGGGGTGGCGTAGTCGTCGTTCTTGAAGTTGTTGGAGTTGCTGGAGTTGTTGGAGTTGTTGGCGTTGGTGCCGTCGGCGGAGGTACTGCGAGGCGCGAGTGATTTACGTTGGCGTGAGAAGAAAGAAGCATTTTGCAACCGCTAAATTATCGAATAGAACCAATAATATACTTTCTATACATTACGGATTATAATATTGAATGGAATACCGAATATTTTTCAGATTCTCAACGTAAGAAATAGAGACAGAAGTGGCGACCGCAAAAAGAAAAATAACATGCTTTCTATATAAAAACTCGGAAGCGCGCCACATCAAAGAATGCTGAATGGGACGAACTAACTCAGACTTGGCCAAACCAGAACTGAACTGGCTGCTCGCTGCTAGAGACAGAATAGTGTATGCTTCGCTTGGTTGAATTTTTAAGGCCTCTTTGCTTAGTAATTAGCAACTATAGTGTGATTGCAACAACTCCCTGCCCTCCGCATGCCATTCTGGGCTTGATGTCACATCCGCTTTGAACGTGTCACACGCGCCTTGAGCGCCACAAGGAGTGCGTCTTTTCTGTTAAGTGTCAGCCTGAATTCTGTTAAGGAAGTAATCGATGTGTTCGCTTAACTTTCCAATGCTTCCGCGTACTCTGTCGGGCCAACTATACGGTTTTCAGCTAGATAACTTGTGGAAATCCGTCCCGAGGAGATAACCAACTTGGTATTATTCACCATCCTCTTGAGCAGCCCAAAGCATTGCTTTTACATGTCATTATTTAAGCTAAATATTTTATCATGTAAAACAACCAATCGAATATTTATACCACTGTCGCCTTGAACATCTGCTTAAGCCAATGTTTTATATATTGCATAATTTCTAATTATAAGGCTAACTGCATAGTAAAAGTTGCTTGGATGTCTCAAGGGGCAGTGGACAATGCTGAATTGATCTAATTCTTGTAGTGCCCACTTGCATTTTCTAAGGCTTGGCAGACGCTACCTGAAATGCCCTGTACTTCCAGCCTCTACCAAACAGGCTCGTCAAATTGCAATATACAGAGCGCGTGAAAAGTTAGCGGAATGAGAAAGACAATAGGAGCGCTACGGTTTTCTTTTTTAGCTACCACGTAAAGGTTGAAACCGTTCTACGAAAGCTAGCAATCTACCTCTTCAACAAGCACCGAATTCCCGATCGTCACAAGATAGTCTGAATGGCTCACTTGGCCTCCGAGTCGCCTTTGTAACGGATGGTGGTGCCGGCGCTTCAGGAACAACCTATGGAGAGATTAACGGCAAAATTTATTCTCCTCCGCACGGATGCCTTAAAAGTGCCTTATAAATATGGATTCCAACAACCCTCCCGAATTCGACCAAGGAACACCGAAAATCAAGGAACTATGTCCTTTTTTTTTCTCTTTCTTATTTTTTAAGTGAAGCTTTACTCGCGAACCCTGCCTGAATTTCCTGACCGTGACTGCTGGGTGCTGCTGCTGCTGCTGTCTTACCGAATAGATCACAAATTTAAAAAAAGAATGAGTGACGTGCCCGATGGTGGCATCGAACGTCGGTCGCCTAGGGCAGCAGCCCCAACTTCCAACCACGAGACGACACCAGCTTTTCGAGATAATTACCAACTTTAGCTCTTTGAGATAATGGCCGCGTCTGTCACATTGCGCTGCCCGGGTTTGCGATAACACTTGCGCGCGAGCCAGTCTCCTTTACGCTAATGACGCGGAAGTGAAATGGGTAAATTTGGAGCGTTTAATTGGCCGCTTCCCGAAAGCTTTGCTTCACGGAGATTGCCGCAGTGTACAATGGATGTGCGTAATTGTTTTCTAATATGTAGATAATTTTTTCCTAGCGCCTGGAAAGGGGGCGGGGGATGAAACGGGGGAGGGCGCGTGGCCATGGTGTGCTTAAGCAGCGTGATTATTAGGCGTCCCGCCACATAAGAAGACTGATTCCATTAGGTGCAACAGATGAGTCATTAGCGGTCGTTCAGTTTACGCAATTACTATACTATTTTAAGATTACAATTACTAAAGTACCTGTACTACAAAGCTATGAGACTGATATTTCAATAGCTACCATGGGTGCTCTCCAAACCCTGCTTTCGCTCATCTCGTAGCCACAAGTGCCCAGCTATGAGGTGTGTAGGTGCCAATGCGAAGTCACGACCTCTGTTAAGGGTGTTGTCAGTAGTCTGCCTGAAGAGCGAGTCTAGATGAAGCCGTGATGACACATTGCGGTCTGTCACCAACACGCCATCCTGGGCGTTTTGGTGGGCGCACATAATTGTGTTTCCAGGTGCTTCGACATCCTGCTCTAAGGCATTTGTCGACGTGTTCCTGTTGTTGACGTCATTCTGGAGCTGCTTCGAACATTTGTTTAGATTTGCAGTCCCATCTACATACAGAACTTTGCAATCTGTGCATGGTATTCTGCACACTACACCAGCTGTAGTGTATCAATAATCATTCGAACCACTGGCAACAAGCTTAAAACAATGGACTCCTTTCTTCACGCCATCTATGCGAAGTCACTTCTTCACATATTAAAGATTACGCAAACTGTTTTAGTGATGGCCATTTCGTTTTTGTGTTCTGTAAAGAGGGTTCCTATACGGGAACAGAGATTCCAATATCATCGTTTGTTGTTCGGTTGCTGGATTTTTATTTGCTGTACTATAATTCCACCCGGCCAAACGGTTCTCCGTCAAACCATCTACTACAAAAAACGACGTACATGTCAGCTAAAGCCCGGCCTAATTATACTTTTTAGGTAATCTACAATGGGTGTTCAGAACGTTTTCAGAAGGTTGGTGTAGAAATAGCCTTCGCGAGAACCTAAGCAAGCCCTTTGCCTGGCCTATCAACATCTGATTTTCTAAACGCCTTAAAGTGGTTTACAAAAAAGGTGAGTAGACCTAAAAGGTTTATGATAATTTCAAAACACGTTTCGCGCGTTCCAGTGAGTCGAAGCCAAGAGTTCCAGCCAACAAACTGGTGTTGTGGCTCAACTTTATTTCGATAGGCTTCCGTCTGTCTTAACCAGCTGAACGACTGACTTCTCCATGATATGCCTTGCTATCGCTTTCAACGCTTCGCCATTTGAGCAAAACTGCCGGATCTTTTTAAAGGTTACTGGCAATTGACATTTGAAGGGACTTTACGTTGAACCTATATCAAAGCTAAACTCACCAACGACACGTTGCTTGCCCCACCTCCGCTTCTTCCAGATGGTCCTGCCGCACCTTCTTCTTCCTCCATTTCACTACCTGACAAAGGCGAAATGAACACGTTTATATAACTCACGCTCCTGATTTCTAATGACTAACACAAGCAGCTTTTAATTGCAGCCTGTGAAATGCGTACCCGTGGCTAGATAGAAACGGCGATTAGAACTGCTTATTTTCGCACCGTCGCACAATTATTAGTGAGATAAACGTCTCAAAAATGAGACTTCGGTGTTTCATTTTTCTCAGTGAAAAAAAAAACACTGCCTCCGAGATGTGTTTTAAATATGAAAGTCATGAAGGCCGAAACGGTGCGCTTGCAGTGTTTTATCACTGTATAAGAGCCTGAAAGAAGCTATCGGTGAAGAATTCGTGCTACTAACCACCTTAGCTGTTGTATGGTCCTTCACTTGGCAATTCATCCTGACACAGCATAGTGTGGGGCAGCGCCACCCTTCAAGTAATGTGTTTAATCGGCTTTGTGACCCTCGACGGCCTTTTCTGAGGGAACTTCCCGCAACCAGGAGCTCTCGGCGTCTACCCGAATGCACTCGATTGGAGGCATGATGTTCTATATAGCTACTACTCTTCGTAGACAATTCGAACCATCGTGTTCTTTTGGCTCGGGGATTGGCACTATGGGGTGGGCAGCCTACATTCAAGCGCTTGCATCAAGGCTCCATACTCTGTCGAGGCACCTCGGCGATATGCGGGCCACAACAATGTTTTTTCAAGGAATACGTACCACATATTCCTATTGCGAACAACCCGTTTGCCCGATATGCTCTACCTACATCGCTACGTGGATATGGACGTATACGATCATATGATCATATGCCTATCAGACTCATATGTCCTTGACTATTCATTGTCCCTACAACGAGACAATATGAATATAAAATTTTAGTACGGCGCACATGGTATTTTATACTGGGTAGTCCTGCGTTCGCGAAAACGCTTGGAAATGAAAAATTAGTGATGCGCTTATTCATCCGCAGAATAGACACAAGTATACTCGCAATTGAGAGATACTGAAAATGTTACGATTAGGAACATGGTCCCTGCTGTTCTTAATACTCTGGTGTGAAAGGTTTAGTCTGTGCTTCGTTTTACTCTGTAGAGGTCGTAACGTAGGTTTACTTGACACAGCGTTGGGTCCGCGAATGTGAGCGCCTCAATAACTCGTCGTGCAAAATCATCGGAAGAGCTTTCTAGGCTCATAATATTGACGCCAAACCAAACCATCTCAGTGCTCCCTTACGGTTTCTGGCTTGGCTACGATGAAGCATGCCGGGTTTTGGCGAGAAACCTGGAAAGTCCCCGAAAAATGCCTCATCTTTCGCGGCTTCAGGCTTCGCGAATGTTATCTTGCAACCTCTGCCACCTCACACCTTCCTGTGCTTTTTATGAACTGCAAGAAACCAAAGTCTACCAGGTCCCACAACTTAAAAAGACAATGATAAATTGGCGTGAGCTACAGTTTATCCTCACGAGCCGTCCCACGAGAAACTTAAACAGCATCAGCAACCTAGACTGTCAAGCATAATGATTTTGTTCGCGGCTCCAAAAGTAATCGCCGATATCAACTTCAACAGGCAGCTCAGCGTGGCGCTGAACAGGTGTATCCCGAATCTAACAAGGTGAAGCTTGTTACAGCGATGTACAGCACACACGGCTGTCATCCTCTGACGACAACTCTTTCAGATAAAGCCTCCCAAGCACGCGTGCCTTAAACTCCGGAGCTGGGCGCGCTATTGTTCGTAAGCACAGTTACCGGAATTGCTGTTCGTTTGAACCATACTGCGTCTCTTGTTTCAGACCACGAGCTACGAAGTGTGAGTGCCACCGATGCTCTCGCGTCTTGTCTTTCATCGCTTGGCGTTTCTCTAGTTTTTCAGCTTGACTGTACAGTAGATATCAGAAGACTCCCCCACATCACCGGCTAGATAACCAACGGAAGGCGCCGCCTTATTCGTGTAGCCAACCAATGAATGCTAGGGCCGTGAGCCTTGGCGAGTTTGTTTGTTGGGAAGCGCATGCAGAGAGACAAAACCATCCGGAACGATGGCGCCTAGAGTAAAGAAGCCGGAACAAGCCGGAATACAGCGCTAGTGATCTAAGCAAAATACTGTTTAGAGTTGTGTTGCAAAAAAACAACAACATTTGGAATCAACGCAAAGACTGCACTACACTTCCAGCGAAACCACACGGAAGGCCCCCTGGACTGCCGTACCAAGGACGCGACGACACCCACAAGTTTTCGACGGCCTCCAGGTGCATCTTAATCCGCAGGAGAGTGCTACTCGGTTAACTTGGTTGCCTAGGTTGTTACCGATCACGTGCGGTTTTTCAGCCTGCAACTAAATTTAACTGGGTGAGCAGTTGTGCATATCGCCTTCATATAAACGTGGTTGTCGCGGCTAGGAACCGAATGGGTGCGCTATCTCGAACTTGCAGCACGAGGCCGTGCGGCAAGTGACGTTGTAGCGGCGGTATGCTCGATAAATATGGCATTGCTTCTATAACCACAAGGACGCGGGTTCAGTCATTGCCAACAGAGGCTGCATTTCGCCGAATGGCGCACCGCCGAACTTGGTTCGGAATGATGGGCGTTAAAAAACACGGACGCGATTCGTGTCTCTGAAATTTACGAGCGCAAACACATACGCATGTACAGGAGCAAAAACCCAAACGCCAGTGGCGTTTGTGTCGTTTCTCCTTGCTAATTCTATTCGTGTTTTTCACGCTTGCATTTCCGTACCATAAATCGCTACAAACTTGCCCAGTCTTTAGTTGCTGTAACCGAATACAGTTCTTTGCTGAGATTACAGCGCACATTAAATGGAGAACGTGGCTTTAAGAACCAACTGTCGTATTTCTTTACGCATGTTGATGAAAATTGGCACACATGCCCAGATTTTCTCCCTGATGCTTCGATACAAGTTTGAAATTCATAGCTTGGCGCATATTATTCACCCCAATTTTCGTTTCTTTGTGTGTTCTGGAGGCCCTGAAAGGCTTAAATAATATAATAGAAGCATTGTTGAATATTGAGTGCATAGCTAAATCTGTACTGACGGTTGTGGCATTCTTGCTTTTGCAGTACAATGTCTGGATTGCCTTCTTTTTACGTTACCTTTGCTCATGTATATAGTTGTGGCGATTCCGCAAATAAATATCAGTTTTAGGGTCACCGAAGAGCCACATTATAAATTTAGAAGTCAAGCTGAGAAAGCGAAAATGTCATGACCTGCAATGGCACGATCTCAGGCGCCGATGTGCGAGATGCTTAGCCACGGGTCCGAGCAGTGCGTGGGCAGTGTGCTTGGTCACAAATTCCTAAGCACCGATGCTGAAAAGGCTTAGCTGCGTGTCCGAGGATTCAGCGCACAATGCTTGGTGGCGAAGTCTGCATCGCCGATCGATCAGAGTGCTTATCCGCTGGTCTGAGACGGCCACGCTTATGCGACGGCCTCGTCGGCATAACGCCCCTAGTTAGACTCGTCAAGACTACGGAGACGGTCGAGAGTTCGCCATGTGCAAATAGCCGAGCAGACGACGCCCATGCGAAGTGAGCCTTAGACCAATGGCGAAGCGCGCTGGAACCACGTGACGGGCATGGCAGATGAATTTCGAACGACCTTCAATCATTTGCTTTTTGTGCGCTTGTTCCTGTGGCAAGTATAGATAGCTGAACTAATACTCTTTCTTGGGCTAGTTGGTTCATGCTTGAGTGTGTAAAGAGCAAGGCGCAATAGACGAGAACAGCAGAACAAAACACAGGCGCCGGTCCTGTCGTTTGTGTTCTTCTCTCCTGGTCTATTGCGCCCTACTCTACACATTCATAGACAGCTGAAGCGGCACAATTAAAGCAGGATATATGAGTTCCGCAAATATTGTTCCGCAATATCACTGGATTTCCGCAATATATTTCACCCACTTGGCTGATGCAACAAATCTTTCGGGTACCTTTGCGTGATTTTTAGTGGGGACATTTCGCATTCAGATAGAAATACAATAATGGAAACTTAATAGGTGATTTTCAAGAATTCGTTTTTTTTTGTCATTTCTCGCGATAGGAAAGCCACGCCCAGCTTTGATAAAAAAATGCTAGTTAACATCAAGTGGCAGACTTCAGCCATTACGGTGTAGTTTATAGCAAACTGTGGCTTTTAAGGACGTGAACTCATTTTAGAGACGCTGAAAAAAAAAGGGGGGGGTCTCAGTAAACGTTGTAGGAAAGACAGCAATCATTGTGATTGCCCTCCTCCTTCCTTTTTTTCGTCATGTGCAAACACGCAAGAAAGAAAAACCCTATAATGCAGCAAATATTGTGACACTGTCCTAAACATGTTCCTATAAATACTAAGGACATGCGGCATGTGAGATCTCACCTCCTATGGACAGAAATACGACCATAATGATGATCAGCAAGATCCCGACAAGCATGAGCAAACCGCACACCTTGGGCCAATTGCTGCTCTGTGACCTGAAATTCGTGGAACACGAGTATAGGACACAAGACGAAACGGGCACCATTTTTATGGATGACGTTTTCTTTTTCTTTCTTGCCCGACGCCTCACTTGCCCAGTTATAGCTGGGATCGCCTGCTAAGCGTAGCACATCAATTACTAGAATCAAAAGAAAGTAACTCTTTATTTGTGATTTGTGATAGCCAAAAGCAAGCGAGAATGACGTCCTGTCGAGCGCTGTCCACACAAGGCAGACACATCAGTCAGTGGACAAATCAAAGATGTCAGCAGTGCAGCGCACGGCCAGTGTTTGCAGTCAAACTCTCACGGTTAATCCCAATTGAAATGAAAGATTACAATTGGTGAGCCACATTACCATCCTGACGCGGCCTCGCACAAGAAAACTGATGAGACGAGCCTTTCAATGGCCGTTGATCTCAATGGTCCATGAAAGCGAAAGTGTGACTGCTGTATTAGACTAGTCAATGCGAGGCGTTTTTGTATGTGATGGAGCCAATCAGCTATATGTTAAGATGTGAATTCTCTTCAGTGAATGCCAAGATGACCTTGCAATGGCATTCAATGTAGAGAACGCCATTGTGACCTTGAATTTGAAAACTGCGTCATCATTTCCAAACACCGAGAACAGCGTACACGTGAAATCATCGAGGCTGGCAAGATACAGCGGCTGGGCGACCTTTGCATCAGCATGCCCTCGATTGCTCTCACAAAAAACGAAATCAAGTATCTGGCTGTGATGCAATAGGGGTTCACGTGTGACTTAATGCAAATTTTTTTTTTTATTACCGTTGCTCATGTATATAGATCTGGCGATTTCGAAACTAAGGATCAGTGGAAGTCGGCACCTCTGTTGTGTTCTTCTTCAGTCACCGCCCTTGGCGCTGTGCTAGCATGTCAATGTTTAATCACCGACTCATCCAAGCTTCAACCTTATCCACTTCTAATATAAGCCGTAGGCCCATATAATCATAATACATAATATTGACACACATACTCTTTTGACGCATAGAGGTGCGCTCAAATTTCGCATTAGATGGTATCCTTATCGTCTGTGATATCATTATCTGCTTAAGTATAGTACGATACTCACAAATAAATATTTAGGAAAGTTACGCAATCGAAACGTTTCAATTCCGGAAACGAAGATAGTCAGTGCCAAAGGCATGTGATCTTAGTGGGAATCATTATGCTATATGTACTACTTCCTAAAAATGTCCTCTCAAATACTTCGATCGAAATGCGACGGCGTTCCATGTATTAACTTCTCATAGAAACTGCCTTCGGTAATGAGGGAGAACTGGCGGGATAATAATCTATTGTTTAATAAATGTTAAGGACAAATATCTTTTGATGCTGCTAGCTTCAATACTTCTGCAGAGTAAATGTGGCATGGAACACAAACTGCGTGCTTTGGCCAATTGGAATACAATACCCGATGCAATATAAAGTGTTCACTTACCGGTCACCTTCTGTAAAGGAATATGAAACCTAATGTGAATGATGTCATGCACGGTCATCACGGTGGTCTAGCAATAACTGTTCAAATGGCGGATAAAAAACTTTCGACCATGCCAGAAATCATTTTAACCGCTACAGCTCGGCGCATGGATGGATGGATGGATGGATGCTATGAGCATCTCCTTTGGAACGGGGCAGTAGGTTGCGCCACCAATCTTATTATTATATTTCCCAATGTGCTACCTATGTTATAAAAGAAAGAAAGGAAAAGTAAAAAAAACCACGAACAATTCCCGTAACCAAAGTTTGTTCTTGTACGCCTCCGTTGTTTGCCGTGTCCCTACTTTTCTTCGACCAATCTTCCAAACATCTCTTACTATTCTCTATTGCGGATATGTTTACTTTTCCCCTACTCTCGCTGAGCCCATGGGCTTCAATGAGGTCAGAGGCGCCTAAATCAATCGTGGGCAGATATCTTCACATTCTGATAAAACGTGCTTCATCGTTTCCCTAGCTTTACCGCAAAAAGGAGCCCACATGAAGCCAGCGCCACCAGCATTCCGCCACTCAATCAGCCACACAATCCCCAAGGCTCGTCGTGAGTTCATGTGTGCCGATGTGTTTCCGGATGGTTCTGTCCGCGGGATAGTTGAGAAGGGAATGGGGGTTCGGCAAAGGACGAAGCGAGCAGAGCCCGACTGACGGCTACGGGCAAATCGCAGATGGCCCGAAAAGAGCGAATGCAAGCACTACGAGCCCGGGACGTCGCACTCCATCAAGAGATTTTCCCAGAATGTCGATGACGAGAGCTCCAAGAGGGAAACCAGCGCCCCAAATCGCAAAAAAGAACAAGTAAGGTGCACTATGTAAAGCGTAGCCTTGACAGCAGTTGCTTAATTGTGGTCGCTTCATTCACGGACGTCTGTCGTGTAATAGCGTATGCCGTATAAATTGGCTGCCTTAAGTACCAGGCAATGAACCGCACTCGAGATGTTCCACTTTTTTGCATGCGTCAGTTATTTAGGCACTCATGACCGATTGGCAAAGTCACGTTTAGGGAAGCAAAAAAAAAAAAACTGATCTCCTGGATGGTCTGTTGTACGATATGTAAGCAGGCCAACACAATATTCGACAATATTTTAATACTACCAGACAATAAGAAGTGTATATTGCTCACATTTGATTGTGGGAAGGCGATGTTCAGAAACGCTTGAAGCACGGGTTTGGCATTGGGCTAAGCCTTCGTAGTATAATAGGTAGGCCATATTGTTGGGCAGATGTACCTCCTTAGATTAGTCCTTGAACTTCTTATTGCACAGAAAAAAAACTAAACTTTTCGAAAGAAGTCCCCACGCAGCCAGTTGGCATCTATAGGCCTTTTCTGTTAAACTCTGTATTTCGAGCAGTTCCCAAGGGCCGAATACATCCTACCAAATAAAGAATTGCTTTTTCCGAAATCACTTGGTGAATGCGTAGGCATCTGTATCAAACAAAAATATAGTTCTCTCATGGCCTTGTAGTTATTGCACTGGGGCTATCCCATCGCGAAGATGCCACCATATACAAAAATCAGGGTTCGCAAACAATCTGTATACAATTAGCCCGTACACACTTTCTGTCAAATCAAGAAAGATGTGAAAGGAAAGAGCAAGATGCGTCAAGTGCGCAGACTCTCTAAGCGTGCTTCGTTTAAGGGTTCACAGTCTCTTTGTAAGCGGGACTTAGGCGACCCACTACAGGACACGAAGCACGCTCACCCACATATAGGCTAAAGCAGATTGGCGCGTCAACTTACGTAAAGTGGACACGTGACTCCTGCGAGCCTTGGGGGAACCTGCGCGCAAGCAGTAAAAAAGAAAAGAAAGACAAAACCAACTCGGTTAACCGCGTAGTGCATTTTTTTTTTTTTCGTCGAAGTTACACTCACGCCGCCTCACCCTGACACTAACGGAAGATTCTTCCGAGGAATGAATTTGTCTGCGCATCAAAATGGAGTAGCAGGGCCTCTCTATAAGTTGAACGGCTGCTTTCCTGACACTGTGCACCTATTTCACGCTGTTTTTGTTACGGCAAAGACGATTATTCGCTCGGAAGTTCCAACTCCCCCTAAAACCGGCACTGGTGATGGGCCACTGTCAGTGACGGGCTTCACTAATAAGAAGTCAGGTGTCAGCTATCACCACAGCACTTGCAAGTTTGCAAGGGGCCAAGCGCAACTAACCGCGCGTTTTGTTGGCATCGCTTGACCGTTCGCAAGTCAGCATGGTATATAAAACTACCATGCTCTAGCTTGTCTGCTATTACTAGAGCGTTTGTAAGTCAGCATGCTACCTATATTACTACCAAGCGCTGGCGTGTCGATCTGCTATCAATATAGACTGTTCGCAAGTCATTATGGCACTCAAGAACTACCAAGCGCTTGCGTGTCTGGTATCAAAACAATGTTGGTTTATAGCCGCGTCACTGCCTAGAACTTGCGTGATTGCTATCACTAGACCATTTGCAAATCGACGTGGTGCAAAGCACTATATCATGCTCTTTCTTGCCCTATATCACACAGCATTTCTATGTAGAACAACTCTCCGTAATGCTTTGTTTCTGCCGAAGTACACTCTTCGCAGTGCATAGACCACTACAGCTTCACGTCTTCCTCATGCACAGAAGCAAAGGTTAGCGGGCCGATTGTTTGTCAGGCTTTTAGAAGAGGTTATTCGCTTACAAGCACTACGAATTCGTCTAACCACTGCGATATCCTTTTAACAGGCTGCATGCAGAACGAGTTACTTAGATTCACGTTACGTGAGTATGCGTGAGTACAGAAGTATCAGGTGCGCTTTACACTCGAGCACAACAGTTCAAGCAGCAAGTGTCCATTGTCCTTTTTGAAAAGGTTCAGTCAGCAACGACATCCCCCTTTGACCCTTACCTTCTTTTTGGGCTTCAACAATGGGTGCCACTTCGTTCTGGGGGACGTAGGGGTCGTACCAGCCGTATGCGTAGTGATGCCCGGGATCTGGCTCCTGGTTCTCTTGCTGGTGGGGCTCCTCCTGGTGATGCTGCTGCTGCTTCTGGTCGTCATTACCTGAACCCGCAAAGAAGCAGCCACGAAGTAAAAGCGTCAGTAACCTGCAGCGCTGGTTTAGAAGCTGCAAGAGGAAAGCTGCAGCTTTGCTGTGCTGAGAAAGATGTGGGGGGTTCGGTCGTAGACCCGAGTGCCCAAATATTGACCCGACCTTGAACGCAAAAATAAACGCTTTCGCACTGTGCTTCGGTCGCACAATATAGACAGCTGTGTGGCGCATGACGTCACAGACACAGCTGCTTATTGTGCTCGTTCGCCCACATTCCGCCAATGACGAGGTCAGGGCAATTCATCTATACAACCCCAAGATATCAAAAGGAGTGCAAAGGCCCACCTCATCCCATTTACCTATGAGAAAACCAGCTACGGCTCCTTTCAAAAAGCTGCGTTTTGCTCTGGGACGTGAAACCTAATCGATTTTCCTCGTTTCATTTTTCTTCCAATCAATAAATACAGCCTTATTTGATAACGTCCCAGGCACTTCGCTATTCTCGCTCTTTCACCTATTTATCCTTGACTTTCGACGAATGAACTCTCCGAAGGGCAGTACCGTGATTGACCTACAGGCTGGCGCAGCACTTCACACGCCGCTAAATCGACTGCATTTTAGGTCTGCCGGAAAAGGAATATTTATTAGAGCTGCATTTTATCATAATTAAGTTGCCGCGTTTCGGTGGAGACATATTCATATAAACGGAATCGCAGTGTTGTGAGTGGAAGTAAAGACGTCACTTCTCGTGATACAGGTGCCAGAGGAAGTCAAGTAATTAGCTTCGAGAGTTCGGCAGTCATGTTTTCAAGTTAGGGCGCTGATTTCCACAGAGTGACTGAATCTGTTGCGTACTCAAAGCATAACCACCTAGTAGGTACACCCCTGCTGTTACCACGTTTCCAGGTGTTAATCCTCGAAAGCTGCCACGAAATACATCAGTGTTCAACACAGTCGAGTCGTGCACAGCGAAAGCAACGATTTCTGAGAATGTGCTTAGTGCATTGTCGGCGTACCTCGGCGCATGTCCGCTGAGGGATATCTGAGAACTGGTTACAGTCTCGAGTTATGCCTACTAAGTAAATGTACCTCGAACACTGGCTAGCCACCATGGGCAATTGCAACATGTTCCCTAGTGTATTTGATTGTGGAGTAAAAAGTACGTAGAGATAAATTGGGCTAGCCTGTGGTCCGCGTTGATGAACGCGAACCCGCGATGGATGCGTAACATCAACCATGCACTTTCTTCGGGCTCTTCGTACCGCCGTCATAGCAGTCCCTTCAGCTTCGGTGTCTTTTTCACAGCTTTCTTTAGAAATGATGGGAGCAGAAGCTGTAAATAAGGATTATAATTGCTAACTTGACAGCTGAAGAGCACACTTGAACGGCGGTTTGCGCGAGCTGTGAAAAAATAAGGTTTCACAGCTTGTCTTGCTTTAAATTCTACGTCGTGGGCGTCGACATATTGATTACACAGGGCCAGAAAGAGACTTGAAGATATATTATTGTCGTGAAGACAAGAGACGCCCCAAAGGCTGTACACCGTTTTTGTGAGTCCTACGTTCCGAGAGAAAGTACTCGGTGATCCCGTGGGGTCCGCATAGCTAACGTGACTGAACGAGAACAGGCCCACCCAACGCAACATGGCCGTTGTCCTCTGGCACAAAGGTCGAGCTTCATCGTGCTGCGTGAAACTGTGGCAGGAAATTTCTAAGACTGAATGAATGAGGTGCTGAGGCATCTGACGGGCTGCCGCGGGAGAAGAAGAAATGTTCCGCACTCACCTTGTACGTCAGCCATGCCTACTTCGAGGAGGAGTCAGGCAGAGGAGAAGCTCGAACCTGCTAGGGACTGGCCGTTGAGGGGCCAAGAGACGCGAGCGTTGAAGCCGTTTTAGTGAATCTCGTGGCACGAGGCTATGATGGAGAAGATGAAGAAGCCTCAAATAATGGCACAAACCCACTATGGGGGATAGGGCACGAATCGGGTGGCAATATGAATTATTAAATAAAAGGAATTGGTTAATAAATACATAACACAAAAAAGGAAAATAGATATATAATACACGATGACCGATATACTGTGAATACATGAGATAAAGTAGTGATCAATACTAGTAAGCCTTGCCTTGATATATCCAACCCCACAACAATGTCCCTGAGCCATCCCACCGCGAAGGCCATCCAGCCACCCAATCACAGAGCCACGAAGGCTTACGTTAACGGAAAGCGGCAGCTCTCTTCAAGGATAGATTCCGCTTTGGAACCCGGGTGCCTGGCGGAATGAATGAAACCACGTTTATTCCACATTAAAATGCGCCGAAGACGCTGTGGTGGAAAGAGGAGGGGTGTTATTGGAAAAGGGGAAGGGTAAGGCTGCCTCCGTTTTATTAATGAACGTCCTGGAGGCAGCTAAGTGGGAGCCGCGTGACGCTTGTGGCTGTCGCGGAGCTGATCACCGACGGGTGCTGGTGCCTGGCGGGGAATCGCTTGTACCCGTTTCACCGGTGGGTGACGGGCGGTGGAGTTCGAACCCAGCACCTCCCGCAGCCGGACCGGACGCCCTAATGATTTGACCACTTGCATCGATAGGAATACTACAATAAGGGATATACTTAAACTTGAGTAATTTTTGAATAATAATACTAGCAAGATTTAAACTGTGAATTTGTGCTTTTACTTTTTGAATTTTCTAAACTGAAGTAGGAGTAAATCAATTGTGGAAACGAAGAACTATTAACAAGGCATTCTTTTTGTGCCATATAGAACATCATAAATGGCTAGGCAAAGATTCCTGTGGCTGTATCCCAATACTGTTGCTCTAAGGGAGAGTATAACAGTACTCCCTAAAGACAATCGTAAATTTTGAAGTGGAATTTCTAGACATAGTTTTCGATGAGGAGAAAACCGCCTACATGATAATAAAAATGATCTATAGATGCCGGTTCATTGGAGAGGTAGCATAGAGGGGATACCGCCAGACCACAACTGTGCCAGTAAAAATTAAGTGTTGGAATACGGCAACGGGGGCAGCCTAGTAAATGAAACCTCGAATTTCTGGTTAAGACACCCCATTGCCGGTTTCCAGAATAATTTAGGTGCAAAAAATATGTAAATTTCGCTAATAAGAGAACTTTTTTGTCTTCGCTCAAAGAAAATTGCCTATATCTGGCTGCGGTGATGTGCGCATTTGCCGGCAGCACAGATAGCACAGGACCTGTTAAAGAAGATATTGCTTTGGAATCGGCTATTTCATTAATATGAATCTCTCGGTGGCCTGGGACCCATACCACATCAGCTAATCTTAAGTGAGGCGGAGCTAATGAATAAAACGTGCTCAATGTTGTCGACTTTGTAGACGCACTAAGTGCGTGGCATACAGATAGAGAATATGTGATGATAATATCTCTTTTAGTACGAAGGGGTACTTTTCACAAAACAAGAACTTTTGCCAGAAGTTCGCCATGAAAAACTGTTGGAGGCATGGTGAGTAGATGCCCACGCCTGCCTTCTCTTTACACGAAGCATCACTCGCTATTACATTTATTTTGAGACGGGCCAAATATTCTTGTAAACGGCCATTCAAATATGTTGTCGGCAGAAATTTCGCATTGTTTGGAAAAATGTCTGCAAATGCAGTTTTGAGCGACCCTGGAGACCTATGAAGTAGAATTATTTCTCTATGGCGAACATTTAAAGGTGATAATTGTGCTTGCACAAATACTACTTGTGGGTTATGCAACCGTGACCGCGCGTTCACAAAAAATGGATTTGGTTCCCCAATAAATACTTATTGTCCACGTCGTAGCGAAGATTGACAAGCTCTTAAGTAGGTTTGAACCGTAAGCATGCGGAATCGTGTGTGGAGAGTAAGTAGGCACGCTTCCTGGTATAATACATTATTAGCAGCGAATTTAGGAAGACCTAAACATAGTCAAAGAGCTTCTCTTTCTAATAAAACAACAGGCCTTAATTTATATTTTACACTTCCGGCGCACAAAACACAGCCAAATTGTAGAATCGATCGTACATACATACGTTAAATCATAATTAGTGTGTCACTTCGCATACCAGAACGTCGGTTACTGATCTTGTCGTAGTAAACCTGAGGCTCGTGTCCCCTTCATTCCAACATTTTCTATGTGAGAACGCCAGTTAAGTTTTCCGACATATATGATACACAATTATTTAAGCGACTCTAGCCGAGGAACGGTTCTCCGTTCATATACTAATAATAACTGTCACCGCCCGGAAAGCGGAAAAACAAGCACTGAACTTTTGTTTACGTTTAGTGACAGATGCAGATTGTGAAGCCACGTCTGTAGAGTGCAGAAGTACGTTCGCAAACAAAGGTGAAGGAAATTGATGTCTCTAGCTGCCGCGAAAAATGCAATGTCATCTGCATAGACATAGAGATTCACATCCTGGTGCAGTGGTACTGTACTCATCAATAGGTTAAATAGTACAGGAGACAGAACAGCCCCCTGCGGCACCCGTCTTGTCTCATCGAACTTTCTTGTAGAAAAGTCGTTTAAAAAACAGTGAAATTTTATGTTTCTTAGACATTCAAAAATCCGTGCCGGTTTATTTCTCGGAAAATGGTAGGACTGTAACCTGTCCAGGATTAGAGAGTACTCAACGCTGTCACAAGCTGTTGCTATGCCAAGAGTCACTAAAGCACTAACTTCTTTTCTTTGCTGAGCAAGTTGGAGACGGCTGGGGGTCAATAGCGGTGGACGGTGACGATGCTGAGGGCTCAATTATTGGCACAAACCCAATGTGGGGGATCTAGATAATTAATGAATCTAATTAACTGAGTTGAACTAACTGCATCCTTTTTAGTGGTAGTTAATGCATTCGATACTTCGAAGCCCCATTTCTAGCTGTTATCTAGATAATTGATGAAATTTTGAAGAATTTTGGGCAAATACCCATTACAACTCCTTGCCAGCGCCTGCCAAATTAACATCATGGTCTAGCGTTTTGATTCAGGTTAGGATAGGCCATCTCACTAACCGTAAACAAAAGTTCAGTCCTTGTTTTTCCGCTTTCCGGGCGGTTACAGTTGTCATTAGTATATGAACGGAGAACAATTCCTCAGCTAGAGTCGCTTAAATACTTGGGTATCTTATATGTCGGAAAACTTGACTGGCGTTCTCACATAGAAAATATTGGAAGCAAATAGACATGCGCCTCAGGTTGACTACGTAGAATCAGTAACCGACGTTCTGGTATATGAAGTGACACACTAACTATTATTTATCTTGTTTATGTACGACCGATCTCTAGAATTTGGCTGTGTTTCATTCTCCGGATGTGCAAAATAAATATAATACCCCTTGTTCTGTTAGAAAAAGAAACTCTTCGTCAATGTTTAGCTCTTCCTAAATTCGCTGCTAATAATGTACTATACCAGAAAGCGCGCCTGCTTACTCTTCACACGCGATTCCGCATGCTTACGATTCAAACCCACTTAAGAGCTTATGAATCTTCGCTACGACTGGGACAATATGAATTTATGAAGGAACCAAATCCATTTTTGAAAACACGTCGTCACGGTTTCAAACCCCACAAGTTGTATTTGTGCAAGCACAGTTAGCACATCTAAATGTTCACCTTGGACAAATAAGTCCACTTCATAGGTCTCCAGGGTCGCTCAAAATTGAATTTGCAGACATTTTTCCCAAAAATGCGATATTTCTGCCCACAACATATTTGAATGACCGTCTACAAGAATATTTGGCCCGTTTCAAAATAAATGTAATAGAGACTGGTGCTTCTTCGTGTGAAGAGAAGGCAGGCGTGGGTATCTACTCGCCATCCCTCGATTGGTCTTTTTCACTTCGCCTACCAGATTACACATCAGTTTTTCATGCCGAACTTCTGGCAATAGTTCTTGTTTTGCAAAAACTACCCCTTCATACTATATATTATCTAGTTATTATCGTCACAGATTCTTTTTCAGCGCACTTAGTGCGTCTACAAAGTCGACAACATTGAGCACACTTTATTCATTAGCTCCGCCTCACTTAAGTTTAGCTGATGTGGTATGGGTCCCAGGCCACCGAGAGATTCATATTAATGAAATAGCCGATTCCAAAGCACTAGCTTCTTTAACAGGTCCTGTGAGATCTGTGCTGCCGGCAACTGCGCACATCACCGAAGTCAGATATAGGCAATTTTCTCTGAGCCAAGACGAAAAAGCCCTGTTATTAGCGAAATCTAGAGATTTTTTGCACCTAAATTATTCTGGGAACCGGCAATGATATCCTAACCGGAAATTCGAGATTTCGTTTACTAGGCTGCCCCCGTTGCCGTATTCCAACACTTAAGTTTTACTTGCACAGTTGTGGTCTGGCGGTATCTCCTCTATGCTACCTCTCCAAAGAACCGGCATCTATAGATCATTTTTATTATCATGTCGGCGGTTTTTTGCTCACCGAAAACTATGTCTAGAAATTCCACTTCAAAATTTAGGACTGCCTTTAAGCAGTACTGTTGTACTCTCCCTTGGAGCAACAGTATTGGGATACAGCCACAGGAACGTTTGCCTAGCCATTTATGATTTTGTATGTGGCACAAAAAGAATGTCTTCTTAGTAGTTCTTAGTTTCCATAATTGGTTTACTTTTACTACAGTTTACAAAATTCAAAAAGTAAAAGCACAAATTCATAGTTTAAATCTTACTAGTGGTATTATTCAAAATTTAGCTTACTCAAGTTTAAGTATATCCTTTTTTTTAATGTTCCTATCAATGCAAGGCTTACTGTAGTATTTATAACTACTTTATCTCATGTATTCACAGTATATTGTTCATCTTGGATTATATATTTATTTTCCTTCTTTTGTGTTATTTATTTATTAACCAATTCCTTATATTTATTTATTCATTTTACCACCCGATTCGCGGCCTATCCCCCACAGTGGGTTTGTGCCATTATTTGAGGCTTCTTCATCGTCATCATCATCACCTCGTGCCACGAGATTCGTGCCACGAGGTGCAACGGCTTCAACGCTCGCGTATCTCGGCCCCTCAACCGACAGTCCCTACCAGGTTCGAGCATCTCCTATGGCTGACTCCTCCTCGAAGTAGACATGGCTGACGCACAAGGTGAGTGCGGAACATTTCATCTTCTCACGCGGCACCTCGTCAGATGCCTCAGCACCTCAGTCATTGAGCCTTGGAAATTTCCTGCCACGGTTCCTCGCTGCACGATGCCGCTCGACCTTCGTGCGAGAGGCCATCGGCAATGTAGCACTGGGTGGGCCGGTTCTCGTTCAGTCACGTTAGCCAGGCGGACCGCACGGGATCACGGCGCACCGCCTCTCGGAACGTAGCAATCTTAAAACGGTGTACAGCCTTTCGGGCGTCTCTTCCCTATTGCAAAACCCATTGCCACTGGGGCCCAGTGCGCCGGATTATGGGCCCAGTGCCGCGCGCTGGATGCTGGGGCGCTGGGCAGGCGCGGCGTACTGGGAGGCACTGGCTACTCGTGCCAAAAACAGCTCTAGCACGTTAAATATGCGGTGCCTGGACACCGCATATATATATATATATATATATGTATTGAATACAGAAAGCAACAAAGAGCGTTTTAGTGCAATAAAGATAAGAAGAAAAAACACGTAAGAATAAAACCCGGATTCGATCGTACGACCTACAGATCCAAAGCCCGGCACTTTACCGCTACGCAACACCAGGTTTCTTTTTCTTCTTTATTACCTGGCTGTGGTATATAGTTTAACAAGAGACAACAATCACCACAACGAATACATAAGTACAATATATACTTGCTGAATGTGCACATATTCAACCAGCATTGTGCTGGGTCAGTCTAATCAAAATTAGCGCAATGCTACCAATGCCTCTACTCTTGGGAGCCACTCGGGTGGTTCCTCTGCAGCTTTATGGATAGCGACGAACCAGTGCATGTTTTCCCTGAAATACCTACGTGCAGGCTGCGCATCTTTATCCGCATGGTATTCTGCCATCCTCGCACGCCAAATACAGTGGAGGCCCAAGAGCCACCCCATCCTCATTATCTATGCTTAAGTAACGGATGCCATACGGGTCTAGTGGAAATTCTTTCTTTAGAGTCCTGTGCAATACATACCAGAAGACGCCTTCCCAACAGTTTAAAAAAAACATGACCTATTGTCTCTGGCTGCTTGCAAACTAAACAGTGCGTTCCCCACGGTAAAAATACTCCCTTTCCCTCCAAAAACTTCTTAACTGGTAATGTTCCAGTGTGTATATTAAGAAAGGAGGTTTTTGTTCCTGGCGGGACCTGCATTGTCTTCACTCTCTTTAAAACATCGCTGCTTGAGCCTCCACCGTGCAAGGATCTGTACAATGGCACTGGGAAAAGAATGTCGCACAAAGCACAATGCAGTTTCTTTTTGTTCACTCCGGACAGGTAATCATTCGAAAAGCGCACTGAAAGAAATCTGACAATCGATACGACTTCTTTGTAAAAACGTTGAATCCCTCCGGAAAACTCTTCTGTTGAAACAACATACTCTGGCAGCCGTCTACTCAGCCTCGTTTCACATACCTTGCGCAAGAAAGGGTCTGTTGCGTCCCTAAAGAACAAAAACCGGTTTTCTAGCTGCCGTACAAAGAGGTGGCCCAATCCCAGCGCCCCGTCTTTCACCCGCCGGAACAAGTTAGTCCGACTATACAGCGGTCCCATTCCGACGCCCAGACAAAGACGGCGAAAATTCTGTGTAGCTTCGGAACGTTTGACCGTGAACAATGCAGTACCTGTATTACGTACCAAAGCTTGCTGATAAAGAAAGGTTGCAAACGGTGGCTCTGGCAAAAATAGAAAGGTTACTGCCTTTCCACTTCTCTGCTTTTTCCCGTGTGTCTTTGGCCTGCCCTTTCCAGTACTGCTCGCTATCACGATAAGCATCGAGCGGGACGCCCAAGTACTTGCCCGGGGGCGACATCCAATGCACGTTGGCGAACTGATCTGGCTTCGTTGACCACGATCCATGCCAGAGCCCCAGGCAATTGGACCAGTTAACTCCACTACAAGTGACATGGCTAAATTTCCGGTCACATTTGACAGCCTCAATTATGCTCCCCTGATCTTCCGCGAAAACAGCGACATCCTCTGCATAAGCCAGCAGCTTCACTTCTACAGCTTGTAGCTTAAATCCAGTAATTCTATTGTTCTCTATCAAACTCATGCACAGGGTTTCAATGCAGATACAAAACAAGGGGCAGCCCTGACGCACAGAACGCTGCAGGCTAATGGGAACCCCCAAACTCTTATTCACGATCAGTCTCGTCGTGCAGTTACGGTACAGCTCTAGCGCGTTAAATATGCGGTGCCTGCACACCGTATATATTTTTTTGAATTCAGAAAGCAACAAAGAGCATTATAGTGCAATAAAAAAAGAAAAAGACATAAAAATAAAAGCGGGATTCGATCGTACGACCTACAGATCCGAAGGCCGGCACTTTACCGCTACGCAACACCAGCAGTCGAATGTAAACGGTTAATTTGCCATGTCGCAATCGAGAAGCAGTTTTTAGGTTCGCCGAGCCGCGTCTCGCAGAGACATGGCAGATGTGCTATCGCCCAGCTGTAAAACTCACGCCTGTACTACAAAGAACAAATTGCTGTCCATATTCAGTTGCATGCTCGGAAGTGCACAACATAGATTTTCACTTGCGATTGGTACTTTAACTTCGAAAAAGGTTCTAAATGAACCGCCGACCCGGGACTCTGTATGGGCTGTTACTGCCAATTTCGATAGGCGTCTTTTGTTGTTCACGCGGTGGATATGCAGCGGTTTCTTAGTTCAGCGATACCTTTCAGTCAGCACGTCTGTCTAGTCATATATCTTCGTCAGAGAAGCGCAGGCTAGTGCTGGGAGCCTTGGGCGATAGCACATATACCTGTGTTTATGACACGTCACATAGGCGGTCATCGCTTCTTGTGCTGGCACTGTAAACATGAAAAAATTTTTGATTTAAGAACACCGATGCGAAAGCTGAGATATGGTGATTTATTCTTGTTAGACTTCTTTATTCCTGAGCCTAGACCCGCCGATAGCGTGAAGTCGGACTCGGCGGATGCGCTATGCCTAAGCTTCGGTGGGGACCGATCTCGGCGGGGGTAGCTGGCGAAAGCTAAAATGTGTGTATTTGAGTCTCAGAACTTTTTTTAGTACAATAGGGAAAGTGGAAGCGCACGAATCGCCGCAGCTTTTTATCGGTGCGATAATATCAGTCAGCGATAGGCTTTTTGAGCTCGAGGTCCGTTCGGCCGCGTCTGAACGACTTCTGCAATTCATGTCCGCTCCACAACACTGCGACAACGGCGACAACTCCCATTCATACGTTACATGAGAACTACTAAAAACGCGGCGACCTCTGCGTTTGCGTGGTTTCGTTCAAGAATTTAGCTATCCGCCCAGTCAAAAGAGAAAATTAAAAAAAAAAAATACGAAAGTGCTCTTCAGTGTCAAATGTCCATGAATAAGCAGGGCAGCTCACGCACCTTTATTCCAAGCTGCGACACAAAATAGGGTTTTATGACCCCAAGATATAGCGTTATTTAGGACAAGAGACTAGTATCGAGCGATGAAACTGTATACAGCATTTAATATTCAGCAGCGCTCGTCCTTGCGTACTGGAACCAGCCCGGCACAAACACAACCAGCGCAGTTTCCAGTGCGAACCAGCAAACTGCAGCGATAACCAGCGCCTGTACAGCACAAACCAGTGCGCCACAACCTCATGGCAGTGGAACGCGTCTCCTCCAGTGCGACCCAGCTCTTATCAAGCGTTCTCACTGGTGTCCCAGTGAGTCCCAGCGAGCGCCAGCGTACCAAGTGCGACCCAGTGCCAAAAAACGCGCTGATTTCACACTGGAAGACGCTGGTTTTTGCAATAGGGTTGTCTTCACGACAATAATCTATCTTCAAGAGACTCAATTACCCAACGTCTCTTCCTGGCCCTGTGTAATGACTATGTCGACGCCCACGACGTAGAATTTAAAGCTAGACAAGTTGTGAAACCTTTTTGTTTCACAGCTCGCGCAAACCGCCGTTAAAGTGGTCTCTTCAGCTGTCAAGTTAACAATTATAATCTTTACTTACAGCTGCTCCCATCAGTTATTAAAAAAAGCTGGGAAAAAGAGACTGAAGCTGAAAGGCCTACTATCACGGCGGTCCTAAGAGCCCGAAGAAAGTGCGCGGTTGCAATTACATATCCGTCGTGGTTCGCGTTCATCAACGCGGACAACAGGCTAGCCCAATTTATCTCTACATACTATTTACTCCACAATCAAATACTCTAGGGAACATGTTACAATCTTGCCATGGTAGGTAGTCAGTGTTCGAAGTACTTTTACTTAGCAGGCATAACACGAGACTGTAGCCAGTTCTGAGATATCCCTCAGCGAACATGCGCCGAAGTACACCGACAATGCACAAAGCGGATTCTCAGAAATCCTTGCTTTCGCTGTGCAAGACTCGACTGTGTTGAACACTGATGTATTTTGCGGCAGCTTTCGAGGATCAATAGTGGTAACACCTACTACCTACTATCTACTACCTACTACTACTACTTACTGCCTACCTACTACTACTACTTACTGCCTACCTACTACTACTACCTACTACCTATAGCTACTATACCTACTATGTGGTTATGCTTTGAGTACCCACCAGCTTCAGTCCCTCAGTGGCAACCTGTGCCCTAAATTGTAAATATGACTGCGAAACACTTACTTGACTTCCTCCGACACGTGTAGCACGAAAAATTACATCTTCCACTCAATGCTGCGATTCCGTTTATATGAATAGGTCTCCGCCGAAACGGAGCAACCTAATTATGATGTAATGCTGCTCAAATAAACATTCCTTTTCCTGCACACCTAAAATTCAGTCGGTTTAGCGGCATGGGAAGTGCTGCGCCAGCCTGTAGGTCAATCACGTTACTGCGCTTCGGAAAGTTCATTCATGCAAAGTGAAGGATTAATCGATGAAAGAGCGAGAACAGCGAAGTGTCTGGGACGATAACAAATAGCTAGCGCTGTATTTATTGATTCGAAGAAAAAAAACGACGAAAATTGATTAGGTGTCACGTCCCAGAGCAAAACCCTGCTTTTGAAAGGAGCCGTAGCTGGTTTAGTTATAGGTAACTGGGATGAGGTAGGCCTTTGGACTCCTTTTGATACCTTGGGGTTGTATAGATGACTTGCACTGACCTCGTCATTGACGGCATGTTGGCGAACAAGTACAGTAAGCAGCTGTGTCTGTGACGTCATGCGCCAAACAGCTGTCTATACTGTCCGACCAACGCACCGTGCGAAAGCGCTTATTTTTGCGTTCAAGATCGGGTCAATATTTGGGCACTCGGGTTTACGACCGAACCTCCCACATCTTTCTCAGCATAGCAAACCTGCAGCTTCGCTCTTGCAGCTTCTAAACCAGCGCTGCAGGTTACTGACGATTTTACTTCGTGGCTGCTTCTTTGCGGGTTCAGGTTATTACGACCAGCAGCAGCAGCAATATGACCAGCAGCCGGAGGCCCAATACCAACAGCACCAGGAACCAGATCCCCAGCATCGCTACGCATACGGCTGGTACGAGCCGGCCGATTATAACAACCCCCAGCACGAAGTGGCACCCATTCTTGAAGGCCAAAAAGAAGGTAAGGGTCAAAGGGGGACGTCGTTGCTCGCTGAACCTTTTAAGAAAGGACAATAAACACTTGCTGCTTGAACTGTTGTACTCGAGTGTAAAGCGCACATGGCACTTCTCAACTCACGCATACTCACGTAACGTGAATCTGAGGAACTCTCCTTCTGCATGCAGTCTGTTAGAAGGATATCGCGGTGGTTAGACGAATTCGTTGTGCCAGTAAGCGAATAACCTCTTCTAAAAGCCTGACAAACTATTGGCCCGCTTTCCATTGCTTCTGTGCATGAGGAAGACGTGAAGCTGTAATAGTCTATGCACTGCGAAGAGTGTACTTCGGCACAAACAAAGCATTGCGGAGAGTACTTCTACATAGGAATGATGTGTGATATAGGGCACGAAATAGCATGGTATAGTGCTTGGCACCCCGCCGATTTGAATGTGGTCTAGTGATAGCAGTCACGCAAAACCTAGGCAGTGACTTGGCTATAAACCAACATCGTATTGATACCAGACACGCAAGCGCTTGGCAGTTCTTGAGTGTCATGATGACTTGCGAACAGTCTATATTGATAGCAGATCGACACGCCAGCGCTTGGTAGGAATATAGGTAGCATGCTGACCTACAAACCCTCTAGTAATAGCAGACAAGCAAGAGCATGGTAGTGTTAGACACCGTGCTGACTAGCGAAAGATCAAGGGATGCCAAGTACACGCGCACGTAGTAGCGTTTGGCCCCTTGCCGACTTGCAAGCGTTTGGTGATGGCTGACACGCGAATTCTCATTAGCGAAGCTCTTCACTGACAGCTGTCCATTAGCAGTGCCGGTTTTAGGGGGAGTTCCAACTTGCGAGCAAATGATCGTCTTTACCGGCACCAATACAGCGTGAAAAAGTGCACAGTGTCAGGAAAGTAGCCGTTCAACTTATATAGAAGCCCTGCTATACTCCATTTTTATGCGCGAACAAATTCATTGCGCAGGAAAATCTTCCGTTCGTGTCAGGGCGAGGCGGCGTTAGTGTAGCTTCGAGGAAAAAAAAAAGACGGTACGTGGTTAACCGAGTTGGCATTGTCTTTGTTTTTGCTTCTTACGCGCAGGTTCCGACGTGTCCACTTTAGGTAAGTTGACACGCCAATCTGCTTTAGCCTATGTGTGGGTGAACGTCTTTCGCGCCCTGTAACAGGTCGCCTAAGTCCCACGAGAAGGCGGACTGTGAACACTTAAACGAAGCACGTTTAGAGAGTCTGCACACTTGACGCATCTTACTCTTTCCTTTTACATGTTTCGTGATTTTACGGAAAGTATGTACGGGATAATTATACGCACATTATTTGCGAGCCCTCATTTTTGTATGTGGCGGTGCCTTTGCGATGGGAAAGCAGCAGTGAAATGACTACAAGGCCACGAAAAAAGTATATTTTTATGTTTTCTAATGGCACCTACGCAATCACCAAGTGATTTCGGAAAAAAAAAAACACTTCTTTGTTTGGTTGGCGGTATTGGGCACACTTGAACTGCTTCAACTACACAGCTTAACAGAAACGGCCAATAGTTGCCAACTGGATACGTGGGGACTTCTTTCGGAAAGTTTTTTTTTTTCTACGCAATAAAAAGTTAAAGGACAAATATAAGGAGGCGCATCTGCCCAACAATATGGCCGACCTAATATACTACGAAGACTTAGCCCAATGTCAAGCCCGTGCTCCAAGTGTTTCTGAACATTGCATTACGAAAATCAAATGTGAGCGATACGCATTTCTTATTGTCGGGCAGTATACGAATGCCGTCGAGGAGATGTGCTTTTTTTTTGGCTTCCCTAAATGTTTTCGACGGTCATGACCTTGCACATCAGTCACGAGTGTCAAAATAACTAACGACCTCAAAAACTGGAACATCTCGAGGACGGTTCGTTGCCTGATACTTCAGGCAGCCAATTTATACGGCATATGCTTTTAAACGACAGGCGTCAGGGAAAAAAGCGACCGCAGTTAAGAAATTGCTGTCAAGGTTACGCTTTGCATAGTGCGACTGAATTTTTTTTTTTCAAATTTGGGGCGTTTATTGGACGGGGTACGACGTCCCGGACTCTGAGTGCTTGCATTCGCTCTTGTCGGGGCATCTGTAATTTTCCCATAGCCGTCGGTCGGGCTCTGCTCGCTTCGTCGAATGCCGAACCCCCATTCCCTTCTCAACTATCCCGCTGACAAAACCGGCCAGGAACACATCGGCACACGTGAACTTACGACGAGCCGCGGGGATTGTGTGGCTGATTGAGTGGCAGAATGTTGGTGGCGCTGGCCTCATGCGGGCTCCTTTTTTGCGGTAAAGCTTTTGAAATGATGGAGCACGTTTTATCAGATTGTGAAGACATCGGCTCAATGGTCGATTTAGGCACCTCTGGCCTCCTTGAAGCCCTTGGGCTCAGCGAGAGCAGGGGGAAAGCAAACATGTCCGCAATGGAGACTAGTAAGAGGCGATCGGAAGATTGGTGGAAGAAAAGCAAGGACCCTAAAAACAACGGAGGCATTCAAAATCGAAGTTTGGTTATGGAAATTGTTCGTGTTCATGACATACGTAGCACATTTGGAAATATAATAATAGGAGCTTGTGGCACAACCTACTGCCCCGTTCCAAAGGGGACGCTCATAGCATCCATCCATCCGTCCGTCCGTCCGTCCGTCCGTCCGTCCATCCGTCCATCCGTCCATCCATCCATCAATCCATCCATCCATCCATCCATCCATCCATCCATCCATCCATCCATCCATCCATCCATCCATCCATCCATCCATCCATCCATCCATCCATCCATCCCCCCGAGCTAGCACGGCGCTACAGAAACCGCTGTTCGCGGTTAAAATGATTTCTGTCACGTTTGAAAGCTTTTTATACACCATTTTAATAGTTGTTGCTAGACCACCTTGATGACCGTGCATGATGTCATTCACATTACGTTTTATATTTCTTTGCAGGAGGTGATTGGTAAGCGAACGCTTTGTATTGCATCGGGTAATTTATCTCAATTGGCCTAAGAGTGCCGTTTGGGTTCCATGCCACATTTACTCCGCAGAAGTATTGATGCTAACGAGATCTCGAGATATTTGTCCTCAACATTTATTAAACAATAGATGATCATCCCGCCAGTTGTTCCTCATTACCGAATGAAGCCCATATGAGAAGTTAGTTAATACACGGAACGCCATCGCATTTCGATCGAAGTATTGGAGAGGAAAGTTTTAAGAACTAGTACAGATAGCATAGTGATTCCCACTAAGATCACATGCCTTTGGCACTGACTATCTTCGTTTCCGAAGTGGAAACGTTTTGGGTGAAGTAACTTTCCTAAATATTGCAGTTGTCAGTATCATTATATTTTTGAACAGAAAGAAATAATATCGTAGACTATTACGATACTCTCTAATGGGAAATTTGAGCGCAGCTGTATGCTTCAGCAGAGTATTCGTGTCGATACTGTGTATTATGATCATATGGGCATACGGCTTCCATTAGAAAGTGAACGCTGTGAGTAGCGTCGCCGGCGCGGACTATCTGTTTGTGCGGCGTAATGCAAACCGAGCGAAGTGTGGCGCGACTGCCTCGCTATCCGGGGGATCGCGAGAGGCAGCACGTGGGTGACGCGTAGGCGCGGTTTACAGCAGCCGCCGCAGTCGGACCTCCCCTCATGCAGCGCTTTATTTCCACATATGGTATCGGTGGACACCACCGCCGCATGCCTTATCGATGGCGTCATCGGTGAACAGACGAAGGCGCGCTACTCTGGCGCCATCTAGTAGCGGTCGTCGCTGCAGAGCGGTCTTGCGCGGCACTACGCTTTTCTTCTCACGCTTTCGCCACACCCTCCTCCTCCGCGTTCCACCTCATGGTTCCGCTGCACCATCCTCCTCCGCTTTATTCCTCGCGCTCTCTCCTCTATCTCCGTCTTTCATCCCCACTGCGCTCCGCGTTCGCTCTTTCATCCTTCGCTGTAATAGTTCGCTCGGTTACTACGACGACGCCGATGGACGCCGACGCTCAACGCAGGAACGGGCGCCTTAGAGCTGAGCTCCAAAGGTGTTCGTCTGAGTTGGTGCGCTGATGCATTTTGCCAAGTGCTCTCATGGGCCACAATATTTTCTCACCTCCGGTAAGAAACATCATGCCCGTTCAAGCACGCCGGTGTGGCGAGACCTTACGCACGCACAAACAGGGCGCATAGCTAATATCACAAATGCATTGTTCCTATAGCACTACCGTTAAATGGGACGCAGTTTGATGAAAACAATTAAAGAGACAGATGTGTAGGAGGAGATTCCTCAGCACGATTCCAACGTCTGCCACGTGAAATTGCGCGTTGTAAGTATACCAAAGGGTTAAGGTTTGTGCGCTGGCAAATGAGTTTGTACATCACGACAGTTCGAGGCTGTGTAGTTCGTTTTCACCCAATATGAGGAGCAGTGCGACGTCGGAACAAGAGAACCCGCAGTCTGACCGTTTTTTTGCGAAGGAGCAGGCTGTCATTGCAAGCACTGCAACGCCACACGAGTAAGAGAAAAAGAAATTATTTTTGCGCGCAGCAAGATTACTCGCGTGATGCACAATAAATCTGAAACACTTGTCACAGGGAATGTCAGTAAATTATGCAGTTTATGTAAGACGTAAATATGATGTCGACCCATTTTAATGATACTCATTGTGAAGGGCTCCTACGAATCTTTTTACTGAAGAAAACAGCTTGGATTTGAGGCTAACTCGAGTAAATCTCGTTCACCGTCAAGAAGAAAGCCTCTCGCAGTTTTTTTTTTTCAAACAATGCTTGCTTTTTTTAGCCTTCCTCTCTGGGCTTCAGCTTGGTTCGCTGGCTCGGTTTCTCGCCGGATAGGCTCAATGGAGAAGTCGGCTAAAGCGTCACGTGTCCAATAAAACCGAGCCCTGAGCGTAGCAACCTGATGCGAAAGAAAGCTGTATTGCATAGCATAAACGTGCTCCCTAGAGAGTGATTAGCAGACCTCATTACATATATAGGATATTCATCGTAACATATAGCTGATTCGCTCCTTCCCATACAGAAACGTCTCGCATTGACTAGTCTAATACAGCAGTCGCACTTTCGCTTTCAGTGACCATTGAGATCAACGGCCCTTGAAACGCTCAGTTTTCTTGTGCGAGATCACGAGAAGGATGGTAATGAGGCTCACCGATTGTAATCTTTCATTTCAATGGGGATTGAAAGCGAGAGTTTGACTGCAAACGCGGGCCGTGCGATGCACTTCTGACATCTTTGATTTATCCGCTGACTGATGTGGCTACCTTGCGTGGACAGCGCTCGACAGGACGTCATCCTCGTTTGCTTTTTGCAATCACAAATCACAAATAAAGAGTTACTTCATTCTGATTCTAGTAATTTATCGGCTACGCTTAGCGGCCGATCCCAGCTATAACTGGGCAAGTGAGGCGTCGGCCAAGAAAGAACGCACAAAAAGACAAAAGTCACCAATGCAAAATGGTGCCCTTTTCTTCGTGTGTACTATACTCGTGTTCCACGAATTTCAGGTCGCACAGCAGCGACTGGGCCGTGGTGTGCGGTTGTCTCACGCTCATCGGGATCTTGCTGATCATCATTATGGTCGTATTTCTGTTCTTAGGAGGTGAGATCTCACATGCCGCATGTACTTAGTATGTAGAGGAACACGCTTAGGACGGTGTCTATTCGCTGCAGTATAGTGTTTTCTTGTCTGGCATGTTTGCATATGACGAAAAAAGGGAAGGGGGAGGGAAATCAGAATGCTTGGCGTCGTTCCTCCAACGTGTACTGAGACCCCCACCCCTTTTCTTTTCAGCGTCTCTAAAAGGAGTTCACGTCCTTAAAAGCCACAGTTGGCTATAAAGGACACCGTCATGGCAGAACTGTGCCAATTGATTTTGGCTAGCATTCTTTATCAAAGCTGGGCGTGGCTTTCGTATGGCGAGAAATGATAAAAAGAACTAAATTCTTGAAAATTGCATATTAGGTTTCCGTTACTGTATTTCTATCTGAATGCGAAATGACTTCACCAAAAATCACGCAGGGGTACTCTAAAGATTTGTTGCATCAGCCAAGGGGGTGAAATATTTCACGGAAATTCCGTGATATTTCGGAACAATATCCGCGGAACTCGTATCACCTGTTTTAAATGTGTGCTTCAGCTATCTATGAATGTGTGAAGAGTAAGGCGCAATAGAGAAGTACAGAAGAAGAAAACTAACGACAGGACCGGAGCCTGTTTTTTTTTTTCTGTCGTGGTCTATTGCGCCTTGCTCTTTACACTTTCAAGCTTGAACCAACTAACCAAAGCAAGAGTTTTACTACAGCTATCTATGCTTGCCACAGGAACAAGCGCACACAAAGCAAATGATTGAAGGTCGTTCGAAATTCATTTGCCATGCCTGTCACGTGGTTTCAGCGCGCTTCGCCATTGGTCTAAGGCTCCCTTCGCAGGGGCGTCGTCTGCTCGGCTCTCTGCACATCGCAAACTCTCGACCATCTTCGCAATCTTGACGAGTCTAAATAGGGACGCTACGCCGATGACGACGTCGCATAAGCGTGGCCGGTCCCTCCGTTTGTGGACGTCTCCGACCAGCGGATAAGCACTCCGATCGATCGGCGATGCAGACTTCGCGACCAAGCATTGCGCGCGGAATCCTCGGACACGCAGCTAAGCCTTTTCAGCATCGGTGCTTCGGAATTCGTGACCAAGCACACTGCCCACGCACTACTCAGTACCGCGGCTAAGCATTTCGCACATCGGCGCCTCAGATCGTTACATTGCAGGTCATGACATTCTCTCTTTCTCAGCTTGACTTCTTATAAATTTATGATGTGGCTCTTCGGTCACCAGAAAACCCTGCCTGATGCAGAAGTAACGTAAAAAGAAGGCAACCCAGACATTGTGCTGCAAAAGCAAGAATACCACGACCGTCAGGACAGCTTTAGCTAGGCAGTAAATTTTCAACGATGCTTCCATTATATTATTAGCGACAATGAAGTGTCAAGCACATATTAGTTTTCTTAGCCATATGATCATATGATCGTATACGTCCATAGCCACGTACGGATGTAGGTAGGGCAAATCGGGCACACGGGTTGTTCGCAATAGGAATATGTGGTACGTATTCGTTGATAAAACGTTGTTGTTGCATGCGTATTACCGGTGCGCCTCGACTCAAATTTCTTGGATGCCACAGAGTACGGAGCTCTCATGCAAAGCGCATGAATGTAGGCTGCCCACCACATAGTGCCACTCCCCGCGCCAAAAGGACACGACGCTTCGAATTGTTTACGAAGAGTAGCAGCCATATAGAACAGCACGCCTCCAGTCCAGTGCATTCGAGTAGACGCCGAGAGCTTCTGGTTGCGAGATGTACCCTCACAAAAGGTAGTCGAGAGTCACAAAGCAGATTAAACACACTACTTGAAGGGGGGCGCTGCCCCGGACTATGCTGTGTCAGGATGGAGTGCCAAGTGAACAACCATTGAACAGTTAAAGTGGTTAGTACCACGAATTCTTCGCCTTTCTTCTTTTCTACAATTCTTCTTTTCAAGCTGAGAAAAATGAAACACGAAAGTCTTACTTTTGAGACGTTTATCTCACTAATTCCTTCTCGATGGTGCGGAAATAAACAGTTATAATCGCCGTCTTTTCTAGCGACCGGTACGGATTTCTGAAGCTGCAACGAAAAGCTGTTTGTGCTAGTCATTAGAAATCTGGAGCGTGAGTTCTACAAACGTGTTGCTTTTGCATTTTTCAGGCAGTGACATGGAGGAAAATGAAGCTGCACCAAGATCATCTGGAAAAGACGGTGGTGGCGCAAGCAACGTGTTGGTGAGTTTAGTTTTCATATAACCTCAACCTAAAGTCCCTTCAAACGTCAACTGCCAGTAACCTTCAAAAAGAGCTGGCAGTTTTGCTCAAATGGCCGAGCGTTGAAAGCGACAGCAAGGCATACCTTGGAGAAGCTAGACGTCCAGCTGGCTAAGACAGCCGGAAGCCTATCGAAATAAAGCTGAAGCAAAACACCAGTTTGTTGGCTGGAACATTTAGCTTCGACTCAATGGAACCCGCGAAAGGGAGTTTTCAGGTCATCCTAAAACTTTGAAGTCTACTTCTAGACCAGCGTTTCTTATAACTACTTCAAAGTGTTTAGAAAATCAGATGTTGATAAGCCAGGCAAATGGCTAGCTTAAGTTCTTGCGAAGGCTATATCTACACCAACCTTCTGAAAATGGCTTAACCACGCGTTGTAGATAATTTCAAAAATACAATTAGGCCGGGTATTAGCCGTCATGTACGACGTTTTATGTAATAAATGGTTTGACTGAGAACCGTCTGGCCGGGTGAAGTTACAGTATAGCAAATATAAATCTTCCAACCGACGAACAAACGATGAAATTGACGTTTCTTGTCGGTATGGGAAGCCCGTTTACAAAACACAAGAACGAAATGGTCATCACTGAAACAGTTTACGTAATCCCTAATATTGGAAGAAGTGACTTCGCCTAGACGATTTGAAGATTGCAGTTCATTCTGTTAAGGGTGTTATCAGTAGTTAGAATGATGAGTGATACACTACACCTGGTGCAGTGTGTAAGATACGATGCGCAGATTGCACATTTATGTATGTAGATGAGAGTGGAAATTCAAACAAATGCTCGAGGCAGCAACAGAATGACGTCAAGAAGGGAAACACGTCGACAAATGCCTTAGCTGAGGACGTCAAGCACCTGGACCCACAATGATGTGCGCCCATTTCGTGTCCAACATGCTTGCCCAATTAGGAGGGCACGTTGTGACAGACCGAAATGTGTCATCACGACTTCATCTAGACTCGCTCTTCGTGCAGACTACTGACAACACCCTTACCAGAGCTCGCGACTTCAAATTGGTACCTACACGCCTCCTAGCTGGGTACTTGTGGCTACGAGACGAGCGAAAGCAGGGTGTGGAGAGCACCCATGGTAGCTGCTGCAATATCAGCCTCATGCCTTTATAGTATAGTAACTTCTGGTAATAGTAATCTTATAATCTTTAGTAATTGCGTGAACTGAACGACCGCATATGACTCATCTGTTGCACCCAATTTAATCGGTCTTCTTATGTGGCGGGACGCCTAATAATCACGCTGCTTAAGCGCACCACAGCCACGCGTCCTCCCCCATTTTCTCCTCCCACCCCTTTCTAGACACCAAGAAAAATCTACCTGCATATTAGAAAACAATCATTCCCATCCAACGAACACTTCGGTATCTACGTGAAGCAAAGCTTTCGGGAAGCGGCCAATCAAGCGCACTAAATTTAACCACTTCACTTCCGCCTCATTGGCGTAAAGGAGACTGGCTCGCGCACAAGTGTTATCACACATCCGTGTTTCGCAATGTGACAGACGCGGCCATTATCTCAAAGAGCTATAGTTGGTAATTATCTCATAAACCTGGTGTCACCTCGTGGTTAGAAGTTGGGGCTGCTGTGCTGGGCGACCGAGGTTCGATCCCACCGTTGGGCACGTTACTCATCCTTATTTTTAAGGCGTGATCTAATGTTTAACACAGCAGCAGCAGCATCCGTCAGTCACGGTCAGGGCATTCAGGCACATTTCGCAAGTAAAGCGTCGCTTCAAAAAATAAGAAAGAGAAAAACAAAGGAGAGAGTTCCTTGATTTGTAGTGTTCTTTGGTCGAGTTCGTGAGGCTTGTGGAATCTTTATTTATAAGGTACCTTTAGGGCATCCGTACCAAAAAAAATAAATGTTAACGTTAACCTCTCCATAGGTTGATCCTCGGGGGTCGGCATCACATCCCCCACCCGTCGTACCGGGACGGCATACGGGCTCGTCGATTACAAAGGCGACTCGGAGGCCAAGTGAGCCATTCAGACTATCTTTTGACGATAGGGAATTCAGTGCTCGGTGATGAGGGAGATTGCTAGCTTTCGTAGCCAGTTTGATAGTTTGATAGAGACTCGCAGTATAGAGTCTTTCACGTAGCGTCTGCGAAGCCTTAGAAAATGCAAGTGGGCACTACAAGAATGTGATCAATTCAGTATTGTTCACTGCCCCTTGAGACATCCAAGCAACTTTTGCTATGCAGTTGGCTCTATAATTAGAAATTATGCAACATATAAGACATTGGCTTCAGCACAATATGTTCAAGTGCGCAGTAATAGAAATGTTCGCTTAGTTGTTTTACATGATAAAATATTTGGCCTAATTAATGACATATAAAACCAATAATTTGGGTTGCTCAAGAGGATGATGAATAATACCAAGTTGGTTATCTTCTGATGACGGTTATTTGCGTTTTTTAATACTTGCCACAAGATATCGAGCTGAAAATAATATAGTTGGCGTCACAGAGTACGTGGAAGCATTGTAAATCTAAGCGACCACATCGATTACTTAAGAGAATTCAGGCTGACACTTAACAGAAGACACGCACCCCTTGTGGCGCTCAGGGCGGATGGGACACGATCAAAGCGGATGTGACGTCAATCGCAGAATCGCATATATAGCGCAGGGAGTTGTTGCAATCACACTTGTTGCTGATAACGTATAGGCGAAGAGGCCTTAAAAATTCAACCACGTGAAGCATACACTATTCTGTCTCTAGCAGCGAGCAGCCAGTTCAGTTCTGGTCTGGCCAAGTCTGAGTTTGTTCGCCTCATTCAGCATGCTTTAATGTGGCGCGTTTTCCAGTTTTATACAGAAACCATGTTTCTTTGGGGGGCGGGGGCGGTCGCCACTTTTGTCTTCATTTCTAACGTTCATAATCTGAAAAATATTCGGTATTCCATTCGATATTATAATCCGGCACGTATCAAAAGCTTATAATTGATTCTATTCGATAATTTCGACATTCCCAAATGCTTCTTTTCCCTCACGCCAACGCAAGTCTCTCGCACCCCGCAGAACCTCCGCCGACCACACCAACGCCAACAACTCCAACAACTTCGACAACGACAACGACGCCACCCCCTCCTTTGCTGTGCTCGGTGGGGACGCAGACGGCAATTTCTAAGCTCTTCCCGCCGGACAGGTTATGCGACATCGTCATATACACGCACGTGCGCGTGTTCCAGAAAGCTGTGATCGGTTCCGTCAATGACATCAGCTACCATGCATTCAGGAACGCCTGCAGCACTTACGTTGGCACCTCGTGCGGTTTGTCCTTCGACGTCCGGTAAGTCCCTGACACACGCGAAGCTTGGACCATTAGTATCCCACTGAAATAACTAGTTGGAACTGTAGCAGAGGAAACCGTCATTATTAATAACGATCGTATACGGACCGCTAACTGCGATGGGTGAAGTTACACGTCATGGGTGCCAAGTTTTAGACGTCCCCTATTGTAGCATTTATAACAATCGTTTGTTGAAAGTGATCGTTCAGCAGAGTCACAAAGCCGGTTGACGCCAGAAGGACAAAGTTTAGGCAAATACCTGTGCCAACCTGAATTTCCATTCTTGCTGAACTACTATGATTGTGGTTCCCGTTCACATTACCTCCAGAGTTTCTTCTACTAATTTTTGTGGGGTATACTTTCTCTGAAACCGGGGTGGACAATAAGACAGACAGACAGACAGACAGACAGACAGACAGACAGACAGACAGACAGACAGACAGACAGACAGACAGACAGACAGACAGACAGACAGACAGACAGACAGACAGACAGACAGACAGACAGACAGACAGACAGACAGACAGACAGACAGACAGACAGACAGACAGACAGACAGACAGACAGACAGACAGACAGACAGACAGACAGACAGACAGACAGACAGACAGACAGACAGACAGACAGACAGACAGACAGACAGACAGACAGACAGACAGACAGACAGACAGACAGACAGACAGACAGACAGACAGACAGACAGACAGACAGACAGACAGACAGACAGACAGACAGACAGACAGACAGACAGACAGACAGACAGACAGACAGACAGACAGACAGACAGACAGACAGACAGACAGACAGACAGACAGACAGACAGACAGACAGACAGACAGACAGACAGACAGACAGACAGACAGACAGACAGACAGACAGACAGACAGACAGACAGACAGACAGACAGACAGACAGACAGACAGACAGACAGACAGACAGACAGACAGACAGACAGACAGACAGACAGACAGACAGACAGACAGACAGACAGACAGACAGACAGACAGACAGACAGACAGACAGACAGACAGACAGACAGACAGACAGACAGACAGACAGACAGACAGACAGACAGACAGACAGACAGACAGACAGACAGACAGACAGACAGACAGACAGACAGACAGACAGACAGACAGACAGACAGACAGACAGACAGACAGACAGACAGACAGACAGACAGACAGACAGACAGACAGACAGACAGACAGACAGACAGACAGACAGACAGACAGACAGACAGACAGACAGACAGACAGACAGACAGACAGACAGACAGACAGACAGACAGACAGACAGACAGACAGACAGACAGACAGACAGACAGACAGACAGACAGACAGACAGACAGACAGACAGACAGACAGACAGACAGACAGACAGACAGACAGACAGACAGACAGACAGACAGACAGACAGACAGACAGACAGACAGACAGACAGACAGACAGACAGACAGACAGACAGACAGACAGACAGACAGACAGACAGACAGACAGACAGACAGACAGACAGACAGACAGACACACAGACGCCGACACACAGACAGACAGACAGACAGACACAGACACACAGACGCCGACACACAGACACCGACACACAGACACCGACACAGGCAGGCAGACAGGCAGACAGGCAGGCAGACAGGCAGGCAGACGGACGGACGGACGGACGGACGGACGCATGGACGGACGCATGGACGGACGCATGGACGGACGGACGGACAGACGGACGGACTCAATAGAGAACATATCGAGCGAGCGGTTGGGTGGGCGGTGGCGAGCAGCCAGGCGGGAGAGGACAGATAACATTAAGCAGTTATCAGTTGTTGACAGGGGATAACATCAAGTTGTTAGTGGGTGAAATGCAGTACCTGGGAAAAGGATAAATAAATACCCGTGCCAACATCAAGGCCACCTACTACAACGCAGACAGGGAATTTTTATGGGATATTCTCAAAAACAAAGACATAGATGACGATTTCGGGGATGCTGCTCAGGGAGGTATATCGACACAACCGAGTACAAATGTATGGACAGGCCGAAAATGAAATGAAGTGATACGCATTCAACAAAGGCTGGAGCAAGGGTGACCTGTGCCTCCACTGCTATTCACGCTTTATGTACAGGGCATAGAAATACGATTGGCAAACAGCGATTTAGGGTTTGATTTATCGTGCATGCATAAGGGACAATCGGGGCAACAAAATGTCCCCGGACTTGGGTTTACGGATGACATAGCGGACCATATAAGATTTACCGGCACTTGCGAATAGCAATGGCAAATCAGCGACAAATCGACGCCTTAAATTTAGCACAGAGAAATCGGGAATCATGATCTTTTTTCAAGAGACGAGTAATTGCAGGGTGTCAATTCCACAGCGAGTCATACCCATAGTTAGGCGATATAGCTACCTCGGTGCATACATAAACGAACGAAACACTTCTTACTCAGCCACCCACCAGGATAATCTGAATATAGATGGGAAGCGGAACGCAGCACTTATGAAACGTAAAGTACTTTGGGGCCACAATAAATTTAAGGTGGTGCGTGGATTCTGGAAAGGAGTAATGGTATCAGCGCTAACGCTCGCAAATAGCAGTTTGTGTTTAAAAGAGTATCACGTCGGGGTTGAAAATTAACCAAAGATCGGTAGGTCGGTTGGCTTTCGGAGCAAGCGGTAAAACCACAAATGAGGCAGTGCAGGTTGACATGGGTTGGGCCTGTTATGAACTCGTAGAAGCGCCGAGCAAGATTAGTTTTCAAGAGAGACTCGGGCACATGGGTCAAAATAAATGGACAGCTAAAGTGCACAAGCAGTTTGACACAAAAAGCGTGGACGAAGAATGGAGGAAGAGGTCAAGAAAGCTGGCCAGCAAGTGCACGGTAACTGAAAGACTGAATACGCAACCTGGAGTCATCAAAAAGAAAGTGAGAGAAACAGAGACAGTGAAATGATTGCAAAGAATGGCGAAAAAAAAGAGCATGTAGATTTAGAAGAATACGAAACAAAGAAATTAGAATGGAAAATCTGCACGATACTGCGAAGGGCCTTGCCTTGCTATTTGAGGCTCGAGCTGGTTGCTTAAGGACAAAAACATACTGGAGAAAATATTAGCAACAAGTGGTGGCATGCGTATGCTGAAACAAAAAAGGAAATTCACCGACCAATTCGATACTGCCTAATGCGAAATTTGCGCGCAGCTCTACACGTGTTTTCATTTCGCGATATATTGGGGCATCGCACCGAGCACCACACCGAGTGGCAGAGCCGCGACGCGCGGGACTATAATAGACCGGCCGCCCACAGTTGCCACTTTCCGACAACTGCAGCTTATGTAACCTTAATATTTACCAGGATACGCTCGCAGCGAACGCTATGCGTTAAGGTGAGGTTTGTGATTGCTTGCTTTGTTTCCCCCACACGGCCGATGCCACCACTGGTGCGCATGCGTCGATGTGAGCGCCATCTGGATTATGCTTCAATGTGCCTTACTTCGCCTTCCTCCTCACGCTTCAGCTGCACCCTCCTCCTCCACTTTCCTCCTCGCGTTCTCTTCGCTCTCGCCGTCTTTCACCCGCCGCTGCGCTCCGCCTTCACTCTTTCACCATTCGCTGTACTCGTTCGCTCGGTTACGCCGAGGTACGACGCCGAGGCACGCCGACGTTCAACCCAGGAACAGAGCCTAAGAGCTGCGATCTGAAATCCGGAGACCACTCAAATCCGGAAACAGTTACAATTTACAATAGAACTACTCAAACACGTTATTGTCATCATTGTTCGGATTGTTAAATATTGTTGTCAACCTAATAGTCTTATCCAGAAATATTCCTGAACATCTACAAGTTGCCAAAGTGTCTCTTGTCTACAAAGATGGTGATAGATATGACACGTCCGACTACAGGCCAATATCGATTCTCCCTGTCATTTCGAAAGGTATAGAAAAATTATTACACATGCGAGTGACCTCTTTTTGAAAAAAAGACAACTTTCGGGCACCATTCAGCTTTGGTTACACACACACACACAAAAGACGTTCTACTGAGAGTGCAGTTTTGTTGCATAAAGCATTTATTCTAGACTTCCTTGAAAGTGGCCATTACGTGGTTGGAGTACTTATTGATTATTCCAAATGTTTCTATTGCATCAATCAAAGCACAATTGTTGACAAACATTCTGATTATGGCTTTCAGGAAATTTTCAGAATCTTTTAAGCTGCTATCTACGTTACCGCATACAAATGCGACTAAAAAACTTTAAATTTTGGTTTAATAAGATAAATAAACATCAAATACCGTAGGATAGCATCCGCGGACTTTTGCTCTCTAACGTGTATGTAAACCATCTAGTAAATATCGGGAGAAATACCAAATTTATCGTATAAGCACGCAATACCAGGTATATTTCTCAGACTCTCACCGGCCGGCACTTATAAATCGAGCTGATGATGTACTTGCACGTATATATAAGCGGAGTTCAATGGCCATAAATATTGCGAAAATAAAATCTGTAATATTTCGCGCCAAAAACAAAGCTATGAATGTTGACATAAACGTTACTCTGAGCTCTCTAGCATTGAAGTTGTACTTGTCGTTAAGAGTGTTCGAGTTGTACTGCATGAAATCAAGTATCAGAAAGAACATGTTGAGTAGGTTTGCTCTAAATTAGCACGGACAGTTAGAGCACAATTGAGGCGGCGGTTTTTTCTCCCATCACACATAAAGCTTCTAGTCCATAACTCTTTCTTCTTTCCTACATTATCATAATGTCACCTGATATGGGGTACAGCCATCATTGCAAGCTTAAGAAATTCACAGATGTGACAAGCAAGCAGTTTGAATAATCGTAAATGTCCCATATGGTTTCCACACTAAGCCAATCTTTGATTACCTCAGATTGCTACCCGCTTTTGACTTATAAATCCATTCTCATGAGCCGCTACAATGTAGGCGTTAAACATAATGACGTATTTATCCGACAATTTGCAAACCTAAATGAACTTTTTCTCACTTTCTTATACTGCAAATACTGTGTTTAAAGCTTTTCTACACAGATTTATATTGTGAGCAGACTAACTGGATGCTGCCACTTCCTGCATCCTTCTGCCTGTGTGTTTCGAACGGGGTGCAGGCCTCTGTCAAGCCTTTTGTGGTTTGTCGCTTACAAGTCCCAGCATCGCTGTACTCTTCAATATGGATGTTGAAATAAAGTGATGTTGACTGATTTTGACTTGGCTGACCAGACTTGATCTTGAGCGGAAAGCCGGAACAGTCGGGGTGACCACTTAGGATATGAGTGACGTGGTATCGGAGTGCATCATTGCTGTGGTCACGTGGTTGAACCGGAGAGGCCTGCAAGAACAGCGCCCCCCAAACGCAGGCATCACGTGAACGTACGCGCAGGAAACTGCTCAATGACCCTTCAAGGCTGCCAAGGTCGAGACGCTCGCTATGCAGTGAGCGAGAAAAGTTAGAAGTGAGAAGCTTAATTTATTGTTACAACAACGATTACTAGTGTTATAGGCCTGCTAACAGTAGTTCCAGCCTAGTGGTTTAATTCATTGTTATGTGTTTTTTCTGCAGAATTCCATTTCGACTTTGTAGCGGTTACGGCCTTTCCTTGGTGCTTCCCGCTACACCAAAGTATACGTCGTGCACTAGCTCATAAAAGAAAAGAAAAAGATGAACAACCCTTAATAAATGAGAAACAACTTACTGAAAACTGTGTGCACTGGGTAATCATCAGCACTTTTGCTTCGGCAAAGAAGTCACTACTCTACCTCATTACTTTTACTCCGAAATGCCTATAGGCGAGTTCAGCTTACTTGTATCTATTTGGTTGACTCGGTACCATCACAAAGGACACGCAAACATCCCTTTGACATTGTTTGACGTCTCCTGACAATTATTGTAGAGAGTATACCAAGAGAGAAAGAGAGAGAACACGAAGCCACGCACGGCGCTTGTATTGCTTTTACAGTGGACACGGGGAGGAGGGAGGGCACATACGTTTTCACGCTTTATCGCGCAATGCAGCGTGCAAACACATCTGCTGCGCCAACGAGACGCCAGCACGGCCTAAAGCCCCACAACATATTTATTTATTTATTTAATTATTTATTTATTTATTTATTTATTTATTTATTTATTTATTTATTTATTTATTTATTTAGTCACCTCACAGGTTCCCCAAGGAGTATTGCGTGAGGGGAAGATACAGGGAATTAGCAAAAAGAAAGGCGTACGAAGAAATTATGCATTGTTGACAAGTAAACACAAAAGAACAAATAGCTAACAATATAAATAACGCGATAGACGAAGCAAAACGACTGTGTGAAGTAGCAGAAGGGGAGTACCAAGAAATTACCAAGCTGGCGAAGACGAAAGAACAAGTCTCTAACAATGTTAGCGCTGTACAAAACAAACAAAATAAACTATACAACTTCGCTAAAAGTGTTTACTTAGGTGCGCAGTAAAGTGTAGACGTGATGAATTATGGAAATAATATGCATAAGCGTGCTTTGAAGGATACAGGGTCAAGAATGTTGAGTTTGTCTTTTGGAAGGTATAATGCTAAATGGCACGTGGTAACGCCACGTGCCAACTTATAGAAGTAGAACGTTCGGCATTCGAATGCCGCGATTTTTCTTTCAGATATTTATTACTAAATTAAATTTCGAAAGCTGGACGCTTCCTATCCAACATTTATAGAGATGCCCGTTGGTTTCCTTTGTAGCCTCCTCGATGAGGACATGTTTCAGACCGTGGAAGTTAGGGACGACCTGGCCGAGTTGAAGGATCAGCGCCGGGTCTACCACTACGGCATCCTGAACATCATCGATGATCCCACACCTGTCCAAAATCTCGCAACCGTGATCGCGCCTACTATACTCAAGGTAAGGGGCTGGCACGTCCTTTCAGTGATCGTCACTTCGGGTAAATAAAGCTGGCAGGCAAGCTCCAAAGGGAACATGCCTGACAGGTTTGGCTTTACTGGACGGCTGCGTTTTTTGCCGGATAGGCTCAGTGGGGAAGACGGTTTAGCAGGAGCTGTCACTCAACAAAGAAGTCGGGCGATACTTGTGCAACCTTGAAATATTTACAACCCAATTTTCATCGAAGCTGTTCCTTTCGAGCAGGTGCATCTGAAATTTCGGTCGCTTCAAATTAAACGATGTACTTTGAAACGTTGCCAGCATATGACTCGCCCCTTTGAAGCCTTGCCCTCATACAATATGGTTTTCGAGCACTTTCTTAAGTAACGCATTACGACGCCTTTATTCTATCCATACTCGTCTTACTTCTAGCACTTGCTCGGTATAGTGTCACCACTATTTTCGCTAAACTTGGTCATCGCACTCCCAGCGCAGTGGGCGAAATCGCGTATCGTTCGTAAAACACAGTTATGAAGCTTATGATCACTGGCGTACGTAATGTACTGCTAACGCGTTAGTACGTAAGCACACTTCCAACTTCGCTACGCATTGACCATGAGTTTCTCCTAATGTTAAGCAAATGTAAGATGTCTTCTTTACTTCACCGAGGACACCTGAGAAACTTACTGCGAACCTGTATAACCCATGAAAACACCCCAAAACAAACAAAATAGGCTTCAGTAATTGTTTTCAAAGCCCTTAAATAGGCTGCAAACATTTTACAAAATTTTCTCAGATGCTATGAAACATCCCTGTCCACACCCCCTTCCCTTCCCTCATTTTGTTCGTATATGAACTAGTCATTTAAGGCTATTTCAGGACTCTGAGAAACATTCCGGGTAACGGCAGTATTATATTCTGGAAGGTTTGAATAAGAACTAATTTGACGCAAAGGCTATAAATTCATCTATACGCATTTACCTTAACACACTGAGTTGCTATAGTGGTCTTGAACTTGGTGTAAAGTGTAGTTATGACAAGGAAGCGGGATGAATTTTCCGCCGCTCGCAAAACGAACGCATAGTCATAAAGCTCCGGAGCACTCGCGTATCTAATACATTGCAAATACCGCAACTGGCCCACATATTTCGAACTTAGCTTATATTGTGTAAAGCGGGACGCAAGTGACATATTCAAATACAAAACATTATGTCTGCCCCCTCCTCTCCTCCCCACGTCTTTATCTGCGAATACGATTTTAAACCGGGCTAGAAAGACCAAAACTTCTCATGTCTGCTATCAGTGCGCTGCTGAATCTAATTTAATAGTCTACTATTATATTGACTTGTGTTAAGAAAAACGAAAAGAAAGTCTGCAGCTTTTTTGAGCACACGACCAGAACAATGAAGACGCCGAGACCCAAGAGCATGCTCGTGTGTCTCAGCCTATTCATTGTTCTCGTCTTGAGCGCAAAAAGCTGCATTCATGTCCTTAAAAAATTCACCTTAAAAAAACAAAGTAGTTTGATCAGGCAAATAAAGTAGACCAGTTACATGTATTTGCGACTATCTAGGAAATTCCTGCTACTGTTCTTTTTTTTTGGGGGGGGCATGCCTGAAATAAAGAAACGGGTCTCCCGACCTTGCTATTATTGACAGGTATTGCGGAAGCTGCTGGGTTTAGACAGAGAACGCAACAAGGTCTTCGTGGGCGTTGGCTACTACTTCTACGATGACAGAAATGCATGGACGGACCTGGACTACACTGCGGAAAACCTCGCATTGTGAGTACTTCAAGTGAAGGCATGCAGCCAGAGGTGTTGGAGCCTGTCGCCCCAAAGATACCCGGGAAAGGCGGAGACCTTACTTTACAAGCTTCGATCCGCCCGTTCTGCACTAGGCACTGCAGAGCGCATGTCCTTCACGTAAATGTTCGGTGTAGTCTCCCAACTCTGTTTCCGCAGTTTCCTTCCCCGTTGCTCTAAAGTGTTTAAACGCGGAGAGCGTACCTGATTGGAAAGTGAAGGAGATGAGAAGAATGTACGCGAGAATATAACTGCGATCACTGTTGCGCGAATTAGGTTGGGAAACTTGTTAGCGTCGAATATGGCACACGGTGGCGTTTTAGTGAGTGCGTCCCCGTGCGTAGGGCTTTATTTTTCTGTTCGTTGGTACTTTACCCGTCTTCGGCGTCACTCTAAACGCAACGTAACCCTCTCGCATTTCGGTGAAAGGGGGAGGGGGGGGGAGGGCGAGATGAAAAAAAAAATCGCCCGTGTACCGCGTATCGGGTGCACGTTAAAGAAATGCAGGCGGTGAAAATGAATCGCGAATCCCGTACCGCGGCGTGCTTCATAATCGCGTCGCCGTTGGGACACGAAAAGCCGCGGAATTTAAATACTGACAAATCTTCACTAGAAAAGCGGAAGCATTCAACCCGGACAAATCGCTTCGCACCCGGAAGAATCACGAATACTGTGTATTGCGTAGACACTGGAAATGCCGGTTCCACAAGAATTATGTTATCTGAGTACTGGCACATAGCGTTGGTATAGTAAAAAAGAATTACGCAAGGTTCCTCAAGCTGCATTTGAGAGATGTCTGCTTCAGCACACGTAAACATCTCTGAGAGATGAATTTCCGCTGTAGACTCCATCCAAGATTTTGAGATTTCTGTCACGCACGTACGAAGAAATCATTACGAAATTCAGCAACACAGGGATCGCGTTCTGTGGTATGTAGATCCTGGTACTTGTACTCGACGTGTCACCCGACAAGAGTTTTTACGTGATAGCATTATCAAGGTCTAACAGCCTAAGGTGATGTAAGGAGGTATGCCTTCAGCAGAGCAACTGGTTCGCATGAAAGTGACAGAACGGACAAGGAGGAACACAGCTGATTCATTTGACGTAGTAACGCAGATGACACGAGGAGTGCTGCTGGTTAGGGGTGGTGCGCCGCGGGCGCTTTGAATGGCTCAAAGTAAACCAACTACCTTTGGAGTTAAGTCGAACTGAATTAAGGCACGTGTAATTAATACATAGTTAATTAGGGCCTTTGAACTCACGATCCTTGGTGGGAGTCGAACCCACTTGGAGATTTGGGCGAACTAGCGATATCTACAGGTTGGATTCCCATTGACATCGCGAAGGTCGAGAGTTGGGGCTAATGCAGGCGAAGTTGATTGAGGCACTCGATTCCACGACCCAACATGGAGGTATGGGTGAACCAGTCATACCTCCAAGTTGGATTTAAATTGGCATTGTGAGGGGCGAAGGTCGAACCTTTGGGGTTAACTAAGCCGAAGTGAATTAATTGAGCTGGCTTGAAGATTTAAGCGAACCAGCGATTTCTAGTAGTTGGATTCCTGTTGAGATTGTGAAGTTCGAGAGTCGAACCAACATTTGCTGCGAATTAATGCGATGCTAAGTAATGTGCGGTTAATTGGGATACAGTAAATAAGGCACTCGTACGCACGACATTCGGTGGGAGATCAACACGAGACCTTTGGTGTTAATTATGGGAAAGGTAATTAAGGCACAGGTAATTAAGGTAGAGGTAATTAAGGCACTCAAACCCACGACCTATTGTGGGAACGAAACAAGTGATAGGAAGTAACAACGCGTTAGAATGAAAATGTAAAATGAGTAATGGATATCTCGTGAGTGGGTGGGCTTTCGCCGTCATCCTCCTTAGTCTATGGTAAATTCACGGCCAACTCTGTGCAGCTACAGAGCTACACAGAGCTACACACAGAGCTACACATAAAATTACCGTACGCGTGTCCACAGTGGGATGAAAACATGCAAGGCAAAGGTCATATCGATTATTCAGGAAACCGCATTTTGTTTTCTGATAGCGATAGTGAACGCAGGCTCACGCACCCTCATTTCTTTCTGATTTCAGAGGCCTAAACATCTCATCTTGCCGTTTTACTTTTGGCGCGATTATGTTTATTTTTTTTTCTGCTATCGGGATTCAGCCGCGTTCTCGGCAATGCATGCATAAATGACATGGGAGTCGGATGTAATATGACCAGAGAAATAATTGAGGCGTGTGTGGTTGGAAGGACGTAGACCACGTGAGCATGCTTATGGAATCACTGTGGACATAAAAGAAAATAATCCTCGGTTTCTTGATTTACGTCTATGCACATTTACATTGTATGCTTTACATACTGTGCCCACGTGCAGTTTTCTGATGCGTAGCCCTAAATACATGTTATTCTTGTTTTTATTTCTGTTCATGGGGTGCGTATATATATGCGGCACCTCTCAAAACAAGATATTTGTAGTTGAAAGTATCAATGAACTTGCGTGGTCGCCTTGCTGACTGCGTCTAGTCGATCTATGCATTCTATAGTCATGCCCATTTTATGACAGTTGCTATATTCAGAATAGCCTTTACGAATCCACTGTCTCGGGTTTACAGTTCCAACGACACTGAGAATAAGAAAGATACTAGCCTTCGCGTTCTCAAACCATATTCCGCTGGAACGTCTTCCTCTTCTCATAGTTGGATGGATGGATGGATGGATGGATGGATGGATGGATGGATGGATGGATGGATGAATGGATGGATGGATGGATGGATGGATGGATGGATGGATGGATGGATGGATGGATGGATGGATGGATGGATGGATGGATCGATGGATGGATGGATGGATGGATGGACGGACGGACGGACGGATGGACGGAAGGATGGACGGACGGATGGACGGAAGGATGGACGGATGGATGGATGGATGGATGGATGGATGGATGGACGGACGGACGGACGGACGGACGGACGGACGGACGGACGGACGGACGGACGGATGGACGGATGGATGGACGGATGGACTGACGGATGGAAGGATGGACGGATGGACGGACGGACGGACGGACGGACGGACGGACGGACGGACGGACGGACGGACGTGATGAGCGTCCCGGTTGGAACGGGGCCAACAACTCTTGTTGTTATGTTGCCTAGTGTCCCTACCTATGCTAAAAAATGAAAATAAAATGAAAGAAAGAAAGAACCATAAATTTCCTTAACTAAAGTTTCTGGACCTCTATTGTGAACTTTGTTTATGTACGCCTCCGTTGTTTGTCGTTTCTCTACTTTTCTTCCACCAATTTCCCCATCGCCGCTTACTAATCTCAACTGCGGTTATACTTACTTTCCCCTGCTCTCGTTCATGGAGTCAGTAAAGACTTTATTTAAAAACAAGGTATTGACGGGTGACCTTGTGACGCAGCCACGAGCCCCTGGGCCTGGGCAGCTGCTTCAGCTCTCTTGATGACCTTGGCCGGCAGGTCAGGGTCGGAGCTGAGCAACACGGCCTCCCACTGCTCAGTATTACTTATTTCGTGATTTGTGTGATTTTACGCTTGGCACGACCACATAATATGGAACAGTTCCGCTTTTTTCTTACTATGGTTACATGTATTGGGGTATTGGTCCGGGTAATAGTGATAGGCAACGGGGTTGGGGTAGGTGTTCGTCTGAAGTCGTCCCCAAGCTACTTCTTGTCGCTTGTTATGCGATTTGTGTGCTGGCAGGTACACTGCCCTGGCTAACCTGTAGTGCTGAGTTATTTCCTGGTAACTCACCATGCGATCACTTTCTGATTCTAGTGTGAACCGTCCGGGTGCTCGGTTGGCGAGTCCTCGAGCGGCCATGAGGGCGGCATCATTGCCGGGTAGGGAGGAGTGTGCTGGTGCCCAAATGATCTGTCGTGCGCGTTGGTTGGTGTCGAGGATGTGGTTTATGGGAGCCGAGAACCTACCTTTCGCATAATTGCGTACTGCTGCTCTGGAATCGCTAATAATGTAATGACAATGTGTGGAGGTTATTGCCAGAGCGATAGCCGCCTCTTCCGCTGTTTCAGAGCTTCTGGTGCGGACTGAACCACCAGCGCGTATTTGACATGAGTCCACCGCTGCGTTCTGCGTTCTGCGAAGCTGCGTTCTATGTATTGTGCTGCGTCGACGTGGACTACGCCTTTGAAGGCGTGCAATTTCTGATGTAGGGCTTTGGACCACTCGTCCCTCCTTTCCTTGTGGAGTTCAGGGTGCATGTTTTTAGGGAGTTGATTAGTTTCGAGATGGCGCCTCTGATCGTGAGGAATGTCTACTTTAGTGCTTTGCGTCGACTCGAAGTTGATGCCGAGATTCTGAAGGATGTTACCACAAACTTCACCAAAGTGCCACTCCTCGGCTGAAGAAGATGCTACTCTTCTCAAGTGTAGCCGTCCAACGGCAGCAATGTACAGCAGGGACCCACTTTTGTAGAAAGGAGGCGCTACCATTCGCCTTCTCCATTCCAGGTGGAGTTGTGTCGAGGAACGTTCTAGAATACGAGGGTAAGTTCCACAAGAGTGAGCAAAAACAAAGTTTTGGAGTCTTCGATTACAACGCTGCGCAGATCTTTCGTTGCTTCGATTCGGAGAGATATTTTTTCTGCTCGCTCGCTGTATCTCGTGTCACTTGAATAAATTTTGTTGCGCGCAGGTCTGAGGTGGACATCGTGGTGATACTGAGCACCATTCTGACGATGCCAAGCCCCGCACGATGCATCACGCTGCCCGTAAACGTTTACAAGAGCCGAGACTTGCGTCCACCCACTCTGGCAAGTGCATCTGCATGTTTACAGGGTGCATTAAGAAAGCGTGGGGAAAAAGGTGTATTTTCTTAAATTTTCAAAGTACTTGCGCTTTGAAAAGGTCAGCCAGAAATAAAACGTGTAAGTAACAAGATATGCTCTTTCTGTTAAGCCATTATGAACGGTTTGTATACGCCTCGAGTGCAGATAGGAAGAAAAATAGCGAACAAAAATTGACCGATGATGATGACGATGATAATACACCCTAATGTGAAATCTGAGCTCAGATCTGCATGTGTTTTCATTTCCTGATATATTGGCTGACGCGGAGAATCTCTCTCGCGCCGCCCGTTGCAGAAGGAGCGAAGCATTGCAAAACAAGACACACTAAAGTACAACGATAGCCGCGATCACAGTCGGCGATGGTCGAAAATCTGATCTATGGGTCAAGTGCGTTGGCTTTTATACATCAATCGTCGAAGGTTCCAGTATAATCACTAGTGCGCGCGTGGCTTACAGACAGTACCACACTATTCGCGTCGCCCGTACAATCAGAATACGAATACTCTGGAGCCATCTCGTAGTCTCCCGCGGCACTCTACTTTTCTTCTCGCCATTTCGCCATACTCTCCACTTCCGCTTTTCTCCTCGCGCTCTCTTCGCTATCGCCGCGTTTCATCACCCACTGCGCTCCGCGTTGACGCTTTCATCCTTCGCCATGCTCGTTCGCTCGGTTACGCCGAGCGAGGACAAGGTACACTGAAGGCCGCCGAGGCACCACGACCTTCAACGATGCTTCCAAAGAGTTGGGTCGCCTGCTAACCTCGCGGCCGATACTGCGTCACTTGGACTCTACATTTCCGACTGAAGTGCACATCGACGCCAATGGTGCTGGACTCGGCACTGTGCTCGCGCAGCGCAAATCTGGTTTCAACGAGTACGCCGTTGCATAAGCAAGCCGCACCCTCACCAAAGTAGACCAGTTATTCCGTTACGAAAAAAATGTTTGGCGATAATCTGGGCACTTGGTAAATTTAGACGTCACCTCTATGGCCATCCCTTCCACGTAATTGCAGACCACCGTGCGCTTTGTTGACCATCCACGTTGAAAGATCCCTCAGGCCCGTTAGCCACGTGAGCTTAGCGGTTGCAAGGTTTCGACGTGCGTGTTGACTACAAGTCTGGCCGCCGCGCCAATTCGATGGCAACGTGCTTTCCACTTTGCCCGTGTCAATCGAAACGCTGCTTGGTTGTTTGCCGTTGATAAATTACTTTCGTTCCCAGCAGGCTGCCACATGGTTTGGGAACAACGCAAGAATGCGTGGATTAGCGGTTTTATCCGGTTTTATTACAAATCCGTCGACTCTCCCTCCACCTTCTCGTGCTTTGCACCGTCAAGCTTCTCACTTCGAAATGCGGGATGGCCTTCTCTATCGCCGGAACTACCTTTCTGATGGCTGCAAACGTTTGCTGGTTATACCTCGATATCTTCGTGGTGAAATATGTTCTGCATTCCACGCTGAGCCACAGTGTGCACATGCGCGTGTCTTCAAAACGTACGCCCGGCTTCGTTCCAGGTTTTATTCACGAGGCACGTGCACCTTTGTGTGCAAGTACTTTCGACCGTGCCCTCATTGACAACGCCTCAAGCTTCCTGCTCAGCATGTCTCTGGTCCACTCCAGTCAATCCCGTGCCCTTCCAGGCCCTTCGATCACAGTGGCACTGACCGGTATGAAACCCTTCCGCGCACGGCTTCCGGAAACCGCTAGGTAGTTGTCGCCATCGACCATTGACTATTGATAGTCTTCGCTATTGACGCGATACGTGCAAACAGCCGCTCTGCCTACAGCCACAGCTCGTGATATAGCATCCTTCATCATGAGAAACTTTTCTCTCTGTCACGGGTGGGTGGGGAGAGGTTTTTCAGGACTCAACAGAGTTATTAACCTCATCGTCCTCCTCTGTCACGGCGCACCTCGCCAACTCCTGAGGGATAGAGAACGTGTCTTCCACTCCAAGGTCGTAAAGACACTCCTTGCTGAATGTCTCGCCGTTTATTGAACCACCAACGCCTATAATTCTCCAAGTAATGGTTTGGATGACATACTCTCAAATACCTCGCCTCTGATAACACTGATTGGGACCTTATTTTGCCGTTCATGACGTACGCCTACACCACTGCACCACAGACGACCACAGCTTTTCACCATTCTTCCTCTTGTATGGCCGCGAGCCTTCGACAACGTTCGCCACCATTCTCGCGTACCTACGCGAATCATGCGAGTGTACGCCCATCCGTGAAGCAGCCCGCCGTGCCGAGAAATTCCGTCAGCTCGCCCATTCTTTTACTATACCGTCGACCAATGACAACAACAATTTCGACGTGACTATGACCACCCGCATTTTCACTTACTTCCGGATCCCTTGTATCGATTTGGGTCCCAGCTGTTACTGCTGGCCTCTCACCCAAGCTTGTCTCCAAATATCACAGACCCTACCGTGTTGTAGCGTCAAGATCGCCTGTGAATTATATCGTCTACTGTTCCTGTATATGCTCTGGCAGGGAGCAGAGCTGCGCGTAGATCCTGTTTATGATCCAGCTCTGCTGTGGAGCCACTCCTCGCGCACGCAGGGGGCAAATGCCACGCCGAGTTCCATGTGCTTTTTTGTCTGCTGGACGCGAGCTACATACGGCAACTGTACGCAAGTGCTGAGCAAGATGATACTTTTTAATGCAGGCTAAGTTCGAACGATTGGCGTAGCCGGAGAGGTGCGAACCGCCCGAAATCTTTAGTTTGTGTGTACATATATACACGCACATATACAAACACACGCAGGAATGTTTATGTAAAGAAGAGGACCCCCTTCGATCCCTCGAAATAATATCCTGACTATGCCTGTGGCTCGAACAACTGGTCCCTTTCCTGGAGTACACACATAACAGCTATCTGCTCAAGAGCTTCAAGAACTCTGGGTTATCTTCGACGGAACTCGCGTAAATCCCCTGCTACAGTTCGTAAATCAGCATATCAGGCTTTTGGTCGCCCATAGTTAGAATTTGCGTCATCAGTATGGTTACCACATCAATATAATTTAGTTGATATGCTAGAATCAATTCAAAACAGAGCATCACGCTTCATCACAAGCAACCACGACAGAACTTGCAGCGTAACTAAGATTAAAGCAGATATTTCGCTCCAGCCGCTTCGTCGCACGAAAAGTCTTCTTTGCCTTTTCCATAGATACGTTCATGGTAATCGACCTGATGTGTTGCTGCTTGAAGTACCAGCGCGCACGAAGCGTGGCCTTAACAATACCCATAGTTTCAAGCGCATATTCGGCAATACACTGTCATTTAACGCATCAGCACTGCCACGTGCGAAAACTGCATGGAACAATCTTCCTGATAACATTGCGTGCTTAACAAATCGTGATGCCTTCCGCGAAAAATTGCAAAGAGAGCTAGAGAGAGAAGGGAAGACGGAAAGGCAGGGAGGTTAACCAGACTGAGTCCAGTATGCGAAGAATTGCAAAGCTTCCTGTAGGAACATTGTATAAGGATGTTACTGACCTGCTTTCCTTCTCTGTTTTTCACACTTGTATTTTTGTATTTTTTAGTGTGTATGAGTATATTACTGTGTTTATGCTGTCTAAAGCTTAGCCTAGACAAACATTTTTTTAACTTTGCTTTTCTTATCTTGGGACTTCCTCTATTGATATTAATATTTTTTACTCCTGTTGAAACACTTACTTTGTGGCCCCCCTTACCCAATGCCCTTAAATGGGCCTGTAAGGTATGTTAAATAAATAAATAAATAAATAAATAAATAAATAAATAAATAAATAAATAAATAAATAAATAAAAAAGTTCGCGTGCAATCGCGCATTACCTTGCAACAAAAAGCGTTGCCATGTTTTTCAGCATGCGTATGAAGTTTTCTCGCGGAGGCGGAAGGCAAGAAATGTTTTAAAGGGTGTCTAAAGAAAGCTTCACGCACGTGTGGTAGACAATTATGTGAGCACATTTTGGCTGCCGAAACACGAATAATGAATGTCGCCAACAGAACTATCGTGCCTGCAATTTCGTTTCGTGCCTGCACGTTTTCGTTATATTCGGTGCAGACACCTAAATTTAAACGCATTTGAAATGTTCGCATGCGCACATCTGATGCAAACTAAACAGCTGCTTCGCAGCAGAAAATCTGCAAGTGGAAAAAGATTCAATTTGCACGAGCTTCTAGATCAAATTTATTTCGTACAAGGGAATGAATGAGCAATGGATGGTGGCAGCTAGCTCTGGATGAGTGCTGGTTCTTGGAGCCTTGGGGGGCTGAATTCAAAGCCACTGGAAATGCAACAAGTTATTAAGAGTAACAACATGTTATTTTTACTGGACTAGTCACATAAGGAGACAAAATGGCAAAGCAATTCTTCACACATTGCAGACTGTAATATGGCAGCACATTTTTCTTTATCTCTTCATACTACTCAGGCTAATTTACTATACCTCAACGCTTATTAAACGCACAAAAATAATTTTACATTCCTCACGTCGGCTAAGGATGATCGAACAAGCAACATATTGCGGGCGGTAAATGCTGAAGCTATCGGAGCTGTCTCGTATAGGCAGGAGCGCACCGTGTTTTCGCTTACTACAAAACGGTGAACACCAGCACATCAATCGACTTTACATGAAAAGTCAGAACACCGAAAAATAATTTTAAAAACGAAACGGAGCAGAGAAAAGCCATGGTGCAGCGGGCAAATTGTACCTGCTGGCACTTACTCAGTTCTGAACACACTTTTCTGGAGCCGCATAGTCAGCACAATCGTACAAGCAACAAAGCGAATTAAGCGAGTTCGTAAGTTGAAATTCTTGGCGTATATGTGCAGCGCGACACAGACGTGTCGTCCTTTCTTTGTTCCGCGTCGGAGTCGCGCTGCACATATACACCAAAAATTGCACAAGTGAACCTCTCATGCCAGGCGCACGCATTTCAGCGTGTTCAGGAGTGTTACTCCAGATAAATGCCGCTTTAGTGTAAGCAAGCCGTACTCACCTATGTAAACAAGGCGATCGGACCTCGCATATCCTGGTCCCTTACGGAGCCGGCCGGTCTCTGTCCATACGGCACCGCCTAAAATGCTTAGCCAACTTCCGTGCAATTTCCGCAGTTTGGTGCGCTGCAACCCGTCATACTGGAATACAAGTGTCAAAATTACCTTCTTCGTAGCTCTTCACCAAGGGCATTAACTTAATATCCTCGAATACTGTACCTGCAACCCGGAACCGATGGTTGCTACGCTCGCTCGACGGTCCGCTGATTGCAATTTCCATGGCACTGAGAGAAACGAGTTGGCGCCGTTTCGGTGAAGTTGGCTTCGGGGCGCGCAGTTGATCATTGGACGTCATTTTGCACCACGTGATCGAGCTCGGCGAATAGCGGAGCTAGCGGCGCCGGAAAAGTTATGCGCAACTCTTCTCCCTGCGGAAGCATATACAGGGACACTAATATCGTCGAGCCTGTCACGCCACCTACAGGCCAGCACTGTCATGGTCGTGAAACCGTCCACGTACAGCGGCTGAAGCCGTATTACGACCCACTAATTTTATGTTTACCAGGAGTCACCAGGATGGCTCCTTTTCCTATGGGGGCAACTGTAGTCAAGAAGAATGTTTCATGCTGCAACCACATCCCCAGTTCTTCGGAGAGGAGAATGTACCGTGCTTCGAGTGGAAGAACCCTGTGCGAGATCAACCTATCGCTTACCAGGGACTACGGCGCCTCTTTTCCGGGTGCCACCGTCAAAGATGCTGACGCACTGTGAAGTCGATGCCTACAGTCGCGGCCCCTCACTTCGCCATGGTCCGCGCGCACGCTCCTTTCGCTCCAAGCACGGTTGAGAGCGCTGCAGTACGACAGCGCATTAGCGCAGTCACGTGGTTTCATTATATCCCGGGCTTTCTTTAAACGCCGAGATAAATCACCACACAGCATGTTCGTCACCATAAAAAAATATGGAAACGTTATAAGCGTAAGTAAACGCAATTGGCCCTCAAATTAATATTGAAAATTTCGCATTATTTATCCTATTCAATTCACTAATTAAGCAGAATATCTAAAAAAATACTCTAAGGAGTGTCATGTGTCGGCAAACCACAGGTCATTGGTATCATGCAGCTGCAGTTCACCACTTTCTCTAAAATCCTTGGTTCAAGTTACGTGAAATACCCTGTAAATGAGGTTATAAGATACGGAAGATACGAGTAGCGATAGTAATTAAAAGGCAGCTTTCCCTTTGCGTAGAGAGGGCATGTCGGTGAACTTGCGTTGTGAAATTAACAGGACAAGGCCTACCGTATGGCGACGTCACAATTCTCGAGGCCGGAGCTCGTCGTGGCCTTGGCACTGCAGATGGGCGTCGTCGTTTACAGCTTCAAAAAGCGACCCAGTAGTGCCTACAGTGCGCTGTACAACCCATGCACTGGCTTCGGCATCTCGGACTACTCTCAGGCAAGTTCCAGTGCTCCAGCATCTGTGTATTTGATCTTTATACTTCCTCTTTCTATAGCAATATGCGGTGTCTGAATGCAAATGGATGCATGGCTACAATTTCAACTGGAGTTGAACATGGTTATAACGAACATGTTAATGCACCAACAGCCCGCCCATAGCCTAAACGAACCTTTGTGACACTTTCTTTATATAGGCATCTGTCATCTGCAGTGGTAAAATGAAGTGCGCTAAGGATCCATTTGTTGCTGCGACAAATACTCTGCATAGCAGGCAGTGATGGTTTGCCTGTGCCTTGAAACTAGTTTACAGAGTCACTAATGTGAGTCTTCTCATGAATAATCGCCTTCAGTGCCAGTGTTCCTTAGCGTCACTAGTGTCGAACTGCTCAGAGAGTGACAAGTCTTGCCGCTACTTTGTTGTCGTCTCGGAAGAGCACTGACGGCCGTAAGAATTCTCCCTTTGCGAACACAGCCTTTGCACTTAAAGTTCTTAGCTGTCTGCATAATGAGGCTGAGGGATATGTATGACACTTGTGGGGAGAACGTTGATGAGAGGTGTACAACGCGCACCTAAATACAATAAGGGCCTCACACCTCTTGCCTCCCTAGTCGCACATCACTCTTGCGGATTGACCAAGAACGGGCACACATTCGGCGCCGCATACCAGTGCCAAAGTTGTTTGTCTCAGGCACCGACCCAATGGCACGTACTCAGTGACCCATGTTGGTTATTCGGTCAAAAGCAGCCCCAAGGTGTCCATTCGGGCACATACAAAGCGGCCCAATGTTTCTGGCAAGACAGCACATATCAAGCGGCCCCACGTTATTCTCTACTCTTTCAGCTACGGCGGGGGTCCCTCCGGTCCCTACATGGGCAGCTCTCGTACACATGCACAAATACACATAAAAGCGAACGCTGTTTAGTGTGACGATAGTCATGGTAGGCTGCGAAGATGAATATACAGAGCTTTTTCAATGAAGATTTACTATGATACCCCTCCCACTGTATTTTGTTACTTTCGTCAAAGCCCGTTCTATCTCTGTAATTGAACTTACGCTACTCAGCAGACTCTTCACGGAAAATTCGAGTTGAATAGTGATAGTAGTGGTTTACTGTGGTAAATCCCGCTTATTTATGCTGCCCTATAGGGAGCACGGCGAAGCGTCAGGGGAAGTAGGAAATAATGATGCGAGAAAGGGTAGGGAACGGGAAGCACCAGGAGTCACCTGCGTTCATGGAGGAGGCCGATGATGAAGGCAGTGGCCGGCAGGGTGAGGGCGCCTATCGGTAGGCGGTCATCCCGCTCGCCTCCACAAACTCAAAGAGGCTGTGGAGAGCTCTGAGGTGGACAGGTGACGCGTACAGGAGGCCGTTGGGAGTTTGCAGCAGGTGCTCCCTGTTGCCTGTAGACAGTGGTACCCTTGAGCGTTCCTGTGCCAGCGCTGCGCAAGCACAAAGAAGGTGCTCAAGGGTCTCGGGGTAGCCGCAAGTTCAGTAACCTATATAAGCAAGAGGCGATGTTTACTGTGAATCCGCTTAAAGTATGCGCGACTGTTGGCTCACGGAGTTCTGTGTGACCTTTATGGGGTCGCGGGTAATACCACAGCCGCTGTCGGTTGGTCAATCAGTCGCCAACTTCTTGCGAACTGGTCAGTGGTAACTCCTCAGAAACACCGAGGGGAAATACTAGAACACGCTGCCGTGAACTTATCTGGCTGTTGTCCATTCCTCTACAGAAGTGTCGGTATGAATTCACCAAAGGTATGTCGGGCGCACTTGTGAGCTATTCGTGGACTCAGTGTGACAAACATAAAGGAGGGCCTTGCTGAAGACTAGCATCTGTGTTTGAAACGTTGGCTTTAGCAACATTTTGTCTTCCACACCTTTTGATCCCAATTACGCAGTGTATGGGAAATGAGAAGCCTGCCGAAGGCAGAAGAAATTCAACAGAAAGAGAACCGAATTTGGGTAACAATATTGTAACGTATGTTGGAGACGGAGTATTACAAAAGAGACGTTTCTCTTTAATGGCGGGCCAGAAGAAGAACGTGCAGCCTACGCACTTCATCGTCTTTCATGGCGCCGACCTTTGCGCGCGCCGTTCAGCGGTGCGGGAGCCCCACATCTTTGTGTCAATTGCCCCCCCCCCCCCCTCATGCGGAAAGCATCCGTCTCGGTCGCGTCACAAAGTTCTTTCAGCGACATAAGAAATGGAGCTCCTCAGGTGCATCTCGGCGTTCACGCACGCGCATAGTATGGTTTCAAGCACACTACATGAACAACTTCAGCGCGAGGATGACGACGGAGCGAACCGGGGTTGGAACTGCAGGGGACGACTTCGTAAGTCACGTCACTGAGGCGGCGCGTAACCCTTTAGGGACCAAAATACCGGCGGATTAACTTTTCCGAGAGTCCACGGTGACGGACGGGCTTCCAGACCCTCACGCAGGCGCTGGTATTGTAATGGACGTCGTGTCTACCCTGGTTGTATCGAAGGGTGTCGGTATGCTGTTGGCTCCGGATACGATGCCGAGCAAGCTGGCGTGCCTCTTCGGCTCCTTGTTACAAACTCTTCCACGTGTTCGCTGGTCGGGCTATTATCAGCCACAGGTAGCATGGCGTCAAGTGTGTGTGAACAGTGGCTACGTCATCAAGAATACTTTGATACGCAGGCGCAAGCCTGGTCTGTCTGTGTATAAACACACATGCTTCTTGCATTAAACCACTCTTTCGTTTCCTGCTACTCGGCTGTCCACATGGTGTCAGAAGTGGGGATGGCGGTTCGTTTTGCTACCGCCGCCAGTCGGCGATGAATGATTGCACGGACCGACTACAAACGCCCATTGCAAGAATGGCGTTGACTCTGCTACAGCCACCAAGGCCACTCGATACGACTGGAGACACGTTTCACAACTGGACCGTATGGAAAATGAGTTTGAGCTTTTTGCTGCAGCGACGGGGCTGACCCAGCAGCCGAAGGAAGTTCAAGCCGCAACTTTTCTGATGACGATAGGCGAAGACGTGAGACGAACGTACTATACTTTTAAGTTCGACAGCGAAGACGATATGAATAAAAACCTCAAAATTCTTTTGGCAAAGTTCGAGGCCCATTACAAGCCATCTGAGAACTAACCTTTAACGAATTCCGATTTGGCTCCAGGGACCAACAAGAGGAAGAGTCCTTGAATGACTGGGTCACGGAACTGCGAATTCTCGTGAGCAGGTGCGAATTCGGTGAGCTAGAGGAACGGCTGATACGAAGCAGAATAATTCTCGGCATCAGAGATAAAGACTTCCAGCAGAAGCTCCTCTCAGTAAACCCCTCATCTTCAAAAGCAGTAGAAATGTGCCGCGCACGAGAACAAGCACGAGTACAACTTCGAGAAATCCGAACCAGAACGGCCGACACGACAGTCGCCGCAATAGAAGCGAAAGCAACGCCTTGCGCCAACTGTGGTCTTAAAAGGCACACAAATGGGAAATGTGCGGCTCAAGGCAAACGCTGCAACAACTGCGGTAGAAGCAATCATTTCGCTCGAATGTGACGTCGGACACAACAAAGATCAAGGTCAGCGGCACGCGAAGTCAAACAGGTTGTTTTAGGAACTGAAGAAGAATACTTTCTGCACACGCTAGAAGCACATGCTATCGCCAGTGAGGACCGCTGGGCGGCGGAAATTATTATCGCAGGAGCGGCGGTTGACTGCAGAATCGACACGGGAGCCAACTGCTGCATCATGCCTGAGACGATGCTCCGAAAACTATCTACACAGTCAGCACAGCCATGCTCGACCACTTTGCGCGCCTTCTTCGGCCACAAGCAAACAGGTTTTCAGAAAATCACCTTTACTACATCTTACAAGGCTCACAGTTGTCTAGCAGAATCTTTTATCGTACCCCAGGCCGTTCCAGTAACAATCGGCTGGAATATTGTAGAACGTTTGGGACTGATAATCCGCGTACGCTCAGTCGACTCGCGGCCAATGCAGGACCCAAGCGCCGGATTTGGTGATGTATTCCAAGGCCTCGGAAAACTGAAGGGTGTTACGTACCACATTCAGCTCAAGCCAGGAGCACGAGGCAGCGTCAAGCGAGCCCGAAGGGTGACGGTTGCTCTTCAAGACATTCTAGTCTGGGGAAAGTCTCGAGAAGAGCATGACAAGAACCTAGCAGCTTTACTTGTGCGCTGCAGGGAGCACAATCTAAAGCTAAATAAAAAAAGTACAATTTTTTGCAGCCGCAAGTTCGCTACATGGGACATATCCTCACACAAGAAGGACTTTGCCTGGATCCCGGGAGAGTGGAAGACATTTTTCAAGTACCGCCACCGAAAAATTGCAAGGAGCTGCAAGTTTTTGTTGGGATGATTAACTTCGTGGCGCGCTTCATCACCAACATATCTTCCCTGTCCGCGCCCCTCCGGGAACTATTGAAAAAGAACACGGCATGGCTCTGGATAGAAGACACCGAAGAAAGCTTCCAAGGCCTTCGCGCCTGTCTAACAAAGGCACCTGTTCTCGCCTATTTCGAGAAAGGAATACCGCTGACGTTGTCAGTAGATGCAAGCCAGAAAGGGGTGGGGGCAGTTCTTTTGCAAAACAGACACCCAATCGCCTACTCATCACGGTCGCTTACCGAAGCGCAAAAGAAATATGCGCAAATCGAGAAAGAAATGCCAGCCATTGTTCACGGGTGCGCAAGGTTTGAAGACTACTCGCTAGGGCAGCCAGAGGTCATCATCGAATCTGATCATTGCACCCTAGAGTCAATATTTAAGAAACAGCTGTGCGAGTGCCCGTTACGCTTGCAGCGTATGATACTCACTCTTCAGAGGTTCCCTATAAGAGTGACCTACAAGCCAGAAAATGAACTGTTCCTAGCGGATGCGCTGTCCCGCTTTCCGAACAAGATGGAGCTGAAGGAAGAATCGATGGATTTTTAAGTACATGCTATTTCTTCGCTTCCAGTCTCCGATCGGCAACTGCAGGGAATCCGTGAAGATCTTCGGAAAGATGCAACAATGACTGAATTGTGTAGCTACGCAAGCAACGAATGGCCCGAGAGCAAGCAACAGGTATCCGAGGCCGTACGCGCGTACTGGAATTACCGCGACGAACTACATGTCGAAGACGGTCTCCTCCTAAGAAGCAACAAACTCGTCATTCCCGCCACAAAACGACAAGAGGTACCTCGTCTACTCCACGCGGCACACGGGGGTGAAGGAAAAATGAAGGCAAGAGCGAAAGAATTAATGTACTGGCCTGGCATGTCGGCGGATATTGCAGCTCTCGCGAAGACATGCCTACTTTGTCAAAGGTACAAGAACAGGAGCGCCAGGTCACCCATGCTTAGTCACGACACACCTACCCTGCCGTGGCAAGTAGCCGGAGTCGACCTTTTCTACCAGGAGAGCGATGAGTACCTTGTTATGGTAGATTTGTTCTTTCTTTTTTCGTGATCAAGCAGATGCGTCGAACAGCAGAAGCAGTGAGAAACGTGTACACGCAGATTTTCGTCACTCATGGCATCCCAGCAAAATTATGCAGTGATAATGGCCCCCCGTTCAATAGTGCGTACTTCCGCGTTTTTTCCGCTCAGTTCGGCATCGTTCACGAGACTTCCAGTCCGCATTACCCTCGCGGTAACGGCATGACTTAAAGGGCTGTCCAAGAAGCAAACAAACTGCTCAAGAAGTGCCGGTATGTAACGCTGTAGTTCTACAGTGCCTTGCTAGAATGGATGAACCTGCCAAGGGACGACCGCCTGAAGTCGCCCGCACAACCACTCATGTGACGTCAGACGAGGACTAAACTGCCAGTACTTGACTGCCACCTCGAACCACAAACCGTGTCAACCGAAATTGTCCGAAAGCGACTCGACGAAATAAGGCGCAAACAACGCGTATTCTACCACAGAACAACGCGAAGTCTACCGGATATTCACAGGGGCTCCGCCGTGACTCTTTATGATACGACACACAGGACATGGGCACCAGCAGTTGTCATAGGGCGGGCAAGTACACCGCGCTCTTATGTCGTTGAGATAGAGAAGGGGCAGCATCTAAGACGCACAAGGGAGCACCTGAGATCAACAGAAGGACAAGCTTTCCCCCAGCAGAACGAGTGTACGATAGCGACCCCTCAGTCCTCCCCTCAGCCGAGCAACACTGAGCAACAAGCACCTCAAGAAGCGCTCCGTAGAAGCACACGACAGCGTAGAGAGCCGCAATGCTATCCTCTCCCAGAACGCCACACATAGACAGTTCAGTGAAAGCTTTTCAAATTGACTTATTAGTTGGTTTTGCAATCTTTCGTACAATCTCTTTTTTTTCCTTTTTTTTCCTCAAAGGAAGGAAGATGTGACCAGTGGCTACGTCATCAAGAATATTTTGATCCGCATGCGCAAGCCATGCCTGCCTGAGTATAAACAAACATGCTTCTCGCAATAAACCACTGTTTCGTTTCCTGCGTCTCGGCTGTCTACAGTGTGGCCGTGACGTGGCGCCCGCATACAAGTTCGAACGGCGTAAACTGTGTAGTCTCCTGTACAGCAGTGTTATACACGAAAGTCGCATAGGGTAAAATCTCGTCCCAAGTCTTGTGCTCTACGTCGACATATCAGCCAGCGTTCTGTTCAGACGTTCAGTTAATCCATTGGTTTGAGGGTGATACGCAGCGCTCTTGCGGTGAGAGCAATGCGTCAGCTGGAGAACGTCCTGCATATCTTCCGCTGTAAATGCTGTACCGCGGTTGGTGATGACAGCAGACCATGCACCATGTCGTAGGACGATGTGGCTTACAAAGAACTTGGTCACTTCATAAGAGTTTGCTTGAGGGATAGTTTCTGTTTCGGCGTACCAGGTTAAGTAGTCGGCAGCGACGACTATCCACCTGTTGCGCGAAGAGGTCAGTGGGTGAGGCCCAAGTAGATCCATTCCTATTTGTTGGAACGGAGATGGAGGAGGGTCTACAGGACGGAGAAAGCCCGCCGGTGACCTGGTGGTTTCTTGCGGCGCTGACAATCGCGGCAGGTCTTCACGTACCGTTGTACAGAAGAATAAAGCCGGGGCCAGTAATACTTCTGTCGTATCCTTGCTAATGTCTTAGCGAATCCCAGGTGTCCCGCGCATGGCTCACCATGGCACGCTTGCAAAATGTCCTGGGGCAGGGCCGACGGCACGACAAGGAGGTGCGTATTGGGACCACTTCCGCAGTTTTTACTGTAAAGGACGTTGTTGTGCAAGTAGTATGATAAGCCGCGCACGAGCGACCTGGGTAAAGCACCTTCAACTCCTTGAAAGTGCTCGATTAGCGGCAGCAGCTCAGGGTCAGCGCGCTGGTGCTCAGCCATCTTTATGGCGTCGATAACGCCGACAAATGGCAAGTCATGGTCAGGGTCCTATGACGTCGCAGGGAGTGGTGCGCGTGACAAACAGTCAGCGTCACTGTGCTTCCTTCCAGATTGGTAGACAACTGTAATGTCGTACACTTGTAGGCGCAGGCTCCAACGTGCTAGTCTGCCTGAAAGGTCCTTGAGGTTGGCAAGCTAGCACAGCGCGTGGGGGTTACTGACTGCCTTACGTTCAAGTAGGGCCGGAATTTACTAATTGGCCGCACAACCACTAAGCATTTTTTTTCAGTGGTTGAGCAGTTTTTCTCAGCCTTGGTGAGACTGCGGCTTGCATAAGCAATGGTGCGTTCCGCACAAGCTTGCCACTGCACAAAAACTGCGCCGAGACCAGAATTGCTGGCGTCGGTATGAATTTCAGTGTCAGCGTCTTCGTCGAAATGAGCATGTATTGGGGCCTCTTGCAAAAGCTTGCTCAATTCATTGAACGACTGCTGCTGCTCGCCCACCCAAATGAAAGGCACATCGTCACGTGTAAGCCGTGTCAGAGGCTCAGCAATTCTCAGGAATCTCTCGAAGAAGCGCCTATAATATGTGCACAAACCAAGGAAGCGTTGGACAGCCTTCTTGTCTGTGGGTGGTGGAAACTCGGCGACGGCAGCTAACTTGTCGGGGTCTGGTCGGACGCCTTGAGGACCAACGGCATGGCCAAGAAATTTGTGCTCTTGGAACCCGAAGTAAATTTTTTCCGGCTTGATGGTGAGGCCGGCAGTATGGATAGCAGCGAGGACACTCACGAGTCATGCGAGATGTTCGTCAAACGTGCTCGAGAACACGACGACGTCGTCCAAGTATACGAGACAGGTTTGCCATTCGAGTTCAGCAAGCACGGTATCCATCATCCGCTGAAAGGTGGCAGGTGCGGAACAGAGACCGAAGAAGAGAATTTTGAACTCATAAAGCCCGTCAGGTCTCACAAACACTGTTTTTTCACGATCCCGTTCATCAACTTTGATTTGCCAATACCCTGATTTAAGATCCAACGAGGAAAAAAAACTTGGCATGTTGTAGACGATCCAGTGCGTCGTCGATGCGTGGCAATGGATAAACATCGCGCTTGGTGACACGGTTCAACTTTCTGTAATCTACACAGAAGCGTAGTGTATTGTCTTTCTTTCTGACTAATACTACAGGGGAGGCCCACGGGCTGGTGGACGGCTGGATCACGTCGTCTTGGAGCATCTCTTTCACCTTATCCTTGATCAGTTCCCTTTCCACTGGAGACACTCTGTAGGGATGCTGACAAACAGGACGTGCGGACTCGTCCATAATGATGCGTTGCTTTGTGATGGACGTGCGCCGCAGTTTGGATGACGTTGAAAAACAGTCCGCAAATTCATTCACGAGACTCTGGCAGAGCGGCGTTCACGTGAATCCGTTATTTTAGGCTGGGTAACCCAGATTGCTGAGACGATGCGGTTTCAAATGTGGCAATGTCAATTACCTCAGTGATTTCGCGAAGGAATGCGATTGTCGTTCCTCGCGGTACACGCAGATATTCGTTGCTAAAGTTTGTTAGCAAAATGACTCCACACTTGTTTCGCACCTGAAGAAGTCCTCTGGCTATACAAATGTGGCGCTCGAGCAGCAGGGGCATGTTCGCCTCAGCAATTCCTTCGGCGTCGTCCTCCATGTCACGTCGGACAAGGGTAAGCACGGTGCTCTTGGGTGGCAACGTGATGGGATCGTCAGCTACGCGAAGCGCGACGTCATGGTCGCTGTCATTACTGTTCGCTATGGCTTGCGTAGTAGCGAAGCTCACTCTAGACTCTTGCAGGTCGATGATGGCACCGTTCGCTTGAAGGAAATCCATGCCGAGTATGAGGTCCTTTGAACATTCAGGAAGCATGACGAAGTCGCCGATGTGCGTGAAGCGCCGAATGTTGACTCGCGCCGTGCACCGGCCCATTGGAATTATGAGATGCCCTCCTGCAGTACGAATCTGAGTTCCGGTCCATTGCAGCAAAACCTTATTCAGTGCACGCGCGAGATTGTGGCTCATATCAGACGTGTCCGCACCTGTGTCGATTAACGCCGTGAATTCGTGGTCATCTATGGTAACTGGTGCGTCGCAGGAAACTGACACGGAATAACATTGCTTTTTCTGCATCTCAATTACGTCATATCGCGGTCGTCGTAGTGGAGGATCTTCAGCGTTCGCAACGTCAGCGACCTCACCTCCGTCGGTCGCTGGACTCAGTTTTCCCGGAAGGCAGGGCTGGGTGAACGACGCCTCGTTGCTCTCGGCATGAAGAGGGGGCTGGAAGACCTCTTACCGGCGTGTGACGGTGACCGAGGTTCAGGGAATCGTGGGGCAAACGAGGTCCTGGCGTCCGCGAGGTATGCGTCAATCTCCAGGGGGCGTTCACCATTGCGCGGGCAAGGCGCATTCAGTGAAAATCCACGGAGCCCAGCTCAGCGGTAAGGACACGCCCTGTAGAGGTGATCGGCTTCACCGCAATGAAAACAAAAGGGTCTCCGGTCTGCGGTGCGCCATATGTCGCTCTTGCGGGGGAGTCGTGTTTTAGCCATGAATGGCGCGCGGCGGGGCCTGAAGTCGCCAGTTGCTTGTTCAACAGCGCGCACACCATGAAAGTCCAGGACGACGCTCACATCTCGAAAAGTCGGGGACAACGAACTTTGCGCTGCTGCCGCATACGACATGCGAGGTTGTGGCTGCCGTACCAGAGTGCTAGGGTGTCTCGCTTTGCTCTGGGACTTGAACTACCTGCCTGATTTCCTTCCGGACGACCTCAGCCAGAGCGAGTCACTGTACCGATGCTGGAGCCACCTAAAGGTATTGGAGCTCTTCTCGAACAACAAGCCTAATGAGCTCCCGCAAAGCGTGGGTATTCTCCAAGGGCATAGCGAGAGGGTCACCGATAGGATCGACACGTCGCGGTTGTACTGCCGTGTTCGCTGCTGCAGTGCCTTTTGCATTGATATGGCTGCCGTGAGAAACTCTGCAAGTGTATTTGGTGGGTTGCGTATTAGGCCACCGAATAACTCTCGCTTGGCACCACGCATCAAGTTCCTGAGCTTCTTTTCTTCCGGCATGGATGGATCCGCGCGTCGGAAAAGTCGGCACATATCCTCAACAAACATTGCGACGCTTTCGTTCGGCCGCTGTACTCTCGACTGAATTGCAGATTCAGCTCGTTCCTTGCGATCGAGGCTGGCGTATGTGCCGATTAGCTGCCGTCGGAATTCGTCCCATGTCGATAGGGCCGCTTCACGGTTCTCAAACCATGTCCGCGCATAGTCCACGAGGGCAAAGTAGGCATTGCGTAGCTTGCGCTCTGGAGTCCAGCCGTTGTATTCTGCGACACGCTCAAAGTGATCGAGCCAGTCCTCTACATCCTCGAAGGTGTCCCCATGGAAGTACGTGGGGATTCGCGGCTGGTTGAGGACGACCTAGGTCGATGTGGTCGAGGAAGAAGATGGAACCGACGTACTCATCCTTCTGACTTGGCTGAGTAGCGGCTCGTGCTCAGGTGGCAGTCCTTGAAGTCGGCGGCTTGTCCGTACGTGCACAGGAGTCAGCTCGACCGGACTTCGTACTGGGCTTGTAGACGGTGTTCGATCTGGGAGTGGTAGCATGTACCCAGCACCTACAGAAGAAAATTTAACGTAGGTTGGAGACGGAGTGTTAAAAAACAGACGTTTCTCTCTAATGGTGGGCCAGAAGAAGAGCGTGCAGCCTACGCACTTCATCGTCTTTCATGGCGCCAACCTTTGCGCGCGCCGTTCAGCGGTGCGGGAGCCCCACATCTTTGTGTCGATATCTTCCTTGGCGAGTTCCCCCAATTTGTTCGAAAGGTGTATGTCAGTTGTTATTCTAGCTTTGCTCTTGCGCCGATTCCCGAAATGGTACAGTCTAAAATCGTTGGCGGATTGCGAGGGTAGTACAGTCTAATGTCCGACGCTCCTTCTATTCTACTCCCGCTATGGGTGACATTATAAAACACCGGTCTGACCAGACCAAACAAAACAGCGCATTAAATGATGTTTTTCAGTTGTGTCACGACTGAAACATGATCGTTGACAAAGAAAAGAGAGTTCCTATGTCCGTTACAAAGAAAAAAATTCGCTCAAGTTCACATATGGTTTTGATAACACCGCACTGCGAACTCTTATTGAATAGCAATATCTGGGTACTATCAGATTTGACTTAAACTGGACAAAACACGTTCAGCACGTAGCAAAAGGCCATGAACAAGCTCTTTTTCTTTAAACGTGCCTTGAATAACTCGCCTCGCGGAATAAAGCTACGGGCTTACGCTTCGCTTATACGTCCGATATGGGAAAGGGTGCAGCGAAAAGCTGCGTGATTTGTATATAACAAATACAGTCGCACGTATTCACTAGCTGAACTTGCACTTCCCGCAGAGCTTTACCCTCTATCTCGCCGACCGCAGATACCCCGCTCGATGTTCCTATGCTTAGTTCTGCACAATAATTTAGGATTAACTCCGAAAACTTCGTCAATATAAGCCACTCCTGGATTGCCCATCACAAGCACGCAGTGAGCGAACCCCAGCAGTGAGCGAACGGAATACACTAGACGCCTCAACTGCAACGTAGCTGACAGCCTGAAATTTCTAGAGCTTGCCGAGCTGAGTATAATGCTACCAGACTAGCGTAATCTGTGATGAGACATGGTTGATACGAACCTGTATAAGTTGTATTTACAAATTTGCTGTTTCTTTGATTTTCTTGATTGTATCATGCTGGCTTGTACGTAGAGAGCGTCTCAAGCATCAAGCTAGACATGCTTAGATGCTCGATTCGCATAGACATGCTTGGTTTGTACCTGTTGTTAGATTTATGATTGTAGGGAGGACCTTGCTCTCATCGAGAACTAGGAGTTTATGATTTATTTACAGTATTTTGATTACGACAGGAGGTACATTTCAACAGCCTAGCATTACTGCCAAATAAAGCCCGAAAGACGAAGCATACAGCACACAGCACTCGAGTACAAAGCTCCAAGCACCAAGCGCACTGCTAGCAGCCGACAAACAGCCGCTTAAAAAGCCTCTGTCCTCCCTAGATCCATAGCGGAGGGAAAACTGCTGTCCGACCTTCGTGCAATCGGACCGTCCACAGTAGTTGGTGCGTAGTCGACCAGCCTTTGAGGGGGAAGGCTTACACACACACATGCACATTGGAATCCCAGAACCCACCGAGTTGAGTGGGTCCTCGTAGCCAGATTGTCACGCTTGACTCCAGGTGGCGCCTCTTAATTCCAGAGCTGACTTCTCCGGTAGCCGCCACGAGTGTCAGCAGACTGTGACGAATCCTGGGGCCCGAGAAAAAACGCAGTGCAAAACACCCTTTTCCGAGAAACTATCTTGCGGCAAATAGACCATGAAGGCGACGGCGAATCAACCAACAATACTCGGTCCGCCGAACGGCTAGCCTGGCCGACGCCGCTGTGCTGTACGAGGAGGCGCATGGTTAATTAACTTTGCCGTGGTCTCTAGTTCTCCGAAGGAAGTGCATGGTTGGTTAACGTTGCTGGCGTCGCCAGTTCTCCGAAGAGCGCCACCACCGCAGAACGATCAAAACTACTGCAGCTGGCCGGGAAAGGTTCTGCAGGTTAGCACCCCCGCAGGCCGATCCTAACACCGTAGAATAGTAGACTTGCTTACCATTCCAAAGCTGCTATATCTTGAATTCTTGAATGTATAAAATATTGTATATATACATATAATGTTGGGAAACAAAGCTTTGGAATTGAAAGCGATCAAGCCGCAAGCTACGTGTGTGAATCGTGCAGTTTATTCAACTATATATATATATATATATATATATATATATATATATATATATATATATATATATATGTATATTCCCGCAGAGGCGTCTGCGTCAGCAGGCGTTTGGTGTGTTGCGACACCACGTACCCGAGCACACGAGGGTTGGACCCTCCCGCGTGTAGCCGTGTCTGGCGAAAGGGAGATCCTGGGGTTCGAGCTGTTGCTGGGTGTTTGGACCTTTAAGGCCCCCCGGCGGAAGCAACACACCCCTTTGGCCTCTGCTTCACTAGACGGCACCCCCGGACTGAGCCACCCGGGGGAAATCGGTAGTTGCCTTTTCCTGTCTCTCTCTCCCTCCAGCCTTCGTCTTTCTCTCACTTTCCACCTTTCCTGTCTTCTCCTGGCTTCCCTTTACTTCCAATTTTTCCAGGCAGCAAGGGTTAAGCTTGTGTGAACAGCCAACTAGGTTATTTCATATTTGGTTATAGTGATGACGTACAGCTGGCGTTTACAGGACCTGTTCTTACAGTCCCTGTAGCGTCCCCTTGTAGGACTCCACGGTGGGTAGCTGGCGTTATTGCCGAAAATTCGATTCCTTTATGGCAACCTCCTTCCCTCCGCTTTCTGATCGCCCTCAGAAAAGAGGGCACACCGATGAAGTATTCCAGTTTTTTGGTCGGCAAAAAGAATCTTTCCCTCGTTTTCACGTGATCGACTCTGTAAAACCAGCTAAACCAGTGCGAACTATCTCACCATTCCTTGTTTCTAAGACATTGACTGAAGTCTTTGGTCCAGGTTATAAGGCGTCGAGGATGGCAAGCGGTGATATCTCCTCTTGGAGCTCCGCGATCAGAAACAATATATATATATATATATATATATATATATATATATATATATATATATATTGTAAGCATTTATGCGGACTTCATCTTCATCTGTACAAATTCATCATCAATCATCGGCTCGTGTTCGTTTTGGATCGGCGCCATTTTTCCTTTTTGGAATAAAGCGTCGTCTCGACCGTGGTATTTCAAGTGGTGGAGGCGCTTTAAGATCCCTTCGACCTCAATCTACTTCAACATCTCTCCTGGAGCTACGTTCGGGACGCCGCTTGCGCCAAGAGGCCGCCATGTCGCAAGACCAGACCGCAGCGTCCACCATCTCGGTTCAAGTGCCAACCACCCCCACTCCGAGCCCTGCCAACAACCGGTATCGCGATCCTGAAATCTTCTCTGGGTTGCCTGGTGAGGACGTTGAAGACTGGCTCGAGAACTACGATCGTGTCAGCGAATACAACAACTGGAACGAGACATCGAGGTTAACCAACGTGCCATTTTACGTCTCTCAAGTAGCCAAGACATGGTTCCTGAATCATGAGAGAGACTTCCGTGATTGGGCGTCTTTCAGGGAGCAGCTACGGCGGATTTTCGGCACACCCACGGTTCGTTCGGAAGTTGCGAAAAAGAGGCTGTCTGAGCGCGTCCAGCATTATGGCGAGTCGTATACCTCGTACATTGAGGACATCCTCGCGCTTTGCCGCCGTGTCGACAGTGCCATGCCAGAACCTGATCGCGTGCGACACCTTCTTAAGGGCATCGGATCTACTGCCTTCAACGCACTCGCCGCTCAAAACCCTTCCACGGTGTCGGACGTCGTCTCCGTCTGTCAGCGCCTCGGCGCCCTGCAATCAGTCCGCTTGCAACCGGACGTTTCTGACAACCCCCTGGCAAACAGTATTGAGCTCCGGTCCATCATACGAGCCATAATTCGCGAGGAATTGCAAGCGCATGGCTCACCCCCTTGCAGCAGCGCTCACGTCCAACCTGCTTCTACTGACCTGCGCGGCATTATTAAGGAAGAATTGGCCTCCCTGCAGAACGCCCAGCATACCAACGTTTCTCCTTGCCCACAACCGGCTTCTTACGCCCAGATTGCTGCAATGCCAGCCGCGCCGTCTCCAATCACACCGCCTGCGCCTGTTCACGATCACCTGGCACCTTTAGTCACCCGAGCTCCGAACCCGCCTTACTACTCTGCCTGGCGTTCATCGCGACCTATCTGCTACTACTGCGGCTTTCGAGGACATATATCCCGGTTTTGCCGACGCCGCCAACAAGACGAACGTCGTGGTTACGCGGCCTTTGAACGCGATGAGCCACCTTCTCGCGTTTACCGCACTTATGAGGATAATCTCCCCGTTCGCCGATCTCCATCTCCGGCCGACTTCTCCAACACCGCACTCAACACACGTGCTTCGAGACGCCGCTCCCCATCGCCGCTCCGACGTTCTGTTTCACCACTTCGCCCTGTCTCCCAACTCCATGTCCAGCGACCGGAAAGCTAATCAGTGCAGTTTTTGGAGGGAAAACTGCATCGCCGCGAAGTGCTCCAAGTCCTCCTGAACGTCCTTCGAACATGTTATTGGTGTCTGTGGAGGGTGTGCCTTTGTTAGCTCTGATTGACACGGGAGCTACTATATCTGTTATGCGTGCCGACCTGTGCTCTCGTCTGCGGAAAGTGAAGACGCCTTATACTGGATCATCCCTGATTGGGGCTAATGGAGCAATCATTCGACCATCAGCCCAATGTACAGCACGCGTCTTCATTGATGGTATCCGTCATCACATTAAGTTCGGGATTTTATTCCCGTGCGCTCATCAATTAATTTTAGGTTGGGACTTTCTCTCGTCAGCGTCCGCTTTAATCTCTTGCCGTCAACGTGTAGTCCATATGACCGAGACAGTTCATTGCAGCGGGAGTGCCGATGAGCCACGACTGCGTTTTCTCATTGCTGCCGATTCTGTACTGCCTCCCGGCCACGAGCAAGTCATAAGTCTCTCTTCTACGGACATCACCGATGGCGACGTGTTCATCACTCCTTACGGTCGCTGTGTTGCCCGTGGGATTGTCTTCGCTTCCTGCCTGCTGCGGTTCAAGGAAAGCTCCGCGTTAATCATCGCTTTAAACGCGACCAATGAAACAATCCTCCTACCTCAAGGCTCCGCAGTGACCTGTTATGTGGATACGCAACCAGTCTCCCTGCTTCCTCTTGCCGCCTCGCAAGCTTTTCCTCAACAGGACAAATCTGCTTCATCTGCCCTTGCTTCTGTGATAAGTCCTGACCTTACTGCTGCTCAACATGAAGTGTTGCTAAAATTGCTTACGAAGCACCAGGCCTCCTTTGATATCGATACTTCGTCACTCGGACAGACATCCGTTGCCTTCCATCGTATCGACACCGATGGCCAGACTATTGTACGCCGTCGTCCCTACCGAGTCTCTTTGGCCGAACGCAAAATCATCGAGGAGAACGTCGCCGATATGCTGAAACGAAACGTCATACGTCCCTCCGCCAGTGCTTGGTCATCACCCGTCGTTTTAGTGCAGAAGAAGGATGGATCGGTACGATTTTGTGTTGACTACCGTGCGCTAAACAAGATCACCCGTAAGGATGTCTATCCGATGCCCCGTATCGATGACGCCCTTGATTCGTTGCAAGGCGCGCAATACTTTTCCAGCCTTGATCTTCGCTCCGGATATTGGCAAATTCCAATGCACGAAGCGGACAAAGAAAAGACCGCCTTTTCTACTCCGGATGGTCTTTACGAGTTTAATGTAATGCCCTTCGGTCTATGCAATGCTCCCGCCACATTTGAAAGAATGATCGACACTGTTCTTCGCGGCCTCAAGTGGAAAACTTGTCTATGTTACCTCGACGACATCGTCGTGTTTTCCTCGACTTTCACTGACCATCTGCAACGCTTAGATGAAGTGCTCACGTGCCTTTCTAATGCCGGACTTCAACTAAACACGAAGAAGTGCCGTTTCGCTAGCACAACGATTAAAGTCCTGGGTCATCTCGTTAGCAAAGACGGCATCCAGCCCGATCCGGATAAAATTGCCGCGGTGCTCAACTTTCCACGCCCACTTCGTGCAAAAGAACTGCGCAGCTTCATTGGACTCGCCTCATACTTTCGACGTTTTATTCGGAACTTTGCCAGCATTGCCTCGCCCCTTCACAAGCTCCTTGCTAGTTCCAGTTCCTTCGATTGGAACGATCAATGTGAAGAGGCGTTCCAAGAACTCAAGCGCGCACTAACATCCCCACCTGTTCTTTGTCATTTTGATGACAAGGCGCCCACATTACTGCATACTGACGCCAGCGGCCACGGAATTGGTGCCGTACTGCTGCAGCGCGACCACGAATTTCGCGAAAAGGTTGTTGCATATGCAAGCCGCACTCTCACTTCCGCGGAAAAGAAGTACTCGATAACCGAGCAAGAGTGTTTGGCTGTTGTCTGGTCAATTCAGAAATTTCGTCCATATCTCCACGGTCGACATTTCACGGTTGTGACCGACCACCATGCCCTATGTTGGTTGTCGACGATCAAAAACTTGTCTGGGCGCCTTGGCCGCTGGATACTCCGATTACAAGCATATGATTTCGATGTCATATATAAGTCCGGACGGAAGCACAAAGATGCCGATGCTCTTTCACGATGCCCATTACTACCATCATCGGAGCACATCACATCACCGTGTCAAATTGGCCGCACGGAGGACGCTTCGTCTATTACACCGATTTCTTCCTTGACTCCATCAAACCGCCCTTCAGTGCTTTCCTCTCACCAGCACGCCGATTCCTACTGCCATGGTATCATCAATCGCCTTAGCGGTGTTTCATCTCCACCCAATGCCAGGCTACGGAAACAGCTGAAACTGTTCAAGTTTGAAGACGACGTGCTCTACCGGTACATTTTTCACCCGGAAGGCCATCGATGGGTTCCCGTTCTACCGCGCTCTCTTCGCGCTGCAGTTCTGCAGGCCTCACACGATGACCCTACGTCAGGCCACTTGGGTTACCACAAAACACACGAGCGCATACGCAGCCGATTCTATTGGCCAGGCCTTTCCACGAGCATAGCTAGATATGTTGCCTCGTGCACGCTTTGCCAACACCGTAAGCGACCTACTACTGCTCCGGTCGGGACCCTACAACCACTTCCTTGTCCAGCACAACCCTTCTCTGTCGTCGGCATTGACCTTTTCGGGCCTCTCCCACCTACTCCAGACGGCAACAGATGGATCGTCACTGCTGTTGACCATTTGACCCGGTACGCTGAAACAGCCTCAATACGCTCAGGAGCTGCCTCAGAAGTAGCGGCCTTCTTCTTGCAGGCTGTCTACCTACGTCACGGGGCGCCTCACGTTCTTTTGAGCGACCGAGGCAAGGCATTTCTTTCAAGCACTCTTAATCAAGTGCTGCAAGCGTCCAACACCGTGCACAAGACAACGTCTAGCTACCACCCTCAAACCAACGGCCTAACAGAGCGATTTCATCGCACGCTGTGTGACATGCTATCCATGTATATTCAACCTGATCATCGTAACTGGGATGCGATTCTCCCATTTGTAACGTTTGCGTACAACACGTCTGTTCAACGGACCACCGGATACTCTCCGTTTTTCTTAGTATACGGCCGCCACCCAACCTCATCACTCGACGTTTCTTTCTTCTCTGGCCCCGTCAACGCTTCACCATTCATTTGCGACCAGTTTGTGTCTCGTCTTGCCCAATGTCGTCGTCGCGCCCGTATGAACACTGTCGCCAGCCAAGACGATCGCAAACATCGGTACGATGCCTCTCATCGCGTCGTTTCCTACCACCCTGGTGACGATGTACTCCTATGGACACCTGCACGAACACCCGGTTTATGTGAGAAGCTTGAGTCTCGATATATTGGCCCCTACAAAGTCGTAGAGCAGACCTCGCCGGTGAACTATCGCGTTACACCTGTTGAGGCCCCAACTGACCGACGCTGCCGCGGAACGGAGATCGTGCACGTTTCTCGCCTGAAGCCCTTTCATCTCCGTTCCACTGTCTAATGTGCGGCCAGGCTGGCCGCTTCCGTCCACGGGGGAAATTAGTGTAAGCATTTATGCGGACTTCATCTTCATCTGTACAAATTCATCATCAATCATCGGCTCGTGTTCGTTTTGGATCGGCGCCATTTTTCCTTTTTGGAATAAAGCGTCGTCTCGACCGTGGTATTTCAATATATATATGAATAAATTGCTCGGTTCACACACGCTGCTTGCGGCTTGATCGCTTTCAATTGCGAAGCTTTGTTTCCGAACCCTCGCAACTGGCCGTGGCTGCTGCTGTTGCCTTAGAGAATAACTGCCACTCTCATGATAATGAAATTACGAGCGCGGTGCCGAACTCTACTGTAACACCTAACCTGCAACATAACTAGCACACTGAGCGCTCGTTGTCGTAGGCAGGTTCTGGCGATACGACAGGCACACTTGTATTAATCACAGCGACGTTCGAAATTAAGACACTACGTTGTGTTGGGTGCTCAACTTCCGCGATAGCTAGCAGAGCTAGGGTGGCAATGACTGCGCGAAAAAGAAAAGAAAGAAAAGGAATAGCACTGCTGACAGTATCTCTATGATCGTTGCTTGAATGCTCCAGGCGTGCCAGGTGCCACAGACGGACCTCAACATCGAGAAGACAGCCATCGGCCTTGAATCCACGGCGCAGTCTCAGCTACTCGGGAAGACTAGGCTGTTGGCGTTTGACACGCTCAACCACCTTATCGACAAGGTGACTTGCTTGGACCTGAACTCTTCGTATACAAAAAAGAACGTTTAATTCCCACAATTTTAAATCTAGTCTTAGCAGAGCTAATCACAGTGTCAATCACAATAAATTTGTCAAGCAAACTAATTTTAATGTCCGTGGACGCCATTATAATTACTTTTCTTGACAAATTGCTCCTTCATTAATTTGTTTTAGTGCTCACTTAATGTAATTTTGTTGTCTTTCGGTAAGGTGTCTAGTCATACTCCCTGCTTTAGTTTCCAATTAGCGACATTAAGACGAACGCCTTAGACGGCTCATCCGACAAAAAATACATGTGCGGCGTCATTGCACCAAAGTTCACGTCACCAAAACTCACAGTGAGCCGAACACACTTGGAGATATGGGCTGTCGGCCACATATAAGTTGGATCCTAGTTGACATCGCGAAGGTTGAGTGTCGAACCCACTACCTTTGGTGTTAATTGAAGCACAGTCGATTAAGATAAAGTTACCTAAGGCACTCGAACCCATGAGCTTTGGTGGGAGTCGAACCCACTTGGAGATATGGGCCATCGGCAATATCTCCTCGTTGGATACAAATCGACATCGCGAAGGTCTAGAGGCAAACCCCCGACCTTTGGTAAGAGTCGAACCCACTTGGAGATATGGGTGAACCGGCCATATCTCCAAATGGGTCTGCTCAATATAACGCTTGCGCTTACGTTGGTTGACACCAGAGCCAGGCCGCATACGCGCACTTGCGTCTCCCGGCCAATGTTTCGGCAAACGGACGTGCAACCGCTCTGAAAGTGCGCCTCCGCCAGCCTCTTTAAGGTCACGCTGCTTTGCAGGGACGTTTTCACGATGGCTCTTGCGACGAATCCGAAGAAACGAGCCACATTTAATTACGGGACTTTGAAATTTATTACCCTTTAGCCGTCTGCTGTCAGTCACTTTGCGAAGGCGTTCTTCTTAAGCATGCAAAGGTTATGCTATATTCAATTCGGCCTCTAGATTAGGTGTCCGCACTTGTTTAAGGAAGTCAAGAACCTGTCTTTCCGTTTCGGCTTCGCAGGCCACGAATATCATGAAGAAACCCGACGTGCGGACCAACCTGACGTGGTTGTTGCTCAACACTGACCTGACGGACTCAACGAGGCGCTGTCTCCGAGAACCCTTCGAGCGCGTGAAGGGATTCAGAGATTTTTATTACCGGCGACCACTGATGCCGAAGGGTTAGCCACATACCCTGCCACTGTGTGGTAATTGCGCAAAGACGCGCAGGTGTCGCACCCTTCTACGAGCCGTCCTGTAACGTGTCTATGGGCGGCTTTTTCGTTAGCCCTACGTGACCAGGTAGAAAAAGAAAAAAAAAAAGGCCTATATTTTTATTCAGCGTTAGTTCCTCTTTGCGGTTCTGAATGCGATAAACACATTGTGGTCAGACTGTTTTTGACTCTTGTAAAGTGTCTTTGCGTGAGTTGTCTCGGGTGGTGGGTCACCTTCGCTAATGGCCGCGAGATCGGGCTTATAGATGGCAGCACCGTCGTCGCATTAGTGTGGATGGGCGTTCGGCGGCGCGCCTTGAAATGTACACGGCGGAGGTTCACTGTGGGCGATTTGGGCCAATTGCTTAGTAATGAAACACGCTGACTGCAGCGAATTGTTTCTATATTGCCCTCCAATGCCACATTTTTGCGAGATACGCACGGGTCATTCTTACTATACGGTAAACGAGCACAAACCGCAGTTTGGTTACATTCATGTCGCTTTCTTTCTTTTGGGCGTTGGGCTTCCGTTTAGCCTATTCTGATAGCGCTGCTGTTGTGCGAAAATCGCAAGAAGACTTTGCGTAGAACGGGGCGAGATCTATGCAGTGCTATACAGTAAGGTCATAAGAAAATTTCTATGACATAGTAAAAGCAGCAGAATTCCATACTTGTGTGTTCAATACACAGAGCAGCCACGTACTTTGAGTTACACGGCACTGGCACTGCGACTGGCACGGGAGGAACGACAATTATTGCGTCGCACGCCATTTTATGCTGTGTGGGTGCGACCAGAGTGTCCAGAGCACACCGCGTAGCATGCTGCATATTGATACATCTTCCCTCCCGCAAGGAACATAAGAGTAGCGAAAATAAGGTAACTTGACGTGCAAACACGCCCATACACATGCACACTCGCACATGAAAGCATAAGGTAATTGTTGAAAGTCTTCGGAGTACGCAGGCCTGCTTAGCGCGCGTCACGCAAGATTTATTAGATGTAGTATGTGGAGACGCGCGACCTTCACGTGACCTCTGATGATGTTTTCTCTGCATTGACATCGCGTCTCCTGTAATCCGGTTTATCCCCCTAGCTAAGCGGCGGCTGCGATCGGCGTTGTTGCAGCATATAGGTAGCAGCATAGAGGTAGCGCGAGGGTGCTGCGCTGTTAATGCCACGTAACGGCGGGTTTACTCGGGCGCGACCGGGAGGCGACTTCACAGTCCGCCTTTTGCGGTGCATTGTGGCGCCATCGTGCGGTGGCCATGAGAAACAAATGGCCAGGCACGGCTGCACGCTGCAATCCACGCAACCCTCGCGGTCAAGCAAGCAGCGTGTGAGAGAAGACCGAAGAAACGTGTACGCGCCGTCATATTTGGTCATCGTCGCTGGTGAATGCTTCGTGCCCGGAGGTTTCTTCAGCGTGACGAACTGCTGGAAAGAGTTTTGACAACGCTTTACAAACTCCTCCTTGGCCTGAAATCGCTGCAGCTGTGGCGTAAAGTGAAGTAATAAAACAGTATGAGTACGCCCAAAAACGCATGACTCGAATAGGGCATGAGGTGTAGTTCTCAGGGCGAATATCACATTTCAGCATTGCATGTCTTGCTTTATGGTGTGCCATGTGCCAGGCGTACATACATACACAGGCAGTGGGGAGGCCAATAGAATACTAAGTTCCATACGTTATTTACCCACATCAAATGTGTGTACATCTACAAAAATGCCTAAAAATGGTCAGAATGACGAAAATCGGCGATGCCCCGTTTGTGGGGCGCCTGTCTTCCTCTTAAACGCGCCGCATTACGAACATAGTGGTCGACCGCGTCCTTATTTTTTTTTAACTGCTGCGTGTGCACAAACAGCGTCGACATTGTCACGTAGTAGTGACGGCAAAGAACAAAATAGCAATACTGTAAATGACGAAACTAACTTTTATTGGCCGCACCTGTGCCCACAAAAACAGGCTACACTTAAAGCACGACGACAGCGGCGAACACAGTCGGCGATCGTCGAAATCGGAGCGGGTCAAGCGCGTAAGCTTTTATACACGAGCCATCGAACGTTCGAGAATAATCGCTGGTGCCTGGATGTCTTCCAGGAAGTTGTACACCATTCGCGCCGCGCATTATACAAGGTTCGGCGATGACAACGGATAGAACAATCGATAACATTCGAGAAACTTCCGATACATGCGGGCGCGCACCGCACTGAGCGATAGCATTTGTTTGACGGTGGAGAGCCATAACCCCAAAAAGAGACCAAGCCCACGTGTCAGTATGAAGTCCAGATGCATCAGTTACACAGTAAGATGCGCCACTCGATCCCAGAAGATGCCGCGAAGGAAAATGAGCCTTAGTACACACCGCACCACACAACAATTCACTAAATGAACATAAAAGCTTCTTGCAGGTAAATATTGCTTTACTGGGTGCCGAAAAGAACGACGAGACGACAACTAGCACTATCTGCTGCTTAGATTGCACGCTGTTTCCAACATCAGCCCGGCAGTGCAGTTGATCTTGGCTCCGACAGATAACTAAGCCGACATCACGAGCATTCGCTGAGCGTTTATAAAGCTGCAATTGTCCACGATGTGAAGTTGCGAAATGACGGCATTCTAAAGACCGACGCACAGAGACGATAGAAAAAGAAAACCCTTCGCAACCAGGTAGCGCGAGCTCAGAGATTGTTTGTTTCGCTAGCTCAAACAGACATTTGCGTCTCCGTCGAGATTATTCCTACAAGTCAGTAATGACAAAAACAGAGAGCTAAACTGAATATGCCAGTACATACCTGTCACAAAGTGCAGCCCTAATCGAAGCTTCACGGCGCTGTCGATCGCGCTTTACCGACCAAAATAGGAAAATCCGCATTGGCCTGTTGTGATGGTCACGAAAGGTGCAGCCGTAAACGAGACACGACATTGGCATCGCGCCAAATTTCGATGGCAATAATGTTGGAAAGGTGTTCAGTGCGCGCGGCAGCGAGAATGGCCAACCTCACAAGTCAGTCAAAGAACTTTATTGGATATCCGACGAGGACGGGAACTCGTCGCGCCCCCGCGTAGACCCACGTCGGGTGTGGCAGGTCTTGCCCACCGACCCGGTCACGGCCACGCCGGAAAGCCAGGATTTGCTTGTCTAGAGCGGGTCTACGCAAACGCGAGCCCCACTGCTCCTTCAGAGGCTCCTTCAGTATCTAGCGAGGAAGTTAGAAGGGCCTTCAAAGACATGTCCCGGGAAAAAGCGACCGGAGAATATTTATTTAATTCAAGATGGCGGAGATGTGCTTTAAAAGCTTGCGGCGCCTTAAACGCAACACCTCGGGGCTTCAAGTGTAGCAGAGAGCGCGAGGAATGCCAACATTACACTAATACATAATACTAGAGACTTTAAAGAATTGAAGAAATATAGGCCCATCAACTTGTTTTGAGTATTGTATGCTATATTAATAAAGATAATTCCTAATATAACCAGGGCAACATTTGACTTCAAGCAACCAAGAGAACAGACTGGCATAAGGAAGGCATATTCTGCAATTGATCACATCCTTCTCATTATTAAGCTAATTAAGAAATTTGTAGATTACAATTAGCCTATCTATATGGCTTTGATGAATTATGAATTATGCCGATTGTGACTGCAATTAAGCTTTTCTTTCTAAATCATTCCCAGCTAATTTAACGATTATACATGTGCAATTATCTCCATGCCTTAAGTCACTGTTATTCTGACACGAGAAGTGGGAAAAACACTTGCACCACATTTTTTTACATTTAGCGACCTTTTTATTCCTTCAAGCCACATTTAAGTATGATTCAAATAAGACTGTGGACTTTTATATAGGGTATGTACATCATCTGACACAAAAAATTCAATATCATCAGCTTCTACAGCGAAGTAAGGAAGATGAAGACATAGCTCCTCTCGTGCCTCTGCTTCGCTGTCCGCCTTCGAGGCAACAGCAACAAGAACCTTCGCTCTCATTCCTTTCTTCTTCTTTAAGAATGGAATGTAATTGAAGTAGGAGTCTCTCCGGCGTCTATCGTTGGCATAAAATGGGGCCACCTTTTCGGTAACTTCCTTAGGGTGGCACACAGAGAGCATGTTTGAATTCAGCGAGTTGTCGTTCTTCAGTAACAAGGTGAAATCGAGGGAGTTAAAAAATTTAGTAGTTGGATTTCAGTGTTCCAACGACGTCAGTGCTTCTACAGCAAAGTAAGGAAGATAAAGAGCTGGCTTGTCTCGTGACGTGTTGTCACGAGATTAAAAAGAAGGCATCAGCACGCAAGCAAGCCTTAGCCGTCAAGCTCCTGCCAGGTTTGAGTGTCTCCTCTGCGTGATTCATCCTCGAAGTAGACATGGCTCAAGCAGTAGGTGAGTGCGGAACAATTGGACATTCGCTAGCTTATCAGATAGATACCTTAGCCCGTGGGGCAATCGCTTAGGCCTTGGCAAGTTTTTTCGTGGTATCCAGCAGCGTCACATTCCTAACGACAGCAAAGCGCGGTCGGTCGTAAGACATGTGAAACTGCTAAACTGCCGTGTAAACATAGCCCAGTAGTGTACAGTCCCGGGGTAATATTCCGGATTTCGTAAGATTCTCACATATTGCCCAATTCATCTCTCATTGGGCCAGCAAGCTGCTAAGACCTTTTGGATTGGCATAAAATACTGGAAATGCAAAATTTGACAAGGTTACAGAATAGTACCCCTGGCCTTCGATTTCCGGAGCTACGGGCGAGTGCATGCGATGAATATGCTGTGCGGCGTCTAGCATGGAGGTGGCTCGTTGTCCTTCCTCTAACGTCATGTAGCTTGACCCCTGGTTCCACAGCATCACTCAGTTAATCAAAAACAATGGATCGTGTGAACCATTGGTCCCGCACATTAAGGGGCGCCACGCGAAGGGAAGACGGCGTGCACCTCGAGATTGCATGCAGTCTCCCGGTATGCTCGTTGTAGATGAGTCGCCAAAGGTAGGATGCGCTTGTAGCTGGCTATCCGCACTCTGAAGATGACCCAGTGTACAGTGCGAATTTTCCGTCTGGTCCAGCGGTTTGTGGTTCTCTAGACATCGACATAGATCGGGTAGTGAACGCTGCCCCTCGCGCTTGAGTGACAACGCCACTCCCGCACAAGACCTGGTGGGGAGCACGTCAAGTCAGGGGTCATGTTTCGCTGTCGCGGGTGCAAGGTATGACCGGCAAAATAGTCGAGGTCATTTTTGAAAAGCAGGCCAGCGTGCCCCACGGCATCCACCAGTTCTGTGTCACACGCCGATGTCTTAGCCGACTCCGTGTGCCGGGCGTTGAAGTCGCCACCAATGAGAAAGCGTTCTTTCGAGTGCAGGATTTTATGTCAGCAAAAGAATGAAATATTGTGGAATTCTGCCAGTTCAGGCCGCGTGTGCCCATAAAGAGCAATGATTGTGGAGTATCCGTCGAGCTTACATAGTACAGCCACTTCTTATTTGGATTTCATCGGGCCCTGCGGATGCGTTATTAGGGACATTTTCTTTCTCTTCCTTACAGTAAAATTTTCTATCCTAAACTTTGATCTCTCAGGATTGTGTATTGCTGCTGGATCTGTTTGAGCTCCGAGTTTCTTACATGGTTCCTTTATCATTTGTGGTGCTGTTTTGTCTCGTTTGCGAATGTTACGTACCCAAAGTTCACTTGTGCATTTATTTTCTCTTGCACAATCTCATTCGCCACGCTTTTCTTTACTCGGTAATTGTTCCATCTATGGAGCACATCTTTTTTCGTGTAATTACTACTTTTTGGCTTCTCGATGATCCCTGGACGCCTGCTTACGCTCTTCTATAACTTGCTTCATTTCCTTGTTCCACCACTTACATCATTTCCTCTTTACAATCCTACAATTTCATTGCCGTGTCGGCCTTACTCCTACCGCGTAACGTATACCGATTCCTTATATTCCCAGGCTGTTGTAGCAAGCGCCTACATTTTCTTCTCTATGCTTCTTGCAGTTTCTCTCTTTTGCTATTAATTCATCTTTAGAAATCCTGCTGTTATTCGTTTGGTATTTTGCGTTAGTGTCTCTCCCAAACTTCAATGTTCAACTTTTGTAATCGGTACCGAGGCTATCTTTTCATGTCATCTATCATCATTTGCTCTATTCGTTCGTAGACCATTTCTAAGGATAAGGCGTACATGACTTCCAATATTCCGCGTTGCCACATTACCTGTCCGTTGACACTTATTCTCCCTGTTAACTACTATGAGGTCTGCTCACCGCATAGATCTAGCACTAGAAAGCTGTTGTAATTGATGTATCTGTCTGAATCCTCTCCAATCGCGCATTCATATCGCCTACAAGTGCCACTTCTCCCGATTTCTTGAACCCATTCTTTTCGCTTCTAATCCAATCACTTTAGTTTTATATTTGCTTTCACTAACTTTTCATAGCTGAGCTACTCCAACGATTGTATTTTTGCCTTTCCATGTGCTACTAAACCGGAAATACTCCTTACATGTCTCTTATCCTTTTCCGATTCCTACTTCACCTAATTAGCAAGTAAAAGCCTCCACTTTTCCTTGAACCATTCATTCTGTTGCACGCCTCCCATACAAAGTTGTCAATAACCAGCGCCCGCTCCAACTCTTGCAGATGCGTTTTGGTGAACACGTACCCGATAATAGCTTCGTCGTTAAGCTGCGTTTGAATTTACAGCCATTTTTCGTGCTTGCGACCACCCTGCATATTTATGCAACAAATTTTACCGTCTCTGCACTTGTGCTTTGTGCGTCTTTTCTTAATTCATTGCGGTCTAACTTTGCGGACTCCTTGCTGCTGCGCCGCTATATTTAATAATCTTACTTCCTGATTACCTGGGGCCCACCTAGAGCAGCTATCGCCTGTGCCGCGAATCGATGTCCGTCCGGTGTAGCTGCACTATCGCTATAATGTATCCCGTTACGCGCAAAAGCTCCTTCGCGGCCTGCTCAGTGCACCTCTCGGTTGTTATCAATTACCATAAAATCTATCGCCTTAGTAGCGTCGAAATCTCCCTCTTAAATGCAAGCACTGCCCCTTCAGTTGCATAGCCTTGCCTTTCAACTTCTGGCACGGTGCACACTGTGATTTCCGCTTCTTTTGAAATATTTTGCAGACCGGTACCCATTTAGCTATTTGCTTCGCGTTCCGTATACCACGTCCCTGCAGTGCGTCAGTCAGTCCGCCCATTATCACCACTATCTGTCTCTTTTCCATTGTGTCCCACATCTGTTGCTGGGGGCTTTCGCTATCACTTCCCTAATAATTTTTCCGGGAAGCGCGATAATCTGCCCTCACTCGCCGGTTCCTACCCTCTCTATTATCACTGGCTCTACTTTTCGTATAGCTTAATTGTTTACAAAAATCACCGAGAGATGCACCTGGGGCCGCCATGCAACTCTCGGCCTGTCGCATCCACTCCCTTCTCTTTGTTGTCTTCTTCCGCGGTCGGCACGTGAATGGTAGCCTCTTGGTTTCCATAATTGACATGCCCAGCACTGTTTCCTGGCATGGTTGTTCCAGCTTCCTTACGGGGGGGGGGGGGGGGGACTCTATAAATGTCCGCATAGTCTACATGTTCATTTCGTCTGCTGCTGAAGTGCTGACTGGCTGGGGGCACCGGCCTCCTTCTGACGCGTAGCCCAGCCCAGCCCATAAGAAATTGAGCATCATACGAAGTGGACATGTAAAGTAGGTGGACGCTTACAGGATTTGGCGGGTACACTGCTTTATGGTGGCTGATACGGCTTCAGAGATGGTGTGCTAGTTTGAGAAGGGTGTTGTCAGGAAGGAGGGTATTAAACGCCGCTGAGCGCTCCTTCGAATTGTGAACTCCTCTTGGGCAAGAGGGCTCGTAGACAGGCTTGGCGCATTTTTTTTTTTTTTTGGCCTTACCGAGGCGCAGTTAGAACGCAGGCGACATCTTGCGCGGATAATGAACGCACCGATTACACAGACTTGCGAGCGTGAGAGCGATCGTGACGTAGTCTCGCGGTGATGCTATTGACGATGCCTTCTTCCATCATGCAACACTTGGCACGCTGGTGTTCCGGTTAGTCCGCTCTCCTTCATCGAGGCGCGCTCGTGACGTAGGGTCACAGCCAATGGGATTTTAAGCTGCTGCAGACGTCGGACACAGACGTCGCTCAATGAGCCATCTAACGCTTTCGCATCAAAACTGCCAGGTTCACGACGAGTAGGATTGCTCTCAAAACAACACACGCCTGGGTTCCTCCTGCCACCGACTATTATCCTTTACTAGCAAGGCGTCGTGCGAAAGTAACCCTACTTGAGGAAAGAAATAGAATTATTCTCAACCTTGTACATCAAACCAAAAAGGACCAAGAAAGTGAAAAGCACGAAATAGTATATAGATAGATTTCTCGTTTAACCCAACACTTACAACAACGAAATAAGCGAAAAATAACTTAGGGTGACCTGTCACTTCGCGAACGCGGTTTACTCGCAAGCGTATGGTTGCTATTACCCTTTTTTGTGCATTGCGCGAGAACGTTTGCATTGTGGGAAGCCGCCTAGCACGCTTCTCGGGAGTCTCTTGGGCGAACCGAGCCCGCGCTACTTGCCTGACTTGTTGGGCTCGTGGTCGGCGCTTGGCGACGACAGCGGCGACGGTCGACTCGCGCTCGGCCTGCACTGGTGCTCCTTCCTTATCGCTCGGCCTGTCGATCACGAAAGAACTCCGGTACGTCGATAGTGCGCACAGAACCCGTAACAATTCCCAGAGGAGGTCAACCCAGCGCGAATCCACCTTCCCTCCATCTGCGCGACATTTCGCCTCCGTTCTCCTTCCCTGTAGGGAGCCTACACCGCATGTATGCAAGCACGCTCAACGCCATCTAGACTTTCCTCTAGGTGGCGTTGCTTTGCGGAGTGCATATTGCTACACATGGACAGAAGAGATGCCGCGAACATGTGCAGCGAGCCAACGTTGCAGCGAGCACTGCAGCATCGAAGCACAAACGGAAATGGCGGGAACGAGGTCACGGTCGGTACATTGGTCTCTACGGTGGGACGGCTGGTACCCAGGCGCGCGATTCTCTTCTCCACGTCCAGGCGCCTTCCTCCTCTGGCCTTCGCTCTCCTCGGAAAGACAAACATAGTATCGCCTATTTTACAGACGAAGAGTGTACGTTTTCGCGTAAAAAAGGTTATCGCTTTGGCGCCGTCTCCTGGTGTTCTGGTAAGGCACTTCCAGTGGGCACGTCTGTTCACTTCGGTGTTCCTTTCGGCGTCACTCGCACCAAGACAGTCGATGAAGGCGCCACCCCTCGACAAAAGAAGACGCTACGTTTCTGTGTCAATGAAGCGCCGGGACACGTTTGTCCAGTGACTGTTCTAAACTTCATTGAGTTGAGCTGGAGTGTTGCGTGCAGGGATGTTCTAAGATACGAAGGTGAGAGTAGAAAAGTAAGAACATGTACGATGCAAAAAGAGACATTAAAGGTAAAAAGGGATTTTGCATGTATTAGTATATCACCCTGGTACAATATATTTATTAAAAAAACGCCACTCATCATGAGAAGAGGATTGGTGCACCGTGAAACATGTGCACCTTTTCAGTGCATAAGACTGGGAAGCAATCGATCCCTCACACCCTTACACTAAAAGAGGGTGTAAAGGTGTGAGCCACAGATATACTTACACAATTATTCTCCTTTAGGGGTGTGAAATTTTCCCGCACCAGCTCCCCATGATGTTACGGATTATTGCGGCGTCTGTGAAGGCCCAGCTGAATGTTTAGAGGTAAAAATTCAATACATTGTTTTCTAAAGAAGGCGAAAAGAGAGCGTGACACGTTTCCGCCATTTTTACGGAGCCAACGCGGCCCAGAGGCATGAAAAGGTTTATTATAATATATTTAAGTACATGACGTCAAACTGACTTACCGTCATTGCAGTTTCGCCGCTAAATATAAAAAGAACTTGAATTTTTTGGTCGGCCGCATTTCCTTCGTGATGCACCCGCCTCAGCCTTGATGCAGTCGAACTGGCGACCGTCATTTACAGCCTTGCAATGCCATAGCCTCTAAACCACTGCTGCGGGTGACTAGCGCGTTTACTCCGTACGTGCTTCTCGCAGGTTCATATTCTTACGACCCAAAACAGAAGCAGCAGTACCCGTACGACCAGACCCAGCGGCAGCAGTACCCGTACGACCAGACCCAGCAGCAGCAGTACCCGTACGACCAGACCCAGCAGCAGCAGCATTACCCGTACGACCAGATCCAGCAGCAGCAGTACTCGTACGACCAGACCCAGCAGCAGCAGTACTCGTACAACCCCAACCAGCAGCTGCAGTACCCGTGCGACCCGAATTATGACCCGAACTACGAACCGAACTAACAATTCTAATATTATTTACAGTTTTTTTTTATGGGAATGATCTCGCCTATCTGAACTTTTAATGGCTCTACTTGTGTTTGCTCGAAAAGAACCTGCGGATTGTACAGACGGGACAATGTTTCTTCAAAGAGCACAGGTCTTTCCGTAATAAACACGCTGCCGTCGTCTCAATGAAGATATGCAAATGTTTAAGTCGGTGTTTACTGTAAGCATGCGGAATCTGCAAACAAGTTTGGGTAACGGGGTTTCTCGATATAATACATTATAAGCGACAAATTTGGAATAATTTGGGATAGACAAATCTGGGGTGCTTCTGGCTCAAAAAGAACAACGGGGTTAATCATGTATGTTGGCCCACCAGAGAATAAAACGAACTCAAATTCCAATATGGGTCGAACATACATGCGATAAATCATAACGAGAATGTGCCTGCATAGCCCAGAGCGGTGGTTACCCAGTTTTCGAATCATGCCAACAGCGCGCGTTGCCTTAGACGTCACAGGTTCAATGTGGTTGGACCAGCTAAGTTTTGGATCATTTATAACGCCTAGATACTTAATAAAGCCGCACTGAGTGATTATTTCTTCACGGTATTGAAAGAAGACATTAACGGGTATATTTAAGGGAAATCCAAGAAATGCACTCTTCGTGACATTTAGTGACATAGGAAGATCCTCAAGCCACTCTGCAAGTATTGATAAATATGATTGTAATATTATCTGCAATGAGTGAATATCACTCGTTGATGGAAATAATGCAACGTCGTCTGCGTAAACATACACTTGTACATCATCACACAGTGTAATTGAACTCATTACAATATTAAAGAAAAGAAGTGAAAGAACTGAGCCCTGCGGAACTTGTCTGGACTGATTATGTCGTCTGGACGTCGAAACGCTGCCTTGGGAGCATTAGAATTTCCTATCTCTTAGGAATTCATCAGTCCAATTTGTAATACATGGAGGAAAATTCATGCTTTTTAGGATATTCAGGAGAATGGCCTGCTCTTCACTGTTGTGTGGCTTAGCATTATCAACAGCCACCGACGCTGCGTATTGCTGCCTGTGTTGAGCCAGCATAACGAGTCCTTCAAAATCAGCATGCGCGCACAAAATCGTTATTAGTTTAGAACCTCAATATACGGACATATAACACTCTTTCTGTTGGTTTCATAAATTAGATGTTGATGCAAAGGGCCTTATGTTGTCCATATGCAATCCCGCTCCTTGTTTCGTGAGCAGGGGGAGAGTCTTGGCAAGCCTCCAGTCTGGAGAAATCCAGCTGTTCTGAAAGGAGTAGATGACGGTATAAAGTGGCTCCTGTGGAGATACTGTGTCAAGCAATATTTTTAGCATGCTCGTTGTGATACCATTTCGACGTGGAACTGAGGCATGTAGCTGTTGTTTGTTGTTTTTGCCTTAAACCATGACTCTTACCCACGAGGAGGATTTTCCACACTGGTTGGACTGAAACGTGTACTTAACCACATACCAAAAGCGGCAAAGGCGAAAATTTAGAACGAATCAGTGGCCAATTAAGTAATAAAACATATTTTGAGAGCACCTGTACATAAACTACATACATAAAAATAAAATTAAACTGAAGAACTAAATAATAATAATAATACTAAAATAACATGTCCCACTGTCGGTATCCCATCAGAGTAACCTTCCGGACGCTTCAAGGAACATGTGCAGAGCACTAATAATCGAACCGTGCCTTGTGCCTAATTGACAGGCAGCAAAAGACAAAATGTTTGGTGTTGTAAGTGCTAAACCCAGTTTACTAGTTGGAAATATGAGGAGCATTCTGGCAGAGGGAGGTAGCAGTCTCGCAACGTGTGCTAGCTCTTCGTTATATTTGAATAACTTATCCCAGGATGCAAGTCTGAGAAAATACAATTGCAAATGAGCTGTAAAACGCTTTTCTATTCCTGTGGAATTTTTCTCCAATGATTCTCGTAATTCTTTAGGCGGTAGCATTACTGAATCGATATTTACGGGAGTTGGTATAGCCTTGCGAAAACGAAGAAATGCCTGCAACGAGCGTCTCCGGGCCGAAAATTTTCGGGAACCTCATTTACTTCTGCCATTGCTCGCCACTTGACATGTGTGCTGTCCCCGCTGTGAAGGTTGGTAGAAAAAAATTACGAATGTTACCACAGCTTTGACCTGTCAGGTTGTTTTACTCCACACACACAGCGCTCCAGTAAATTCAGTGCAATGTTGAGCTATGCGGGAAGGAATGAAAGGTTACCTGTGGTGTGTGGAATTGAGTACTACATGTGAATGTATACCCGCTTGCCAATACCTATGTTTTCTAGTGGAACAATTCTTTATTTGGCATAGAGGCTCAACCACTCTTCAATGCAAACTTCTGTGCTTTCTTTCAGAGTTCTTGTGACGCTACCGTTTGTTTGGTCACTCGTGTAGCGACTAGACGATCATATGAATCGTAGGACAGCAGTGTTAGGTTGAACACATTGCGCATTAGTAACAAAGCTGCACACAAATAGCTATCCTTTGGCTTGTTATGAAAAAAAAATGGCAACAAATGTTTTGTAGCTTTCGTTCAATGCCGTGTCTTGCGCCGTGTGAGCCTGTGTTTCACTTCATTGTCATGTGGTTGTTCAAGCAGCTACAAATTAATAAAGGCAAACAACAAACCACTTGCATCAGCCTTTTCGCACAACATGAGATGACTGAACTCCTTGCAAAGCTCAGTCCGTTGATAATGTTGGTTTGTTTTCAGAAAAATACACGTTCCGGACACTTTTTTTTATGTTATGCTATGCATCTTTTCATTTTCTTAAATGTAAGCTGCGCGTTCGCTAGCAAGGTCGTTGCTACATCAACACTGAGCACATTGCCCAACTCACTCAAAGAACCTGAGTAGAGCTTACAATAGTTCGCTGGTCATGCGCATTCTGTGCAAGCTTATTTTTTATATAGCGGAAATTCATCAAAAAAGTACACGCATGGATGCAGCTGACCGCACCAAACGGCCTCAAGTCAATGATCCCTATTGCTTGTCGCCGTGGCTGAGAGAAGGAGCACGCCTGTCATAGTACTGCCTAATTTTTGTGCACTTCAGTAATGTATCGTATATTGTTTAAGTACTGAATAAGGTGCGTCTAAGTAGTAAAGGGGCAACAGATTGGCCATCAAGGCTAGCAAGAGAGAATGTAAGTATGTGATTTTGAAATAAGTTGTATTGTCAGCAGTATAAATTATGTACTTTCAAATAAGTTCTCTCCTTGAAAACATCTGATGAGTATCTCTGCATTAGGTACCCATTATAAACACATATTGCTTTTGTGCGAGTCATAATAACACTCACACTGCTTGACCGTCACTTCCTCACTGCATCAATTTAACCGCTTGCGTTCAACATTTTAACAGACTGCGTGGGAACTTCAGCTATGGCTGAGCACTGCTCTTAATTTTCTACTTCAGTTAACGTTTCACACTGCTTGGACAGTTTACAAGCAAGAAGCATTAAATTTCTAAAGGGCCTGTTTTATGCCGCACTTCATCTTTGGTGCTTTTATACATATAGGTAAAAAAGAAAACAAAGGCAGTTCACGCATCAAAGTATGTTGAGTACTCTTAAAATTGGCAATCTAAAAAATTATGATCAAAGCATTGCAAGCAAATCAGCAAGCTGTATACTCGCACCCGCCGTGGTTCCTCAGTGGCTATGGTGTTGGGCTACTGAGCACGAGGTCGCGGGCCATCCCGGCCATGGCGGCCGCATTTCGATGGGGGCGAAATGCGAAAACATCCGTGTGCTTAGATTTAGGTGCACGTTAAAGAACCCCAGGTGGTCTAAATTTCCTGAGTCCTCCACTACGGCGTGCCACATAACCAGAAAGTGGTTTTCGCACGTAAAACCCCATAATTTTTAAGCTGTATACTCGAAGCTTCTCACGCGTGCGCAGAAAGAAATGGGGATGACTTGTCACCCAGTACAGCTGTACTCCGCGACAGTTGTGCGTGAGCACGTGTGTTGCGTGTTCTTGCGAAATCGCGCTAGCTTTAATTACATAAAGTGCGTCATCGTGCCGAAAACCGCCGACCGTAGATAGCCATAAATCGGTCGGCATTCTCTGACGAACCACTTGCGGCGATGCCATTACTTGAGAGTGGCGTTGTAGGCCACACACATTGAACGATGCGAGAGGTTCCGCTAAACCAGTCAATTCAGCTGGCACTGAAAGTGATCGTCCGAGAATGTGTACCATGCCGCGAACAGGATGCGATTGTAATACATCTTCTATTTCGGGAGTGACACTTTCAAAAGTGTTTCAAAAGCAGGTAAGATGACTACGTAGTCCTTCGAAGGGGGCTGAACCGCGTCAATGCAACAGATTGGTTGCAACACATTTCGGTTCACACTCCCGCAGATGCAGCTTAAACCAAAATGTGCGCACCAGTGCGTGGCGTGTGCAGTTTTTTCCGCACGACAACGCGTGCGTGGCTCGAGCGTAAATGTGCCACGAGAGCCGCATTTTTACCGTGACGCGAATACTTGAACTCGCATCGAGTACATACATATATATATATATATATATATATATATATATATATATATATATATATATATATATATATATATATATATATATATATATATATATATATATGTCCGTGTCTTTTGCTGTTGGCCATAGTTGCCAACCTCGAACACCTTTACTCCGCTGAAGTATGGCCGGCTGCCAACAGATCGCGCCATCCTATCAGAGATTGCGCGCGATCCGCTCATGCGGAGTCGGCGTGTACACCACATTTTAGGCACGACTCTGCCTTGAGCGCGTACGTAGCCATTTGCAACCATCCGTACGTAAGGCGTGGAACGCAGGGCGGATTCCCGAAGTTCAGGCCGTAATGGCATCGCGCAGTGGCTACTACGCTGCGCGCAAAGAACCGTGCCAGCAAAGTCCCGTCATTGTTTTCGGGTTTCAGCACTGATTATTGTTGTGCATGTTTGACATTCAGGCAGTCTAACAGTATTTAATATAAAAGGCTTACACTGTGAATGCTATTTCTCGCAGCTTTTCTTGTGCGCAGCCGTTCTCAGAATTCTGAGGAATAATTTAGTCAATACCGTAAGACCTGGTTTGAGCAACTTTGATGGCTGAATAGTATAGCAACATATTCTTTGTACCTGCCACTGGCTAATATCATCTAATTTATTGTTTACTAATACATTCCTTTGTTGCCTCGCTTGGGTAGATTTCCTAATTGCATTATTTTCAAAGGGAGAAGTTGTTTCATACGAGTCTCATTGCTCTCCTGCACCGTTTATTGCTTTCATCTTTGTTTTCAGTTATAAAGATTTGAAAACTTTATCAATACTGCATTTTTTTAGCTGGTATACTCTTTTGCAATCGTTTTAATTGGGTACGCGCAATACTGCGATATCATCATCATCACCATCTAGACACGAATGGTCCCGTTCTTGTGCCTACTTTAGTCGACCCCGTGTAAGCCCTAGAACCGCCTTTCGACGCCCGAATTTTCTAGAAGCTCTCGAAAATGGGTAAGCCGACAGCATTGCTTATGTAGTGATGATAACACTATATCTTCATGAAGCGTCATCTTTTTCCCGCCAGGCACATATGTAATGGAAGATCGAACCTGGAACTTGCGTTTCATGAAGCAGCCCGTTCGGCTGGCGGCTTTTAGAACGATGCCACGATGCCGCGCTCGCATTCTCAATAATCGAAACGCCCGGTCTATTCAATTTTGTGTCGCTGATAGAGATTTTGACGGTAACTTTCAGCAAATTCTTTTCAAGATCAAAATGTGCTTTCTTCCAACGAACCTGGAGCCTTCTTCAATGGCAGCGAAGCTTACTCGCCCAGATGTCGGCCTTCTCTGTGCATGTCGCTTCGGCGTTCGGTCAATGTACACTCCAAGACAGTTGCTGAAACATAATCCCTATATCAGTTTCTTGATAAGGCCAGTAGTCGGTTTCGGTTGTGGTTCTTCCGTAGCTCATGGTTACAGGCTCTGTCAAAGAGACGGGAAAGGCAAGGGATAGTATTTCAATATAAGTAACTCTAAAACATTTACTCATGTAAAGTAAAGGACTCAAACACCGCAGACAAGCTGTACCTGAATATGCACCCTCAAGGTATTGCGACTCTTTTCCCCTGAGAAGAATCGCCAATGCACACAGTCTGCGTCACCATGCCTGTTTCACGCTGTTTGTGGCACTGGATCCGTATTGATCAGCCCGTTCGCAGTGTTTCCTGTGCCTTATAGTTGCCTCATGTTTCTTGCAATGCCGAGCGTGTTCACGGATATTCTTCTCACCGAAACATTGGCAGATGCGCGCGGGAGCACGCCCTTGCCAATGCTGACATCATCGCTCATTGTACGACGTAGGCTCGCTCAACACAAATTGTGTTAAGACCAGTGAGTCGTGCTTACAAGAAAGGCTTACTGACGCTTTAGACATACCAGCCCTTGTCATTCCTTACACAGTCTACATATTAGCTTGTGATAAACTGCAATGCCTGCTGAGGTCAACGGCGCCCACTCGCTTTATGGCTGATGTCGATGCCCTGCTTCTATTCTGCCACATTGAAAAATAGTTTACCCGCCGTGGTTGCTTAGCGGCTACGGTGTTGGGCTGCTGAGGGCGAGGCAGGTGGGATTGAATCCCAGCCATGGTGACCGCATTTCAATGGGGGCGAAATGCGAAAACACCCGTGATACTTAGATTGAGGTAGACGTTAAAACACCTCAGGTGACCCAAATTTCCGGACTCCCCCTTTACGGCATTCCTCATAATCGGAAAGTGGTTCTGGCACGTAAAACCCAATAATTTAATTTTGAAGAATAGTTTCTCAACAACCTCTCAAAGAATCTGAAAACGCGCACGCTAGAACGCTGCCTGTGTCAATTTCCCATGCAGCTGGAGTGTATATATTGAAATCTGCGCCGATGACTCGCAATTTTTATTCGTGCCACTATAGTGACGCCATTCGTTTCGGCGTATTCTTGTCTAGTCTTCGCGTTGCATGATGGTCACGTCCACAGATCGAAGTCTTTTTGGCTTCTCCAAAATTATTATATCTCACAACACTGCTACGAAATAACTTCAGCCATGAAAATGTTTGCCCAGCCATTTAGACACACTTAGCCAAACAAAAACATTACCACCATGTTACTGCATCGCTGTTTTACTAACGTTGTATCTCCAATGATATCTTTCTGCGTTGTAAAAAATTGGCAATTTTATTCCTCCCGAAAAGAGACATTGAGTCAGTTGCGTTCAGGATCCCCTTTGTCGCCTTCTGGTACTGCATTCTCTTTCCAAGCAAAGATTCAGGCAGACATTCTTCTCGAGGCAGACGTTATCCAGTCTTCAACAGCCTTTGAGAATCTAACTTCGACGTGGTCGCGCTCAACTAAGGCGACGCGCAGCTCACCAATTTGCATGTGGGAACGCGTGCGGCCACTGGACTCACGCAGTGGCCCACTGCCCTCTGTGGGACAGGCAGCCGTGCGGGCTCGCATCGGCTCTCTCCAGGCGAACGGCCTAGCGACGGCAACGGTCATGCCGCGGCTGTGTTAGGGCTTCCTATCTCGGGACCCATTTATTCTTGGCCCCTGCCCGCCTCGGAGGCAAGTGCCTTCTTCGAAGAGCACCGGGGCCGCGCGCAGGTCATCGAGGAATGACTCGCAGTGTACGGCTGTCCTGGGTGCCGTCAACCAATCACTTGAGAATAGGCGCGCGCTGGAAGCTTGGAAATATGAGCTCGCAGGTGCTTTGTGCCGTCAGCAAACCATCCCAGAAGAGGCCCACCATGGAAGCGCGCACCGCAGCTTCGACCGACGGCCTGTGACTGGGGGCCTCCTTGGGACTGGAACCGACTTAGGATTGGTTCCCGCCCGGGGTTGGAATCGGCATTTGGATGGTTCTAGAAATCGGTTGGTTCCAGGTGAAACTGATAGGCTTTTTCGGGAATGGGGATAACGACAGCGATTGGATGTTAGCTCGGACAAGAGTGTTATAGGAAGAGGATTACCGATGCACGAGGACTGAATCGGTGACTGGGAATCTTGCGCTGAATGTAATTTTCGACGCCTTGTCTGGCGATCTCCGTTAACGTGCGTGGAGACGAAACGAAACACAAACCTGAGTGCCGCCTGCTGTTCTCTTTCTTGTTCTCGTTCTTTTTTATCTTTAGATTCACACAGCTTTCAGTTCGGCACTCGTGTCATTAACAGTGGCGTTTCTCTCAGCGGTTCTAATCCTTTTACCAGCTTGGTTATAGACGCTTCCTACAATCGCTCGCGTGTAACGCACAAGGCGTTCTTTTAAATACGGCAGAGTCAATTTGACGAGGAAAAACTAAACGAAACCGAGAGACGCTGTCATTCTCGACGCTAAATGTATTCGCGTATTCTTGCTATTTCCAGAGGCGGATTTGTACCAGTCATACGATTACCAGGGCTATCCGCAGCCAGAGGGGGAGACATACCTTGCCGACCCATCGAGTAAGTCATTTCTACGCTCGGTACACAAATGTCTAAAGCGAGAATTTTCCTCGCGAGCCACCCCCGGATTTTTCTGGTCGTGGCTGCTGTGCGGCTGCTGCTGCTGTCTTGCTCAATAGGTCACATAAACAAATTAACAATAACCTGCTAGATACTGACATCTATCCTCGGTCCCGCTGAAAAGCAATCCCGTGCTTCTAACCATTAGGCCACAGTGGCTCGCACACTTTCGCCGTGCCAATGCCAACTAGCTCTTTGAAGATGGTCGTCGCGTGTTGATTAAGACACTTTCCATGCTGTGACACATACCCGCAATGGGGCCTTGGCGAAGAAGCAGGGGGTAGATTTAGAATAATTCTGAAGGAACTAAGTAATGCATAAATGTGTAAGAGTCGCCACATGGCGTAGCACGGGTTCGCGAGAGCGCATGCGTGGGTGCCAGTTCACCGTCAGTCACTGGTGCAGGAAAGGAATGGGCAAATTTAACAACCTTTGAATAACTACTAAACACGAGTGTCGCTTCGCATAGCTTCCAAAAATGTGCGTTGGAGAGCATAATTTTTTCACAACATGACTTTTTAAAGTGGCTCTAGATTAAAACCCTAAAGGAGCAAATGCATTTAGACTCATAAATTATTCTTTCAAAAATTCTTTTTCTCAATTTCTCAATATAATCCTATTATTAGAAGAGAAAAAGGAAAGGAACAGTTAATTCTTGCCATTAGTCATGCCTTATTGTCGAATTAAAGTAATAGATTATATAGTACTCACAAGGCCTTCCCTTCTTAAACGTTTGTCAGCAAGAAATATAAGCCCTGACATAAGGCTCGTCGCTCTCCCCAAGCTATATATTGAAATGCCTCATGAGACTCTTCGTAAAACGAACATTGCTTCTTGGTTTATTTTTAACAAAGAATGTGTTTTGCTTCTCTGTCACTTGTCTCATGTCAGGCTTGTTCTTTTCTAGTGGCAGGCCTTTCAGATTTCACGGATTCGTCTACAAGTAAGCCCACGTCGTTCTTTTTACGCGGCAATCTATGCACCTTTAAGACCGTTTTCTTTATGAGAGGCAGTCGTTTACGGTGATGCAGCTTAATATGAGCGCGAAGCACGCCGCCAAGTTGTTCTCCAAAGCAAAGCTATTCGATGTGCACGTGACATTCTTCTCTACATTGAGGGCCCCGCTTTTCCTTACCTCTTACGCATACGTCCAGGCGTTATAACGCGGAAGGTAGTCACGTGGGAAGGAGCATCGCGACGTTTCGTCATTCCCTCAGGATCGCTTCGTCGTCTACTATGCTGCTCCACCGTGTCTGGCAACGAATAGCAATGCTCCAGACGACCGAACGAGCAGGAGCGAAGGTCAAAATGTCACGACGCTCCGCGCCCACGTGACACATACCCCCGTGTCGTGACGTCCTTACTCGTGCGCTTATCGAAAACCAAAACGAAAACTGTTTAAGGTAACAAATAGTATTATAGTAACTTGTTCAAGGAGCTACGACTCTGGTCAGTATATTTTCTTGGCTTTCAAGCTTTCGGACATTCAGTTAACGCGAAAAAAGAAGTCTCAGATTTAATCCTAGTATTCCTTTAATAGAAGTTTTAATAAAAGCTTTAGGACATTCAGTTAACGGGAAAAAAAAGTCGCAGATTTAATCCTAGTACTCCTTTAATAGAAGTTTAAAAAAGTAATAGAAGTTGTTTTGAACGTGAGGCCATTTTTTTTTCCTGAGTCGATCAGCAAGAACTCTGCGCGATAACTGATTTACTGATGCTTGTAAGCTTGGTCCTGGGAGAATAGCAGGTTTTGTTTCACAAAAGAAAGAGGATGACAGTCAACACAGCACTGCGGTATGCTAAGCGCTATAGGTGAAAGGCAAAATCGATGAATTCGACTGATAAGTTCTACACGCACAATCTGTTTTCGCAGCACGGGTTGCTAAAACGGATGGACAGACTACTCTACTTCAGAGAAGCAATTAACATTGCACATAGAATAAATACGTTGTCATCCTTAATTTGTTTCTTTGTATTTAGAAATGTCCCTCTGTTAACAGCACACGCTGCCTTGAAGAAAAAACAAACCTAGAACGTGTATTGCAGCTCTCCCGTAGCGAACCTGCTGCGTAAAGTTGAGGTCTGCATTATACAAGAGGCGACATTCAGAGACAGCCACGTTCGCTTATTTATTCCTAGCATACACTTTAGGCTAATTATTTCAACAATTGTGCCGCCTGAAAATGCTTAGTGAGAAAGTAGTTTGGAGCATTCGATAACTTGTTATGCAAATATCTTGTACCGTGTGCGGACGTGTGCGCATGAGCAGTAAAATATCCAGTGTCTTGTGTGATAATTTGCGCACAGTAAAATTTCAATTAGGTTTTGTGGCCTCACTGTCGACACTAATAACCGTAGCACTAACTCTTCATTTTGCTCTCAACAATACAAATTATTTTATTCTAGGCAAGACTACGTAAGTATATATCTACATTAGAATACGTTTTCGTTATAACATGTTCTTGCAGTACAAGAGCATAGGACCGGAAAAAAGAAAAGAAAAGAAAAGCGGGCGTTCTATGGTAGGAGTGTGCATCGTATTAATAGATTCATGAAATTTATTGCCTTTGAATAATTGTGGCTTTCCGGTTATAAAAGGAAGCTTTAGCTCGGGGTCGACTGCTTTTTCGCCGTTCAAATAGATGTCAAATGCAGGAAAACTCTAACTAGGCAACAGCTGGACCGACTTGAATAAAATTCGTTGAATTTCGAGACAGACGTAAACTTGGTCGAACCTAAAATTTTGACTTACGAGCTTATATTTTTTTCGAAAAAAGAATGCTACAAAGCGGCAAGATAAACACATTTGAAGCAAGTTCACCAATCTATACACACATTTGTACAAAAAATGCATGTCACAGTCCCGTAATTCTCTCTCTTAGAGAAACGAAAGCAGGCAAATTTATATCCGTACGTACAGTACAGGTGATATTGTTACTAGTAAGTATATTCCAGAGCGATGTATATATTGCATGAATTTTGTGCGCTTTAGACTACTCAATAGGTGCACTTTACAGAGCTGTGACATCGTTTACGGCCTCAACAACAAAAGGCTGCCTCCTTTTCAATATAAGACACTTCATAAAATTCTGTACATTCAATGCCGAACAAAGTGATTTTTCCCTTCTCGTGCATTTGAGGAAAACCTAAGCTGAGGCTTCCTCTTAAGTTCAGCCTTTTTCTTGATGGTTGGTCGAAAAAGCACACCCTACAAAGGGCCTACGGCAGTCTTGGCTATAGGAATTTCGAGACACCAAGTAAATGCCGCATTAAGATCTCGCTTGTTCGAATAACTATGCCACATGGAGGATGAGTGTTCGCACGAAAATAAAATAAATCCTATCGCAGGTACACTGCTGCTGGAACCTCCTATATATATATATATATATATACATAGTCAAGCTTTCATGAGCCGTTTCGATTAAATGCTACGGAAAGAGACACATGATGGAAACGACCGTGTTTTGGTCCCATATTATGCCCCTTCTGCTCCAATGAAAACACTGACTTGTGTGCGACGTGGATGCGGCGATTACTCGCAGGCTAATGCAACGTTTACCGAGTGGTGAAGGAAGCATCGACGAGAAGTGTATGTACAGATGAGTATGAAACATAGCCAATTATGTTGGATGTTTCAAAATCTCTGACGAAAACGTGATTGATCATTCACGCCCACCACGAAACCGCGGACCTCCGTGTAGCAGCTATTTGGGAGGCAGAGAGAGCGAAAAAGTCGGAGTTTTGCCCAAAATGCTGAACACCGATTGCGATATCAAATTATTAGGCTGGTATACCATGCAGGAATAGTAGTTTGATCGGCCATATGAACTGCTTAACGTTCGCTTACAAACTAAATAAACAAGCATGTTGCCATACGCGCACGAGCAAACAATAACACATCCCACTTAATGACCACGGACGCTCGCCTTCAGAACGCTAGCGTGAGCAAGTGCAATAGCTGCAGCGAGCGCATTCACCTGCGTGCTACCTCTCTCTTCAACACGAACAAAGCGGCGAGAACACAGCGCACAGGAAGCTATCAGCACTCGCACACTCCGTCGCCATCGCAGATGGCTTTCAACATAGGACCCACACGGCCGCTATCGGCGCGCCATACGCAGCTGCCGTCGAAGTAGAAGGCCCCCCCCCCCCCCTCTCCCGGTGTCTTGCACACGATGGACGACGGTGCGCAATGTAATCGCACTTGGACTTGATATGGAACACCACGGCGACGACGACGACGACGGAAATGCGCATGGAGTGTCCATGTAATTCCTATCGCAATAATAAACATTTATTACCTCATCATGAGTAGTGCTCCCGCTACATCTACTTGGCGAGACTCCAAACTTTATTAATTTGTAACCTGTGACCCCGCGATAAGAAGAAGAATGTCATGCCCACTAGGCTAAACTAGTGCCTCCTAGCCCTGTGCACTCTGCTTTATGACGTCATGCTACTTGGACCGAAATTTCCAACGTGAAGCCCAGCGTCACGAAAGCGGTGACGCCTAGATCACCGCGGCTTGCTTGGTAGAGTTTCCATCAGATTCTATAGCTGTCGGGCAAGGTAGGATGACGTTACAGATCGTTGGCCAAGCTTTTCAACGCGCTCGCTTGCCAGTGCGGAGTTCATAACTTGAAGGACCACTCAGCGGCGTTCAATAGGACAATAATGCTTTCGCATTCACACCTCACAACTGCTTAGGTGCCCTCGTTTTTTTATTTTTTACCGGTAGAAGCTTATGTTGTTCTAGGTTGGCACTGATTGGTCGTAGTCCTTGATATCGGGACGGTGAAAAAAAGGTAGCGTGAGGGAAACATAAACCAATTTAGGTGTCTTACGTGCCAAAACCACGGTATGATTGAGGCACGCTTTAGTGGAACCTGGATGCTTTATGGCAAAAGGGCTTCTTGAACGTGCACTGAATACACAGTAGAGCATGGCTTTTGCATTCCGACTTCATTGGAATGCATCCGCCGCGGCCGCGACCGAACCCGGGCCCTTCTAACTTGGCAGCACTACACTGCACAGCCACTTAGGCTACCGCGGCGGGTGTGTCGTTGGCTGAAAAAGATGCAAGAAAGCGCGAACCATATTCAGGGAAATATCTTGGGCATTCCGCATGGTACACGTATGGGAAGTAACATTTCACGCATGGTCTCGATTGTCTGTTTGCCGCAAGAGTTTATTACAATAATGTTTCATCACACAGCGTTCCTTTCATGTTGAAATGATGTAAACAAAGCGTCGCTAGAAGTCTTCATTTTCGTGTGCTCTAACAAGGCCACCTCGATTTCCCTTCGCATCAGCCCCAGCGAAGAGGGCGGCACGCTCTGGCCTATGGTTTGTGGCTTCCTCATCATCAGCCTTATCGTCGGCGTCGCCATCATTCTGGTAGTCGTGTTCAGTTTCGAGGGTGAGTATTATGGACGGCGTCTCGCAGTTGGTGCCACGTTATTCAGCGTGAGATTCAGCAGCACGCAGCGCGCAACATTTCGCACAGTTTCTTGTGCGGCCGCATGCTATAACACACCTGGTTTAACGCATTGTTCTATTCTGAAAGCAACACGGCTTAGGTCACACTTATCGAAGGCGTTGTACGCGAAGCTGACAAAGATGCTCATTCGGGCTAGTTAGCCTGCCATACTGGGAATCTGAGTAGCGCAGATGAACACAACATAAAACATTACAAGGTTCTAATGGCAGAAGCCTATGTGGCAAGGCGTTATTGGCGGGAAACACACTTGCGCGTTGCGCTTGCAAACCTGGTGCAGGAAACGAGTTAAGAACTAAGGCGTGGTTCTCGAGAAATGCGCTCATGTAAAAAAAAAGATAAAGAAAAACAAAAGAAAAGCTTCCTTAGGTCTTCTTTGGACAAAAGAGTCTCAAAAAGAAATGCTGGCTGTCCCGTAATTGAGAGTAGATGGAAGTATGAAACGGCTACCGGCAAAGCAGATTAGTTGGAATAATTTGATGATTGCTCACAACCATCTCAAAACCACCACAGCCGTTTAACAACCATCCCCGGCACGCCGCACGCTGCCGACCTGGTCACGCAGCATGGCGCCATCTCTCGGAGGAGGCGGCGCTACACACGCGCTGCGGAACTCACGGACCCCTGGCGTTGAAAAGAGCACAGGCAACCCTGTCTTAGCGCCAAAAGATGAGAGTCAAGTGGATGGTGCCTTTTCGAACGTGGCTATTGGAAATGACAAACAAAACTTCAGCATACTAGAATTTGCAGCTTGAGTGATATTGCGAACAAACATTAGGAAGAGCTCTAGAACAATATATATTTTTTGTAACTTGTTCGGGCAGGAACTAGCGGACGTAATCCGGCCCTGTACAAAGAGTTGGGGGCCAAAGACTGCATTTTACTTTACTTTGACTTGTTGCCCGGATGATCTCACGTTGTTCTCGCAAATATGCCTGGATATAACGACTCTGGCTTTTTGCTCAAGGTCACTCGTAGGTCACCGACAATGGTAGCTACAAGCCTTTCATGCTTAAAAGCAATGACCAGGACCGCATGCTTTCTACAGCAGCTATAAGATCAAGGTAGTTTTCCTCGTAAATCAGAAAACAGCTTTACATTTCACCCTAACCTATACTTATGGGTTTTACTCTTTCTAGGTTTGCTTTTTAGATGGATACTTGCAGACAACGCAAATGCATAGGACATGACTAGGCAACATGAGCACCAATCTAGTATTCTCCGTTTCTTGTTTAATTTTCTGTCTTCGCATTAACGTATTAAAGTAAATATTTTTCTACAACGTTAATCTACAACTTTTATCCAATTTTTATTACTTTTATGCCTACGTTAGCACGCAGCCTTAAGTGCTGCTGATCCATATAACCCGGTGTCAAGCTTCTGGTTTCGGAACAAAGTAGAACAGCGTTTAAAGAAATATATAGGGTTTTACAAGCCTTAGCCAAGATATGATTGAGACACGCCGTAGCAGGGGGACTCCGTATTAATTTTCACCACCTGGGGTACCTTAACGTGCCGAAGCTGAACACAAGTGGTTGGAGAACTACTATAGAACTGTCCAAGAGCTTACCTGTTTGCCTGTCACTAATCGCTGCAGAGTGAAAAGTTTTCTGTGGCGTGGAGCCCCCTGTGTAACACAGCCAATTTGTTCTTTTCTTAGTTTTCCGTGCTGTGCTGCTCGTTCGCGGTCGTCGCGCGAAGCAGTTAACTTGTGATCTCGTTCTTTGAGCCTCGCCTCTTTAGTCCAGTACTGGACCTTTTTAAAACCAGTGCATGCGTAATGGAATTGTATTACGCCAACCGAGAAAAGTGTGGAGCAATACATTCCACTAGTTTGGACTGTATTGTGCCGCGCTGGTTACTGCAAAACAACACGGAACCCGAAACCAGACTCGAAAAAGAAACGCGCAAACTACCAAATCGAGTTTATTCATGGAATGAAAACGTATACGTTAACAAAAGTATGCGCCCTTCGGGGTGCCCCTTGCTGCCCAACGATAAGCATGACTGTGTTTTCTTGACAGCTCGGTGCTTGCTATATTTATTGTGAATAATGCGATGCATGGCTCATGACGCACATGCCGTTCGTGACATGGAAGTACCGGGCGCGCAGCATTAAAGAAAGACATGCAAGATCGTCGACGATTATTGTTTGGGGAGAAGATGAAGCCACAATAGGTGAACACGCTTCTAACGGTGAATAGGTCAATAGGTGAACACGCTTCTATAGCGGTGTATATGTACATCTTTCTAATCGCTTATTCGCGCCACTGTTTCGAGGTGACACGCTGGCAGCGCTACACCGGTCCCGTAAAAGGGAAACTAATCGCTACTGCTATAGCATAGGCATGCTTCGCTGATGACAGTGAAGGCACGTTACCAATACCATGTGCGGTTACTCGCCTAATACAGCTTTAGAGATGGTTTTTACGACCCGAATAGGGCGCGAGTACTTAACAGCCTAGCGATAGCGTGTCGACCAGAAAGACGGCTCGGGCCGTGTCACGTGGTGCACCGACGATAGTAGCGGAAGCATACGGTGCATGCGCCTCGAGTATTCGCCTTTCCTAACGTCGCCTGCTATTTGTTATTCCATTCCGGGCGACATAGCGCCTGATGCTTATCAGCTCATTTATCTTTTGCAACCGCTTTTGCATAATGATTTTGCGAACACAAAACCACGCGAGGGACCACGGTCATACGCAGAAAGAGGAAATGTTACGGGGCTCGCTCAAAAGCAATGCGTACGCATATGTGCTTTCGTTAGAAAGGGACAAGTAGCAGGGGCAAGCCGAGCCCACGGAGTAAAACATACAAGAGCGCCGACTCGCCCACCTTGCAATGCAGTTGGCACGGCCAACTAATGTCTTAGCGAACACAGCCGTCCAGTATTGTATGCCACGTGCTTTACCTACGGCCACCTCCTCACTTTTTCGTGGCTTTCCAGCGTACCCTCCTCCACTGTTTCCTTCCCTAGCAGTTGGCTCCAAATATTTGCGCTGTGCGCCGGTCAAGTCGAGGTACTAAAGTGTGGGGAACTTTTTTGAGCTGTCAAAATATCAAGGGGCCGGATCGCGCTCTCACTGTTGTCGTCGCTTGAAGCGTTATGTCATTGCGGCGAGTGCTTCGATTCCAATTGCAAACGGTGCAGATGCGATCAGCGGATTTCGAGGAGTCAAAATGCATTGCGTCACCAAAGTTACCCATTATTGTTCCACTACTGGCGATAAAGGAGATATCAGCGCCTTGTTTCAGCGGCGGAACAGCGGCACATTGGCTTGGTGCGGTGCTTGCTGGCCCTAAGCTGGTCTCAGTAGAAGACATTATGAAATGGTTTGAATGTGGGTGCCATGCCACTACATTCACGACAGCCCTTTGAGTGAAATTACGTTTTTTTAAAGCAGAGTTCCAGAATAAAACGAGGTTGTGCCGATGTTCCTGAAGGGGCGTGAACACACAGTTCCACGCGGGCAACGACAGCGATGCGCGCACATATTTTTTTTTTACCACGAATGAATTAGTCAAGAAGCAGAGAGCCCACTATGCCTCGCTATACGCCACACCGCGCTCTGGCAACACCACCTAGATAGCACAAGGGCTGTTCACTCCTATCCATGACGTCATGCTACCTGGCCCGACTGCCATTGAATCTAATGGGGATGCTCCCGAGTAAGCAACAGCGACTTTGACGTCACCCCTTTCGTCACGCCAGCCTTGGCAATCAAAATTTCGGGCCAAGTAGCATGACGTCATGGAGCGTAGTCAACAGGCCTTGTGCTATCTAGGTGGTGTTGGCTCTGGCCGCTGAATGCGTAGGCACTTCTGGTAACAAGTTTCCGCGCCGTCTATGATTTGCGCCGCAAAACAGCTCGCTAGCCGGGCCAACGCCAACTTGATAGCACAAGGCCTTTTCACTCCAATCCACGACGTCATGTTACTTGGCCCGATTGCCATAGAATATAATGGGGATGCTCCCGAGTAGGCAACAGTGATTTTGACGTCACCGCTTTCATCACGCCAGCCTTGTCAATGGAAATTTCGGGCCAGGTATCGTGACGTCATGGATCGGAGTTCTCTTCTCTTGTGTGTGTCTGTTTATTTGGCGTCTTCATATTTTATAATGAACAGCTACCAACTAGCCCAACAAGAAGTGCTTTTAAGGAGTGAACAGGCCTTGTGCTACCTAGGTGGCGTTGGCCGGGCACACAAGTTGGAACGCTTTATCTGGCGAGTATAAGTGCTCCTGTTTATCCTGCTCCGTGGTCGAGCCGAATCGAACAGCCTAGCAGACGATGGTCGGACAGGAAGATTCTCTGCGCGCATGCGACCATTCTCGCCGTCTTTCGCTGACACGCGCTGCGTTACACGGTGCCGAATGTCGTGTCGGTAGACGCTCCTGTGAGATGATTCAATATCTTTAAAAGCTGTGCACGTGAGAAAAAAAAGTTGAGAACGTGAGAAAGCGCGAGAGGAGCATGATCGCAATAAAGAAAGAACAAAGTACCACATAATACAAATCGCACGCACCATATGCCGTGCATGCTGTTTAATATACATTTCATTGAATTCCGAAATTTACGTTTCATTGAAGCCCAAACTGATAATGAGGAACGCCGTAGATGGCTGGTTCCGCAATAATTTCGACCATCTGGGTTTTTTTAACGCGTACGTAAATATAAGTAGACGAGCGTTTTTTTATCCTTTCGCCTCCATCCTAATGCGACCACCGCGTACGGGACCGAACCCGCGACCTCAAGCTCAGTAGCACAGCGCCATAGCCTTGAAGCCACCATGGCCAGTTGTCTTGTTTTCTAGTTATCTGTGTGGTACTATTCTACGAGACTTGGAAACCTTACTTGCCCTCGAGCAAGTTTTATTGTCCGCAACAATAGTGTTACACGTGATTCCTGCCTGACTGCATTCTTTCCCGTAGACTCGGACGTCCTCGAAGAAGCCAACGTTAGCTCTCGAGGTGGCCCCGAAGACATGACCACTGCGCCTACCGTGAACGCTACAGTCGTGGTAAGCAATAAATATGCTCTCCGAGACAGTTGAGTTTGTCGTTCTCAGGTAAACTGAATCTAAACTGCAGCACAGTACTTCCATGTGGCAACGATGATGCACGATCTCCTCAAAGTCAAAACAGGCATGTCGTATGCTCATGCGTGTGAACAATGTGCTTCATCTGTGGGGTCATTCACGTGAACAGTCCCATCGTCGGCGCTCGACAACCTGTAATTTCATTTTTTTTCTTAAATAGTACACCCTCCAATGTTAGACAAAAGGTCATTTCATAAAAGGTTACTCGCGATAATTTTTTTTTTCGTCAGACCAAGAACCATATTAGCTTTGTAGCACGGCGCCGAATTATGCCAAATAAAAGGCGTTGGCAAATGAAGAAAGAAGAAAGAAACAATTTAAGAACTTTTCCTTCGTTATGAGAGAAAAGCCAAATTTTCTGAAACGAATGGAGAGGGGGCTAACTCGTGCATTTTATTTAACCTATTGTTAGCCATTCCTCAATTTTATATAGAGTGTTAAAAATGCGCAACATGATCCATTTCGGAGAGAAAAAACTGGCTTATAGCAACAGCTTTTAATATCCACATCAGTCAAATGCTCAGGAGCTGTACCCTGCGCAAAAATATTTTGCACGGATGTAATGGGTGACGTTGCGGACAGATGGAGATCAACTTACAAAAAACTTTTCCCGAATGTTTATTCGAGAATTTACCTAAATGTGTGCCAAATATTGCGTCATATAGCACGTTGTATTGTTAAATGATGTAAAGACGATGAGCAAAACGAGAACAAGGTAAAAGCAGGAGCCGAAGTTCTGACAAGTGGACTTCTCTTATTCAAGGCGACACATGCCCCCCTCGTCACAGTATATATAGGTGGGGTGCTTCTACAGGGGAGATGGCGTAATGCGGGTGGGTGCACCTTACGGGTGAGTGCAGGTGCTCATCGCCACACCCACCCAGCTGATATATATATATATATATATATATATATATATATATATATATATATATATATATATATATATATATATATATATATATTACCGGGCATGCCGCCGCATCCGTGACTGCACAAGAACAATTAAATTATAGGGTTTTACGTGCCAAAACCAATTCTGATTATGAGGAAATTTCGACCGCCTGGGGTAACGTGCCCCTAAATCTAAGTACACGGGTGTTTTCGCATTTCGCCTCCATCGAAATGCGGCCGCCATGGCCGGGATTCGATCCCGCGGCACAAGAACAGTTGTGACGGGCTCTTTAATATCCTCGCTGTAAAAACTACAGTTTCTGACAACTTCACATGTGTGCCAGCAAGATTACCTGGCAGCGTACATTCTATCCGCCATCAGTACGCTTACAGAGGCGTCCTGGACGGAGGCCGACTGCTCTTCTGCCCTTCAACCCCCAAATTCTGGAAAAAAGGCACCAAATTTCTTAATTTCTTTTTTATACAGTCAGTTTTTCTACGTCACCCGCATTCTCAAAATATGGTACTTGATTCGTTTTTGGGATAGAATTAACACAAAGATTAAAACAAAAAATAAAAGCTGCTCTCGAGAGCAGCTTTCCCTCAATGCCGACCGCAATTCGCCCTTTGCAGTGGGAGACGCACAGAATCTAACTAAATGAGTGTGACTCGTGATCGGCGATATTGGTGTAACCTCCCACGACGAATACAGCTCGAGACTGGGGGGGGGGGGTTAAGGGGTTAGTAGAATTAGCGACTATAAGAAGCCCTTTTCTCTCTCTCTCACTTTCTCTCTCTCTCTCTCAATTTCCTGCTTCTCCAGACTGCTCCCATGCCCGGTACCACGCACGCACCCACATCGCCATCCACACCTAGACCGACGACGAGTACGATTACGGCGTCGAAGGCGTCGACGACTCCCATCACGACGCCCGGCCCGAGTGAGTCGTTGAATCGAAAGCGCGGCTCTCTTCCACGCAGCGTCTGCACAAAGCCACCGCTAAGGCAGCGTGCACGTGTATACCGTTAAATCGCGACGTGCTGCATGCCCCGTAGTCGGCGGTCGTATGTAGCCGTTGCGTCTACGTGACAGGCAACACGCAGGAAAAACATTCTCGCACCATTAAGAGTGCTGGTTTGTCCGGTGGCTATAGCATCCTTGTTCACCAATTCGCATCAACTGCAACGAAGTTTTGGCCCGAGTAAAACCCATATTTCCAGATAGGGTAGATATAGTTGAGCTGCCATGAAAAACTTGACGTTTGGATTGCGAGCGGGAGCGTTACGGAAACATCGGCGGTAATAGCTGTTTTTTGATAACGAAACTGAAAAGAACGCCGCCATTACTGCTCGTTTCGCAACTGACGCAAGACCTGGAGCGCTCGGCTCCTTGGCGGGACCTCCGAGATAACTCGGCGTCTGCAACTGCCCCGCGTCGCACTAAAAGATATCTTGGAGGCAGCGTGCTGGGACTTACATTCGTAGCGACAACCAGCGGCTGCACGCATCGTCTGCTTATGTGCTGTTTGAATACTGCTAACAAGAAAACTATATGCACTTATCGGCCACGTAGCTTTGCCAAGATTGCTTTAGCGGTACTCTCTGTACTCATTGTAATAACATAATCAGCCAAAGTGAGAATTTGTTGCAGTTGGCTCTACATTTGGGGAAATACTGGTGCTGGTCCAGTATTCAAACCCGGGACCTAAGCCTTTCCCGGGTGGTCATTGTACCATCTGAGCTAACCAGCGGATAGCAGATCGCACCGCGAGGGCAAATTAATTGGCCACTCGAAGCACAGGGACACTGAATATATAAAGTAGCAGAACTGATTTAACTTGATAAATATATCTACTATCTCCCCCCCCCCCCCCCCCGCCAGAAAAAAAATTGCCATTGGATATCTCCACACTGGTACCGGCCAAAGTTAAGCGGAACGTTCTCGTCTACATTGTCACATAATGGAAAAAAGATACTTCGCGGTTTTGTTGATCAGATTTAGATGTTTAACAAATTCAGAGGCAACCTCGGAAGGTGACCCAATTCGCCTTTCGCAATCTGGTATTTGGCCTGGCACTGACTTCAGCGGTGTAACTGCACCCGACCTGTGGTACGAAGACTTCTGTTTCATTAAAATGTAACTACCTCGGCAGGAAGAAGTGCGCTCGTACCAACATAAGATTTCTGAAGCTGGCAACATACAGTATGAGTATCATTAGGTTTGCTAGACAAAGTCATGACTTGATACATCCGCCTTTCTTGAGCGAGAAGCAAAACATATCCTACCACTTACCTTGATTCGAATTGCTCTTATTGTGTTGGGCTGCTAAGCACGTGATCGCAGGCTCGAATCCCGGCTACAGAGGCCGCATTACGACGGGGGCGAAATTCGAGAACGCCAGTGTACTTAGATTTAGGTGCACGTTAAAGAACACCACGTGGTCCAAATTTCTGGAGTCCCCCACTACGGGGTGCCTCACAGTCAGATCGTGGTTTCGGCACTTTAAACCCAATATATTATTTTTTTAGAATCACTCATTTCCTGTCAAGGTATCCGACCCTGCTGCATCTCAGGGTCATCAATAATGCGGAACTCGCTGCGCCTTTTGATTCGTTTGCAATAAAAGTGCCAAAGTAAAAAAAAAAAAAACGTATGTGCATGAAGTGTGGAAAGCTGGACACGTGGTATAGGTATGTAAGACACATTGCAACTGACGGTCGTCTGCTCTAGACTACCGTCAGTTGCACTTCGCTCCTCGAAGAGGCAGGACGCGTGTCGAGCAAGCATCTGAACTACACTTTGCAATTGGGACGAAAGTGGTTCAAATCTCGGATACGGCACCTCGGAGAGGTGCGACGTAATCGTTCTGCTTGCTGCGCTGCACTACTATAGAAAAGACAAAAAATAAAACAGGCACACATGTGTGTGTCTGTTTTTTGTCCATTGTATAACAGTACAGCGCAGCAAGCAGAACGATGCCACACCAACTAGCCCCAGTCGAAGCTTTGTTGCTACGTAACGCTTACGCATTTTCTCTAGCGATTACCGCTAAACCAGCGCCGCCATTTTTCTTTTTCTTGTCTCAGCGACGGTGACGACCCCGCCCCCACCACTTCTGTGCTCGGTGGGCGCGACGCCGACCGCATTGCGGCCGCTCCTCCCGCCGGACGGATCGTGCGACATCCTCGTCTACGCGCATGTGCGGTTCTTCAACAACACGCTGCGACCGGTGATCAGCGAGATGAGCTTCCACACGTTCAGGAACGTCTGCGAAGGCTACGCTCACACCACCTGCGGCGTGTCCTTCGACGCGAGGTGCGTTTCGGAGCGGCGGGCCGTGCCGTGTTTTTTTCCGTACGCGTAGCAGTGTCCATTTCCAAGTTGCTCGATAACGAGGCTGATACGCGGGCTCGTCGCGGCGCGTCCTAACCACATTCACACATTTAGCCGTGTTCGAACGCGCATCACCCGCAATTACAACGCGTTTGCCGAGCAGCGTGAAATGAACGCGTCCGTGTCTGCCTGGTGGCGGGGCACAGGCTTCGGAAGAGGTCTTCGGAAGTTGGGGGTGAAGAGGGGCTAGTACCGGTGTCACACGTACACTTCTGATCGCGACCGGCACCGATACGGATTGAAAATCTCGACTGCGATTGGCTCTCTCGCGTATCTTGTGCAAGGGAGCCAATCACGACCGCGAAATTCGATCCGGATCGGGCTTGATCGCGATCAAAACTGCACCGTGTGACACCCCCCCTCCCCCCAGTTTCCAGGACAAGGGCGGGCGCCTAGGAAACGAGACATTTAATTGTGCTGGGTTTAAGCGGGCCTCGTTCCTTTGTGGAGTGATCACACGAATGTGGGGGCTGAACATCGGGTTTGTCCTGCTTAAGGACGCGCTAGCTCAAAGTTGGGTAAAAGGGGCTCCGCCCCCTGCTATCGAGGGACGCGGAGGAGCGTGCGCTTAAGCCTGTTCTGGCGTCGCACTTCCGAACCCGTTGTACCGCGTGAGGTACCGTTGAGACCACGTCGGAGATGCATCACATGTATAGTTGCAGCATGGAACGCAAGCCGTGATCGCACGCAACTCAATTTCAGAATGTCTTCATCATCGCATCCCTACGCGTTCGTGACGTCCATACTTACACCAGGTGTTGACAAAGATGTTACAACAGTGATTTAGCCTGCCCCGGGGGTCCCTTTAGAGAATACCGGAACACTGGCAAAGTTGTGTTACTGCGTGTCAGCCTATGGAGTAAATCCATGAAGACGCGGACATGAATGCCGTCGCTACTAGCGCCATCTTGTCACGGTAAGTTCGACATGCATAAACAAAACTACTGCTTAAAAAGGTGGGCCACGCCGTTTCTCGGCTGTTGGTGTAAAATCGTCGGCAACGACACACGAATTGTGGCTCTTTCTGTGTTCTCGTATAAGTTTACGTTTTTGTACATGCTGCGTTTTTTTGTTTTCAAGCTGAATTTATTCCTGTAAGGATAAGCTGTTTTCATGCTTTAGTTGACAGGGGTCTTCTATAGGAATTCATGCAAATATGAGTTGTTTTGCGTTATCTGTCAGTATATTCTCTTCCATATTTTCCATGCTGATGCTCTTTATCTGGTCAGCTGCATGTATGCGAGCTGCTATTTTATACCGGTGTTTGAAAGTACCACCTTTAGTATACTTAAAAAAAATAAAGCGGATCTTATTTTTTTTTATCCTTCGTAACATATAGGCAAGGTACACACATTTCTAACAAGTCGTGCTTAAAAAAATGGCACAAGATATTGCTACTAGTGCTGTTGCTGCCACTCGAAACTCCTGCATTCCAGTATTCCGCAAACTGTAATACGCACACGGAAATGTTGAAGCTCTATAATGCTTCGAAGCCACTCTACTCTGTATCCAATATCGGCGAACGTACGAAACAAGTTTATGCCACCGTTTCACCACTGTTTCATGGACAGCGCTGCCTAGGCGGGTGAGAACAGAGATTTTTTGCGCCCGTTTACACCCCTACACAATTAACGGAGTATCGGAATGCCTCAGACCTAAATGGAACAAGCAGCTCTTATGACGCCGTATTATGACGCTTAGTTAAAACAGAGTTATCCGAGGAGTACACGCTGCTTGACCGCCGGCGTTAAAGCGTGTGGGCTGCAGATTATGTACAGTGGCTCTCATCCTTTAAACAGAAGCTTTCTTTGCCTCTTACTTCAACTTTTCGAGTTTCGAACGCACTATCGGGCACGTAATTATTTTTTCAACTATGACCTATTCGGCAAGGCCGCAGCGGCCCCCTGCAGCCACGGTCAGGAAAGTGTTCGCAGAAAAACCTTCGCAAAAAAAGAAGGAAGTAGGCGAGAGGATAGGCGAGAACACGTCATCCGGATTTGCAGGACAAGAAACAAAGGACAAGACTCGCACCGCGCGCGGTGAATGACAGCGGCAGCACGCGCAGCTAGAGCAGCACGCGAATGATCACCTTGGTTACGACGAGCGACGACGGCGAGGCCGACGGTGACGGCAACGCGCCGTCGCCAACGAAGAGCTGCGCTCTAGAATGCCGATAGCGCCGTATTTCCTACGAAGGCGAAGTGAACTAACGCGCCCCAGGCATCATGGCGTGCGTTTTAGCCCCGGTGCAACATCTTCCACCCATCTCTCTGCCTCAACGTCATCTTCAATTCACGCCCCCATTTCCGGACGCGCCGCTCGCGCGTGCTTCATTCGACAATACCTTCATTTTCTTGGAGAGATGTAGTTAAACGTTTTTCTTTTTCGTTACGTAGCCTCGTCTGTGACTGGGCCAACTGCGCTGATTGATCATGTCAAGGTTCAGGCAGGCACTCACTAGAAACGGTTTTCTGGTTTCATAAGAAAGGCACTGCAGGACTCCTCAAGTCCTCTACGATCTGCTCCATTCACGAATGTTTCATTTGCTCTCCAGCGAAGTACAGTGCTGGACAGTTACACTGCTGCAGTCAGGAGTACTTTTCTTGCCTTTATTCTCCTTCACATATTTCCTTTTTACTACACAACAAATTTCTGCTCGTAAAAATCATCTTAGGTTCAAGCTTCGCCGGTCACCATTACTTTTCATTCGCAGGCAAATTCCGCCACCAACGTTTGCATCAATTGAATTCGAGGAAACCTTGGAAGAACTTAAGGGAAAGTTTCATATCGATCACTATGGCATTCTCAACATCTATGGTTCGGAAGACTTCGTCGACAGCGTATCCAAGTCAGATGCACCGAGAGTTCTAACCGTAAGTAACCCTTGTACCTGTACGCGTGCCAAAGCAAGAACCATTTTCAAAAGCAGGCTTGATTAGAATGACACGGACAGGAATACGTGTCCATTGAGGTGCCTTGGTGAGGCCTTGGGCATGGCTGAGCATCGTTATAATGCTCCACTAAAACCTAAGCTTTGTTGTATTAAAGCTCATGCTTGATTTAAGAGGAAGCTTTAGCTCGGGCCCAACTCCGATGCGGCCTATTCAAATACATGTAAAAACGCAAAAACGTTTTTCTGAGATAATCCCTGGACCGATTTTAACGAAATTTCTTGCATTTGAGGAGAGAGCAAGGTAAATTCTAGTGACTATTTCTCTCGGAATATTTAATTAGGTCCTGAAATTTGTTAAAACTATTTTTAAAAATTCGAAAGCTTGAAAGAAATAGAAGCACGAAGTTTACAGATTCATAGCGCTGCACAAAAAAAAACAGATATCTCGGTTATGTAAACGAGATCCATTAGATCATTGAAAGCGGACAAATGCGGTACGTCATTCTATATCTTACGTGAATTTGTTACGTTGTTTACAAGGCTTCTGCAAAAGCTATATTTCCATATAACTAAATTTTTTGAAATTTATGTGTAACATAAATTTTGTCCGCTTTAGATGTACTATTAGATGCAATTCACAGAATTGTATTATCAATTTTCCTTGCTGAGTTACAGAGTTGTAAACTTGATAGTTTCGTTTTATGAAGATTTTCAATTTTTGCCAATTTTTAATAACAAATTGACGACCGAAATCAGAAATGCGAAACCAACAGTCACTACATGTTAAGTTGTCTTTTAAATGCAACAAGCCTTGTCAAATATGGCGCAGTGGTTGCCGAGAAAAACGAATTCTTTTTTTTAAGTGTATTTAGATAGGAGCACCCGAGCTAAAGCTTCCTCTTAAGGCTAAATTACCTTTGCACACACTACAACCAAATCAACGAGAGGTCTGGTGAATGGCACAAATACAGATGAACGGGAAAAAAGGTAACCGAGGGGCCCGAATTTTATTAGTCATATCACACAAATCCAACAATGATAACGATGACAGCATAGGGGAAATTATCTGCACTTTTTGATTGAGTCAAACAACTGATGAATAAACGGAAATGAAAGTGCATGAAAAATCAACTGGCCGCCAGTGGGATACGAACCTGTTTTCGCGATTACGTTTGTGATGCTCTTACCAATTGAGCTACCGCGGCACCGTTTTCGTATCCTTTTTCTGTGGCATTTAGGTTTATATGCTAGAACTAACCCTAAAGGCACATACACACTAGTGGAAAAATGCAGTTGCGGCTAAGCGGCCACACCAACTGGCGGCGAGTCGCTGCGGCAGTCACGTGACAGAATGAAAAGCTCGTCTCCTCTATTTTACTCTGCATGCATGTAGGTGCGAGATGTCGCGCGCTTTTTACAAAGTCTGCTGACAAATCGGTGCAGTGTTTAAGTTCTTCGTCCGTCGTTCTTAACGCGAGTTATGTCTGACGGAGATGACGACGTCGTTGCCACTAATCATAATCACATTCGCGTGCTCCCTTCTTTTGTGGCGCTGCCACGTTCGAAAGACAAGGAGAATAAGGTACTGGGTTTCGCTTCCACATCCGCGTTTTGAGGGTCCGTCTTGTCGTACAGAAACGAATCTGGAGTGCTGCTTCCAAAAACCGTTCAATCGGGTCGTCTTGCTTTACAATCACCATTGCAAAAAGCATCGCAAACCATGACACTCGTACCAAGCGCGAACGTTACCAAACCAAGCAAACCAAAACAAGCGCAAGCGAGAACTGACGAGAGCAGACGATAGCATACGGAACTAGTCGTCGGGCTGACGCTACATAAGGGTACGGATCGGGCGGTCGGGTGGGTCCACACGTCGCCAGTTTCTCCCGCGCACGTCACTGAAGGGACTGCTCTCATTGGTCTCGGGCGTTCGCGGCTCTTTTGCCGCCGCGCAAAGCAAGGAAAAATAAGACCAGTACCTATCCCTCCCGCGCCCCCAAAGAGCTGCCCTGAGGTTGCTGACACAGCGCGCGTTTTTCCGATATTACGTATGCGCCCTAATAGTATAAGCGGGTGCCACCCCTAATGGCCTTGGCGACGGATCTGGAACGTCCTTTCTGACGCAGGCGTCACATCTACTCGAACTTTTTGGGTGATGGCAAATGGTCATTTAACCCACACATGCTACCTGAAGGACTAATAAAAATCGGGCCCACCAGTTTTGTTTTCTCTCGTTCATTACATTGCGAGGGTGTCGAATCCGGCAGATTTGAGGCCTTCGTGTAGCATGCGAGGATTAATTGACCAGTTGGATTCACCCACAAAATTCACGTAGACGTGACGTCAAGGCCCTGAGTGGTGGCGCTGGCTAACACTCCCACGAATACCCGCGAATTCACGCACGAAGCCCGCAAATACATGCAAAATGGCCGCGTGACTGACCTCTCGAGGCTCCTTGAGTGCATTTGCGGGCTTCGTTCACGCTCGGAAAAACACTTTTATGCAGCACGTATTGAGCAAGAGAAAGCTGTATCAGGAGTTTCCCATGTTGCTCTACAATTTTGCCATTGCCATTTTACGTCTAATTAGACTATTAGAAAATGTGAATAAATAATTAAGACTAATTGTGTAATTAGGCGAATTGTAAAAAAAAGCAATGCAGCTCCAAGCGACGGCAAACAACATTACCTCGGTTGTGTCTGGCTACGTGGCCCTTGCACATTTTTAATTGTTGATGCGTGGTAGATGCGACACCCTATATATATATATACTTGCGGTTAGTTGTGTTTTTCAGCCACCTTCATTTCCATTGATCATTATTTCTGTAATTCAATTATTAGTTACAATTAACGGCAAGTAATTTCCCCAATGCTGCTCTTGGTGTCTTTGTTGGCTTCTTATGATATGACTAATAAAAATCGGGCCCCTTAGTTTCCTTTCTTCTCCTATATATATAGATTGTTTCGTTGAGGAAATTGAACGCAATAAACTGTATATAAAATAACGGAAACTGCCGAGCTTCCCTGCATGTTTTTGCTTTTGCCCCGATAAGCTGTGAATAAAATGAGACATCCAATGACGAGTACTAAAATTTATTGGTAAAAATGTCAATGTATTTTTGAATTTACCTGATTTACCCCTTGTCTATAGCGCTCGCCCAATTGACTCTGAAAGTACCCTTTTTCTCTTTTTTTGAGGAGCGAACTAAGCACGTAAGGCACACATCTGGCGGAATACAAATTTCGGAGTTGCGCGACGGCTGCCAGAAAAGTAATACCCGATTGTAGATCCTTTGCGAGCTGTTCGCTCAATATATTCGCGCCATTTGCTGTTACGGTAACAAGGGTGTCTCCTGCACAGATGATCTTGTGGAATATACCAGGTCCAAAACGAACGGGTTGCTAGGAGCGCACGCAGAACGACATGGGTGACTACATGTACCATAAGATTTCGACCTCTTCACCATTTTTTTCCAATTATAACTAAATTGATAGACTAAGTTGAAGCGTAGAAAGATTGACTATCGTGCAATTATCGACACAGTATCAAACACGTACAGTCAGAAAGGCACACGCGAATCTGAAAGACATAATGCAAATGAGCCAGCCTATTTAGGTAGAGTCTTAGAACAGTGAAAAACATTAAGATGCACATAATATGGCAAATAAATGCTACAGTGTATTCCACCCTGCAGTGCTCTTTGAATGAAAGTGAGACTTGACGTTAGTGTCATAAATTTAAGTACGTAAGTTTTTTCCTGTACTCATATGAGTATTTGTGCTTCATTTGCTGTTTCTTGCTTAGTACGTGCTGTTAAGCGCGTACTGTTCCCGCGTAAGGTACTTCTTTTTCTTATACTGATTTTAGTTATGCGATTTCAATACGCTTTGAGTGTCTTATATCGAAATTTCATACACTCTTGACTGTACCCTAATGCGGCAGCCACATGAAGCGTATTTCCGACGTATTTCCGGCGCTTCAGTGCCTAGCGTCGCAGCGCCAATTCAGTGAGGCCCGATAGCGGCGTTGCTACCGGCCCTGAAAGTGTTGCAGGGGACTTGTTTTTAATCTTTAAGAACACAATACGACATGGCCGGAATGAGCAGGAAGGTTTAGCTCAAGCTAATTCCAATCGCCTCATTAAAGATACGCGTGAAACGCAGGGACGCACTCCCGGCGAACCGTCGCGAACCGATTTGACTGAAAAGTATTTCAGGAAATATTTAAAGAAAAATGTATCTACTTATAAAGAAAAATTTTTGAGGGGGGTCTCTCGCGTTGTATAAAATTTCGTAAAATAGCGAGATTTGAAGAAAACATTCAAATCAAATACTGACTAACAAGAATGATGAACTATCGACTTCTTATAGCAACACTACACACGCACACACACGCACACACACACGCACACACACGCACACACACACACACACGCACACACACACACACACACGCACACGCACACACACACACACACACACACACACACACACACACACACACACACACACACACACACACACACAAGAAAGCCGATGTCGCCGACTGCTTACACGTCATAGATTACAGCGCCTTAAAGGGGACATATACAGTATGTGATACACTGGTTATTTACTCAGACGTGTATCGTTGTTCACGGAATGAACGTGGTATTCGTAAATGATGCCGATTTCTTAGTGGTGTGAGATGTACTAGTTTCGTGCGTTATAATTCATGATGTTCATAGTTACGCTGACATCTGTTTTTATTCTGCAGTTACAGGGTTTCGAACTTGACGCTTTCTTTATAATTGGTTATTTACGGAAAGTTGTTAACAGAACACAAGCCTAAATAAAAAAGATGTACTCGCAGCAGACGGTAGATTTTAGCTTTTCTCTTTCGATGCCAAGAAATTCCATGAAAACTAACTAGATGGACGCCTAGCCCAAAACAACTTCTCGATTCTCGTTCATTTAAACGGGAATCCTTGAGATAAGGCTTTCTTTTAAAGGAATATACAAAGCGACGTCGCCTACTCAAAAATAGTTTCGAAATGTGTTTCCTATAGTCACAGTTGAACGCTCCAATATGATGATTGGTTCTGTACGAGTTGGCCCATGCTCCGAGTATCCTGTAGGCGAAGCGTGGTCTGCCTCCCTCGTAGTTAAGTACAAAACAAACACGGCACTCTTATTGTTGCTATACCTTAGCAATCGAAGTGTACAATTCAATGCCGCACGAAGGTATAACGAACTCGTCTCTATCATCGTTCAAAATGTTAGTTTTTCGCCATTTATTTGTTTGGCGACAATTGGGCCATTTCAAAATTACATTGATTTAATTATTTTGGCTTCCGAATGTTCGCTTTATAAAAATATGCGACTGATTTTTGCGTATTCGTATCAAATTGATTATTCTTGAGCATTTGTGGGATCGGATATTTTATCCGTGTATTAACGTATTGAACTATCCCATAATCCTGTAAAAGATAGAATCTTGAGCGGTTGTTTTCATTGCTAGGAATGCTCACTACATGTTATTGAGTTTTGTACCCACGTACTCACGTCCCTGTGCTTCTTTGCACGCACAGTGCTCGCATTGCGCAGGCTTGACTTTGGGAACGATTTCAATAAATCAATAAACCAATCAATCAATCAATCAATCAATCAATCAATCAATCAATCAATCAATCAATCAATCAATCAATCAATCAATCAATCATTCATACAATCAATCAATCAATCAATCAATCAATCAATCAAACGTTTATTTCAGTATCAAAGACACTTGGTGGGTACAGACAATAAGCAAGACGGACCATGTATACTTAGACTGATTTGATTGCTTTTAGCCATGTGAGGACACCAAAGCTACGATTTTCAAAACTTCAGACACTGCGACGAATCTTGGGAGATGACGACCGGGAGCGGCACAAGGTCTTCGTCGGAGTCGGTTACCGCTACTACAACACCACGGACGCCTGGAAGTCTCTGGCATACGCAGCCTCGAACTTGGCATCGTGAGTTAAACGTGTCACTAATAGCAATGGTATACATATATGTGAAAACTCGGTTTAACAGAACCAGTTCTTAGGAAAAATTTGATTTCACACAGGACGTTTGATTTCCGGTGAATATAACTTTGATAGAGTCCAATACATCGCAAACTTCGAAGAAACGAAGTGAACTGACCGTCTCGCCCAATTTAAGGAGATATTGGGGAAAATATGGGTGGTGGCTTCTGGGGTATCACGCGCCACGACCACGATTTTATTTTGAGGCACGACGTAGTAAAGGACACCGGTATAATTATGACGGCCAGGGAAACTTTAACGTGCCCGAAATGCACGCAACACGGGCGTACAGTTTAGGTAAAGAACGCCAGGAGTTTTTAAGAGCGTCTTTTTCTTCTATGACTGAACACATGGCCTGCTCAACTAATAATTGTTCATTTAGGCATAATTTACACTTCCTTCTTGCTCTTGAATAAATAAGCTGTTCTCATGAACGTTTCAAGTGTCGTACACTTAAAGAAGTTCTGATTTTAACAACAAAATTTTCGACTTTCGAAGACTTCACTAAATTGAAGCGTAATTGTGTTTATCGAGAGAACGAGAGGTACAATACCCAAAGGCGAGCGTGACAGTTCTACTATCTTTAGGTTAAAATAAATACAGACGGAGACCAACCGAACACTTGGCTAGTAAAACGTATGACCGGACGAGTGCGAAGATTAAAAGCCGAAATGGGGGCTTACAATTACTACGCATGAAAGCGATGAAGTCCACGCTTATAGCTCACCAGAATTATAAATATGAAGGGATATAAACGACAGCTGTGAAGTTTGTTTCAATTTATAAATTCTCTGTATCTATCTCCCGCATTTAAAGGTTCTGTCAATTAGTGTATAACTACCGAAATCACGAAAAACAAATTTGAAATACATTTCTTTGTATTCTTTACTCAGAAAGCAGCACTTGATCCCTTCTCATCACTGTAGCTCTTACCAACGAGACATATGCTTATTTCGACTATGGTTATGCACTATCGCCCTGCTTTGTACAAACACATTCACTTGAATTTGTTTTCTTTTCACTCACAATACAGGACTTGAATTGTATAGACTTCAGAGTTCCCCTAAAATGTGAAATTTTTCTTGCTCATTTCCATAATGCTCATACTGAATTGGTCTTTGCGACGCCCCTGCTGTACTTGTACACTGGTAGCGCAGCATAATAAATAATATATTCGGTATTTTCTTCTGCACTGTATATATATCTTTGTTACCTCTCTCTTCCCTTCTACGTGGTTCCTCAATACCTAAATATAGTAGCCGTTAAATCGCAATCAGACACTTATTAAAGAATGGAAAAGAGAAGTAACAAAGCTATATATATTGCTACGGAACAGTCTTTGCGATCACGAAGGCGAGCAGTGTGAAGACGACGACGACGATTAGAGGCTAGCGCGGGCTGTTGCCTTTTGGCCAAGTGCGGCGCATTTCTTTGTAAATATACTTCTATATAGCTTTTTGTCCGCGTCTTTCTACGTAACAATATATATATATATATATATATATATAGCTTTGTTTCCCATCTGTTCCCTTGTCTAATAAGTGACTGATGGCAATTGAACGGCTACTATATTTAGGTATTTATGAACCACTGTAGCGTATGAAACGTGCTCCAACGGGAATTTATGCTCGTTATTTTTGCGTTGAGTCATTCCGGTCACAACAGTATAGCCGAAAGTAAGAGCCCCTCTCTCTCTCCTTCTTTCTATCCTCCTCTTCATGCATTTACAGTGCCGACACTATCATTCGCCAGCTGCCATTGTCAATACGCTAGTTTCAATCGGTTACTGTTGATACGAGCCGCTCTGGCGTGTAAACTGCTAAGTTAATAAGGACACTGACGTTCTTTCTCGTCTTGTTATTGCTTTCTTTTCGTTTTGAATAGACTTCTCCTTTTCACGTTCTGTCCAACACTTCTTCCTGCCTACAGGAAGGACCTGGACATTTTGGTGATAATCACCACTTTCCTGACGCCGGGCGGCAGGCATGAGTGCATCACACTTCCTGTCAACGCCATGAAGAGCCCGAACCGCTTCGTTGCCACTCTGGTAAGCATGTCAGTGAAAGGTCTCTGCAGTGTTATATAAACGGAGTGTGTGAGTGTGTAATCCCTCATGCACATGCGCGCCAAGTTTCCTTAGAGCAAAGGCAATTGTCCTCTGAAGATATTCCTTAAATTTTCGCGCCTAGTGTGACCAACAGACACGGTGATTTTGAGGCGTAATTGTTTAAACATCGCGACGACACTGTACTATTGCCAGGATCAAGAACGTAGCCGTGGAGCCATCTATTGGCACGGTCGGCTTGAGATAAGTGAATGGCGAAATTGACCAGGCGGTGATAAGCACTGATGAACACGCAAGACATGTACGAAGGGGTGCTGAAAAGTTCCCTGGCTTTTCCACCTTGCATTTAAAATTCGAACATAAACATGGTACCATATAAAGGCTTGATATCTTGTTAAGCAATGGTGAAAATGAGAGATATGTCTTATTTTCGTGACCATTTTAATTTCACATAGAACCTGAGGTGTCAGAGGCACAAGCAAGTTTCACGTCTGTGGAGTTACGGGGCATGATAATTTTTTTTTTCGGTCTCCATTGAAAGTCTGCAAAGGACATTTTCACTGAGATGTCACAAACATAAGGGGAGAAGTGTCCTTCCTAAAGCAGAGTAAAGACCTGGGTTTCTCGTCACAAAGACAGAGCATTTTACCATCGAAGATGAACTTCGCACTGGGCGCCTCACATCCTCAACAGACGCGGCAACAAGCGATGCTGTCCATAAGCTGATTCTTGAGGATAGGCGAATATCCGCCAAAAAGTTAGAACAGTCACTGTACACCTGCCGACAGCGCGTTGGTTTCAATACTACCAATATCCTGCACTTGCGTAAGCTTTCAGCCAAGTGGGTGCCAAAATCTTTGAATGGTGAACAGAAAGTGGCACGAGTTGGGGCATCCAGAGCTATTGTGGACCATTTCGATGACACAAAGAATTTTTCGGATAGGTGAGTGACCGAGGATGAAACCTGGCTGCACATTTATGAACCAGAAACCAAGGAACAGTCGCAGCAATGGTGTCACTGCGAGTGCCCCCAACCGAAAAAGTACCTATTGTACAGCAATGTTCAGCTTGAAAGTGAACCGACTATTGGGTTTACTCAGGATGACGCAGGGTGGTGGGGGGCAATGGCGCCTTTGTGAAATGCAGGTGATTGCGCGAGTTGTTTTTCTCTGCACGACGACTTTCCATAACACTTACAAAACACCCGACACGCGTAACAAACGTTACGTAAGTGGCCTGCTGCCATTTCCTTGCAGCGCGACTCCTATACGCTAAATGTAGTTGTCTTACAGCAGCATATATTCTTCTGGCTTCATATTATCACACAGAATGCGGCGTCTCGACTGAGACTTTTCTGCGGAAGAATTTTCCAATAGCTTTCTCTTTCCACACGAATAGAACAATATTATGACAAGTTGAAGCTTAAATTGTGTACGCGGAAAGTATAAATAAAACGTAACTGTGTCTTTGACCATCTGTGACCCTGCTCATAATTGGAAGCTTTCGTAATCGAGAACCCCTTAAATATTGTAATGTGATCGTATAATTCTGCTATGTCACAGCAATGACACTACAAAGACAAGAATGCCCCCACTGATAACATTGCTTATTTCACGAAGAGATACAGGAGTGTGTGCGTTCTATGTGGAGGTTGGACATAAGGTTTATGTAGCATTTTACCATGTGTTAGAGTTATGTACAGTAACAAAAATTTCGCACGTCAGTAGTTCACACGGAATGCATAGGTATAACTTGGAGGTTGCACAGAAAAGCAGGACGCGTCATTCAACCACCCCAAGTTATGGTGCAAAGAATGAAATTACACTCTCTACATGCTTGCTCGCTAGTAGTTTCCTTAGGCAAGAAGCAATGCCTCCTGTGGCACAACTTATACAACAGAGGTTGCTCGAATGACTCAGTCGTAACATGTTATCTGGCTTTAACAAATATTCGACAATAGTGAGAGAGAACAAGTATTTTATGAAAGGCAGAGAGAATTATCAAAGGTAATGGTCCGATTGGCCACTGTGCTCTGAGGGGAAGCGGAAATAGTACAGAAGAGATCAAGACAAAAAAAAAGTGTAATTTCTTGCCGCAAGAAGGTTGGCATATGGAAAAAGAAAATCTTGCTCGTTTCATGGAATGAACTGACATACTGCAGCAGTAAAATTATGATTAGCTTGCAGTCCCTCAAGGATACCGTTAGTTGTTGAGTTACCTTTTTCTTCATCCTATACAAAAGTGAACACGATGTCACAACACTTGCTTTTTGTAAATTGTTGAATGAACACCGTCTACAGAAAATATTTTGTGAACTGTAGAACAAGCATAAGATAGAGAAAAAAGTGGTCATTCAAATTGCCACAAGATTTTTTTATATTTTGTACACAAACAATCTTGCACAGTAGCTTGCGCAACATGAATACATGCGACTAAGCTGACCCGGTGGTGGTATCCGCAGGACGCGGCGTCTGTTATGGCCAAGGCGGCATTCGCGAGGCCCTCAATCGTCGTGGCGTTCACCTTCCACATGGGCGTGCCATACTACGCCCTGACTAAGGAGTACAACGTCCCCCTCGAAGCCATGTACGAGCCCTGCACTTTGTTCGGCATCAGCGACTACTCCCAGGCACGTCGAAACTTTCACTGCAGCAGTATCTCGGTCGCTGGCCTTTAAACGAGTAGCAACACGATGTTTTTATTGCGTTGGCATTAGTGAAGTGGGAAATAAATATGGGTGCGAAGTGCGGGAAATGAGTCAAGGAGTATGTATGCAAATATATATACGTAATGAAGAAAAAGAGTACGACGTACCTTGAATAAGCACAGTATATTGCACTCACGTTCCGGCTAGTGAACCAGCTTTTCAGTGCAACTTCAGTGCAATGTGCTGTGCTTATTCAACGTAGACCGTACTCTTTTTACTACCGGTGCCAGCGTGATTTCCTCAGCCATATATATATATATATATATATATATATGGCTGAGGAAATCACGCTGGCGCCGGTAGTAAAAAGAGTACGGTGTACGTTGAATAAGCACAGCACATTATATACATATCTATGGCTTCTATTTATTTATCATTTGAGTTATTTCAAATAACTACAGATGAGTTACCCAATGCTGTCCTTGGTGTGTGTTTGTGGGCTTGTTATGATATGTTATTAAAAATTGGGCCCCCTCAATTTCCTTTCTTTCTTGTTCACTATATCCGGCAGCTTCGTTTCCTTCGGGTAGCATGCGTGAATTTATTGACCAATCGCTTTAACCTAAGAATGTTCACGTAGCCGTGACGCTGGCGGCAGAAAGGGTGGTCCACATCCTCCGCCAGGGCCATGAGTGGTGGCGCTGGCTAACACTTCCAAGGCTTGTTTTAGTAGAGAAACATAAATACACCAGAAAGTGGATTGGAAAGCAGCGCCACTGTAGCTGAATCGGCACGCGTAGACTTGGGTTCATCGCACCTGTGGCCAGTGGTTTTTCATCTGATGTATATATATATATATATATATATATATATATATATATATATATATATATATATATAGGGCGTTAATTGTGCACTTCATCATCTGTACATTGTCATCATCATGTGTTTGCTCCTCGTTTTCATCGTGCGGTTACTCGCATCATCATAGTGGACTGGGCCAAGTGTCCTTCGCTGCGTGTCTCAGGCTCAGTAAAGGTCGGTCCTTAACTGTGACGTCACAAGTGGTGGAGGAGCTTCATGGTCCCCTGTCCTCTGAACGTCTGGCATACTCCCTGGAGCTTCGTTCAGGTCGCCGCTTGTGCCGACTGTCCGCCAGCATGTCGCAGGACGAGCAGCCTGGCGCTGTAACCATCTCTGTAACCATCTCTAATCATCAGTGGTCACCAGCGGGATCCCCATCTGTTCGCTAGTCTTCGCGGTGAAGATGTTGAGGACTGGCTGGACGATTACGAGCGCGTAAACTCTGCTAATCGGTCGGATAACCTACTCAACCTCCGCCAGGTCTCGTTCTATCTGACGGGTGTGGCGAAGACCTGGTTTTTCAACCATGATATTGATTTTTCCAATTGGACCACCTTCAAGCGGCAGCTTCGGCAATTATTTGAAACGCCGGCGGTTCGCTCCGCCCTTGCGAAGAAAACTCTGGATGTTCGCAAACAACACTCCGGTGAGTCCTACACATCATATATCGAGGATGTGCTTGCACTCTGTCGCAGTGTCAATGATGCTATGGCTGAGTCGGACAGGGTGCGTCATATCCTTAAAGGCGTTGGGACGGTGGCCTTCAACGCGCTAGCCGTGAGGAACCCGGCTACCATCGCTGACATTGTCTTGACGTGCCAGCGCCTCGACGAGCCCGAGTTCGTACGCTTGCAGCCGGACTGCGAACACCGTTCTACGGCTGACCTTGACCTGCGTGTAATGATTCGGGCGATTATCCGCGAGGAATTTCAATTCCTTGGCTTTTCATCTTCGTTGGTCCTTCCTCCTCAGCCTTCTGGTGCCGCGTTGCGCGACGTCATCAAGGAGGAGCTCGAGTCCATCACTTGCTCTTCGCATGTTGACCCTACGGCTCCTCGCCCCCTGCCAACATACGCCCAGGTGGCTACCACGCCTCCAACCGGGGTGCGTTCAACGTTCTCTCTACCCACATACGCGCCGGTTGGTGTCGCTCCTCCGGCCAATGTCCCCTCAATACCACTTGAGCCTTCGTCGCACCGTCTGACCGCACTATCTCCCAGCGTATCGAACGGCCTCTACTACCCGCCTTGGCGACCTTCTCGCCGTATATGCTATTACTGCGGTTATCGCGGCCACATATCACGTTTTTGCCGCAAGCGCCAACAAGATAAGCGTCGCGGTTACGACATGAGAGAACGCGATGCGTATTATGGTGGGGCACCTTCTCAAAACCGGCGTTATGCGTCCCCTCCGCGCCGTTCCACATCTCCACCCGCAACAACTGAGACATCGAATGGTTACCGCAGCACCAGAAGCCGCTCACCTTGGCCCTTCCGCCGCTCCTCGTCACCGCTCCGGCCTGCCCCGTTCACCTCTGACCGTCGCCCGGAAAACTAAGTAATGCAGTTTTCGGATATACTGCATTCACCGACAGTACTACGATTCGTCCAGCGCGCCCTTGTAATATGAAGTCTGTGTTCGTTGAGGGTGCGCAAGTGGAAACTTTTCTGGACACCAGTGCCACTTTATATGTTATACGTGCTAATTTGGGTAAGCGTCACAGAAAAGTTACAACGCCTTATGATGGACCACTGCTGGTTGCAGCTCAAGGGGACTCTATCCGCCCTTCCGTGCTTTGTACTGTGCGTGTAATGATCGACGGCATTGTCCAACACATGTAGTTTGCTGTGCTGTCACCATGCTCCTACCAGCTCATTTTAGGATAGCTTTGCTTGCCTCTGCTTCTGCTGCTATGTGTTGCGGGCAACGTGTCGTACATATTACCGACACCGATTATTCGCTTGGCGATGAACAGTACCAGCCACTTCGCGTGCTCGCTGCAGAACATAATGAGCTCCCTCCAGGCTCTCAGCAAATTCTGACCATCACGTCCGACGTCATCGACCATGGAAATGCATTAGTGTTACCTTTTGCGCGTTGTTTCACAATAGGGATAGCCATTGTATCAGGCCTAGTTAGATTTAACAATCATTATGCGCTTCTCGGCCCAAGAAACACAACACCCAAGTAAGTTCTCCTTCCTAAAGGCGTCACTTTGGCTTGCGTTTTTGATACCGAGCCTCTCTGTGTCCTTCCCCTTAAGGCCGCTACTCCTGAAATTAATTATGCTGGACATTCTCCCTCTACCTCCGCTCTTGCAGCCGTAATCAGCCCCGATTTGACCACTTCGCAGACGCAACAGTTACTTAGTTTGTTGAAGAGGCATGCGACTTCATTCGACGCCCATTCTGCGGCATTGGGCCAGACGTCCGTCACAACGCATTGCATTCAGACAGACGTTAGATCCATCGTACGTCACCGGCCGTAACGGGTGTCTCTAGCCGAGCGCAAGGTTATTGAGGAAAACGTCGCCGACATGCTGCGACGTGAGATAATCCGCCCCTCTGCTAGCTCATGGTCGTCTCCCATCGTTTTGGTGAAAAAGAAAGACGGCTCCATGCGATTTTTTGTCGATTACCGAGCGCTCAACAAGATCACGCGCAAGGATGTATGCCCTATGTCTCGGATTGACGATGCTCTCAGTTCTCTGCAAGGTGCCGAGTACTTCTCCAGCCTTGTTCTGCGTTCAGGTTACTGGCAAATTTCGATGCACGAAGACGACAAAGAAAAGACAGCGTTTGCAACCCCAGATGGCCTTTACGTGTTCAACGTCATGCCCTTCGGCATATGCAATGCTCCCGCAACTTTTGAGCGCATGATTGACACTGTTCTGCGTGGCCTGAAATGGAAAACATGCTTGTGCTATCTGGACAATATCGTCATTTTCTCAGTGACATTTGCCCACCACCTGCAACCTCTGGACGAGGTTCTCACGTGACTCGCCAGCGCCGGTCTTCAGCTCAACACCAAAAAGTGCCGTTTTGCAAGCAAGACGATTAATGTGTGAGGTCACATTGTCAGCTAGGCTGGTATTCGCCCTGATCGCCACTAAATTTCGGCGGTGTTTGGTTTCCGCGACCAGAAAAGACAAAAGAACTACGCCGTTTCCTTGGTATCGCTTCCTATTTTCGCCGTTTTGTACGCGACTTCGCCTCTATAGCTGCTCCTTTACACAACCAAAGTCGTTCTGGTGCTCCCTTCATTCGGTCACAGGAATGCGAATCTGCCTTTGACCAGCTGAAGGATGCCCTCACATCTGAACCTGTCTTGTGTCCTTTTGACGAGACTGCACCTACAATCTTGCACATGGACGCCAGCGGCCATGGAATTGGTGCTATTCTCTTCTGGCGAGACACCTCTTTGCGTGAGAGAGTCGTTGCGTATGCAAGCCGCGTACTCGCACCTGCCGAGAAGAACTATACCATCACCGAGCAGGAATTCCCAGCTGTTGCTTGGTCCATCCAGAAGTTTCGCCCTTATCCACACGGCTGCCATTTTACCAACGTTACGGACCATCACGCCTTATGTTGGCTTTCAACACTCAAGAACTTGTCAGGACGTCTTGGTCACTGGATTCTTCGTCTGCATGAATATGACTTTGAGATCACCTGCAAGTCTGGTAAAAAGCAACAAGACGCAGACGCTCTTTCTCGCTGCCCACTTCCTACAGCCGCACTCATCAATAACTCTGCAACCCCCTCCAGGGACGCAATCCCTGACGTCTCTTCAATGACGATATTGTTCTTCGCCAAACTTGACCATCTCACTTCAGACGACCATGAATCATTTTCGTCTCAACAACTTCGTGGATCTTCGCGCCAGCCTAACGCCAGGCTCCGTCGACAGCTGACACAATTGAAGCTACAAAACTCCGTGCTGTACCGCCACATCCATCATCTTGAGGGGCAACGTTGGGTGCCCACACTGCTTCGCTGCCTTCGTGCTCGTGTCCTTCAGGCCTTTCATGATGATTTGACTGCGGGCCACCTTGGCATCAGAAAACTGACGACCGCATAAGAAGCCGCTTCTACAGGCCTGGCCTGTCTACCAGTGTGGCGAGATACGCCTCTTCCTGCGTCATTTGTCAGCATCAAAAGCGGCCAATATCAGCTGCTGCCGGCGAGCTACTACCGGCCTCGTGTCCTGCGGAACCGTTCGAGGTTGTTGGCATTGATCTGTATGGGCCACTTCCCATGACTCCAGCGGGTAGTCAATGGATAGCTACAGCCGTCGACCCCCTTACGCGATATGCCGAAATAGCTTGTGCCAGTTCTGCACCTTCTTCCGAAGTTACTACCTTCATTTTTCAAGCCATAATCCTGCGTCACGGCGCCCCTCTTGTCCATCTGAGCGACCATGGAACAACATTTCTTTCACAACTGGTAGGCGAAGTGCTCCGAGCCTCTGGCACAACTCACAAGACTACTTCAGGTTCAAATCCTCAGACCAACGGCCTGACTGAGCGGTTTCATCGCACGCTTTCTGACATGATAGCCGCCTATAGTCAACCATATCACAGAAACTTGGACGCAATTTTGCCATTCGCCACCTTCGCGTATAACACCACCGTTCAACGCACAACCGGCTACTCGCAATTCTACCTTGTTTATGGCCGCTCGCCCAGTTCCTTTCTCGACGTCTTTTTTTTTTTTCTGTCCCTGACAGTTCATCTCCATCTTCCTGCGAAGAATATGTTTCCCGCCTTGACCATTGTCGCCAGCGTGCCCGCTTCATCACCGCAGCCAGACAACAGGATCGCAAGGATAATTATGACGCATCTCATTGCGTAGTTTTGTACCAGCCCGGCGATGAAGTACTGCTATGGACACCAGTTCGCCCTCCTGGGTTGTGCGAGAAGTTTCAGTCCCGCTTTATTGGCCCATACACGGTCCTGGAAATGACTTCTCCCGTTAATTATCCTGTCACCCCTGTTGTTTCTTCAACTGACCGCCGTTGCCGCTCTACCGAAGTGGTCCAGGTTTCTCGTATGAAGCCCTTCACCCTTACCTCTAGTTCTCCGTACCTCTAGGCTGCGGCCAATATGGCAGCTCTCGCGCGGGAGAAATTAGTGTGGGCATTTATTGTGCACTTCTTCATCATCTGTACATTATCATCATCATGTGTGCGCTCTTTTCTCCATCGTGTGGGTAGTCGCATCAGCATAGTTGACTGGGCCGAGGGTCCTTTGCTGCGCGTCTCAGACTCAATAAAGGTCGGCCCTGCACTGTAACGTCACAATATATATATATATATATATATATATATATATATCCTCCTTGCGGGGCCCACGCCTGATCCGTTTAGATTCTACAATTTCAGCAAGCAATCGCGCCCCCCACGGCATGTGATATTTCCTGATATTTTTTCCCCCATGTATGCGGGTTGCATTTTTGCAGGCATGCCAGGCCGACTCAACTGACCTCCACCTCGAGATGGCAGTCATCGGCTTAAACAAAGCGGAGTCAATCACGTTATTTGGCAAAAAGATATTCCAGTCCCACGACACGCTGCACTACATGACAGAGAAGGTGACTCATTACGCTGTAGGAAACCTACTTCGTATGTTACTGATGATTTCAAGTGATAGTATCAGTTGAAAGCACGGTAATGATGCCACGTGAGACCTGCCTCATAGTCACCTGCCTTTAGGTCGACTGTAGTTTGCGGGCAGAGGCTTGCGGCAGTTAGGAAAGAGTATACGAAAGCATCTGATGCCAAGGTCTCTGCTGATAACATACAAAAATACCGCGTTCATTTTGTTTCACAGGTCAGCGGTAGACCTGCATGACTGCCTCACCAACACAGGCTATAGTCATTTCTAAGTGTGACTGTTGGTGGGAGAAGAAAATGTAACATACTTTAAAGAAACACCATTTAGCTAAAAAACTAGAAAATAAGATTTCACGGTTTTAAACACTCAGATAACATTTAAAGTTGGCTTCCTAACAAGACACACTAACAAAAAATTTATTTCCTAACATATGTTGCTTGTTCTATAGAGTGGTTCATACATTAAATCACTTAGAACAGTGCACGACGATTAAAACAAACGGAGGAATCGTAAGTTCCATTTTCTTCATTTGCTCTTGATGACATGCTTTTCTTCTTGAATATATTAATCGTGCATATGGCAATAAACAGGCGGCGATTGACTTCCTATCGCTTGTTATGTTATGACGTATTTGCGAAGGGCTGAGTCACCAATAGCGCGTTTGTTCAAGCGCAACAAATTGAGAGTCACGGGAACTACAGCCTGGCTGCAAGTGTGTGCGCTAAGCCTACGCCCACCGATTTCGTTTCCCCAGGCCAAGATCATCATGGAGAGGCCTGACACACGCGTCAACCTTTCGTGGTTCCTCTGGGACGTGCACCTGACGGACACCACGGGGACATGCCTCACCGGGGGACCTTTCGAACGGGTCAAAGGATTCAGGGACTTCTTTTATCGGCAGGCTCAAATGCCCAAGGGATAGTGTTGCACGGTTGGCTGCGCGGCTGCAGGGGAAACACGCTGTAGCGCACCGGCTACTGTTTCTTTCGTTTGTTGTCTTCCTCTGATAGCGCATTTCTGTGGCACTCACGTGTATCCTTAGTACACCGCAGACCACGCAGTAACAAAAGAAATAAGTGAAATGGAGCGCGCTGTCAGAATGACGTGGTCTGAGCGGTTTCCTATTATAGCAGATGCTTTGTACAAGCTACTTGTAACGATTATGTTGCATTCCCACTTTGGTATTGAACGATTAAAAATAAAATTCAGTAATCCCTTTTCTTTTGCATTGCTTGCTTGCTTGCTTTTTTTTCGCGGAAATAAACAATTAAAGTAATGTGTGGAGCCCATTGAAGATGACTTAATTCAACAGCTTTGCGTCGCATTACCTCGCTACGCAAAACGAGTACACGCTGACGCTCGGTTTCTTGCGTAATCTACGCTTAAGATTTTGAGGTATTACGGGACAGAACCTTGATGCTTATAATACAGATCGTAGAGGAGTGGACAGAGCCTCTAGAATTATTTTGACTGAAACCGAATCCGAAACTGGATTCACGCACTGGGCGTTCATATGCCGGAGTACCAGGCAGATGAACCACATGCAGTCCTGCATGTGGGGAAAACGTCCCGAACCTCCTGGCCTATTAGGAGACACTGTTATAGCCAGAGGTGGGCACATTCGCCAGCACGACAGCCGGCATCTATGTACCTGAGGGAGCCCGGCCTCGTTTTTTTTTCAAGTCTCGCCCACTGCCCTTCACCCTGAAGGATGGAGTCACCCAGGAGCTGCAACGGTTACAGCGAGAAGGAATCCTGATGCCCGCCAAGACGTCTGAGTGGGCTGCTGCCATCATTCCACTCCTCACGTGAGACGGCACTGAGTATCTGAGGGGATTTCAGGGTTACCGCCAATACTGTCGCTATCGTCGAGAAGTATATGCTGCTCCGGATTGAAGATGTCTTATCGATGTTGTTTGGGGGACAGAAGTACACCAAGCTCGAATTCAGAGACGCTTACCAGCAGTTGGCGCTCCAGGAGGCCTTCCGGAAGTATGTCACGATATCGACAGCTTTTGGGCTCTTCCAGTACGCGCGCTTAGCGTTGGACTTGGCCTCAGCACCAGCCATTTTAACGCGAAAGCGTTAAGGAGCTCGTGTCGCAGAAAAGCCAGTGTCGTCGGCGTCGGCGGCGTTGACCGTGAGCGAAAAATGGCGGAAGGCAATTCATAAATAAAAACTTGCAACGTGGACTGGGTGGGAATCGAACCAGGGTCTCTGGAGTGTGAGACGGAGACGCTATTACTCAGCCATGAGTTCGATGGGACAAAAGCGCGTCTAGTGAATTCGGTGTTGCGTTAGAAACGTGCCGCAGAAAGTTATACTGCGGTGTATATCGGTAATTATGAGCACGTAAATTACAGAAGTGGCAGTTAAACGAGTAGCGAAGTACGTTTCCGCTTCATTTCTTCTGCGCTTGGCGCACACGCAGATACATTTTGCGGCAAACACAGAAGACCCCTTCCTCGCAATATACGGCGCTGCCCCGACAGGTGACGCGCCACTCGCCCGCTTCTCCCCTTCGTCTCGTTTGAGCGCATTGGGGCCGTGCGGGGACCGGTGCGAGGATCCCCAATACACTTGCGTTTAGTAAGTTTTCTCGCTCTCTCCTCTTCCAACTTCCAGCGTGCGTCATTCGAACCCTCGTGTTTAGGTGACGCGGCTCCTGTTTCCGCTCACAGCGCGATTCCTAGGTGCAGCGTCCGATGCGGGACGCCTCTGACGTGATCGCTGCGCCGTAGCGCGTCTGGTGGGAAAGCGCCCCCTGAGATGTGTGCCGTGCTGCTGACGAAGAGTCATGCCTCTGCGTGGTGCTCCCAAGCGAGACAGAGGACGATCCCATCGAGGCGTTAGGCCCATGATCACGTCCGCCTTCATGGCGCGTTGCGGCCCGGCTGTCTGTGCCGATCACGACGTTTGGTTCGCGTAGATCGTTTCTCCCTCTGCGACACCGAGTTGTTTGGTTCGTTCCGCTTGCTCAGGCGCACGTTTCGTTGCCGCGCCGAACGCTGCGTTGCTCGGCGCTCACCGCGTGTCTTTGTTTGACTCAGGAGCATGCCGAGTCAATGAGTGGGCGGTGCGAACGGGGTGCGATAGCGCTATCGCGTTCCACTCTTGAAGGCGAAGCTTAAGCGTCTTTCAGCCTCTTCAGGGGCATGAGATACGGGGCGGTGTACTTGGACGGCATCCTGGTTACCGGCACCGACGACGGACACCACAGTGGCAGAACCTGCACAACGTCCTCGCACGACTGCAGGACGCCGGTCTCAAGTTCAAGCTGGAAAAGTGCGTTTTCCAGGCCCCGAGGGTTGACTACGTGGTTCGTGTCATTTCCGACGCCTGCCTGACCCCCCCCCCCCCCCCCCATAAAGTTAATGCTGGGCTCAACGTGCCTAAGTCCCACAGCAAGAAAGAGCTTCAGAGCTACCTAGGCCTCGTCAACTTCTACTGAAGTTTCCTGCCGACCCTGTCGGCGCATCTGCAGCCGCTCTATCTTCTGCATCGAGATGGTCAGCAGTGGGTCTGGAAGAAGGAGCAGGACGTGGCCCTCCAGCGCAGTAAGGGACTAATCACCAAGGCACCAGTGCTGGTACATTTCAATCCGGGCCAAGCCTGTCGTTTTTACCGTAGGTGCGTCGCCGTGCGGCGTGGGAGCCTCCTGGGGCACCGGGACAAGGAAGGCCAGGAACGCTCTTGTCGTTTGTTTCTCGTCGGCTTCATGCTGCAGAGCAACGTTACAGCCAGCTGGACAAGGAAGGTCTGGCGCTTATGTTTGGCGTCGATCGCTTTCTCCAGTATCTGTGAACTCAGAAATTTGAAGCAGTCAAGGACCACAAGCCGCTTTTGGGGCTGCTGTGGACTGACAAGGCGGTTCCAGTGTAGGCATCACCTCAGGTGGTACGCTGGCCCTTGAGGCCGGCGGCGCTCAGGGCATCAGCAGGTCCCTGTTGTTTCCCGTATAAGAACTGGGACCTGCTGATGCCCTGAGCCACCTGCCCGTACCACAGGTGCCTGCTGCTGTTGCAGAGCCTGCAGAAGTGTTCATGCCAGAGCCCGCGTACCTGGAGGCATTCTTCAGATCTGCAGTGTCGCAGGCGACCAGCCGGGACCGAGTCCTGTCCCAGGTGGTCAAGGTTTAGTCCCGAGTGCTGTTGGTGCAGCAGGCCTACCACCACAAGGCTTCCGAGCAGAGCGTTCAGCAAGGCTGCCTGCTATGGGATTTCAGGGTGGTGATCCCACAGACTGGGGTCTCGGGTCCTGCAGTTACTGCACGCGCGTCATCCTGGCCTATAAAAGAGAAAGATGGTGGCCCGTTCCCATGTTTGGTGGCCAGGATTGGACCAGGACATCGCTCACATAGAGCAGAGCTACACATATACACATATACGCTCCAAGAACTATGCCTTAAGGGCAAGTCTTTATCGCAATAAAAAAAAAAAAGGTTATGATTCTCCATATTTCCTGTCTCGCGCACAACGGGAATTTGACTGCAGTATACAGAGTTATGACCTGGTTGGTTGAAATGCTCGGGGACGGGTTTGGGAATATATTTAGCTGTGTCCGCTCGATGTCCGTTTAACCTGGCGTTGATTGATTGTCCCGTTCAACCGATATATTGTTACGGAAGGATAAAAGAAGAGAGGAAGAAGAATATCGTGAGAGGCTGGCTGCTGCGTGTCGTTGCTAGTCAGCCATCTTATCCCCATTGACTCCGCTTGTATAAACATTGTAAATACAGTCTGTCGATGCTCCCAACATCTCCGTGACGTATTGGTGGAGGTTCTGGGTACCACGGCCGGAAACGGAGCTCTGCAGTGGACGTCGCATCACCGCCCTCACCATGAATGACGGTGAGCACGCGGGATCAACGTCGTTGCCACCTCCAACGTCACCATCGCCAGCTACGTCGCTGTCTCCTTCGGTTGTGGTTGTGCAATTCAAGGATCCCGGTACTGTCTGCGGGACTGATGTCGCCGACGTTGAAGAGTGGGGGCCATGTACGAACGCGTGAGTGGAATGAACAGATGGCACCCTACGCTTATGCTAGCCAACCTGTTGGTCTACTAAGAGGCACGGCAAAGGTGGTGTTCGAAAACCATGAAGAGGAGCTGAGCAGCTAAGACCAATGCAAAGAGAAGTAAACAGAGTTGTTTGACAAACTACCCAGCCGTAATACTGCCGAAAAGCAGGAACTGGCCTCCCGCGCCCAATCCCGCACGGAGTCCTGTGTTTCGTACATACAGGACGTGCTGGCGCTTTGTCGTAAAGCAAATAACGACATGACAGATGCTGAGAAGGCAGCGCATCTGCTCAAGGGAATTGCTGACGACGCCTTTAATATGCTCATGTGCAAACGTTGCTCCACAGTTGATGCTATCATCAGAGAGTGCCGACAATTCGAGCAGACCAAAAGCCCACGCGTCCTGCACCCATTCGCCAGACTTCCCAATACTGCCGCAACGTCGAGGTGTGCAGATCAGCCCGCACAGCAGCATGCGTCGCCATCAGAGGACGTGGTGCGAATCGTTCGAAGTGAACTGGACTCGATGGCGCCCGCAGCTTTCTGTTCGCGCAGCCCTGATGCTACCCCTTCTTCAGTACCCATCGTACAAGCCATTGTTCACCAGGAACTTGAAAACATTGTTCTACATTCTGTCTGTGTTGTCACCAATCCCATCGCTAACGAAGGCTCTTCTACTATTTTCGCTCCACCCCGACGCTTCTCTCAGCGTTATCGCAACCCGACTGAGCAGAGAACTACGGACGACCAGCCGATATGTTTCACCTGTCGCCGCATTGGTCATGTCACCCGATATTGCTGCAACTCGTGGCCCTCAACACGTCACACGCCGACCAACCTGAGCCGTTTTGATGGAAACACCCGCACTGTTTCGCCCACCGCCGAGTCTAACAGCGCCGACAACTCTGCTCGGAACACGGGGTACAGCCTCTCACCATCGCCGCGCGGATACCAGTCTCGTTCACCGCAAACGCGACGCCTCATCTTCCCGTACACCACAGCCACATCGGCTTTCGTCCCCCGTGGCTTTCAGCCGCACCCTTTCGGAAGACTAAGAAATGCAGCCCTCGGAGGGGGTGCTGCATTGCCTACTACCGCAGCAAATCCTCTGTCTGTGCCCACAAGGAGAAGGGTAGTAGACGTTAAAATAGATAGCGTAGCTGTCCAAGCACTCGTTAACACTGGAGCCCATGTATCTGTAATGAGTGCTAGCCTACGTAGACGTTTAAAGAAGGTCCTCACCCCAGCAGCTGCCCGAGTGCTTCGTTTGGCCAACGGCGGCGTGCTGGTTGTTCTTGGAATGTATACTACGCGTTTAAGTATAGCCGGCCGCCCTACTTCTGTTCTCTTTGCTGTGATCGACAATTGCCCTCACGACGTTAGCCTTGGATTGGACATTTTATCCAATCATTCCGCTCTCATCAACTGCGCAACCGACGTTTTTCAGTTGGAACTACCTCAATTGGCTCATGCTCCGAGCATCGCTCCACGGCAATGTGTTCGCTTCAAGATGTACGTCTCTCACGCGAGGCAGTTATTGACGTCGCTTTGACCGCACAGCCACAGATTCCTGACGGTGATCATGTCCTTCGCCCCATCATCGACGTGCTTTTGAACCGGAACATTGCTCTTCCACATACGCAGGTTCCGTTTACTGATAACGGCGTCTTTCTTGCGCTTCTGAATTTCAGCCGGTGCCCTCAAGTGTTTCCAGCCGGCATGTTCTTGGCCAGCGTTTCTAATACTTCCGAATTTGACATTAAAGATCTGAATGCCAAGAGTGGTTTCTTAGTGCCAATTGAAGCTTCGCAGTGCCAAATGACTTCGCGAAGATGATTGCACCTGACCTGACCTCTGCACAGACCACGGACATACGTCTCCTCCTCGAATCATACCGTAACATCTTTGATTTCTGTGACAGGCCTTTATGACAAACATCTGTTGTTCACCACTGTATCAACACTGGAGGCATGAATCCTATGCGTTGGCGTCCCTATTGTGTATCACATGCTGAAGGTAGAGTCATTCAATCAGAAGTGGACGCAATGTTCCGCAAAGGGGTCATCGAACCATCAGCCAGTCCTTGGGCTTCGCCTGTCGTCCTTGTGAAAAAAAAAAGATGGTACCTGGCGTTTTTGCGTTCATTATCGCCATTTAAACAAGATCACTCGAAAAGACGTCTGCCCACTGCCACGCATCGATGACGCCTTGGAGTGCTTGCACCGGAGCTAAATACTTCTCGTGCATTGATCTTCGATCCGGCTACCGGCAGATATCAGTTGATGTTTCATACAGAAGGAACACACAAGTATATAAATTACATCGGAACTAGTGCAAGTATAGCTAGTTTTCATTTCGTGTGTGTAGCTATTTGCGGTGCTTTTAATTTTAACGTCACCTTGAAGGTTCTTGCATGTTTCGCACCTGGGGCGACAACATTCTCTTATCTTAGTGCACGCAAAAGTCAGCCAACATCATACCTCCGTAATAAAAGCATGTTGTCGGCACAGGTACAACACACTCAAGCATGTTGAATGTTTTTGTTGCGGTGGCAGCTAACCCTTGGTAGTACATCCTGGAATGCTTTTGTCAGACGCTCGTTGTTTGGAAGTATTGGCTGGTATTACCGCAGGATGCTGTTTATGTATGGGAGGGGAATTGTAACATTTTGTTATGGAGACTGGCGGTCTCTCAGATTCTATTGTACGTTTTTTTTTAAATAATGCCGACTACCTTTCTAACTTTGACGCAACGTCATGAGCCCGGTCGAGAGGAATTCGTGCATAGTTTCGCTCCACTAACGTTACTTTAAGTTCATTTAGGTGGTGGATATAATCGTTGTCTTCGCTACAGATTCGTCTTATTCGTTTCACTTGTCCGCAAATGTTCCTCGCTTGCAGTGACGCGGGTGATCACTGGCGTAGTCTAAACACTGCTGGCTATCCGTAGGGATCCGGTAAAGCGTCGTTCTCAGTTTAAAGCGTAAAAAAAAGTCCGTTGTACGTTTCGAGTAACACACCTGCAGAAACACCGTCCCTGCAGCCTTTGGCAGCTCTTTTCGTTTCTCGGAGCACATATCGAATCAGTGCAGCTTTCACGCGATCAGAGGTGCATCTTGTCATAATTTGCTGTTGTAAGTAAGACGTTTCTGTTTTCTCTTCCCCAGTCCAATCTCTCCAGTCTTCCCTACTCTGCCTTTCTTCATTTTTTCCGTATGTGAACTCGGTATCATATAAACTTCTGGGATACTGGTAGACACTCTGGATAAAGGCGGTGTGGTACTCTGGAAGACATTAAGACATAATTTACTTATTAGCATTACTTATAAATCCTGCCTATGCCGTTTTTCAATTTTTACACGTTTCAAAATAATACAAAAGTTGCGCGTAGTCGTTGCCTTCTTCATCATGATCATCATCATCATCGTCATCACCACCAACATCATCATCTTAGTTTATGTCTACTGCAAAAATACATACTCAAGAAGTCCTAAAGCATCATTTTCTTCCAACAGCTGACCCCATCCTATATCTCGAAGTTGCCTAAATTGTTGACCCCAGCTTCTCTTTCGTACTAGACAGCGATTCCCTTCTTTCAGCACCCATTCTGTAACATTAACCTAATAGCAATATTAATGTAAGAATGATGTAACTCTCCCTACACATAATGTGCCATGATGATGTACTCGATAATAAAGGAATTGACTCAGCCCCATTTACTCATTTATATTTCAATATTATTTGCAATATATACCTTCCTACCGTCGCTTGCTTCGCTTTCGCGAGTTTATCGGCACTCTTCCCTTTAACAGCCAACTATTTGGTCGACACTCTGTAGTGGGTAAACGCCATGGTTTGAATCCCCGAGCGTGGATGAGGCGATCGTCATCATCCTCTCGCGCTTCACGATAAGCGTGCGATTTGAATAAAAAAGGCATCCTAAAAAAGGGTCTATCCTAAACTGCATCAAAACCCTAGAAAACGACATGAATTCGGCAGGCACTTGCAAGCAGTCTTAATATGTACTTGCCCAAAATTCTTCAAACTTTCATCAGTTATCTGATAAAACGAAGCTTCGAAGTACTCGGATACATTAACTGCCAAGAAAAAAGAATTGAGATTGGTCAACTCTGCAAATTGGATTAATTAATTAAATAATTAATTAGATCCCCACAGTTGGTTCGTGCCATAAATTGAAGCTTCAGCTTCGTCACCGTCCCCAATTTATTTTATTTTATTTATTGAGTCATATTACCATCCGATTCGTGGCCTATCCCCCTCAGTGGGTTTGTGTCATTGCCTGAGGCTTCATCATCATCATCATCATGGTTGGCTCCCAGCGATCAAGAGAGAGACTTCTGCACCTCTGATTCCTCAAGAAATCCGAGAACATGGGTACGCTCGCAATCGTCTTCACGGCGGCCGTCGCTGTTGTGTAGAATTTTTTCTGCCCTATGTCGCGTAGAAAGGCGATCGCGATTCGAGGATGAACAGTAGCCGCGCTTAGCTTCCACGATCGCCGTTATGTGTTACAGAGGCGCCTATTCACCTCGTGCCAAGTCGTTATTGGGCTAGTGTCCTAACAAGTTCATTTAGTGACCAAAGACGCATACAAAGCTATTGTGCACCACGTTGCAGGACCAATGTCAGATATAGAAGGAGCTGCACAATTCGCTCAATTAATATTTTCTATACTTAACCTGAGTCAGAACGCTAGAAAACGACATTAGTTTGGCAGGCGCTGGCAAGGAGGTCTAATGGGTATTTCCCCAAATTTATTCAAAGTTTCATCATTGGACGTCATTCATTTTATTGTGCAAAATTTCATCAGTTATCTAGATAAGAGCTAGAAACGGGACTTCGAAATGCTCGAATGAGTTAACCACCAAGAAAAAGAATGAAATTAAGCCAACTCCACTAATTGTATTCATAATCGCGAACATTACTCCTTATTTAGAAGCTATCAACCTGCCCACACAATTGTCAAGCACAAGGCCAGTCCGATTTTTATTCCCCTACACTGAACGAAAATACGTTCAGCGTCCACCGGAGTCGCTGTGTGGCGCATTATTGCGGAGTAAGTAACACGTATAGCGCTCGACACTTCAAGTGCTGTAGAGATGTGCGCCACGAGCGTGCTTGGCCGACATTTTTTGTGAACGCTGTTAGCGTCCTGGTTTTATCGCACCGTTGTTTGCCTTCCGCTGAGTTGAGCAGAAGCATTGAGCCTCGCAACATATTTAGTGGCCGTTATCGGCGAACGCAAGCTATGGTACCATCGCATCCTCTGTTGGTCTTAGGCGTTGTTTTATGGCAATTTGCATTCAATGGGAACATATCGAAGAGTTCCCGGTTTGTCTGTCTATAGAGATTTTTCGCTTGTACGCTATTCCGGTAAATGGGAGCGGTTTGGGCGGATTACCGGATGGTCGGGGCGTAAACGTGAGCGGTGAAGCCGCCTGGTGTTGTAGAGCTCAACCAGGCAAACGCATAGCTAAAACTGCAGTAACTCACCATATCCTGCTTCGCCACTCGTGCAAATTTTTGGCAGCGGCGTAATTGTGAACAAGATTACGCCACTGTCGAAAATTTACGCCAGCAGCTAAGCAGAATATAGTAATTAGCTCTGTGTTTGTGTGGTTGAGCTTTGCGCCACCAGCTGGCGCCACCAATCTGGCCGTTCACGTTGACGCCCCCGCTAAACCGGAAAACCGCCCGCGCTTGCCCGAATACCGGACACGCTAAAGGTCTCTAATCTCTGTGCGCATAATCTCTTTCACGCCAACGTTGTTCGCTGGATAGTTCATGGTCTCATGAGCAGATCAAAGGGCTGTTGTGCAGGGGAAACCAGTCTGGACACTAACCGACGCACACACTTGGGTCACTAAACATGTGCTGCTCTTCAATAAACCTATTTGATGCCAAATTGGGTCCCCGGGTATGTACCACTGCGCGTGTGCCACTCTTCAACGACAGACTTCTTTTTTTAAATTTTTTTCCAGTGCTAGTTCCAATCGAACCCCGGTCTTACATACTCAGAAAATTTCATCTGAGCATAAACGCAAACGCCCTGGGCGAACTTTCATGGCAGCTTGAGTCCAGTTGAATGCGAATCCAGTCGCATACACGCCTCGTACGAGAGGCATTGCGGCGGTGGCAGTGTGGTGTGCCGCTGCACTGGTTTCATGTTAATCGCATTAGCGTCGACATTCACCTTGAGATGGTTCCTGCCGGGAGGTTTACAGCTGTTGATGGGCTCAAGCGTTCAACTCCAGACTTCGAACGGTGCTCTAAGCCGATGATGTAGTCATTGCGGGACGGGAAGCAAGCACTCAACGTATGTAGACCTGTGCTATTTTGTGGAATACTAGAGATCGTGCAGAAATCCTATCAGGCGGCGTGAACATAGCTCACCGCAGAAAGAAGTACTCGCGCATCCAAATTTAGAGTGCGAGGCACTTGATCTTAGCTGTCTACTAATTACGAGATTACCGTTCGTAACGTTTACATGACCAGCTTTAGCTAAGTGTAATGCATTCGTTTTCTGAACACAACGAGTACGGTCCCAATCACAGGGGAGGATTTATTTGATCTTGATAAATTTTGTTTACGTGATTAGGCAGAATCAAGTACACGCGGAAAGCATGAAAAATGCATCAAATATTTCTTTTCTATTTTGTTTACATTTTCTTTTGCTCAGTGCATGTTCCCGGTCGCCGCACTGTTCACGCCCTCTTAGAGCATTTTCTAACGTTCTGCGCTCTTCGTGCAAACGTCTCATAACGGAGTGCTGCAATTTGCCTGCTTACAACAGCCAGTACGTCTGATTGGTAGAAAATCAGCCTAAATCAGTAGCTGTTAAAATGCGCCATCTTGACATTGCCGTATGCGCAACCGACCACGTTTTCAAATAATTTCATTCACGATGTTGCAACTCCCAAGGCTATTTCATGGCTAATAGCGTCGACACACACAGATGACACATCGCCAGCACAAAGGCTTGCAGAACCGTTTTGTATTATATGAAAAAGAAAAGAAAGGAGGTTTCCATACCTGTGAATCAACATTTGCTACTCTAAGAACTGCGTTCAAGTCACCTTTACTTACATCCCCCCAAGCTATTTGTGAGAGAACCTACCAAGCCGCATTAGATACCTGTCGGGAGGATGCTCACTGAGAGCTAAGCATTTGAGCGATCCCTTCAATAAGCTGAAAAGGGCCAACGGGTAAACGCTTTCAGGTCTCTTAAGGTCTATTCAATAAAAAAAGAGTATGGCAGATTTCGCTCGTTCCTACAAGGCTCAAAACCGGCCTACAGCCATGCGGATTCTTCTCGAGGTTGTAGCTAGAGAGAGAGATAGTCTGCCCCAGCCGAACGTGTAGCTGCTCGCAGAGCAATCTCAGTGGCCACGGGGTCAAGATTCTGTCGGTCCGCGGTTGTACTCTCAGCTCGAAGGTGAGAGCGCGCTGAGAACCCTCCGAGCTGGAGTACGGCCATCTTAATGAACCAGCCGAATGTGTTTCAGGCGCTCGGTTTGGACAAGCGAAATGTAAACCGCACCACGAAAGCGCTCGTGAGTTACCGAAACCGACCATTGCGCCATCTTTACTGCAGAGCGGCCGCCGCGGCGAAGGTCTTTGCCTTCAATGAGCCGCTTTCTGAGGATTGCTGATGCTGTTTACTGAAACAGCTGGTGCCACTTGTACTAACGCTTTATTCGTACTTCCAGCCTATTTTCCAGGACCGGAGCACCCCGAGACCTCGGCGTACCCCGAAGCCTCGGTGTACCCGGATGTCGCAGCGCACCCGGATGTCTCGGCGTACCCGGAGTACTATGAGTTTGGCAGCCAGTACGGTAAGCCCGAAGTTAGAAGTGCGGAGAATCAGAGGCCACATTTACACTTCTTCATTCCTGAGTGCCCTTTGCCATTAGCCATACGCCCTACGCCAATAATATGTCGAGCATCAGGACCGGCTTGAACGGTTTGTGGATCGGCATCAGAAATGTTTGTTAATGCGATCCCAGGTCCCGAAATCACAGCGAGCCAACTCATCCCTTAAAACCCTTCACCTCTTAAGCGGAAATCACACCGACGCTCGCTCGATTCGGCCCGCTAGTGCTTCCACAAACCAGACGACCGCTTTTTTCTGCTCGGCAAACCGACTCGAGCCGACTAAATTGAGTCTGTCTAAAAGTAGCCACTTACGTGATAGACGCTTTTAGGTCGCTTCATGTTAGCCTTCAATGAGCAGTTGAATGTGAAATAGTTGCGTATGTCTTAGCGGAGTTTGTTTAGTGAAAATTTCTGCGCGCAGTTCGATAAAGTCGACGGCGGACAACAAACTGCTCAATTGCAATTCACGTCTCAGTAGTTTCGTTATTTACGCACACGTGCGGATATTACTCCCTATCTAAAAGTTGACAATACGGATAGCCTATTGACAAACATAACGTCAATATGTTGCGGATGGGTATAATTTTAGAATTTTGGTGCAGAAAAAAAAACAAGACATCCTCTACTGAAGCTAAACACGCATCCTTCCGCAGTGAGTTTGTTGCACATGCTTCGCTTCCTTTTTTTACCACAGGTGCTTCAGAATTTTCTGGGCATTCCACAAGTAAGGTTCTTTCCATATATGATTATGCATATTGAATTTTGCAAAGGTCACTGTACATTGGCGGATTGCTACACTCAGTTAATCGCAAAAACGGTGTAGAAAAGCTGTAATGACCGAAACAAGGCTCTCAAGTCATTTACTTCGACAGCAGCATCCTTTTTCAGTAAACCCCAACATCTTATTTGTTTGTTTGTTTTTATTGCCGGCTTCTCTGTCAAATATTTTCGTCTGCCCACTACGGGGAACTGGAAGAGACACGAGTGGTTAGGGTGCTCTTTTTTTCGGTGGTGAAGGGTGCAGTTGCATAAAAGCCTATACTTCAAAGCAACAATAAAGAAAACAATATTTATTCTAATACTTTAGAGGTAACTAGAACTTGTGATGATACAGAAAGGGTAGTGTGGAATAGATGAGTTCTGAACTTTTCTTCTTTGTGATTTATGCGAAACTCCTTGCTGTATGATGTAGTAACAAAGGTCACGAAAATCTAAATGCGTACGTGGACAGACTTTTGCATTTGGAGACTCCACTTGTCTAAACAGGCTATAAACGTTTATATAGATACATAGATTCAGCTCACGCTTTATTTTTATCCATAAGATTGTCCAAATGTTTAGGCTAACCTTTTTTTTCGTTCTCGTGAAAGATTTCATAATTTATATATTCATTCCTCCCTTCAGAATGCGTCGGATAGCGTCAAAATGGAACCACCTATACATTTAATTCGAATAGTATTGATACATAGTGCGATTTTGTTCTGTTGTTGTCGTATATGAAACGGTCAGACTTATTTGTTTACTTCTTGCAGTAGGGCAGCGCCCAAGCGCTACATGCTTGACATTTCTGTACCATGGTTTTTCAATGGACCTCAAAATTTGAAGTCTGCTTGCACAATTTTTTTTATCGAGTATTTGTGTAAATCAGAATTAAGGCCGCAGGGATGAGGCATTTACTCTCTTAAAGGATTCATGTTTTCAATGCACGATGAATCACTTTGAATGTCCCGTCTGGAACATTCAAATAGACTCCGAGGCCAGAACTTCTACAAGCGATGGCAGGAGTGAAATGACGCAGTGCCACGTACAAGATTTGGACGATTTCATTTTTCTCTGTACATGCGCAGTACTACTACACGGGCACTTGGCGCCGCTGAATAGTGCGAACTACTGTGTAAACTATGTGAGGCGTTTTTGTTGCGATGTCTTGGTTGGCATGGGCGTTGTCCAGGCTTTCGACGTTGCTTTCAACCAACAACCGTATTCTCGGCGCATCCTCTCTTCTGGGTATGTGCCATGTTGGAGGCTTATCGTTACGATTGTCAAGTACGCGTCTTTGTACCGCGGAATGCTGGTTTACGAGCTTCGCAACGAAGAATATCTCGCAAATACACCGCGATCTTCTCAAGAAGAATTTCTATGCGATGCACGTAATGCAATCTGCGTCGAGTACACTATTGCTCGTTATGACCTCCGAAATACACGCAAAAGATGCCACAGCTCTCAGAATACGTGTGAAGCACTGTGCCTTGCCCTAATTGCCAAACTCTGCTGTTGGGCGACAGCTCTGTGGTTAGCATGATCATCTCCCAGACACGTATTCCTTCACTGGCTTTGTCCGAAATCCCAGTGGGCCTGGTCGTGGCGAAGTTTTGTTTTTCTTCACGCTGTGGGCAATGTCCATGCATGGGATGACGAGGTTGCTCGACGGCGACAAAAATAAAAAGAAACGTCTTCATTATTGTCGTGGATGTTGTCGTCGGTTTAACAGAAAGGACGGACAATGCAAATCCAGTTCTGAACTCCTAACTGCTCTGGCTGTAAAATGCCGTGCATACATACAGACATAAATCAATGCCGACATAACGAAAGAAACAAGATAAAATAATAAAGAACAAAACGTAGATTGGCCATGATTGTAGCAAGTATAGTGTGATAGTGTAGACACTAGCTAAACCGGCGCAAGCAACTAGCAGAACACAACTGTCTCTTAATAGAGACCATTGCAGTACGCCTGATGAAAAGAAAGACTATATAACAGGAATAAGGAAAGGGCAAAAGGAAACAGGAAAGGAAAGGTAAGGCAAAGGAAAGAAAGAATAGCACTGTTACCGTTCAAATAAGCCAGGAATATTTCAATTTTGCCTTCATGGGTCTAGCAGATGAATTTATTTATAGCAGCAATGAGAAGTATTTTGAGGACTCTGGGTATGCTATAAGGATTCTCTAGGAAAGGTAAGCACCAATGTGCCGCTGCAGATAACCATACCCCAGTAAACAAGAGTACAGCACAGTTATATCCTCACTCTTCCTTTTTTCCGAAGGTTATTTCTTTGTCAATAAGACGTTTTCCCGGGGCGATCGCAATCGCAAAAAGTGAGCTAGCCTGACAGAGCTTACCGTAAAGACGTTCATGTTTAACGTTACCGGATATTGTTTCTTCATTTAGTACCCTTCCTTCGAGGCGTCATACCATGACATTCTCCTGGTAGATTATAGAACTAGCCTCTGATGTTGTTATATGAACTGTCTTGAATGCATAGGGCAGGGAAGTAAGCCTCATAACAAAGGTTTTCATCCCGTATGTGAACTCGCGTAAAGGCGCCAAATTAATTGGACTTTTGGTCTTTCCTTCCAGCCAAATCTGAGCAAGTTCGCAGCTCCATTCTTTAACGCCATACCGATGTTAGTCACGACAACAAGATTGCGAGCGAAAGTGCTGTGAAATCCCCGTTTAGAACTGCTTCGCTGCAAATGCCAGCGGCGACCAACGCGGCTTGTAGCATATTCATTGTTTGTTGAATAGTGGCTGAACAGATTTTGTTACAACAGATTCGGAAAAGTTCTGGCCAGCCCATTTTCTGGAACAACTTGTTAGAGGCTGAGTCGGTAATATGCAAAACATCGCTGATTATCGCAATTTTAGCTAGAACTGGCCGAAGTATTTTTTTGCTGATAACTATTGCTTCTCTTTAGCTTGACCTTTTTTTTCGAATCACCGGCCCACTGAGGTTAGCTCCATCAAATCATCAGGCCACAACGGCATTGCGTCAGATTCCTGTTGACGTCACGATAAAATCAGCGCCGTCTTGGGAAGGATGCGGCATCAGCACGTAATGGAGAAAGGCAAAAAAAAAAAAAGAGACGTCACAGGGCTTACACTCAGGCATAAATTTCTCCTTCACGTCGCCACGGTTTAAGAACGTAATTCTGAACGTCGTGGACGCTTTCGACGACATTGAATTATCAATCTATAACCTACTGTAATAGCGACGACAAACGTCAACACAGAATACGCAAGAAATAAAATACAAATTTATCTACAGTTGCAGTAACCGAAGAAGAGGCTACTAAAAGCTGCTACATTCAGTAGCTGGATGCAATTACTGACCCCCACCCCCTTACGAGGTATATGTATTCACGCGTTATTTTCACTCCGTTTCCTTATAGCTTCCGGTATGTGACGTGTAATCAGACAATGGTGACAGGTGTAAAATCGTTGCACGAGGTGCACGTGACACCTAGCTCCCTCTCTCGGTGGGAGTCTGCTCGGTGCGGCATCTATAAACGCGCACCACCATTTAAAAAAAAATTGTATCTCTCCAAAACAGGCGGTTACCAGCAAGCGTTTGACTGATATTCGACAAAAAGTAGAAGAAAAAGGATATTTGGGTAAATCTTCGAAATGCTTCAGCTTTGTGGCTATAAAGCTGTAGCTTCTTGAGAACTTCAGTCATGTCACTGAGGTCGCATTGCGCCGGACGGACGCGCGACAACAGCGGCCGCCAGGCGTCTCACCCGCTTCATGTTCCGCATTCATGGGAATGGGCGAAAGGGAACCGCTTAGCAGCAAAATCTAAGACGGACTGAAGAACAACATACAACAACGGTCTGCTGCGACCTTCCAGAATGAGAGCTCAATCTTAAGCGAGATTCTCTCGAGCTGTTGCATTGAAATCTTAGTCGCCAGAAATTAAACCTCATGCATTCAAACGCAGCCTGCATATGACTCGCTCGTTTGAAGCTTTCTGCCTATATAAGATATGCTTTCGAGCACTTTCTTAAGGAACTTTTTACAAAGGTGGTATTTCATGTACGCGAATTTGACTTCGCATACAAATTTTCCCTTGTGTCTCCTCCCCCCTCCCCTTGCTTATATGATAACTTTGATCTCGGTGGTATTTATAGTTCTTCCAGGGCAGCGGGCTTAATTGTGCGCTATTTGTAAAACGCACCTATAGAACTCCGGGGACGCTTGTATTAGCAGCTTACTTCAAAGGCTACAATTTCCGTACAACATTGCCTATGCATCACATACAACCTTGCCCGTGGTTTCACCAAAAGTAAACGAGGCGCGCTGTTTAGTTTACGGATTCCACCGGGGATAACGTCTGCAAGTCTCGTACACCGCATGAAAACAGGTAAAAATAACAAGAACAGCGTTAAGTAATTATTTTCAGCGCTTCTTATCAGGCCATATACGGTACTTTACCAGCGCATTAAACGGAGCATTCTCTCCATTTTCATCAAATGCAAACTCGATGTGACGTAAATCTTTATCGGGACATTGGGAAGCTTTGCGGATAACGGCAGTAGGACACTTCTAAACAGTTGCCTATTAAATACTTCGCCACAGCGATAAATAACTGACACTGTGGACACTTAGCGCAGTCATCGCCCGTAAATTGCCCCAAGTTTCAGTAAAACAAAAAAAGTTCAATTTTTGGCGCGTTGAGTTCTTCCGGGGATCTGGCAGACTCCCTGGGCGGTTCGTAATGAGCACTAGTAAATTTTTCAACGAAGAGAGTAATTACCCTTCACACTTCGACCCTTCAGTGCACGTTACCGATAACGTGACTCTCGTTCTATACAAATCCACAATCTCTACCTGCTTTGGTTCTCTAAGGGCAGCACGGAAACTGATTAACTGTCTTATATCACGCACACAAAGAGACAGACAACGGCGGCTAACCAAATTTTCTTTCAGCACTAATCGACCCACACGCCTTAAAATTTCCGTGCATATCGCCCCTAGCATACGCCATATAGCCTCCAAATGATTGACCTGCGCATACGAAATTGAAAGCGTGTGCATGAAGTGTGGCCTTGGCTCCTTTGCTGAAACGTTTCTTCAACGAGGGCTCAAAAGCGTTGTGTGGTGGCAATGTTGAAAATTGACGTATCATGTATGGGCAACGTTCTCAAGTTTGTTGTAATTACAGGTTACCGAAATTTCTAATGCCGCGGCTCCCAAGAAAGAGCTCCGCTGGAAATTGGGCTGTCTTCAATCAATCAATCAATCAATCAATCAATCAATCAATCAATCAATCAATCAATCAATCAATCAATCAATCAATCAATCAATCAATCAATCAATTAATTAATTAATTAATTAATTAATTAATTAATTAATTAATTAATTAATTAATTATTACCAATCAATCAGTTTATTTCCCTTTCAAAGAGCGCAGGGCTTTGGAGCGTTTGACAAGGCTTCCTAGCCCCTGTATCGTTCTGCCGCACAGTAAATTATCTAGCAGCACACCTCTGCCTCTGTGTACCGAACATATTAAAACAAAAACAAGAAAAGAAAAACATACGTGTCCATGCAAATTTATTACATATCTAAATGAACACAAAAAACACAAGCGTAATAGTTCATCTACAAAACAAAATTAGATACAACAGAAATAGAAAGAAACATCTTCGGATATACGCAATCTATATTTCAAATACCCGAAGTTCAGTCCTGCTGCATGAAGTAACATCAATACCATGCTGCGCTATATTATTGGAAACAGAGGGCAGTGTAATTCTTAAAATTGTGGTACCGGAGTCAGCGCGAGTTGTTCTCTCCAACTTTTTCATGTGCCGCACAATATATATTGAAATCCATCAGCTAATTCTGCTACATCACTCATGATTGAAATATTATTTATTACATTGTGTCGTAAAACTTGCCGATATTTATAGAAATTAGCAACCTTTAGAACATAAGCTATTCGGTAGAGCAGCAAATTGCTCGTGCTAAGTTCAGATTGCGCGTAACGCTTTTGTTTTCGATGAGCTTTGCTGCCTTTTTTTATTGATTTTAACGCGTGTTAGATCCGTCCACAATTGTGACTTGGAATGGCAATAATTATTTGCCATCCTTGCAAATAGCTCAGCTATTCTAGCTCAGCTATTTTCGATTGCAGCAAGCTGCCAGGAGCGTGCTGGTATCAAGTTTCAAGGTGGGAAACGTTTTTTGGCTACTTTAGAAAGCGCTTCCGCCCGAGCAACGCCGACGCCGCGCTCAGACGCTGGGCACGCCTGGAGGCAAGCCTAGGCGAGCTACCGCCCGCCAGGCCTAACAATACCCAAGCCCTAAGAATCACTTTTTGCCAAGCATGGACGTCCAGGTCGAAGGAGAGGAGATGTGTCCCTAGGAATTCGGTGAAGATGCCGGCTGGTGCATGATCGGCTCCAAAAGCCGGTCCGGCCCCAGCGCATCGCGGGATAGACCTAAGAACGAAGCCTACTCCCGCACCGGCGAGGGAGACGGTCGACAACCGCCACGACGCTCACGGAACGTAAAACAACAAATACTCAAGGCCAGCAGAATGCCGGCTCTCCCGAGGAACGACATCAAGATCGTCGTTAGACCCAGGGGCGGCCTCAACACCGCAACGATCGGCGCAGTCAGGATCGCGTCAGCTATATACCGGGCTGCAGGAGTGTCCGATCAAGACGCCAGCGAAGACACCGTCTGCCCCAGCACCCACCAAAATATCGTCGTTATCAGCACACCCAGCAGCACCAACGCAGAAAAATACAGGAAGCTCGAGGTCATCAGGATCGGCGACCGCCAATACGAGGTCAACGCGTATGAAACGGCGCCCGATCATACGGCCAAGGGGGTCATCCGAGGCATACCTCTCGAAGAAGACTCCAGGACAATTAACTCCAAGATCGTGAACGACAGGAACCCGACAGCCCTGGCAGCCAAGCGTCTTAGCAACACGATCACAGTCATCATCGCCTTCGAAGGCCTAAAAGTGCCCACTCTCGTCAGGTACGGAGGCACTCTGCTTCGCTGTTCGCTGTACAGGAAGCAGGTCGACATCTGTCACCAATGCGGTAGACTGGGGCACCGTATGGACGTCGGCCCAAATCCCCAGGACAAGATCTGCAGGGGCTGCGGGGCCAAGAACCCAGACCCCAATCACCAGTGCAAGCCAAACTGCCGCTTATGCGGAGGGAAACACCCTACGGCAGACAAATCCTGCCGAGCAAAGTTCAAGACCCCGTATATAGTCAAGAAACGAAGATGGGAAAGGAAAAGAGCCGAAGCGGAAGCAGAACTCGAGGCGGTCAAGGAATCCGGAGAAGATCAAGCCCCCGCCCTGCAAAAGCCAAGATCCAGATCCAGAGGCCGGGCCAGGTCCAGATCGACGTCGGCTACCGGGACCCCTCGTTCCCGCCAGCACTGCCAGTCGAGGAGCAGAGCTCGCAGTCGCACCCCAGGACCGGGCCGAGCGAGGTCCAGATCCATCCAGGCCCTCCCAGAAAAGGTGAGCTGGGCAGACGCGGTCAAGGGTGCGCCGAGGCGCGGGGTCTACGGAGTAACTGCCTCAGAACCGCAAGTCACAAAGAACATAGACAATGAGATTATTGCAGAAATAAAACGTGAGAACGCCATGCTCAGGAGCCTTGTACAACAGCTAACCCAAGAGGTACGCGAACTGAGAAAGGTCGCGCCTCCCGCGCAAATCCCCAGACCCACTCCCGTCAGTACTCCTGCTCCGAGCAACAATGGCGAGGAACAGGACAAAGCAACCCCACCCGCGACAAAGCGAGCCGTACAAAGCCAAGACACCAGCCGCGCCGAACAGGCGAGATCAGAAATAAAAGCCATGCTTACCGAACTACAAAGTGCAATCGGCAATGTGTCTTCTGCCATATCCGGCCTCACAGCCAGGGTGGTCAAGCTCGAAGAATGTGCGATGTGGGCACCGTCTCTGTCGCAATCACCACAGCCAAACATGGGAAATCATAATATAAATCCCGTAATCTCAGACGTTCCCATGTTGGCACCGCCCCATGTTGGCACCGCCCCCCGTGCACCGCTCCAGTTTTTCAACAGCTTCTTCTTCAAGACTCCAGGATGGCCAGACACGATAAAGAGTTATTGGTCTGGCAGTGGAACTGCAGAGGTATAGCCGGGAAAAAACCTGTCCTACAACAATACGTAAGAAACATCCAACCCAAACCCGATGTGATAATGCTACAAGAAACCGTGGGCGCGTCGGCCAACATCCCGGGCTACCACGCCCTCGTCCCTAAATTCCAAAACGATAGGGGCATCGCCACACTAATCAGAAAGGGTCTAGTACCCATTGAACATGAGATTAAAGGGCCGCAGGCCGAGCATATAATGATAGAAATTATTCCTAACAGAACGCAAAAGAATAGCATCTTCATATTGAACATATACAGTAGCCCATCGAAAAGACGGCAGCGTTTTCTCTCCCTCCTCAAAAAGGCAGCCGAGCTCGTCGGCCAGAACCCGCGAATAGTGGGTGGGGACTTCAACGCGCCGTGCCATGCCTGGGGATACGGCCACACCACAACCAAGGGCAAACAGTTATGGCAGGAATCGCAAGACTTGGAATACACGCTCATCACGGATTCCAGCGCCCCAACGCGTATGGGCAATTCGGTTGCAAGAGATACCACACCAGACATAACAATGGTCAAAAACATCGAGAGGGCTACCTGGAGAAACACCCTAGAAGACCTAGGTAGCGACCACATGATCATCGAGATCACGATCCCCCGAGCGGGAACCACCCTCCCAGTCAAAAGCTTCAAATGGACAGACTGGGACAAGTTCCGCAAGCACCGGGATATCAGGCAAGACGACGAGCCAATCGGTGACATTGACAGATGGATCGCAGACTTGACCAGGGATGTCGGGGAGGCCACGCAAACCATCACTCCCGATTTCCTGACGGAGAAGATGGACAGTCGCCTCGCCCACCTCTGGGAAGCCAAGAAATCCATACAAACCCGATGGCGAGGCCAGCGGTTCAATCGAAAGCTGAGAAAAAAGATAGCCGACTTAAACAAACAAATCGAAGAGCACTGCAACACCTTGAGCAAGCAACAGTGGGACGAAGTCTGCAATGCCGCGGATGGCCAACTCCACAACGGAAATACGTGGCGACTGCTGAGGCACCTGCTGGGCGAAACCCAGTGCAAATCCAAGCAAAGAGCCGACATGCAGAGACTTCTGCACAAAGAAAAAGGGGCGGCGAGCGAGAAGCAAATCGTCATGAAACTCTGCGACAAATACCTCCCGCAACGACCGACGGTCGAGCACGGCCGGTACACTGGCAGTCCTAGTCCCAAGTTAGATGAAGACTTCAGTGAGGCGGAAATCAGAACGGCACTCCAAGGACTCAACAGTAAGTCAGCCCCGGGACCGGATAGGGTTAACAACAAAACGCTCAAAAACCTGGACGTCAAATCTGTTACCAAACTCACGGGCTATATGAACAAGTGCTGGAAAGAAGGCCGCATCCCGGAGCAGTGGAAGAGGTCCAAGGCTATCCTCATACCCAAGCACGGAAAGCCGTTGAGTTTGGAGAACCTACGCCCAATATCTCTCACGTCGTGCGTGGGTAAGGTCTTGGAACACGCCTTCCTGAACCGTATCAACAGCCATCTAGAAGAGACGGAAGCCTACCCCCACACCATGATAGGCTTCCGATCCCGCCTGTCCACGCAGGACGTCATGTTACAACTAAAGAACCAGATCCTTGACGACAAGACAAGAAACACCAGAGCCATCCTAGGACTAGACCTGGAGAAAGCATTCTACAACGTCGCTCACGGGTCGATCCTTAAACAAGTGTCTAATCTGAACCTGGGGGAAAGGTCCTACAACTACGTGAGGGACTTTCTGAACGATCGCAATGCCACCCTCACGGTTGGCGACCTCGAGTCCGAAGAACGAACCCAGGGAAGTGCAGGTACCCCCCAGGGCTCAGTTATATCTCCGCTCCTTTTCAACTTAGTCATGCTGGGTCTCCCCAGCAAACTACGTGAAATCGAAGGAATCCACCACGCTATATACGCAGATGATATAACGATATGGGCAGACCGCGGCAGTGATGGGCAAATTGAACACGCACTACAAACGGCCATTCACAAAGTGGAAGAGTACCTCGAAGGAACGGGCCTCAAATGCTCCCCGAGCAAGTCCGAACTACTCCTTTACCGGCCCACGCGCAGAGGCATGCCACCAAAGAGCTACACAGGACCCCGGGAGTACGAGGAAATCGGCCTGTACACCCAAGACGGAAACGCGATCCCCAAAGTAAACAAGATTAAAATCCTCGGAATGGTCATTGAGGCCACCGGAGCTAACGGTGAAACCGTGAGGAAGATCAACGGCAAAGTCATCAGCGCCACGAGACTCATAAAGAGAATAACCAATAGACACGCGGGCACGAAGGAAGACAACGTCATTCGACTGATCCACTCATTCGTTATCAGCCACATCGCCTATGTAGCCGCCTACCACAACTGGTACGTCGCGGAAAAGAGCAAGATTAACACGCTCATAAGAAAAACGTACAAGATAGCCCTGGGCCTACCGGAATCGACAAGTACCGAGCTCCTGACTCAGCTGGGCATATACAACACCATAGAAGAAATAGCCGAAGCACAACGCATCTCGCAGCTCGAACGCCTGTCGACCACCACGACGGGAAGACACATTATGAACACGCTCGGCATAACGTACCACAACCAGCACGGCCAGAAAATGCAAATCCCCAACAAAATCAGAGAGACCATTACGGTGGCTACCATCCCAAGAAACGTGCACCCCGATTACAACCGAGGTAGAAGAAAGGCAAGAGCCGAGGCTCTGCTCCGTTCATTCGGCAGGGAGAGAAACGCGCGCTTTGTCGACGCAGCCGAATATGCGAATGGCCAAACATACGCCGCCGTAGTCATAGACGCAGAGTCAAAAATCAGAACCGCATGCAGTGTATACACCAAACACTCGGAAATAGCGGAGGAAGTAGCGATTGCGCTGGCCCTCACAGAACAGGAATGCGAAGTTGTACTCAGTGACACGCAAACGGCAATAAAGAATTATGCCAAAGGTCGAATTTCCAAGGAAGCCCTGTCCATTCTGGCCAAAGCGGGCAGATCCAAAACCGCGAGCTCGAGGATCATATGGTTCCCCGCGCACGTCACCACGGAAGGCGACGCGCTCCCGAACCTAAACGAGACGGCGCACCGGACGGCGCGAGACATGACCCGCCGCGCCGAACAGGGCAACGCCTCTCGCACGATAGCGAACGCTTCTCGAGCAGAACGGGACAGTCTCACCAGATACAACGACATCACCAGTGCATATTTGATCGCCAGAAGGATATACCCACCGCCGAGTCCCAAATTGAACAGGAGGCAGGCCGTCGCCTGGCGACAACTACAGACAAACACGTTCCCTAATCTATTCCGTCTCAAACGTATCTTCCCAGATAAGCATCAGGACGACACGTGCAAATTGTGCCAGGAAGGACCAGCAACACTCAAACACATGCTGTGGGAGTGCAATGTAGTTATAGAAGGGATGGCAGTTACTCCGGAGACCCTGTCGTCGAGGTGGGCCGCCGCTCTGCGCAGCTCAGACCTCGGAATTCAGATGTGGGCAGTCCAACAAGCCCGTGAAGCGGCGTTGAGGCAGGGCCTTGACGTTCCTCCGTGGGAGACCTGAGCGCGGGTCGCGTTAAACCTTGCCGGACATACAAGAAAGTTGTATCCATCCATCCATCCATTGCAAATCTAGCACGAAGCTACATTCGCTACACGAAGCATTACATATCGTGAATTTTGGTCCGTTTTGCGAGCTTCCGCAGAATTGATTTGCCAATTGACACTTCATGCTTCATGCTGCCAACATTATCGCGCAATGATGTCTCCCTTTTCAGTTCCACAGAGGAAGACACGCAGATGAGGCACAGGGTGGCGGTGTGTTGCCTGATCATTATATTCGCCCTCGCCGTGGCTGTCGTGGTGTTCCTGTTGATCTTTCAGGTCGACAGTAAGTATGCATGGTTGAGATGGATGTTGCGACCGTGCCAATAAAGAAAGCCAATAGACAATACATTACGGTGTGAAAGGCATATGAGTAGAGATTTACGCAATTAAACAGAGCTAAAAACTACATTTTTACAGAAGAGGTCCGCTGCCCTTACACGAGGTTTCTTTTATTTCCTTGCCCGGCCCACTGAATAAAAAGAAAGCCTGTACAAAAGCCTACACCTCTCGAAAGCTCCTTGGGAACCTTATTATTAAAGGCCAACTGCAACAAAATTTTGAACCGTTCGTAAATGACAGTTTCAGATAGCGTAGATATACAGCAGCCTCCGTGCATAGTTACGCGTTAAAAATACGAGCCGATGCGTCACGTAACGCTCGCAAAGTAGGCGTTCTCCATACCAAAAAACAAGTAAACAAAAACTCCCCGACGGTTACAATGCTCCCTAATCCGAAATTTGGGCGCAGCTGTACACGTTCCTTCTATTTCATTTAGCGTGTCAATATTTTGTATTATAGTTATATAGGTGCACGGTTTATAATAGAAAGACAACGCTGTTAGTAGAGTGGCCGCAACGGAGCAGGGTTGCAAACGGAGCTACGTGTGGCACGACTGCCTCGCTAAGCGGGAGTTCGCGAGAGACGGCGCGCGCGGGTGACGCGTGGGCGCGATTCACAGCAGCCGCCGCAGACAGACCTCCGCCCATGCAGCGCTTTGTTTACACATGTCTGACTCGCGCTACTCTGACGCCATCTCGTAGCCATCGTTGCCGCCGAGCCCGTCTTGCGCGCCACTACGCTTTTCTTACGACGCTTAAGCCCTACCCTCCCCCACTTTCCGCCTCATGGTTACGCTGCACTCTCCTCCTCCGTTTTCTTCCTCGCGCTCTCTTCGCTATCGCCGTCTTTCATCACCCGCTGCGCAAGACGTTTGCTCTTTCATCCTTCGCTGTGCTCGTTCGCTCGTTTACGCCGAGGCAGGACGAGGCGCGCCGAGACAAGCCAACGCCGAACGCGGGAACAGGCGCGCAAGAGCTGCGCTCTAAAATCTATAGGAATGCCGCTCACTGTGTTATCACTCGGCTGAAGTTAGGCATGACCCAGCATGTGTGGCTACTCGACATTAGCTTCTGTTGGGCGCCGCCGCCTGATGCTCACGGCAACGCTTCCACGCGTTGCAGTAAAATAGATATCCACCAAGTATCCTGAACATGCCTAGTCTGCCAAGGCGCTGTAAGAAACTCTGGTGATAAAAAAAAATAAGCGTCACCAACCCTGTGGCTTTGCCAGGATTGGTTCAATTGCATATACTGCTTATTTATAACCAATTTATAGTAAGCGTAATTTTATTGCAGCTGACCTTTCAATGTGCCGCGATGCAAGACTTTCTCAAGGCAACTCTCCATCCCGCAGTGTTCTTCTTACTGCAAATGTAAACAGTGTGCAATGTAAGAGAATTTTACGCTTTCGATATCGTGGAAATGATTTGCTTTGATCTTTTTCCCGTGATCAGGAAAATAATGGTTGTTTGGCAGTTCGCATTTTCGCCGCTGCTGCCGCAGTACGCAGACCGTTGGTTTAGACATAACTGCATTGAAGAGGACGCCGCTGGTTCGCTTAGTCAGCCGGTTCTGTCGCGCATCTCGTGAACTATGTATCAACTTACCGTAGGATCTGCTAATTGTTAAAATAAGATACAATGCTGTGTTCAAATACTAAGATTGTTTACAGGATTGCTAGCCACATGTAGCACGGCACACTCCTTGAGTGGAATTACTCCAATAAGCGGAGTTCATTTGCGCGAGAATTCAAAATGCGCATTTAAAATTATACCGGTGTTTCACTAGTTAAATCTTTTACTAATTGTGTTACGGTACATTTTGCAGTTAATGAATTGTAGACGTTGAGTTCGCAAGCCATAGCCATTTTGAATAAGTTGAGAGGACGATGTCCGTTTCGAAATGCATATTCTCAAAATTTGGGACGAAATAACCTTGTCATTCAAATTATTCTGATTCAATTCATGGAAAGGGCACACTTATAAAAAAATTATGAGCGCTTTCACTCTGTGAAGGTGCATGACCAGTGATAGTGTTTAGCACACGACACAGAAACGATAGAAAATGTTGAACAGAGGGACGAACTTATCTACCGTGATTGTTATACACATTCGCGTGGACGACGGAACAGACACCCCGAGGGACCGGAGAAAACTAAACTCACGTGACGCTTCAGCGGGACCGTGACTACGGGAGAGTGGAAGGAAAGGAAAGTAGATAAGCAAACACTTGGAACGCCGACAAAGAAAGCAGGGCTTGAGTACGGGCTAGTTGGTATTCCATAGCAAACGTGAGCTACAGGTCAACGCTCTAAGTCACGTTTCCAAAGAGAAGGCGGTGCGAACGCAGACATGGCCAACGCGGACCAAAGTGTAGTATCTGTTCTTATCAGCCTAATATCTGATAGGGGTTCTATTGGGATCCAAGATATTAAACTTATATTTGGGAGTTGGCGGAGTGCTTGAAGCCTGCTTCGCCTCCGCCGCGGGTTGGCCCGGCATTGCACTATCTCCAGAATCGGCCCACGGTTTTTGCACACGCAGAACAAAAATGCACAGAACTCTAACCATAAGCAGCTTCTCTGTAAAACGGAAGTTGAAGAGTGCATGTTTACCGGAAGTTTGACGGTGGTTTTCTCAAAACCAGTTCGACAGTTTCAAAACCTGTTCTAAGTGTACGTACCTCCAATACACGGTGACTTGCAAGCTGCACCTGTGGCTGTGCCAACCTGTGCTTTTGAGTGAATGAGCTGCTGATTACTGAAATTTTCCTCACACGTCAATTAAACTTTTTGATTTTGTGTGCTAGTGATGTTTGCCTCTTTGAGCGATCCAGCTAAATGAGCAGGCTTGAGTTATATCTCAGAGGCAATTGTTTTTAAAGTTCAATCACTAAAATCAAACACCTCTTATATATAGATTTTGATGTCTGTCAGTCGCAAACAGAGCCTGCGTCATGCGCCCATGTGTGTTTTGTGGCTGGCTTTTCGGGCAGCCTAAGACCAGTTGGCTAAAACACGGGCTTACCCGGCAACATGTGCTGAGCTAATTTTGCTCAGGCAGAGAGAACATCTTCTAGTTGGGGAGTATACGATTAATTATGGCGGCGCATGAGATCTCCAGTCGTAGCAGCAGAGAGAGAGAGCAACCGTTTAAAACAGAAAACTTGCCGACACGTTAGTTCGTGTTAGAGCGAAGCCGTCGGTACGCACTCCCGCCTCCAACGTTAGCGACGTGGAGCGCAGTCAATAATTAACGGAGCGCCTTGCAAAGATTAGGGTAACGTAGCAATTGTTAACGGCAGCCTTCTGTTTTGTTCGATTCAACAGACTTCGAGCTCGACGACACAGTCAGCAGCAACCGATCTGGTCGTGGTGGTGTCGCGCCGCCTGACATCGCAGTCCCCGTCGTCGAAGAGAGAACCTCCACTGTGAGTCAGGACGCCTGCAACGCATTCTGCGGGACAGAACGCCATGTTGCTGCAAGACAGCTCGCTTTAATTGCGAAGCTTTCTTTGCCAACCCTGGCGGACCTGCTACTGCTGCCTGGCCAAACATCTCGAACGCGGGACAGCGTTCATATAACGAATTAGCTTAGCGTCATGCGCGGTCGCCTGGGTCACGTGAGCGGCGTAGTCCGCTTACCCGCGAGTTGCCACGCAGGCATGTCGTTGCTGTGCTGCAAGACGCGAGGCTGAAGGTGGAGCAGTATTATAGAATTTATTTACCCGCTTCACTAAATCTTCATTTGACATCGGCTCTGACATGTTCGTTGCATGTACATTTTTTTTTCATTGCAGCGACATCTATTACGAGGGCTGGTTTGCCTTGATTTGTCTCTTGTTGGCATCTTCAGACTTTGTCCTAAAGAGACACTTCAAGCAGGTTCGCAAAGTTACAACAGGTTTCTTATGCAACGACTGCATCTATATGTGATGAAAATTTCAAGTATTTCCAGACAGTCTTCTTAACAGTGGCAGACATCATAACTGGATAAATAATTGCACTAAGTCATTAACAACGTAGTTAACCACCTGCTAGGATACATTCACTGAAACTTCTCTGGATTACCGGCATTCCCTCCCGCACCAATAGCAACTATTGTATACTGCCATACATTCTTGATGGCCCTAGCTATCATTTCATAACGACAAAGTATTCATTGCTTTACATTTTCTGTTTTAATTGGCCGACTGCCCTGTATTACTGCACGTATATATTGGTGTTTGCTGCACGTATGTGATATAGCACAGGCAGGGACTGCCATCTTTTTTCACGTAATTTCTTCTGTTAGTACCACGTCCCACTCAAATGTTACTTCACTTTGGGAAATTTCCTCCCAAACCGAAGAAATACCAATTATTTATTTATTCACATTTTAAGAATATTCAATACTAACTAGAGTACCATAATGTATTTGCAAAATTGAAGTGACCGTGTACTCAACGCATAAACATTTTAGCTTGAAGCTTTATTCCTAGCGCCATTTTCGGTAAATATGGTTTGCGTTGAAATCCCAGGAAATATTTTTTTGTCACGTTGATGATTATATCGCGCTTAGTGTTACACTGACCAACATAAGGGACAAGACGCGGGCGTACGTAGCGCATTACGTCGGCGACTTGTCCCTTACGTTCGTTAGCGTAACAACAAAAAAAAAATGATGGGGTTTTACGTGCCGAAACCACTTTCTGATTATGAGGCACGCCGTAGTGGAGGACTCCGGAAATTTCGACCACCTGGGGTTCTTTAACGTGCACCTAAATCTAAGTACACGGGTGTTTTCGCATTTCGCCCCCATCGAAATGCGGCCGCCGCGGCCGGGATTCGATCCCGCGACCTCGTGCTCAGCAGCCCAACACCATAGCAACTGAGCAATCACGGCGGGTGAAGCGTAACACAAAGCGTAATATAATCATGAACGTCCACCAACTAGCCCCGTTCATTGCTTTACAAAATTTTTTCTCTCTCTCTTTCTAGCCCACTGCAGAAACGTCATATCTGGAAGAGCATCGTAACTGCCTAATTACCACATGGCCCCTAATATATTTATTTATATAAGTAATGAGAGGAATTCTTGTACAAAGCAAACGTATTTCTGACAAGCAGTTGTGACAGTAAGACCCACACAACCTTTATACCGATGCACAGGTCCAAATAATAATAATAATAATAATAATAATAATAATAGTAAATATAGTAATAATAATAATAATAATAATAAGAAGAAGAATAAGAAGAAGAAGAAGATAGAAGAATACCTTTCTGTGTTCGTTTTGATTTAAACTACATTTTTGTTGGATGTGAAGTCAACGCCGACAGCTGTAAAGTTAAGAGGGGCAATTTATGCACAGCTATAACGCGCAGCGTCGGATTAAACACGTGGCATTATGACACCAAGTTCCGCAATCACCTAAAGTTTGTAAATTTACCTACCGTCGTTGTTGCTTTCTCACTGCACGAAAAGTAAAAAAAAAAGAAAAAAGAAAAAAAAAACGATCGTGCCGCAAGCGCAACACTCACGACAGCAGCAACGCCTCTTTCTCTAATTGAGAGATCTGTACTTTTTTTTATTGATTACAGCGATATGAGTAGACTGTCTCACTACCGTCTCGTATACCACTCGTTCACATAAAAAAATATTGCGAACAAGTGATACACGGTAAATGGCCAGAAAATTTTTTTATTTGCGCGTATTTGTTCCTTTCAATCTCTCGTTTCTCTGTGTCAAAAAGCCCACCTTCGCGTATAATGCCGCAGTGAATACTGTAACGTCACAATATCGCACGCGCCCGCATCGACGTACCTCCTCTCTAGCCCCTCCCAACAGCGGGGCCCACTCAACTTCGAAGACGACCGACACCTTCGACCTCGAGCACCGTGGCCACGCCGAAGGCGACGGTGACGGCGAGTAGCACGGTGCCCACTGTGCCCTCATCGAGTGAGTTGCTCAGAAATATGTCGCGCATGCTCTAATTGGGTCGCACAAGATGCACCCCCCCCCAAAAAAAAAAATACTCACACCGATACCTGGACATGCGATAGGTAGTGAGGTAGAAATTGTGCTTAGGTGACGTATATCTTACGAAAAGATAATAGAAATCTCGTGCACCCCAAACTTCAGAACTTCGGAAATGTGTTGTTTTACGAACAGCAGTCGGACGTTCCACAGGCGGAGAGCTGGTACAAAAGAAGGTTGAATATTGCGGCCGTGCCGACCTGTTGTTGAGAGCCGCTCATGCTTGTCGCAGTTGTGGACACAGACACCCTAGGTAAGCCCAAATGAGAAGCTATTAACGCGAAGCAGATTACAAGGCAGTCGGGTAGGAAGCAAAGTGTTGTAGCAAAACCCAAACACACAACGTTCACCTACTTACAAATTCGAAACACAGATGAGATGTGCACATTAGAAAACGACAATAAAAAAACGAGAAAAGTGCGGCAAATTGTCCCGTGACCTGTGTATGCGCATTTGCATGCGCAGTGTGTACAAATTAACAAAAGGAGCAAGACGTAAACAGCTAAACAGATAAAACGTGGCGATCGGACTTTTTTTTTTCAGTAAGTCTTCTTTGCTAAAGTAAAAGACAAACAAAAGGGTTACCGGAGAGTGAACTTTATTAGTGTGTCATCGCCAAAAACCTCAAGGCGGAAAGAAATCCAAAATAGAAAAGAAGCGTTCTTATCTCCGTGCCTCGCGGCACCGCTAGTCTTTTCCTATGAGGAACCGCAGTGTCTCAATCAAGACTTGTTGCTGGGATAGTTGGTACATGGTATAAAGCAAAATCTAAAGAGCGCAAGAAATACATGGACAAGAGTTAACACCACGGAGGGCATGTTACGTTCCCTCTTCTCCGTGTCTTTTCTTTTTTTTTTGCGTTCCTTTAATTTTACCATATACAATTTCTCTACTCGGCTAAAACCTTCTTTAAGCGGTTTTATTTCAAGAACTTTTGTGTTACGTTGCCCCTCGTCTTCTGAAATTCCTCAGGAGTAGGATGCGACCGGTTGACGCATGTCATGGGGATATTAGAGATCCATGCGAATGTTCTTCGCCTTCGTAGTAGGATCATGTCGCAGTCACATGCTCAATTTTATTGGCCACTGAAGTCAAGAATCATCGAAACATGCGAGCGCCATCACCTTCATTCTGCCACGCTAATGCATAGGTAGCCAATCAGGCACGCGGACTTCAAAACGTCTGGCGTTGCAATGGTTATTGAAAGCGACCACAAGCCGGCGTTATCAAACAGCATAACGATGGAGACAATGACAATGATACGAATGACGGTGACTGTGGCAAGATGTGATGAGAATTTGTGTATAGAGGTTCTCCGTTATTGGTATAACAATGATGATCTCTTACATAAAGATGACGATGATGGTGATGATAATTAAGATGATAGTCTTGTATACCTTAATAATGGCATTGCTCTTAACGTTATGCGCACTAATGTGGTGTTTTGTAATTAATAAACTTCAGTTGTTAGACAGTGGTCGTTCATATATGTATGTCTTTCTCCGTGTTGCCGTCGTCTTGAGTACTGGTTTCAAATAACCTTATGTAAGTCGCGTCCTATTGGTCACACTTAACAATGAGGACTGGCACTCTATGGCCATATACATGGCCAATTGCGCCACAAAACGCCAGTTCATCATCGCGAATAAGTTGATCGATGACAATCACGGCGACGGCCATTTAACTGCCCTTGCTTTCATCGGTTCTCGTAGCCCGATCGACGACGCCACCCCCGCCGCTCATGTGCTCGGTGGGCTCGACCGCAGCAGCCATGAAACCGCTGTTTCCGCCCGACAATGCGTGCGACATCCTGGTCTTCACTCACGCGCGGGTCTTCAACAGCCCGGTGCATGCGGTAATCAGCCAGATCAGCTTCGAGGCATTCAGGAACGTCTGCGCTGTCTATCGGCAGACAACGTGCGGCCTCTCCTTTGCCTCGCGGTGAGTGAACGTGACTTACTATCACGAAAGAAGAAGCACCAAGCCTGAAGAACACAGCACACGAGCACGACTAGCACCCCGACAAAACAGCTGCTTAAAAACCCTCTGCCCTACCTAGATCCCTAGGTGAGGGAAAACTTCCGTCCAAACTTCGTCCAATCGCACCATCCACAGCCGTCGTTGGCGGCGTAGTCGACCCGCCTTTGAGGGGGAGGGTTCACACACTCTCTTCCGCACTTTGGTGTCACTGAACACACTGAGGTGAGCGGGTCCTCGTACATATGACTTGTCAAGCTTGACGCCGGCGTGCCCCTCTTGATTCCAGAGCTGACTTCTCAGGTAGCCGCCGCGACTGTCAGCAGACTTTGACGAATTCTGGGGCCCGCGATAACGCACCACCATAAAACACCTTTTTCCCGGAGTGCTCTTGCTCCTAGTATTCCGTGAAGGCAACAGCGAATCAAGTAACAATATTCGGTCCGCCGAACGTGGCTAGACTTGCTGGCGCCGTCGACTCTCCGAAGGTAGCACATGGTTGATTAACTTTGCTGTGGTCTCCATTTCGCCGAAGGCGGTGCATGGTCGGTTAACTTTGCTGGCGTCGCCAGTTCTCTGAAGACGCGCATTGTTGGCTCTCCAAAGCCACTCGTTGCAGCGGCCGGGAAGGGTTCAAATGTCGCTTCTCCGAAGGACGCCACCCCCGCAGGCCGATCGTAACATTGCACTTACGAACCTCGCGTTGTACTGAAAACTAAAAAAATTAGTTACTTTAGCATACGCTAGAAAGGATGAAGGGGAAATCCTGCGTGCTCACTCGACATTCCTTACATTACGTGACATGTTCATTCGAATGCGTTGTTCCTATTGTTTTTCCCCACAAAAGGTCGCGGGTTCAAGTGCCCTAACGAAATGTACGTTAATTAACTGTATGTTTCTTCGCCCTAACACCGAAGGTAGTTGGTTCGACTCGTAACAAAGGTCGTAGGTTCGAGTGCTTTAATTACCTATATCCTAATTAAATGTACATTAATTACCTTCGCCTTAATTAACACCAAAAGGTAGTGATTTCAACTCCAACCAAAGGTCGAGAGTTTCACTCCCACCAAAGATCATGGGTTTGACTATCGTCGTTCACGATGTCAGTGTTGGAATCCAACTTTGAAAAATAGCTGGTTCCCCCATATCTCCGAATTCGTTCGTTTGAACTTTTTGCGACAGAGCGCCGGACAACGGATATTTCGGCCCATCTAATGCTTTCGCCTTAATAAGAGTGGCATTTAGGTGAAGAGCTATCATCGCCCTAAAGTGAAACAACGCGGATATGGCAAAATTACGTGGTACATCGCGAGTACTTGAGGGTGCCCGCGTTGGTTTTGATATGAAGTCGAACGCAACCGTAAGTTTCCAGTACAATGGGAGCGTAGAGCTCCTTATAATCACCTAGTGGGAGAACTAGGGCTGCCGTGTTGTGGTGTGAATGAGAATGTGGAGATGTGTTGGGTTCAGACTGTCATCTCTATCTTTATGGCTCATTCTTTATTATGATACCACTTGTTAAACTTGCCATTTTTTATTAGTAATGCAATCAAGCATTTCTTTTATAAAACCGCGATAAGTTGTGCTGGGTTGTGTAGTAATGTCGGATGTGAAGAAAACGGGCGGCCGCTAAACTTGGAACAGAAACTACAAGGTCTTCGCTGATTCTTTTTCAGTTTCAATTAAAATTAAATTATGGGGTTTTACGTGCCAAAACCACTTTGTGATTATGAGGCGCGCCGTAGTGGAGGACTCCGGAAATTTCGACCTCCTTGTGTTCTTTAACGTGCACCTAAATCTAAGTACACGGGTGTTGGCCGCCGTGGCCGGGATTCGATTTCGCGTCCTCGTGCTCAGCACCCTAACACGAAAGCCACTGAGCAACTGCGGCGGGTGTTTCAGTTTCAATAGCCTTTTTTTTTTTCGTTTCCTTCACTTCCTTGTACTGTTCGTGCAAAAATATCTACACCTAAGGCAAAGCTACAATAACACATGCCTCGCGTACCCACATACCGACATTCCCATAGTGGCAAAGCCACCTGTTAGGACACTCGCATAGATCGATAGCGGAACCAGGTTTTCTTTCTAAATATAACATAGTAAAAACACTCCTGTGACTGGGAGGCTTGGTCACGCCTGGCAGTTCACACCTCGCCGCGATTCGATTCGCTCACAGGATGCTGGCGGAGAACATGTTCGAGAACATGAACATCAGGAGCCAGCTGACGCGACTCCGGAGTGAGTCGCGAATCCACCACTACGGCATCCTGGACATTTACGGCACAAGAGACCAGGTCGACAACATCTCCACCACAGTCGCACCAGCAGTACTTAGCGTAAGCGAGAGACCTGCACCTGGCGCGAGTGTGCCGCACATGTGCACATTGTATCGCACGCTGGTGCCAACCACCTGCTAAATTTCTGTGCGCGCGCACTCCTTAACAGCTATATACGGCTAAATAGGACGGCTACATGCCGTACTATTAGAGAGTGATAGCTTTGTCTGTAAACAACTTAGTCTTTCCGAATATCAGGTTGCATTTTCAAGACCCTTCCTCCGCACTCCGTAAATGTGTATTAAGGGGCTTTATAAGTTTTCAGGGGAGCACTGTGGTAATGAAATGAAGAACATTGCAGCCACGGGATTGAACTGGTTGACGCAGAATAAGGCGTGAACCACTTCGTGCTGCAGTCGATTTAAATGGGATGTTGTTGTTGATGATGATTATTATTATGTGATGATGATGATGATGATGATACTAAAGCTTGTGGTGGCCATGATGACGAACTTTTTCCGTGTTGGACGATTTCTCCGCACTCTAATTTTGCAGGTATGCGAAGCTCACAAAGCGGAGCTCTACCTTGAGAAGTCGAACATTGGCTTCAATACATTGTTTTCTCAAGCCTCTCTCCGGAAGGCCATCTTCCACTCGTTCGACACACTCTCCCAGATGAAGGAAAAGGTGACTTCTGTTCACAGTATTCAGCTGTATTCCGGAGTGATGGCTTTGAAATGTCACAGCGCATCTATAAGTTCGGGAATATTTGGCGCTTTCAGAAAAGTTAGGCGTGGTGTTACGGCGACGGAAGTTTACGGTGGTGTCGTGACGTCAACAACATTTGCGATGAATGCCATGCCAGAAACCGGAAGGCGTTCAAACACCTCTTTTCATCCAACATAAGGTCACAAAATATATCGCTTACCTTCATTTCCGTATGGCCTACATATTTGCGTGTGTTTGTGCGTGCACGTATTGACAAGCACATATTGCACACAAAGAACCGATCAATTTGGGTCTTCCGTTGCGAGTTGGAAAGCAAGTGTTCCTCCCACATCACATATTGCGTACTTGATGGTATTGATGACGTCATTTATTTCAACAAAACACAGAGCCATATACTATACGTTTTAGTGCATATACAGGTAACGCCTCTTACTTGCCGCACTCTCCCGCCCCCTTCGCCCCCAATTCCTAAGTGAGGCCTAAAGACCCACCCAAACAGCTCCATAAAAGCATAAATAATGCTGTTTATTGCCTTTTCGCCGCTTTTGGGTTGCAATTTCTCGCGTTTGATTATACTCCCTTGTTGGCATCTGCCACTCGCAAACGATACATACCGTTGATATTGGATGGCAGAATGCCACGGACACCAAACTCATAAAACTCAAGAAGGAAAATAATTAGAATACAATAATTGAAATGTATTTATCATGCACAGCAGCACTTTCGTTTTGATCGCACTCAATAAATAAAGAAACAAAAGACAGAGATACGCGAAAAAAAAAGGAAAGAAAAAAAAACAGATCATGTTTCAGTACAACTTCATACCTACTCCTTTCTTGGTACTTGAGAAATTTGTATGAGGAATCGAAACTAAACGGTTTGCCTATCGTCTCGCCCCGTTTGTCAGGCGAGGCTCATCATGGAGATGTCGCGCAGGCGAGCCAACTTCAGCTGGTTCCTTTTGAACGTGCATCTGACGGACGCGACGGGGCGATGCCTGACCGGAGGACCCTTCCAGAGAGTCAAGGAATTCAAAGAGTTTTATTACAACGTTGCCCAGGACCACGGGAGATAGCCTGACCCGTTGTGGCCGTGAATGTGCCGCGAAGCCTGGAACTACTTCCTTAATCATGTTTTTCTTTTTTTTTTCTTGACGATAGTTTTTTCACAACGTCAGCCGATGCTTGTACGCTATGATAGGAGCGAGCAATGTAGCAACATGCAAATGGGGGCCGACTGAATGCATTCAAATTATTCATTGCATACGTCATAGCATGTGCGGTAATCAAGTGACTATCAGGCCCCTTTTAGCGAATTCGAAACGTTCACGCCCAAGAATCTTTAACGCCACCCACCATCATATTTTGTCTGTTTCTTTGTTATGAAATAATAACGAAAGTTGTGAAACATTTATTAGAAACCGTGCGCGACTAGAGTCGAGTAATTTCATAACGTGGGTACGCATAAACAAGCGAATTTTTCTTTGCTATTCAATATGCCTGTGAGTGGTTTAATGCATAAAATAGCCTGAGATTTTGTGACCTGTGTGGAGCATGGACCGACATTGCATGGGATTTCACGTTGCTTGAGGTGAAAATGAACGCTCTCGTACGGGCATAAATTAGTTCAATAGAATTTGATTGCCTGCTTCGCTAAAGCTTTTCAAATAAAATAAAATAAAGTAAAGTTTATTCATTACAAAAAGGGAACGATTACATTTTTGTTTTACAGACGAGGGTCCCAAAGTCGAAAACTGGTACCGGGACCCTCGGTGGCTAATTATGGCTTTGCTCCACACAAGTGCTAGAATTTGTGTTCATCCATAGTCTTTAACACTTTTCCCAGTAAACGTTTCTGCAGTGATATCTAAACTGTCAACAAGTTCTCACAGTCGCCTCGTCCCAAAATTAGCAATTCGTTTTCTTCCGCTGGTACATGAAGGAGAGGGGGGGGGGGGTATGTCTGTTGTCAAGTGAATCTATGGCTCATAGCCCCTACAGAGAATTGCCAACGAAATGGGTACTTTATTCTAATCGGAAATACATTTTCAGGGCTCCTCTGGAGCAGGTAGGCTGTATAGCGGCGAAATTACATGTAAAAAAATCATGTGTCAGCTTAAAAAACTGCATCATGACTTAGGATCTTGGTTCTTAGGTGACTTGGTTCTTGAAACCTGTGGATGACAAGAACAGAAACGATGGAAAGGTGTCGTATGAGTAAGACACGATAGTGGAATAGCAGTGGGTATGAGCCACAACAATAACAGCAACAATGACAGGTATATTAATGAAGAGAAAAAGGGGGCAGATCGGCCGTAAAGGTGTCTCTATAGCCGAGCCTGCTGCCTCAGGACCTGCTTTGACTAGGCAGGTTTAACCTGCCTAGTCAAAAGTAGAAGGTTTAACCACAACTTTGCCTTCGCGTTACCTTTACAAGTATAGGAAAGCACAAAAATACTATGTGAAGACTGCTACCGGACTGCCCGACCATTGAAAGCTGTGTCATTGTGTAGTTTTAATGATCAGCGGCTACGACGCCCGTCGTGCCAATCGACTGCCGCTTTGAATCCTACACTGTGTATTGATCACGCTAACTGATGATGATGACTGTACCTCATTTAATATTAACCCCTGCAGGAGTTTTTGGATAACTCTTCATCTTCTTTTCGCCGCACTACCGCTACGTTGTGAACACGGCGTCAGATGGCGAAGCCTTCACTGATAACCGACCTCGGACTTCCGTCTGCCCACCTGATGCTGTGCTCAAAATCAAAGCGCAGTGACAATGAGATTTTCTTCGCACAAGTGAAACGTACCATGAGGGATCTGTCAATATCAGTGGTGAAGGAATAAAGTCGCAGCTTCGCTTGGAAGGGTGTAATATTGAGTGCGATAGCAAAGTAAGGATCATACACGAAGTAAGGATCATACGATTTAACAAAGCTTGTTTCTGAGCTAGTTGGTTCAAGACTTCAGACGAAAGGTATGGTACTTGGCAGAAGAAGACGAAGTTAGAGATAAATGACATACACGGCTGCCAACTTCGAACTTTTAATTCACCAGAAATAACACAATATTATATATGAAAAGTACAAAGTAATAGCAGTGAAGATGTAAAGAATAACGAATGTGATAGGCAAGTAATGAAAGTAAAGATAAACTAACAAGTGTGATAGGAATTAATCACAGTGAAGATAAACAATTGTGATCGGAAGTAATCACACTAATGGTAAAAAAACAAGTGTCATAGGGACTAATCAGAATAAAGATAAACTAATTAGTGTGATAGGAAGCAATCAAAGTAATGCTAAATTGACGAGTGTTATAGGAAGTAATCACAGTAAAGGTAAACAAGTATCGTACGTGGTTTACATGGTTAGCAGTGCGGTTCACAATATTCCCCTAAGCTGCAACAGGATTTATATTGGCCAAAGGCGACGATGCTTCAACTATCGTGCGAGTGAGCAGCCGTTGGCACTCAACAGTGACATGGACGTACTCTTGGCAGACCACTGCAAGCGATGTGGTTGTGTGCCACTCCTGGACCAAACGACCTTTCTGAGGAAAGCACGAAACCGCAGTGAAAAAGGCAGACACTCGAGCCGTTCTTAATAAAAAGAGCAGGCAATGAGTGCTTTAGCTCGCCGTCACTACATTAAGTGGCAAAGAATGCCATTCGTTAAAGACAACCTTTAATGTCCTCCAAGATTACAGCGTGCAGTTGCCCGATTTGGTTTGCTCCTCGGTTTGCGCCTGTAATGCACTCGTGTTCGATAGTTCAGTTCAGTCATTGCAATTACACTGTTACGTCTGTCCACTCTGATAATCACTGGCTTACCAGAGGTTGCCAGCTGCTATCATACTTGTTAGTTTATCTTTCCTCTGATAACTTTGCACTTAGGTTTCATGTATAAGATTGCGTGGTTTCTGGTGAAGAAACAGTTGGAAGTTGTTGTTGCCTCGAAACAAGGAAGGTGGCGCCTGTATATGTAGTTGCGTCTCACTTCGTCCTCGTCTGCTCAGCGCCGTCCCTTTTGTACTTAAAGATCACAATTTTATCTGGCGAAATGTATTCCAGTAAACATTCGCTTACTTAATAAATTACAAGAATCGTATCAAGCGTGTACAGCCAGACAGGAACAGATCTCATTCAGTGACCGCGAACACCCGCTGGCGTGATGAAGAGCGGCAGCAGCGGGGTGGAATAGGCGAGCCAAAATACAGCACACGCTACGGCATCAGCCATCTCAGGTCGCCTAGACTTTGCAACCGCAGCAGACTACCTACAAGTTAGAGCGCGTGCGGCAGCGCTGAGCCGCATCATGCGCAGCAGCCGCCTGAGGAGGAGGAGAGACGTTAACCTGCTCCCTCCCCCGCCACCGTCTTAGCGCGCCCTCATCTCCTCTCCCCTCATAGCCTCGCGCGCGAGAGAAGACGTCGCGCATCAAGACACCTTCCTTGTCGACTCATTCTCGCAAGAGCCCTCGCACCTAAAACCTACTTCATAGGCAACCTGAACACGACGGCGACGCCGATGGTGGGAATTCGACAGGAGTGCCCGGATAATTGGTTTGCTAATACAGTCCCGGGTGAACTGGTGTAGGAGTGGCGATCGAGGCCAGATCTGAGTGTTCTTTGATGGCCCAAGCCATATATGGGGCTAAGCTTTTAAAGTACTTGTGTGCTATAAAAAGCGCAGACCCCACAGAGGCAAGGTCTTCATTAGTTGCATATGTTATGATTCAACACACACCAAAAACTGTAATTAGTTATACAAAGGATGTCAGGAAGCTTCGCCGGTCTGCTCAAGACCTTTTAGGAGCTTTTAGTGAGGGTTGCGCAAGTCATCAAAAAAATGGTTGCATGGCTCTTCTGAAAACATTTGTCGCACGGGTGGAACAATCTAGAAAAATACATTGGACTTTTCTGACGCTTTATTTCAAATATTTTACTGTTACGCCTCCTGTTCAGGAAACAATGACACATCTGCGCCATGTTGGAGCTAAGCCTTAAAGAGCAAGGACTCGAGGAAAAGCTTCGCCCCTTCATTTATATTAATGACCTCACAGGCGCGTTACGCTATCCTTTCTGCCTGTGCGCTTCTCGATAGAAGAAATCTCTGAATCCTTTCACTCGCGAGAAAGGTCCGTCAGGCAGGCAGATATTCGTGTTGTCCGTGAGATGGACGTCGAAGAGGAACCACGTGAAGTTGGCTCGAATGCCCGGCTTCGCCATGATCTGGCTGGCCTGATAAGAAAAAGCAGGAAGGAGGCTCAGTACATGTCATTGTTTGAATCGCGAAAGCACTGAACAAAAACGAACAGGGCGAATGGAGGGAGGGTGCTAGCACCGAAAAGTGTATGCTGCAGTATTTGCAAGCAGAGCCACGTAAACCTTAGTCCCCACAGTTCGCCACGCGTCACCTAACGGCACTTCGGGTAACTGCCAGAACTGCAACGGAGTGGCTGGAGTGTGGCATAGTCATGTGAGCTGTTCACAGGGTACCACACGCCGACCTTTAGTGCTATGTTCGCCGACAACTTTCTGCAGCAACCAAGGGAAAGCTGCAGGGATGGTTATCCTCTATGCGTATTACTGCGCCAAGTAATGCAGCAGCGTTTGAGAGCTCCTTTCGCTTTTCGGAGCATATACCGTGTGATCGCAAGTTCTAAGTGCGATGATTTCGCATTTGCACTAACGCTTAAGACAAAAGGGGGAAAATGTGCCCGGTTTACCACTCGGAGGTACATTCTGTCTTAATTTGCTGTTGTAACTAAGTTGTAGGCCAACCGTAGTAGGGTAAACGGCCTACTTATCTTTGTTTTACTTCCAACCCGGACAAAATATCCGATTCTAAGCACAGAATGGCATTAGCGATCGTCGGCGCTGGCACCATTACTCGTTTCTAGATTCCACGCACCATCTCATACTTATTGGGAGCCTAAATTGATCTATGTTTTATTATCGCTGCATTCCGCTTCCCCTTTATTTTCAGATTATCTTGGTGGTTGCTCGAGTAAGTCTTTGCTTCCTCTATGTATACGCTACTCCCACTAATACTCGCCCCTGCCGCGCCCAGAACAGGCCGATCTTTGTTCAGCCGCGCGGTCTCACATTATAGCGTGCGCTGCAACACTGCCTCGTAGTTCTCAAATCGTCGTAATGCCGCCGCGCAGAAGCTGGAAAAAAAGAAAAACGGAATGTCGAAAGACTTTTGCTGTGTACCATTATGCACGTGTCATCGCTGTGGAAAGACCCCAACTGATCATTTCATCGTTTCCCGAAAGCACGTCCGACTACATGCAATGGAGAGCGATAGATAAGAAACTTGTGCATTGGGAAAAATATGGCGTATGCTAGAGTTGTTTGTTCAAAACGTTGCACTCGGGTCATCTTAACTCCCACAGAGTAAAGCATTGCTTTCGTTTTGCACATTCTAAAATGTTGTTGGAGTTTCAGATCGCAAAGTGCACTTTGTTTAGGCATGATCTTTATTAATTAGTGATGTATCAAGTTCAGTGTTTGACGGAAGCCCGTCTGGTCGGGATGAAACATGGTTAAAAGGTAAACAAATTTGGTCGGCGAAGTGCCTCGGGTTTTGTTTACCTTTTAACCATTAGTGATGTATGCTTAAGGTTCATTTTGCTTGCTTAGTTTAGTTTGCTGCTCCAGCACTAGTGTTAGTAAGGCTTTAAGCAGTAAGAATATTCTCGCTAATATACTTTGTCTGCAGTCACCGGTAGCAGAAAGGATAACTAGCTCGGAAGGTCTGATGTTGATCATGACACATGTTGTTATGCCGTGAGGCGGCATACGGTTTTCATAGCATGCTTTTGTTTAGCGCTGCAAGCACAACCGGCTGCTTTCTCATTCAATGTGGTGAGTTGTCGGTTCATTTGCTCCCAAGAACCTAAGTGCGCAAAGCGCCGCTAGCTTGATTTCAGACATTGTGCGCACAGCTAAATTCCATTACAACTGATTCGTTTCCAAGTCATGTATTTACACTAATACAACTGACTTTCCCTAAAGAAACACCGCGATGAACTTGGGGAAGTCTGTTGGAAGAAACGCGACTTGTCCCGATTTGTTGTTGTTTACTTCTGAGGTTTCGCCGGGGTTTCAGAATTTCTCCGGGTGGCTGGTGTCTGCTGTGTTCTCAAGCTTGGACCTTACCTCAAACACTGCGTACTGCGAGCGCGAACAGGCGTATCGTCAGTCACAGACCACCTTATCACACGCATCAGCTAACCCTGAAGAGAAAGGTTCACCCCGACTCCAAAACGAAACACTCATTCCTTTTTATGCCCATAAACGCTGACCAGGCAACGCAACAGTTTTTAGCCTCATTCTATCCGTGTACAATATGCGCATTTGGTTTCTCAATGCACGGCGGACGTTATTGACTATATATTGTAGGACGCTACGCGATGTACTACAACAAGAGTGGCAGTGCGGAGTTGCCTACGAGGGAGGAAACGAGTCAAATATCATATTCGTGGCGGTGCAACAACTTCGTGGAACAAGTGCTTGCATTTTTCGGAGGCCCGCTATGCAGGAACACTTCCCTTTCTCATCTTCGGCAGGTTTGAAAGGCTGTTCGTCATTAAAAAAGATTGATGCTGCTATGGGGCCCGCACGTTTACACTCACAGCGCAAGGATTTAAGCAGTTTATTCGCTGAAATCTTTAAGACCGATCAAAATAAGGTAACCCGCATCAAGGACCGTTCCGGCTTCGACGAAACACCTCCATTCTACGTCACAAACGAGGAATTTGAGCACAGCACCAAGCGAAACAGCCGCCATGAACCTATAGATATCGTAGTAATTTTTGTTTATTTGAACACTGTTACCAGCACAAGTAACAGACTCTGTAGTTGCCAACAGGCTGTCCCTGTACAGTGTCCCTGCCCACTCTTCAGGCTGCCACACACTGGAGCAGAAGAACCTTGTCTTTTTTTTTCCGAGCACCGCCATATTTAGTAGGCAGTGGCGCCATCTATTAGCCGCCGTAGTGCTGGCTTGGGCAAACGCTCCTTGTTGTATGCCAGGTATACGCTTGGTGGCACTTGGTGGTTGCTTACGTGCTCAAGCATTCTATTTAGTATGACGTGGACGTCTTCTGCGTTGGAAACGGTTCTGGGAGACGTACTGAAGTGATTTAACTTGGCATGGCCGTAATTTTTGCTGCGGATGATGCGGGCGTAGCACCAAGCGCGATATGCGCGACTGTGTTTGAGCATACAACCAGCCACAGGGATAAGTTGTGTATTACTTAAGAAAATGTTTCGTGAATCTGCCCGTGGAGCAACATTGTCTGTGTAACTCTATGTTGTGATGTATCAGAACTGAGTAGTTAAGAAATACACGCGATGATCTTAACAACGTGCTACCGTTTCGATACGGAATAAGTTGCGCTCTTCATTTGAAAAGCGCAGCTATTTCGCTTATTCGACGAATAAAATAGTTTTGGTTAGTACTAACAGTATCACGTACAGAGTGAGCAATACATATCGAGTGGTCTAGCGGAAGGCTGCGGACTGTGCGAACATCCAAAACAGTTTGAACTGCACAGTTTATATCTACTTATTCTATAGCATATGTTTTCGAGCATGCGGTATGGGCATAACTGTATTTATTGTCACATTAGCCCGTTTCTTTCTTTATTTCTCGAAAGATGGCGATGAAGTGGGCCGATTGACCAGACAAGGATGATATACAAACTTTAGAAGCCGCAAGTGGATGAAAATTGACCTTTAATGTTCGGCCTCGTTCGGTCTGACCACTACGACGCACTCACCCGTTTTGCGGAAATTATTTTCTCGCAATTAGTCGCCTCATTTTTTTATGCAACCGCGTTTCGATATTACTGCTTGACAGGGAAAAAGAGGCAATGACGAAGAACACAGCTGCTACGTATTATGCTGGTTTGCCAACCACAGTGATCACTCCATTGAGCCACGCCATCAACCTCATACAGGACGCCGACGTAGATATAGCATAGTATAGCCTTAAAATGTGCGAGAACGATACCGGTGGCTGACGCAAATATTATGTATTAATTGACGGTTAATAATTGGGTTAGTCATACGCACGAGCACTCAGGTGCTTCAGTTCCCACTCCAAGCGATCACTTTCTGAGATTTCCTAACATGCGCCGCCAATTCAATGACGGCGCTGTTCTTTGCCGAGTGGAAACCCATATAGCCACATTGGTTCAAAACGCGTACATATACCTTGGCTGATAATGCACTTTGCATGCGTGCGCGACCAAGAGAAATTTACGCATACAGGAGTGTTTGATGCTCATAAAAGCAACACAGTACTTTTACCGACGACCTTGCTTGAACATTCATCACGTAAATGCTTTCGCAGAATGATTTCAAGAACTTCCACAATTCGTTCCACAGCACAAGAAGGCAACACATTCAAGCAGCGCCGCAACGGCTCGTACAAGCCAGAGTGGAAGAATCGTCTCGCAGCGCGCCCTTTCCTCCTCGCCTCGTGAAATGGTCTATACGGTAGTTGTAGTATAGTTCCAGGTGTCTCACACCTAGTGTTCGACGCTCCACAGCGCTGTACTCGCAAGCAGGGTTCACGTTTGTCACAGCGACAGCAAGGACCACCACCGGCATTCACGATTTTGCTTCCATAGTTTCATGCAATACGGTACGTCCATAGCACAAGTCCTTACTAAGAACTATTTTCGTGGAGGATTACCGCAGCCTGCTAGCACATCAACGTATAACGCTCAGCCAATAATAAACCAGTGACACGCCAAGTACCATTGCGAGTGACATACCAAGCTCTATTTTACTGTTTGTCGCAGCCAGGTGCGGCCCATATATCTGGGGTGCTACGTCGGGCTCAGTTGCCGATGCTGCACGGCGCTGTGATGTTCTTGCGCTTTCAGGTTCGCGACGGTGGTAGTAATAACCACGGTCTCTAGTGATTTGTAATTCGTGATCTAATTTCGTGCCAACGGGTTCTTCACAACGTGTGTTGTTCTCGCGCCAGAGTACCCACATGACTACTGCAGAAAGGCATCATTTCACTTCTGTAGTATTTAAGTTCACATATGTACAACTCTAGTATCATGAGTATCGCAGTCTCCCTTGAAACTAACGAGTCACGCTAAGACAAAGTTTCGGCAATGACAAACGAGGCGGCGTTGCGGGTTATGTATTTTGGATGCGCTTTCCTGCTTTGCGAAGCAAAAAAATTCGAAGCTGAGATCAATTCTGCCTGGAAGATGAGACCAGTTGGAATGGGTGCGACATTGATGAGTGTTGCTACATCCATGTAGTGAGAACCGTCTGAGCTGAGAGTTGCATAACAATAAAAACTTGTTAAAACTGAGGTTTGGGCGAGTTGGTAAGGCATATTTGAAACAGAACAGCGCGGTTTTCATAGGGACAAGCCGGGAGAAACGACAGCGCTCGTCCGTGCCGCTTCTTCCTGCTTGTCTTCCTGAAAACGGCGCTGTTCTTTTCCAAGCATAAGAATAACTTTACCTTTAGTTCCATGAGATCCAGTGTGTCGTGCGTCTGGAAGATTCTCCGACCGCTGAACAACTGGGCAGTCTGAGCGTCACTGAGTCCAATGACCACCTTTTCATAGGTGAGCTCAGATGTGTCGGCCTGACACGCCTGCACGCGTGTGGTGCGAGAACAATATATAGACCAATAAGAATATTTTATTATATACATGGCACATTGCGGGTAACACCTAGAACTTATGGGTTCGCTAGTCGCGAGAAGCAGATATGGCAGAACAAAATGTCGCAAGTTCGCCCGAAATGCGAAGCATAATTTTCCATAGCAAATTATTAGACAGCTGTACAGTGCAAAAATGATAGTTTTATCGCTCGCCTAAAATTTAAACACTCGCTTACTAACTAAATCAACAATCATAGTGTCACTCGCGTGCAGGCAAACGTGGACACATATAGCTGGATGATATGCTCCTTTTGGCAACGAGCACTGGTAGTGAAAACACTGGCTTGAGGAAGCGCGGCAGCAGTAGCGAGCGAATTGACCTTCGTGCTGCCTCTCGTTTCAACGCGAAGAAGCAGCGATAACAGTGCACACGAAGCTATCAGCCCTCTGCATCCCTAGACTGTTATCACCATTGCAGATCGATTTCAAGATAGGGGCCGCGCGAATACGCACAGTCACGCCAGGTAGAGGCCACTTTAGTGGCCGCCAAACGATGAATATTTATGCGTTGTTACTGCGCATTCGTTTTTCTTCATGCTTCCCCATTACGGACTCGGTATTGTCTGCTGTGATCCCGTTTGAACAGAAGTTCAGCGCCAGATCTCGCATAGGGGGCACTGCCATGTGCTAGGGACAAACGGAGCAAAGTGTGTCTTCCTCCGTAGTACCTAGGCCCAGTACCGTGACTTTTCACTCACAAATCACTCATGCGCACAAACTTCGGGCACAGGTAGCACAGTTGTCGCTTGTCTGCAGCCTTCCCGAAACGCAAATACGCTCGGGTACGCAGAAGCCGAACTCTATCTGGAAAACATGTGCGCACGCAGCTAGAAATTTCTCGTGTGTCCTACCGGACGCACTCGTAATTCGCGAACGTTGGCTCGCGCTTACAAATCAGCAAGTCCCCAACATACCATAGCATCCGTGGTATGGCGCTGCAGACGGTGAACTGTCGGAAACTTCGCTGAAACCTTTCTGTTATCTGCCAAGACCTTGTTCAGCAAACAATTTGCCGATTGTGTTACAGTTTATTGTGGATCACGTGGGCTGCACACTGGAAACACTAACTTTCTTCGAAGCAGTAAGTGTTTTACATCATAGTAATTACTTTATTGCGCAATGTCGAAGGAAAAGAAAGATCGTCCTATTGTCGAGTGTTTGTGTCGCTAAAGGTGTGTTTTGAGAACTAACGCTCAGCTTCTGTCATGCAGACCAACACCAGAGTATCGAAAAATTTTCTTGTTCAGTTTTTGTTCTGGTTCGTCGGAAAGGTTCATTTCCTGTTCAACTGTGCAACGAAAAAAAAAAGCCGGTTCAAACTGGTTTGAAGTGGTACATAAAGTTTGCAGGACATAATAATTGTCATAAAAAAAAACAATTTATTTTGTATGAAAAATGTAGCCCGCTTCTCAGCTGTACAAATGGAACCTTTTTTTCAACTTCATTTTTAAATCATGTTATTGAAGCACACCTCAAAAGCGATATGGCTATCAGCAAACCGCGGGAGAAGCGCGGCCTTTGGGCTGATAAAACATATGCTACTGCCGGGAAGGCTTGCCCCACGCTGACTTGTGTAGCCGGCACTCCGAGAGCAACTGACGCTTTGTACAGCTTCGGCTGTCGCTTCTTTTTATTGCGACAGCAATCACATGGATACTCCAAGCGAACTTTTGCCGGTGCTGCCACCGTCGCCTTGAAGTACCGTTTCGGTATATGTAGGCTATATGCCACGCACGGCTACAGTGCATGTGGTATATGCGGGTTACGTTGCTGCACCATTCTATCAATATAGTTGTTCATACCAGGTTTGGCACTCTTGACAAAAATATTCCTCAGAATCTTGTGATTGGCCGCCCTTAGAGAAATCTCATGAACCAAATCTCCGATACAGCATGCCTTTAATCTTAAGTCTTCTCAAACTTCAATACTAAAAGTGCGACACAATAAGAGGGCTAAAACCTCATAACCTCCGCTGGCCGTAAGGATTCTGCAAGGCCTCCTACTTGCTCCCACATATTTCGCACCCAAATCGAGCTCTCCTCTTTCGAGAGAATGCCTTCAGCAAGCTTTTTCAGCTCAACTAATTTTGCCAGCATGTGCACGGTAGACATGCATCGCGTTTGACAGTCTATGATGGGCTTTTCAGTTTCATTTTTCTAATTAGTGGCATAACAGCCTGAACGCGCAGCCTCTTTACAAGCACGTGGTAGTCTCGTATAATATAAGTAGAGCTCGACGTCTTCAGTGCATCACTGAAAGCTAACCACAATATATGAACAGCAGGCCTGAATTTTCGCAGTAAACCAGATTCGTCAAGACTGATAAAGACTCTTCAGAATCGTCCAAGAGCTGGCAGGGTGTTGAGTGTTGCAAAGATCACTTCCTCTTCAGAATCAGACACGCAATGTTCGTCTTCTTAACCGAGAAGCTTTAATTAATATTGTCAGTTATAAAACTATACACGTTACTTAGGCGAAGGTACTAGCAAGGCAGCGTGTTTGTGACTTCCGCCTTCAGGTTTTCACCTGTGTGGCGCTTAGTTCCTGTATTGCGATAGCAAATATATAGACAATATAGGCGTATTTCCCGCCTTCGTCGTCGCCGTTGGCGTTGCCGTGATGTTCCGTATAAAGTCCCGATACAGTCCTCGACTATGGGACCTCCTTATGTTTGCTAGGCACATGAAATTTTCTGTACTTTTACCAATACATAAATTTCGAAATTATAAAATTACGAAAAAAAAAAGTCCAAGGACGATAACATTGTGGCCGCGCATCGTATGCTGCATGTCCGAGTGAAAGCGTGGGAGGGTGAGCCGACGACGGCGGCTCAATATCGCGCAAGCAAGGGACGAAGGCTGGTAGGAAGCACTGTCTTCCATCACGCGCTAGGCACCTGCGGCAGGGAAGGGAGGGGTGCTAGTGAGCTATGGCAAACGAGGGGATTGTTAGTGAGCTAGGCATAGCACTCCCGCGCAAAAAGGTGTCGCTTTTTGGATGAATTAGAAGTGGCGTGCCCACTTACGCTGTACCCACGGTTGACGACCAGCTCAGTTTTTGCTCTCAGTGCTATATTACTGCTAACATTACTTTGTGACTGTAGATTATGAAAACATGCATGTGTTTTACGTTTGCTGCCAAGAAAGAAAAAAAAACGATAGTCGGAATCATGCTGGCATTTTCTAACACCATTTGCATTACCGAAGAAAGCGATGGGCTGGCGTCCCTTTTCTGGGTCACGCCTCCTTTCGCGCGGTCAGACTTGCTTTTGTGGAACCGGTTGTGGCTTATCGAAGCCGCCATACGTGCTTACTGGGTGTGTCCATTTAGTGAGAATGCGTGCACGTGTATCCCACTAAAACGCGTCACTGTATCCCACTGGAGGAGCAGTAAGGACATTAAGCCTGCCTGGGAGTAGTCCGTCAGGCCGAACCCAGTGCATGGCTGGTACGAGGCAGATATGGGCAGGTCGTAATCCTTGTCCAGGGTGTAGTACACGACGCCCATCTGGAGAGCGAAGGCCACGACTAGCGAGGGCCTCGCGAATCCTGCCGTGATCATGGGGGATGCCGCCTCCTGGGAGTTTTAGAGCAACGTAAAGAGCGCTATTAGGACGAACTTAGCGACTGCCAGTAGCGACTGCCAGTGAGCAGATGCCGGATCTCTAAAAGAGCTCGGGCTAGTTCTCAGTATGCCAGACGAGTTGATTGTTGGGCTAATTTTTTTTTCTCATAATGGAACTGGTAACTTAGCGCAATAAAAACCACACAGACAAAAAAGGTGGACAAGGACAAGCACTTGTCTTTGTCCAAGTTTCTTGTCGCTGCGGTTATTATTGGGCTAAGCTACCAGTTCAACAATAGTTAGCCGTAGATCGTGAGTAGGACTTGTTTCTCGTCTAGTTCGTACAGTTTCATCTTGGTAGAAGTGGCACAAATCAAGACTACACTTTAGGATAGGTGCCACTTACGATAATAAAGTTGCTGGTGGCACTTGTATGGTCGTCATGCTCCTAAGGGTAGACGTGTTTTTATTTTTTGTCATTTCTGCCAGCATAGATCGTGACATTAAGGAAGCTGGGGCAATGGATCAGCTGACGCTTATATTTGTTCTACAGTTTCACTGTCATTGTCGTTAGGGATCGCACATGTACAGTTCCCTAAAAGGCCCCTGACAAGTGTTGGATATTGCATACAAATGACCGTGACTCCGAGATCATGCGATGTTGAACGTGTGGAGCAAAGTATTTAGGAAGAAGCACACAGCCTGAATTGTGTTTCAGAAAGCTGCCTAATAAGAAATATTACAGGGGAAATGAGAAACGTCTTTAGAATATACAGGGTGTTTCAGCGAACACATTCAAATTTGTTTAAAGGTTGCCTGTGGCAGATAGCTCACTTCTAGTTTACGAGCCGGTCTACACGAAGCGGCGGACACTACTTGCCCAAAATTCTAAATGCGAAATTGACTAATCAACAGGCATTCACTAATTACTTTTTAGCTAATTATCATATGGCCCATATTGCTAATTACACATTCTAGCAGTGGACTTCGCAAGGTGGATCCACTTGGAACGAATTCTCAGAACACCAGTTTCGAGATATAAATTCCTGAACTTTGCGGAGAAATGCATTGGAGTTCCAGCTGCTTATGTGCTTCAGTGCATGAAACGACGTTTTGATAACAAATTAACTGGAACGCCAATGGCTTTCTCCGCAAAGGTCGGAAATTTATGTTTCTAAAGCGGTGTCTTGTGGAAAATTCGTTCCAAGTGGATTCGCCTTTCGAACTCCACGGCTATAATTTGTAAATTGGGATATGGGCCATGATGTAATTAGTTAAAACCTTAATTATCGAATTTTTTATTTATTGGTCGATCCTACATATCAATTTTTTTGTGCAAGTATTGTCCACCGCTTCGAGTAGACCAGCTCATGAACTATAATTGTGATATCTGCCACAGGAAACCTTGCAAGATTTTTTAAAGTGTTCGCTGAAACATTCTGTATATGTACTAATGAAACAGCGAGTGCACTGATGTCCACAGCGGGGACAGCTGAAAATTCAAACGAATTCCATCACGATATCGGCATCCTCTTCAGGCTAGTCATTCTTCTCGCCCGCAAGGACGTCAGAGGTTTTGCCTTTGCCTCACGTGCGCCGATTGCGAATACGCAACGTAGCCAACAGCACCACTAACTTTGCGAACCCCTTGAAATGCAGGCGGCGCGTAACAGCCACCGGAAGCACGACACAAAGCAAGAAGGCACGAGATAGAGAAAAAAAAAAAGAATTGGCAGAAGGCATCTCTGACGTCTGCACATGAAAGCGACACTTTTAATTTTTGGGAACGGCGCATTGGAACGGAAGATATTGGTACGTATACAATGTATACATACTATGCATACACTATGTATAGGTACTTTTATTTACAGATTACTATGCGTTCATGGTTTCTTGTCATTTCTTTTTCTTGTAATCCTGCACCTGTCTGGCTCTTTCGAGGAGGTGCAGTTATCGAGTGAGAGAAAGGGCATCTGCTGTGTGTTTATGTACACCAGATGACGTTGACACTCTCGGCCAAAAAGGTGAGCGTTGTTCCTACGTCATGTACCAGAAAAGCCCGGGATAGGCAGCGCTACCACAATCAAGCGGAATAAGAGAAGCACGAACATTCAGCTCGCAAAGGGGCAAATTAAAAGCTACGATATAATGCTTCAGGCCACGGTGATTCTCCCAGAGGAAGTTACGGCCGTATTTCTTTGAGGGGAGGGGGATATTTGAGTACATGCACTAAACTTAGCACTGAGGTTGTTAATCAGCACTAGTTACGAGCATGGCGCACCAGATGCATACTTTCAACTACTAGCACACATCACACATTCATCCTAAATGCAGACAACTGGCCAGCAAACCCTTGCTTTATTGTCTGTTGCCTCTAAAAGGTACTATATGAGAACAGAAGTGCACACGACATTTCAGTGCTAATTGTTTCCAAGTAATGCCTAGATTTACTCAACACTCATGCCTATTCGCTCACGACTAACATACGTGGTCGGAACTGTAAGCTTTCTTCAACACTTTCCTTCTTTCTGGTTTTCGTTTGCTTGCAGATGTTCCCAGTAAGGTCTTACGCTAGAACTGCTCGCAAAAGCACACGTCAGCCATTCGTGATGTCGAACATGCTTTTAGCGAAGGCGGCTGGCCAATCACAAGCAACCCTTACGAAGAAAAATGTTCGTTCATTCGTTGCTGCCCCGTTGTTGTTTCCAACTTTTCGGTTTTCACGCGTTTGCCGCGCAATCGAGGTCACGCACAATGTTGCCCTATTGATTTGCTCCGGCCTTTTATCTACGATAGCCCAACAGTCTAACCGCAGATGCGTCTTTTGTTTCTCTTATATATATACATATATATATTCCCTCCTCATCGGAAAACTGCCGCAATGACCAGGAATCGAACTCTTCACATCGCGAGGTCCGAAGCTAAGACATAGCCATTCTTGGGCGGCATGTATCATCGCGCTTTGACTAGACGACGACGGTACGTTGGCATTATCGGAAAATTCGATCTAACGAGTCGACAACTAAGGAGTTTTGGCTGCGAATTCAATAACTTCGACCAGAATAGGTCGGAGAAGCTCTAGGGCAATGCTTTTGTTGCACTTGCCATTGTTGGTACGAAAGGATTCTGGCTGTCTATCGCATTGATGGGCAGCGTAAGGCACTGTCGCCGATCAGGTTGTGACAGAACAGTGGTGATTACCACCACAACGTCCACGTCGTCCCTGCAGCCAAGGTAAAAAAATATAATAACCACTTGCACGATGAATAAAATAGCAAGTGGACGCTCACATGCCCGCATAACGTAAAAAAAACGAAACATTTAAAAAAAATTGAAACATTTAAAAATTTTTTCATTGATTTGTCAATGTACGCAATGTCAATTTTATACGTTTGAGAAACACATACTCTTATATAGGCTACAATGACATCAGATCAGACACACGTGTTAGAACCTGCGTCGCTTTCGTGATGAGGTTATTTAAACGCTTTAAAATCGTTGCGACGTGTGCACCGCATTTTCCAGCAGAGTGATTAGTGGATCCCGCATAGCAGGACAGCGGGCCACCAGCTTACTATTCCATTATACCCAGAATCGGCTCACTTCCGGCGCGTGGTAGGCGTCCGCACAGCTGCGGGTGTTGCGTCACGGTATATCTCGCACACTCTCATTTAACGAAGGGACGTTTGCATACCTAGAATCTCGCACAAACTTGCATTCTCATGCGCACTATGATGCACACCGTGTATGCTCAACGCATCTCAAGTTTTCGGTTGGATACCTCAGCGGATGAGTGCAGTTTACCTACAACGCTGCAAAGAAAAGCGGGACCGATGCTGGTATCAAGCCTCTTTACCCGCCGTGGCGGCGTTGTAGTGGCTATGATGTTTTGCTGCTGAGCCCGGCGGCGCGGGAGGGAGCCGGCGGCAGCATTTCGATGGGGCGCAATGCGGAAACGCCCGCCTGCCGTGCATTGGGGGCACGTCACAGAACCTCGAGTGATCTAAATTAAGCCGGAGTCCCCCTCCCCCCCCTTTTCCATTGTGGCGTGCCTCATCATCATATCGCCATTTTGGCACGTATAACCACAAAATTGGGTAGTTTTTTTTTTTTTTTTCATATCGTACCTTTGTATTTCCATTCGGAAACGATCGCACGCGTGGTCCTCTCGTGTCAATGTCGCTCTTTGAAACGGCTTGCGCAGGTGTCGTATGCCCGTTCCTCGTACGTTCATCCGGTGACACCTAGCACTTTGAAACGCTGTGTTGGACGCACTGACTTCGGGATCGGCCCACATATTGGTGCGACAGCGTCAGATGGCTCAGCGAGCGAAAAGGCCGGCGCCGGGCGCCTTTAGCAGAGAGACGGCGCCTAATTTCCCATTGGCTGCGACGCCACGTCCCGAGCGTGCCTCGACGGCGTCGAGGCGTGCTCGTGGCGTTGGGGCGTTGCGTTAGGACGATAACGAGATAAAGAGCAACATACATTTTTATTTAAATTGGCTCTGCTATTTTTTAATGGCGGGATTTCTGCGTTTCATATGCGTTTGAATGGAGAAATCGGAGTTTGCCTCTAAACTATAACTTGGCCTCGCAGATGAAAGAAATAATTGCCCCTTCTGATCGCATGGACCTGTTCTGGCAACACAAAACCAACTCGACTCGAAGGATTTAAGTCGAAAGATTCGTGTTCAATATCTATCTATCTATCTATCTATCTATCTATCTATCTATCTATCTATCTATCTATCTATCTATCTATCTATCTATCTATCTATCTATCTATCTATCTATCTATCTATCTATCTATCTATCTATCTATCTATCTATCTATCTATCTATCTATCTATCTATCGATCTATCTATCTCCTACGTCTTGATTATGTCTTCAACGTAGTTTATATCAAAATAAGTATAGAAAATGGCATGACATGCATGCATCATAACATGAATGCATGCCATGAAATGAATGACATTTCATGACATGACGTATTTCTCAAGGCATGTATCTCATGACAAATTATATGAAAAACCTGAAGATCGCTGCTGCTGCTGTTTTGCGCGCCTCGGGGGGGGGGTCTACAGCCAGTACGTACATGGTAGGAGCGTGACATAGAAGAACCAGGAGATATTCGTTTGGACGCTGCAATTACCCGTGACACCTCCTGAAATCATTGCAGCAAGTACAGCGCTTACCCTTCTACTAGTGGGCAATTCCCGAGGAGAGGTAGAGAGAGTCGTAGAGAGGGGCCAGGGAGAAGAGGCAGAGAATGGGTAGAAATTGCGAAGTCGTGAGACGAGTGAGTAACAAAATCCTTGCCACTCTTCGCTCGAGGTTCGCATATAAGGGGGTAAGGGCGGGACAGGAAAGAAGGCGACGTGGGAAGATGAGAAATTTCAGGGGTTTAGCTGCTGTAATAGTACTAGCTTGCGAGTATTCTGTGCATACTGGCGCCGTTCCCTTACGACGTGAAATATTTATTAAGTCGTGCTCATAATAAGGAGTCATGCTACGGAAGTGTTCGCCATATAGACTAAGGAAACCTTTATGCTTCTGAGCAATAAAGGTATGACGTCGCTAGCGCGAAGGCGCATGGGCAGAATAAACAGAAACGCGTTTTGCGACTTCTCTTCGAGCCCCTTGAATTTTTTGCCGCAGTTAACTTGCAGCTTAGCTTATTAATCTGTGAGACGTTACAAGGCTCAGAACGAATAGAATAACGTGTGCCTACCAGAATTAGCAGGTTCGCGGCAGGCAACGGCAGGTCGCAACCTGCGTGACGTCATAGCCTGAAGAAGGTCTATATAATAGCGGGGATGGTTCTGCTGATGAATTACCGGAGAAAAGCCTTCACTCCGCCTCGCTAAAATTCGAGTTCGACGGCTGTCATACTCACGAGGCGACTTGCTCGACAATGTCAGCCAAGTTTTTCCAAGAGTTTGTGTCGTTGTAGAAGAAGAAACCGACGCCGACGACGATCATATGGCTTTTCCTGTCGTCTCCTAGGGCACTCCGAAAGGCCTGAAAAAAAAAATTCCATCACAAACACGCCCGCGCGACAAACTGCAATGTAGAGGTAGCTAACTAAATAGATTCAGAGTTAGAGCCGTTAACTTTAAGGTCAAACACGTTGGAATTGCAACACTAAAGCCGAGAATGTTTGCTAGGCAGTATCTCAGAGAAGCTCCACTTAAGAGACATCAATGCTTAAAGTGTGATACAAAATACATCGACGTGTCATTGAGCAGCTTCACAAAATCGTCGCCCTAATAGTTACAGACAATCTTAACTGGAACCCCGTTCTATATTTAGCAGGCTTTAGGAACATATGTCCCGAAAGAACACAAAAGATTATTTTGCATTGTTAGCTTTACTTACCGAACGTCATCAAGATTTAGGCACATGCAAACTCAGAACTGTCCTAATTCATTCAGGCGTTGAAAATTGCGTAATCATTTTAATAACGGTGAAATTAAAACAAATGAGCTCAAGAGCCATCTGAGCCTAGCACGCTGCACAAGTCATCTACAGGGAAGGAACACTAGAAGGTGCAACGTACTTTTTGGTGAATCAGGGGGGGGGGGGAGGGGGGGAGGTAAATCCTAAAAAATCCCCCTGTACCGTCAATATATTTCCTCTGATGACTGAACGATAGGAGTGACATATGTTTCACTAATAAGGTTAGCACTGAACTCTCAGCATTACATGGCCTTCGCAAGATACGCTGCTTCTGCTCTCGCAGCCAGTAGCGGTGTTAGTCACCGATGTCATAGTGTGTGTGTGTGTGTGTGTTGTGTGTGCGAGTGTGTGTGTGTGTGTGTGTGTGCCTGCGTGCGCGTGCGTGTGTGTGTGTGTGCTCCTCCCTCACCTGCAGGCGAGGGAGGAGCAGTAGAGCACGGCTTCACGTATTCACGTATTACGGGACCCACCTGCAGGTGAACTGATCTTTCCCCTTCTCCGCCATGAAATCGAGTGGCGCTGGCTAAAATTACCATGACTAAGCCTATGGTACATGAACTGAACTTTATTTATTTCGTATCTATACAACGCACAGAAGACAGGGGCACAGACAAAAAGCCATAAAATCGGCTTGACTAGGTCTGTGTCCCTTATTCGTTTCTTGGGCAACTCGTAGAAATGCGTGCATAAATACAATATGAACACATGTATTCAAAAAACAATAAATATAAACAATGTTTGGATAAATGGGACTATTTATACGAAGTTACTTTCGCACAGCGGCGAAAAATTGACATGAATGCAGAAATTGTAATTGTCATACAAGTTACGAAAAATAAGAACAGGAAAACAACAAAATGCAGACAACATAAATCCCTTTTCATTTACGGTTAACATTCACAGAAATACAAAACTAAGTAAGTCACTGTGCAAATACAGCTTAGAATACGTCCTCATGAGAACAAAACACAAAGAAAATCACTAAGCATACACGTGAATGAAAGTGTGAGTGGCAAGTTTGGGCACCTAATTCAAATGATAATCAGTATGCCGAATAATGAAGAGGGTTAAGTACAGATGGCCGTGCATGATGCCGCAGCATTTGATTCCCGTAGTTAGTTCCTGAGTGCGGAATATGCCAAGTTTCTCTGTGACGTGTACTGAAACTGCTTGTCTTTAATGTTAGCCTTGACAAGTGCTCGAGAAAATCAGCGCTACCTTTTCTTTCTGTTAAAAAGCGTTCTAGCAAAATTGTATTTTAGACCAATTTTATCGGCGGTATATCTAATTGACAAAAAAGAGAATCAGTATGCGCATCGAATGAAGGGTTTGAAATTGCACGGATGGCTTTCTTTTGCAATAAATATAATATATTGATCTTATTGCTAGTCGTGTTGCCCCATAGGAGGTGACAATAGTTAACATCAGATGAAAAGAGATAATTATAAAGCAGGAGCTTCACTCTTTATGGTAAAAGGAAGCGTAATCTTATTTGTATTCCAACAACTCGTGCTAGTTCGTTACCAATAATGTTTACATGGTCATTCCATAGCATATTCTCTTGGAATATGGCACCTAAGCTTTTACCCATGGTACTATGTCTATGAAAGAAGTACCTACTCTAAGTCTTCCGCCAATGCTATGCTTTTTTTGTTTGTTGGCTGAAAAAGCACGCCTTTTGTTTTGGCAGTATTAACAGTTAATGAGTTGAATAAGCTCCACTTGTTTATTTGGGCTAGTGTATCATTAGCAACACATAGAACTTCTTTCACGTCCTTAGAATTTATAAATAAATTAGTGTCGTCGGCATAGATAAAAAATTGTGCGCAGGTATTGATATTAGTTATGTCATTTAAAATACAGGTTAAACAATAGTGGTCCTAGTATGCTTCGCTGAGGAGCTCCAGCGAATATAGGCAAATTTTTTGAACAGGTGTTGCCTACGACAACGGTCTCATACCTGTACTGCAAATAACTTCTAATTAAGGTCAGGAATGTTCCCCTAAAGCCCTAAATGTCAAGTTTTGTTAGTATTGTGATTAATGGTGTCAAAAGCCTTTGAAAAATTAATAAAGACGCCGAGAGTAACTAAATTGTCTTCAAAGCCTCGCGAAATTCTCTTTTTGCAACAGTAAAGTTATTTCTGTTGAACTACCTTCTCTAAACCCATACTGGTAATCTGTAATTACATTGTGCTTTTTCCGAAAAGAGGTTACTCTTGTATTAATCAATTTCTCGAGACATTTAGAAAAAATAGGCAGGATCGATATTGGCCTATAATTTGAGAGCTTGTTTCTGTCGCCAGATTTGAAAAGTGCTGCTACCTTCGCTATTTGCATGCGCCGAGGAAACATACCATTCGCCAATGAAAGATTGTACACATGCTCTAAGACAGGACAGATTAGGTCTAGAACATGCTTAGCTGGGCGAATGTGCAAATCATCGATATCGCAACTTTGGCTATTTCGAAGGCTACGAACACGTTCGCAAATACTCAGTAAAAAAGATGTGTACGGAGGAAGAGTTACCGCTGTAGCTCAAATGGTACAGCATCGCGGGTTTCATATGGTGCTTTTAGGTTGGGCCATACTTGCTAAAATTGTGCTAGGTTGTGTAGGTTTACTTGTCACTGGCGGCAAGGTGTCTTTTCTTTTTTACACTATTCTTTCAATCTACGTTGTGATCTACCTTTCCTACTTTTCCTTCCTATGGGTTGACGGTAACTGGGAAATTGAAGCAAACTACATACTATCCATAACAGCTTTTGAATCTCGAAAAAGTCGATTACCCATACAACTACGTCCCGACGAATTTCGCCTCTGATAACGCGCGAAGCCGAAATTGAGAGGCTGCAGCGAGTGCGAAGCCGTGCCCACCGAGGCGACATTGTGCTTACGTCACAGAGCAGTGAGCAGCTAGCGCGCTGGAGCTGCGAAGAGCGTAGATCCGCAGCGCGCAGGACACCCGTTGCTGGATGACGTAAGCTAAACGTCATCTCGAAGCGCGTGCCTTCGCGCTCGCTGCAGCCTCCTAGTTCCGGTTTAGCGAGCTCTGATAGCCGAATTTCGCATGACAAATGATCGCCGGGCACTTCTGGGATGGCTGCGCCACCTATTGGCAAAGTCGCGAACTAGGCGTGACGGGATGAGCTCTCTGAGATCGGGCCGTTTTGGAGGCTATGGACGGCAGACCTGTACAGATTTCGCTGCGGAGCGGCATACACGAAAGCACAAATACAACATTCTCACAAATGTCATTCAGCTTCCTCTTGCACTTTTAGGACGCGCACGCAATGCTTAGCGAATAGGTAGAATCAGTTATGTGCGCTAAGCATGGCAAATATAAAGCGTAGTTGAATAGCCTCGCACACGTGAACTACGCTATCCCGCTGTGCTAGAACTCGGTTTCTGCAAAGCTCGTTTGCGGAACGGTAGCGATATTTCCCTCACCCCGCCATTACACTGCAATGTTAAACTAAAGCTCTCTATAGACGAAACGAAGTGCACGCGCAGTCCACGCTGCACTGGTTCACCTCGTTAGTGGTGCCAGGTCAGCGTTAACTATTTCTCCCGCTGCTAACGTGAGCATTGTGCGCACATGCACTGTAAGTACACTTTCTCGGTGACTGCTCGGTGTATATGCCCTGGTCTGAGCGGGACAGGACGCTAAGCGTCAATCTAGCCTTATCTAATATTTCGGTTAGCGCTAAACTAAAACCGGCGATTTCCCGCTAGTCTCATCTTGTGCTCTATCGAGCTGCCACGCCTGCAACGCCACTGACGGCGCGCCTACTCAGACCAATGTTACGAGACGCCTGGTAGCTGTCGGGGCACTGTTCCTTCTGCGCCGCAGCAGTTGCCCTGCGTGCTGCCTGGCGGCAACACGTCGTGTCCACGTGCGTCTTGGACACTGTCGGAGAAGTACGAGCTCAACGCTAAGCATTACTACTTCTGCCAAGGCTTCGACCACATCGGGCCCTGAACTCCTGTCACTCGTGTTTCGTGTTATTTTTTTCTTATCGTTTGAGGTGCTGGGGGGCGGAAGCATCGCTCACTCTGATTATGTCCTTCAAGTCGGCCGCGATGCCGATGTTTTCGACGAAGGTCGGGGGCCCGTAGATGTTGAGGACGCCGTAGTGGTTGATACGTGACGCTCTCTTCAGCTCCGCCAGATGATCCAGCAAGTCCGTGACGGAAAACTGGGTATGGTCGAGGAAGCTGCACAGGATACGTGCCACCAATGATTGTGCTGGTATTATTGCAGACGTTCGCCATACCTCTCTTTCCCGCAGACTCAAAGCACTTCAGCAGCGCCTTCCGGAGAAAAGCGCGGTCAGTACATAACGTATTGCGCCACACTGAGCCGTGTATTGCAGTAATGATGCACTGCTGGCAAACGGTGCATTACGGAGTAGTGGCAATATATATGCATTGTAAGACGAGGTTTAGGCAGCCATTCTCTTTATTCTCTCTAGTGAGAGCCCCACCACCAGGCCCCAAAACGGTGATGATGAGTATGCACAGGTGAGAATATGAAGCGTATGAATAGTGCTCACACAAATTTCCCCTCACGCGCAAGCGGCCAGCCAGGACGCGACTTAGCCAGGAGGGAAACGCCGAACGAATCGTTTGAGGCGCAAAACGTGAACGATCTCTGAACCATGATAACGATGGTCCGAAGAAACGTCTACGGGAGTAACGCGATAGTTCCATGGGGGTGTTTCTTGATTAATAATGTAGGCACCAAGGAAGCGGGATTCAAACTTCTCACACAAACCGGGTGTACGAATGGGCGCCCAAAGGAGCAGTTCCTCTCCAGGGCGAAAGGAGACGTCGTGACGAGAGATGTCTTAACGCTGCTTGCGATCTAGCTGACGAACTTCTGTGTTGAATTGAGCACCTTGATGGCATTTCTCAAGTCTCGAGACGAACTGTTCGGGTACACTGGCCTAGGTGTTAGATGGGGGATTTAAAAAAGCGGCGTCGATGGTGGTCGGTGAACGGTCGTAAACTAGGTAGAAAGGTGAGTACCTCGTAGTTCAAAAAAAAAAATTAAATTATGGGGCTTTACGTGCCAAAACCACTTTCTGATTATGAGGCACGCCGTAGTGAAGGACTCCGGAAATTTCGACCACCTGGGGTTCTTTAACGTGCACCTAAATCTAAGCACACGGGTGTTTTCGCATTTCGCCCCCATCGAAATGCGGCCGCCGCGGCCGGGATTCGATCCCGCGACCTCAGCAGCCTAACACCATAGCCACTCAGCAACCACGGCGGGCTACCCCGTAGTTCGTTGGATAGCGGTGTTGGGAGCGAAAGTCACAAAAGCTAATAGTTTGTCCCACTTGTCGTGGTTTGGCCCGATATACATTGATATCATATCTATTAATGTGTGATGAAATCGCTCGGTTAAGCCATTTGTTTGTGGGTGATATACGGATGTCGTCTTATGAACTGTGCCACAAGCTCCGAGTAGTTCTGTGATCATTGTTGACATGAAAGTCTTGCCGCGGTCGCTTAACAGTACACGATGTGCACCATGACGCAGCACAATGGCATCCAGAAAGAAGGTGGCAACGTCAGAGGCTGAACTAGAGCGTAGAGGAGCGGTCTATGCGTAACGTGCGAGCTGGTCAACAGCTGTTGCGATCCATCGATCACCTGCCGGCGTTACAGGCACAAGGCCGACTAGGTCTATCCCAACGATGGCAAAGGGTGTCTCGGGACATGGGATGGGCTGTAAAGCCCAGCAGGAGGCGAAGTCGGTCGTTTCCGCCGTTCACACTGGACGCAAGAAGCGACGTACTTGGCCACAAGAGTAGACATGCCTGGCCAAAGGAAACGGCTCCTAACGCAGTGGTATGTTTTGTGGAAACCCAAATGGCCAGCAGATGGGTCGTCGTGAAAGGCTTCAAGGACTTGTGTGCGCATCGAACGTGGAAGAATACGTACCAAGCGGTGTCCGTCGAAGTTGTAAATGTAGTGGCACAGCACATCGTTGTCAAGCTTAAATAGTCGCAGTTGTTGACGTAATCTGGCATTTGGTGCACAAGTAGTTCCGCACAGAGGCTGGATAATGCTGTTGTAGTAGGGGTCAGAACATTGACACGAGGTGAGCTGAGTGACGCGACTGAAAGATAACGTGTCAGTAACCGCTAGAGGTAATAACGGGAGTGCCGACTTAGTCTCATCATCAAGTGGCAAGCAATGGAGAGATGTACTCGAAGATATAAGTGGCAGCGGGCAGCGAGAGAGAGCGTCGGCATCTAGATGCTTTTCCCCAGACTTGTAGACAACTTCAACATCGTACTCTTGTAAGCGGACCACCCAGTGACCAAGGCGCCCAGACAAATTTTTGATTGACGACAACCAGCATAAGACGTGATGGTCGGTTATGACCGTGAAGTGGCGTCCATAAAGATATGGTCGAAATTTTTGGATCGCCCAAACTACTGCGACACATTCCTGTTCTGTGATCGAGTAGTTCTTTTCGGGAGCCGTTAGTGCGCGACTGGCATAGGTAACAACTCTCTCTCGTGAGGTGGTATCACGCTGTAGAAGGACAGCACCGATCCCCTAACCACTAGCATCGGTGTGCAAACAAGTTGGTGCGTTCTCATCGAAGTGACAGAAGACAAGGTCGGTGGGTAATGGTTGCTTGAGGACTTGAAAAGAAAGTTCGCAGTCGTCTGTCCAAGGGAAAGCAGTGCCCGACGTGAGCAACTTGTGCAGCGGCGACGCCACGGCAGCGAAATGACTGATCAAGCGGCGGAAGTAGGATGCCAGGCCCAAGAAACATCTTAATTGTTTTTTTTTATTTTCAGGGCGAGGGACGCGAAGCACGGCAGCAACCTTTTCGGGATCTGGTCGAACGCCATCTTTGCTGGTAAGGTGACCCAACACTTTGATGTTCTTTCTGGCGAAATGGCATTTCTTTGTCTTGAGTTGGAGTCCAGCGTTGGAAACGCTTGTGAAAACTTCGTCCAAACGCTCAAGGTGCTGACGAAAAGCAGTAGAAAAAATAACGATGTCATCTAAATACCACAGTTAGGTCTTCCACTTAAGGCCACGTAAATCATGCATTCAAATGTTGCAAGGGCATTACATAAACTGAAGGGCATGACGTTGAACTCGTAAAGTCCGTCTGGTGTTGCAAAGGCAGTCTTGTCCTTGTCCGCTTCGTGCATGGGGATTTGCCAGTATCCGGATCGGAGGTCTAGACTAGAGAAATATTCTGCACCCTGGAGGGAGTCAATGGCATCGTCGATTCTGGGCATCGGATATACATCTTCGCTCGTGATGTTATTAAGGGCTCGATAATCGACGCAAAATCGTACAGAGCCGTCTTTGTTGCTAACCAGCACAACAGGAGACGACCAAGAACTAGACGATGGCAGAATCATGTCTCTTTTGAGCATGTCATCAACGTTATCCGCATTGATTTTCTGTTCTGCGGAAGACACGCGATACGGGCGGCGGCGTACAATCGAACTGCCTTCGGTTTCGATGCGATGTACTGCGACGGAAGTGCGCCCCAGAAGCTTCGAATGAACGTCAAATAAGGCGCTGTGTTTCTGCAGGAGTGCCAAAAGGTCTTCTTGTGGCCGCCATAAATCATAGATTTATCGCGGCCGTTAAAGCAGCGGCAGTAGTATGTTAATCAGTTGGGGTAGACAAAGGTGGTGATCCGGTGTGAAGCGGTAACAGCGAAAGAGGTTCGGTGTCAGTAGAGCATGTCACAGTAGTGCCCTGGGAGAGCGCAACTAGCGAAGAATTAGGGTTACGAACAGTGACTAACGCTCTACCGTCCTGAAATCACACCAGGCAAAAAGTAAGGCTAAGCCCACCAGAAATGCAGTGACCGCTCGGTGCAAGAAACACATCACCGTTAAGAATAGTCTCGGAAGTCACAGTAAGAATATGCTCATTGCCCGCGGGAATGAAACAGTCGGTAGACGTGATGAAACGTAGGCTATGAGCATCGACAGCGGACGAAGATTCAGTGTCCGTCATATGAATAGTTCGCTGACGGCAAGAGATGAAAGCTGAGGCTTAGGGCAGGAAATCCCATCCCAAAATCATCGCGGAGGTGCACGAAGACAGCACGATGAACTGAATGTGGTGAAGGATGCCATCAATGAAAACGCGCGCAGTGCAAACACCGGAGGGCTGAACAAAAACTGCATCAGCACAACAAAGGGGAGGGCCATACTGCGGTGTCTTCGCTTTTCGCATTCGAGAACACAAGTCAGTACTAGCAACGGAAAGCGATGCACCTGTGTCAACCAAGGCTTCGATTCGGACACTTTCAAAACACACCAAAAGTACATTTGACGGCGCTCCGGAGGAGTTTCACGTTGTCCAAAGGTTGCAGCTTTCTTTCCTGAAGCTGCACCATTTAGTTTTCCGGGCCGTGATCGGAAGATGAAGTAGCCGGTCCTAGAGGGTAAGAGGAGCGCCGCATCGCTGATGGAGAGCGACGACGCGGCAAACGCAATGAACCTGCAGTGTTGAAGTCCTGTGGAGATGGGTAACGTCGTGGATAATAATCGTAGTCAGAACGCCGACGTCGTGGTACAGGGCCAGAAAACTTATCCCTTTCAAACCCGTCATTGCCACGTCTTTCATCTTGCTGACGGCGTCGGCAAAACCTTGAAATGTGGCCACAGATGCCGCAGTAGTAACAAACCGGTCGACGTGCGCTCCACGCGGTGCAAGACGGAACAGGCGGTGGTATTGCAGTGATAGGATTCAGGGACACGTGCGGTGCAGGTGCCTGTTGTAGTGGCTGCTGGGAGGGTGGCACTATAGAGGCAACCTGAGCGTAAGTCGGCGTAGGGAAAGGAAGCGGCCTCGGGACTTGCGGCCAGGTCTCGGCAGCTATCTCTTCCCTCACGATATGGTGTAGGCCGCCACCAGGAGGCGTCAGATGGAACTCAGGAGGGCTTGACGAAGCTTGGGCGTGCAGTTCCTCACGGATGATGAAGCGAATCAAGGCACGTAGCTCGCTGTCTTTGGACGCCTTGAAATCAGATGTGTCAGGGTGTAAGCGGAGCATATGAAGCTCATCGAGACGCTGACACGTACTGATGATGTCCGCGATGGTAATGGGATTCAGCACTACAAGAGCTTTGAATACCGCAGTCCCAATACAGGTGGCGTACACCACCACTCTCTGCCATCGAGGTGTTCACGTGGCGGCAGAGGGCGAGGACGTCCTCTAAGTACGAAATGTAAGACTCGCCCGACTGTTGTATACGCTCAGCAAGCTTCTTGGCGATATCGGAGCCGGCAGACGAGTTCGCGAAAATCTGGCGTAGATGGTGTTTAAAGGTGCTCTAGTTGACGAAATCGAGCTCATGATTGTGAAACCAAGTATTCGCAACGCCGGTTAGGTAGAAGGTGACGTGAGCAAGTTTTACTGATTCGTTCCAGTGGTTAAAGTCACTCACGCGCTCGTATAGCTCCAACCAGTCTTCAACATCGTAACCTGGAAGCCCAGCAAACACCGGTGGATCCTTTTGACGGATGGTGACTGTGCAAGAAGGGGTTCCCGCAGGAGTAGGCAAGGTGGGTGTCGTGGTATTGGTCTGCTGGTCCTGCGACATGGTTGAGTGCAGTTGTTAGAGGCGGCGACCCAAGCGGAGCTCCAGGGATGTAGCGTAGGTGAAGCTGGGGAGAGACCGGGACCGAGAGGGCGAAGGAACCGGAAAGCACACTCCACCACTTGTGAGACGAGGTTTAGGCAGCCAGTCGCTTCTTTATTCTCTCGAGTGAGAGAGGCCCCAAAACGGTGATGATGAGTGTGTACAGGCAGTGGCGTAGCTAGGTTGTCTGGCACCCGGGGCCCATAGGTCTTCTGTCACCCCCCCCCCCCCCCCCGGGTGTAGTCGAGGAAGGCGAGGATATCGACAATTTCCGGGTTTCAGCACCAGTACAGCCGCCTTGCATACCTCGCACGTCCCCCGGGTCCCCTTCTCCTTCGCTTTCTTTCCCAGAGATCGCGAATGCAGCAGGTATTGGCGGCGAGGAGTTACGGAGTCGCCATCTATTGGAAGCTCCTCGCTGGCGTAGTTTGAGGGATCACGCGGCGCGCTCCTCATAGGTTTTGCTGTCAGTGTTCAGTGAAAACACCACGCGGGAGCTCTCCCGGACATTTCTGTGACTACTTTCGAAACGAGAGAAGGTTTTTACTGTCTAAATAAAAATATTGGGCAAACTGAAAGCACAGAATCGTTTACAGACGCTATTTCTTTACCGAATACGTAATGTGAACGCCACTGTGCGCAATTGCAGCAATGGAGTCTCCCGAACCGGCTTCTTGCGAGAAAGGTAGGCAAACGCTGAGAGCAAACTATGTGAAATATGTTCTTATAGTGTTGGTATAACTAAATGGAGCGTAATAGAATGAAGCCTCAATGCAGCGATCGCACAGCTTCGCAGCGACCGACAGCGCGTCTGCATGCTTGTCCGCGCCCTGTTTCGCTTTCGCCGCGTGCGCGTTTTCGCACCGTGCCATGAGCTTTAGGCCGCAGAATATGAGCATTTGACAATATACAAGCAATCATTGTTGCGTGTGCGCTATCAGAGCTGTTCAAAAATAACTTCGTTGTAAAGACTTCGACGCCTATATCTACGGCAACTGTGATGTGCCATCGCGACGATTGAATCTTTTTTTTTTCTAATTTCTTGGACGTTTCGATATTATTTCTCGAGTTGCGTCGGACTATATGTTTATCGGTGTCCTCATTGTGTGATTTCTCGCTGCTTCGTTTTTTGTAATCCAGTGCATTATTTCATAACACGAACATGACCATCTGCCATGCTTTATTTTAATGTGCTTCTTACCGCTCTCTTTCCACTCCAGTGAACTTGCCAGTATATATAGCATCGAAAAGTTCATAAACCAAACCGTCATGACATTAGTCGGGCAGCGGACTCGGGCGAGCGTCTCAGGGCGCGTTTTTCGAACATCGCAGACCCGGCGCCGTGGCATAAATCTTCCTCGCGTCTGCGCTTGCTGCATACCCGAGTATTAGCCGATGACTGTTTGCCGGTTTTATGTTTCGCGAGCCAAGCTTCACGCAGCTTCTTTTCCTGCGGCTACGTATGAGTAAGGATGACACCGGGCTCCGTTGCGTGCGTCCGGCACTGCGGCACTGAGCAGTAGCCTACCATGTTGCGCGCCTTCAAAGGCAGCCACTACCTATTGTAATGTTTTCAATCGTTGTAAAGGAGACACTCGAAGCAGGAAAATCTCGCCACTAAATGAAGACCGCAGCGTACGAGGGAACTTACACTCTTGTTTCCAGCTCGCTTCGGCGCTCCCGAAGCAGCCGACGCGGCCGCTATTTCCACGTGATCCCTAATAGCACGTCACGCCGACGGTGGCGCCAGCTTTACAGTGGTGGAGCTCGAGGCCAATACACGCAGTTTTTTCTGCACCAAATAACACAGGGTGCTGCACTGATAACTTGTGATAAGCGCATGTGCACATCTTCTGTCGGGCTGTAAGGCTTGACAACCAGTACAAATGCGGCATCGCGGCAAATACGGCTCACGTCACACGAAAAAAAAAAAAAACATTTTTGTAAAGTTTTAATTACGAATTTTAACGGAAACATTGCATTTGCAAAATTGAAGGCCGACATTCATATCTTGCCCAACAACAACTTCAAAAAAATCGTTGTAGGTACTATGGCCCGCAGTATTTTGGCTGTGGGCAGCCCTGAACGAAAACGAGAATTAAATTGTGTCTCAGTGACGCTGATCTCCCCACCATATTAGAAAAACGGAAAACACCAACTGCCTCCCTGCTGCGCGGGCGCCAATGCTATGACAATTACTAGTTTTCTTCATTCTGATCAATAAAGCCTTGTTTTATTTGCTGCTATACGGACAAACGTGATTATCCGAGCCGCGGTACCACCAGAAGATTGGGAACAGATTAGAGCAACGCTTCGCGTCGATTCTTGGCGTCACCATAAAAAAAAAAGAAGACCGCGATGAAGCTCGTGCCAGCGAAACCTGTTGGTCTGCACTCGCTGTGGAGAGGGTTGAGGGATCAACGTACGTCACTGGTCCACTATTTCGTATTTCTTTCGCTGCTACTATATACTGGGCGCCGCCCGCAGTGCCAGAGTACTGTAGGTTATAGCACCCAAAACGGTTTTGATTAAGTAGTTTTTGTTGAGTTAATAATATGACTTTAAGTCCTAAATTCTCGAATTGAAGTGCTTCCTCTATAAGTACTAATTATGGAATTATTAAGGATATGGTTATTACTTATCTGCCATATTTTTCGCGCTACCGAGTTCCTAGTAATCACAAAAAGACATAACTTCATAGAATCTCAATCGGAAATATCCTTACAAAATTCACCTTTCTTTTTATAAAATTCTGTGCAGCTGAAACAGACACTGTACTTGTGACATGAAGTCACACAACAACAACAGTTTTCTGAAACTTTCGAGGGTAAGAAGGAAAGTGTGAAACATAACGGCAGGTTTCGCAGCGGCTTCTCGGAGCGAGCGGGATAGGGGAAGTAAAAGCGAGCCGGACATCGCGGCGGGCCCGCGACTACAGCCTGTCGCGTCATACGCCGCCAAACTCTTCGGCCGAACCGAGTCTGAAGACGATCCAGAGAATCCCATTCGCGACTTTTCACGGCCCCACTTATGCAACGTCGCTCTCAACGAACGCTTCGCCGTAAACGCGAGCGCCGGGCGCGCTGGTTGAACGCCCTCTTGCTGCTGTCTTTGTTCGTCTTCGCTTCGCGTTCTGAACGGAAGAGGTACCCAAGAGCCCCAACGCCTTACAACGCCTCACTGTATGTTTAGCGACTCCTGCTCCCAGCATGAACGCACAGCACGAGCGCACCCCACATGAAACGTTCCGCTAAGGCGAATAGTTTAGTGACCATTTTGCGAATTAAATTTTTTAGCCCGAACATTCGTGCAATTGTTTCGTGGGGTGTTGGATAGAGCTGCAGCCGACAATTCTGCGGCGCAACGCATCGGGTACATGAGCTCGGGCTACTGGATACTGGAGCATTCTTTGCCATTTGCGCCCAGTCAAGCCGGCGGAAAGAGGGTTGTCTTCAGGCGTATGACACACCCCCCCCCACTGGACCCTTGCACCCGGGGCCCACGGCCCCCCGGCCCCCCGGCCCCCCCTGTTGCTACGCCACTGTGTACAGGTGAGAATATGAAGCGTATGAATAATGCTCACAATATATATACTGTCTGCTAAAAACAACAATTACTCGGAATGAACTTTCCGAAACCAATTCTTAGGCACCCTTCAGTGAGACACGCAACCTCTCATATTTTTAGGTTGAATACCTCGATGCATAATTTACGGCTGAATACGTGACAAAATACAATTTTTTTTAAGTAGGGACCATTTTCTTCAATATTTCGTGCTTGATGCATGCAAAAATATTTTAGCACAATATTCAGTCGCATGATTGCCAAGAATATTTACAAAAAGCAGCTGCTAATACACTTAGTTTTCATAAACAGTTGAAAATTTTCAAAAATTGGCTTTGCTAGCCACTATATAAACATATTAAAATTAATGGCGGAGCCTGCACGTTGCAGAATTCATAGTAAAGCACAACCTTTCTATGGCATTGAATAAAGTTTTCATTTTCATTTAATTGAGTATAAATTTCATAAGATGTTTATTTATTTTTATTTTTTGCTCTTAAGGGTACCAGTGAAGCGGGGCTCAGGCACACAAGAAATTTGTCTCGCACAAATTATATTGGGAATTCGTTTCTCTAGACATATTAAGTGCTCATAAATAAAGGGATGGATGAAGTTTCTGTGCTCGGTTGGTGCGTTTGGCGTGTAATGACCGATAGCTGAAGGTTCAAAAGGTTCAGAAGCACTGACAGCTAGACGAGTGTGTATTGAGTCATATTAAGTGCGCAACGAAACGGAGACAAAAAAGGAACAGACAACACGAGCGTTGTCTGTCCCTCCTTTGTCCTCGTTTTGTTGCGCCGCTATTGTGTTTCAAAGTGCTCTTTATGCGCCTTCCTTCTCGAGAGAGCTGCACCCCCTCTTTGCGAATCATGGTCTCACACATAAAGGTCTCGCCATCATAAACGCCACGTCCCCTATTAGGGCATGTGGGCTTAGTGCATTCTCCAATAAACAACGCGTAAAACCGCCAGTGCGAGCGCACCGCGAAGAAATAAAGAACAAAAAACATAAAGAAAAAAGAAAGCAAACTGAGTCCAGTGACGCAAACGTGACGTGGTCCTTAGGTACCGCTGTGGGAGAGGGTAGGGAAGGAAAAGTGCTTGTAAGAGTGCGTCCGTGTTCTGAAGGAAGTGAGTGTCAGTGTTGGTATGGAAGTGCGCCTCCTGGTAGCAATGACCTCGGGGTAACACAGCCTCTTCTATCTCCCACAATTACTGATGCAATTTAAAAACGAAAGCATCCGCCAAATCGCTCCATATACTGCGCTTCACAACGATCAGCGGTTAACCAAAATTTCCTATCGAGCACTCGCAGCATGCGTGATAAGGGGACCCCTTTCAGCGAGCATTGTATTATACCGCCTTCTTGTACCCGGCACGCGCGCTGAGTGACCTACTTCACGTCGAAGGACAGGCCGCAGGTGGTGTCCCTGTATGTGGCGCAGACGTTCTTGAACGTCGGAAAGATGATCTTGCCAAGCACTGGCTGCACCGTGTTGTTCTTGACCCGCACGTGCGTGAAGAAGACGATGTCGCACGACCTGTCCGGCGGGTACAGCGGGTGGATGGCTGCTGCCGGCGAGCCGACAGAGCAGAGCAGCGGAGGAGGCTGAGTCGTCGTCGTTGCCGGAGTGGCTGCGAGATGTTGCATTCACGCAATTAGCACTCTCGCCGAAGTTCACCTGCTTTGCGATAGTATGTATGTATGTATGTATGTATGTATGTATGTATGTATGTATGTATGTATGTATGTATGTATGTATGTATGTATGTATGTATGTATGTATGTATGTATGTTTGTATGTATGTACGTATGTATGTATGTATGTATGTATGTATGTATGTATGTATGTATGTAACTATTTCACGCCTCCGTTGAATGAAAAGAGAAAATCATTTTAACTTCTCGGTGTGCTGGGCGGAATTGAACTACAGCCCGACGGTTTAGCGTCAGGTAACAATTGCGAGCGTTCTCGCGCACCCTCGTGGTGGCACCGCTAGATGGCGCAGCTTGCCCAGGAGGAAGCGCGAGAGAGGAGCTCGGTGCTCTGAGGCCATTTACCGCCAAACGAACAGGGTGACAGAGTGACACGTTTGTGCGAGTAGCGGCCCCGTCGCACCACTCGCGCTCGCGACCAAAAGATAGTACGCCGCATAACGGGCGCACAAAGTGCACAAATGATAAATGATTTGACGTAACATTGCGGCCACAAATCGCAGTTGTGATATATGAAGTAGTTATTCTGTATGGAGCTCTGCAGATTTAAAAACAAACTGCATTGTGAGTCGCCGGAAGTAAGATTTGTATCTGACCTCACTACTATAGTAGCGTGGTCAGATAGGCAGGCCATTGTCTGTGGAAGCAGCTACAATGTACGAAACGGAGTATAGACGTCCTGAACTTTCTCCGCAGAGACTTACCCGTGGGGGTTGTCCTCCTGGGCAACGTCATCATTGCCGGTGGCGTAGCGCTCGTCGCAGTCGTTCTAGGTGTGGGAACCCTTCTCGGTGTGGGACTGACGCGACGCTCCGGAATCGTCTGGAGAAGCAACAAGACATAAGAGCGGAAACTAGCGAAGCTTTACAAGGAGCCTGTTCTCCTCCGTACACAAGCGGATTTAAACGGTTCTGCACAATGGACGACAGAAATGCGAACGGAACGCGACAAACGGCCGTGTGACTGAAGCAAGTGACTAAATAAGCTAACAAGGGAACCCGTCGAGAAGGAGAACCAGTCAGCTAGTTGAGAAAAAAATTGGAGGACCCTTAAGCTTTGCCTTCAAGAGTGAAACGTGACAGCGTTCCCGTCGACCTGCCAAGGGGTGTAAGACAATGCGCTACGGCGCAGCGATCATTTACGAGGCGCCCCGCATCGGACTTCGCACCCACCAATCACGCCGTGAGCGTCGAGCAACGCAGCGTTCGGCGCGGCAAGGAAACGTGCGCCTGAGCAAGCGGAACGAACCAAAGAACTCGGTGATCGGCACGGGCAGAGAGATATATAGATAGTGATCTAAAGAAAGAAAGGAAGAACGCTTGATTCTGCAACCCGTGAGGGAGCACGGCGAAGCGTCGTGAGGGGAGAGGGAGTCGGGGCTGCGACGCGCCTCGCGCCGGTCCCCGCACAGCCCCAATGCGCGCGTGGCGCACCACCTGTCGGGGTAGCGCCGTACATTGAGAGGAGGGGGCCTTCTGTGTTTGCCGCAAGATGGCTCTGCGTGTGCGGAAAGCGCAGAAGAAATGTAGCGGAAACGTACTTCGCTACTCGTGTAACTGCAACTTCTGTAAGTTACATGCTCATAATTACCGATATACACCGCAGTATAACTTTCTACGGCACGTTTCTAAGACAACACCGCATTCACTAGAGGCGCTTTTGTACCGCTTTGAAGCATCGAACTCGTGCCTGAGTGGTAGCGTCTCCGCCTCACACTCCGGAGACCCTGGTTCGATTCCCACGCAGCCCATGTTGCAAGTTGTTTTTATTTATGAATTGCCTGCCGGGATTTTTCGCTCACGGCCAACGCCGCGGACGCCGACACCGACGACACCGGCTTTTCTGCGACACGAGCTCCTTAACGCTGTCGCGTTAAAAAGTGCCTGGCTGTCGTGCGAACTCTAGACAAGGCACGCCTCATCTAAGCGGATTGGACGCGCTGCAGGAACCACTGACGATACTGAGCACTTCGCTAATTTTCGTTAGGCTAGTTGGTTCCTACGTATGGCGAGGAGGACACAACGCCTATACGTGAACAAACGGATGGGCGTTCTTTTCTGACGCTCCTTCCTGACCGGCCGTTCGCTCAATTAGTTTCGAGTCTTTTTCACCTTAATAATTAAGGATTCTAATCGCTTCTGTATGGTAGCATGTTATGAAATGCTTTATTATTGCCCCCTTCCTAAGTTTGGCTGCGTTATCAAGTGGTGCCTGTTTACAGACATGTGCTGACATCATTGAACACAGGGAAGGCGGGCTAAGAGCGCTTGCAGCATGTTATGAATGGCTGTCCTTTCGACGATAATAAATGAATAAAGGACAGCTGTCGGCGGCCAATTTTATGTCAATGAAAAAGGCAGAAGCAAGAGTAGTATAATGACCATACAAATGATAGACGAAGAGAGAGCGTCAATCGACCGAAACCGCAAGCAAGTTGTAGAAACGCACTCCATGAAATATTTGCACACTTTGGGGCTGAATTTGTGCCGCGGCCAGGCACGTACCCAGAATTTTTTTTCGGGAGGGGGCGGCCCACCACCTCCATCATCATCATCATCACCATCATCATCAGCCTGTTTTATGTCCACTGCAGGACGACGGCCTCTCCCTGCGATCTCCAATTACCCCTGTCCTGCGCCAACCGATTCCAACTAGCGCCCGCGAATTTCCTGATTTCATCGCTCCACCTAGTGTTTTGTCGTCCTCGATTGCGTTTCCCTTCTCTCGGTACCCATTCTGTAACCCTAATGGTCCAACGGTTATCTAACCGGCGCATTACATGACCTGCCCAGCTACATTTTTTTCTCTTGATGTCAATTAGAATATCGTCTATACCCGTCCGCTCTCTGATCCAAACCGCTCTCTTTCTCTCTTAACATTATGCCTAGCAATCTTCGTTCGATCGCTCTTTGCGCGGTCCTTAACTTGCTCTCAAGTCTCTGCCCCATATGTCGGCACTGGCAAAATGCACTGATTGCACACCTTACTTATCAATAATAATGGTAAGCTTCCAGTCAGGAGCTGGCAATGTCTGCCGTATGCGATCCAACCTATTTTTATTCTTCTGTGCATTTCCTTCTCATGATCAGGGTTCCCTGTGATTAATTGACCTAGGTAAACGTACTCCTTTACAGTCTCTAGTGGCCGACTGCCCGGCTATTTATCATTATCTTCATCTTCTGCATATTAATATTCAACCCCACTCTTACACTCTCTCTGTTAAGGTCTCCAATCATTTGTTGTAACTCGTCTGCATTGTTGTTGAATAGAACAATGTCATCGGCAAACCGAAGGTTGCTGAGATATTTGCCGTCGATCTTTACTCCTAAGCCTTCCCAGTTTAATAGCTTGAATTCTTCTAAGCATGCAGCGAATACCTTTGGAGAAATTGTGTCTCCCTGTCTGACCCCTTTCTCTATAGGTATCTCCTTGCTTTTCTTGTGTAGAATGAAGGTAGCTGTAGAACCTCTGTAGATATTCTTACGCGAAGGACGAGTCAGTAAGACGAGAAACTATTTACAGATTATATTTACAACAACGGTTGCAGCGCTGACCGGTTAGATTCACAGCGCGAGCCCAGTTCGTTCTTCCTCCTCTTTTCTGGAGTGATGGCGCCTACGCGCCTCGTTTAAAACGAATACCACACGCATGTAGCAATATTTTCCAAGCTTTTTACGTAAGCGTTCTGTACTCCTTGATTACGTAGTGCCTCTACGATTGCTGGTATCTCTACTGAATAAAATGCCTTTTCGTAATCTATATAAGCCACATAGAAAGGCTTATTGTACTCTGCAGATTTCGCGATAACCTGATTGATGACATGGATGTGATCCATTGTAGAGTATCTCTTCCTGAAGCCAGCCTGTTCTCTTGGTTGACTACAGTCCAGTGTTTGGAGATTATTTTGGTAAATACTTTATATAATACTGGGAGTAAGCTAATGGTCCCATTATTTTTCAATTCTTTAACGTCTCCTTTTTTGTGGATTAGTATAATGTCTGCATTCTTCCAGTTTTCTGGGATCCTTGCAGTCGATAGACACTTCGTATAAGGAGCCGCCAGTTTTCCAAGCATTATGTCTCCTCCATCTTTGATTAAATCGACTGTTATTCCACCTTCTCCTCCCGCTCTTCATCGTTTCATGCCTTGCAGGGCCCTTCTGACCTCATCGCTAATTATAGGAGAGTTTCTGTTTCCTGTTCATTACTATTTCTAAGTGAGGTATCGTGACTCCTCTGGGTACTGTATACAGGTCAGCTTAGAATTTTTCCGCTGCTTTTACTATATCTTCGAGATTGCTGATGATATTATCCTTCTTATCTTTTAGTGCATACATCATGGTTTGTCCTATGCCAGGTTTCTTTTTTACTGATTTCAGGCTGCGTTCATTTTTTACGGCTTCTTCAGTCTTTCTCATGTTATAGTTTCGAATATCAGTTATTTTCGCCTTGTTGATCAGTTTTGACAGTTCCGCGAATTGCGTAACGCTGTGCGGCCGCCAGTCCCATACAACCGCGTAGAGCACAGGATTCTGCGATTCTAGGCGTACTGCGCTCACCGCGAAAGGTTAGAAAAACACCCACATAAGCACAGCAGAGAAGTGGCTACGTGAGGCGGTTGGACCGATAACTGTTGAAGCGTCATTCAAAACAAGTCATCGTTCTCCATTTCCGGCGGCGTTTCCTCTACTTCCTTTTTAAATAAAAAGATGTTGATCCATAAATATTCTCATAAACAACGGTTATCTTTTTTATTATTCGCTTTTGCTTGCAGGTTGGTTGTTGCCTTGGCTCTCTCACTTAGTAGATCGCTTAATTTCTCAACTCCTTGCGATTTTTGTTTCCCGTTGCCAATTTTGCACGAAAAGTGCTATACAATTAGGGAAAAACAGACGAGGTAACGGGCGACAGTCATCTTGCTTATGGCTTTAAGGGTTATTGCAGGGTTTCATGATGGACGCTCTTTCACATTATTTTATTTCCATCACGTGTATATGGTTGCAGGCATCTGCCAGCGTCGCGGCGACCCGTAATTCAAGGAAATAATGAAGCAAAGGGTTAAGTTAAACGCAATTGGCGTATTCTCCCGCCGCAACTCGTTCCATGAGAGTACAGACCAGCTGAGTAACAGCCGCATCCCTCTCCTGGTCCCAGGATCAGCCTAAACAAAGAAGGTTGAACTAACAAAAGCAACAGCTATGCGCGTGACTGTTGAATAGATGGTGACAACTGAACGCATCTCGAGTTAATCGCGCGGGTGCGGAATCTATGAGAAAACTGTCCTTCACATTACAAGAGATGCCTATAACTACCGCCATCTAAAGGGAGTGAAAAAGGCAGCATAATGCTGACCGATGAACAGCTGCCAAGTCTCAACATTGATCTGGTGGCGCTTTAGGAATGTGTGAGGAGTGGTGGCGTGGGTGGGGAGGGGGGGGGGGTATGCCACTTGATTTTTGGGGGGGGGGGGGGGGGGCCCGGGCCCCCCCGGGCCCCCCCTTGGGTACGTGCCTGGCCGCGGCGTTGATTGCCGTCTGTAACGCATGCCTATCTTTTCAATAATACTGTGAAATATACTGTACTGTATACTATATGCTGTATATACTATACTGAACTATACTATACTATACTATACTATACTATACTATACTATACTATACTATACTGTACTATATACTGTAGAATATACTCTATTCCCAGTACTTTCCGGGCGCGAACAGCATGGACGTAAGAACGTGGCATATCATTCCTCAAAGGAATGAGATAAGCACAATGTGTTAAATAACGCGTACGCAAGATTGATCAAGATTTTTTAGGGTGGGGGGGGCGGCATTATAAATGCCAGAGAGTGAGACAGTTACGTGACACAGTGCAACTGCAAATCATGGCGACTAATGCATCTCCGTATACTTGAAGAGTAGTTTCCGAACGTTTTTTTTTTCTTTTGTTTTGTGTTTTAAACCCAGAATCTGACAGTTTCAGTTCGGTCGTAACAAAAATTGTCTCTTCGGCAAATTCAGTGTGAGCGGTATTTACAGTGTGTCCCACGTACCACGCACGGAGTTCATTTATTTTCGAAATGAATGCATAATGCTATGCAGATCGAACAAATATTATTTTTGTATCAGCAATGCCAAGACGCGTCCGGTATTTTTTGTTCCTTTTGTAATTACCTAGATGGCAATGAATAACTAACTTTTTAATATTACCTGTTAGAACACCTTCGAAAATGTCAATTTTAATTGCTTGCACCGTGAAATCTCTCTCCCACGTTTCGCGCAAAGACCGCGAAATATAAATCTATAACGTGGCAATACGCGGTATATACAACGTGGACTACGTGCTGGTCAGGTGGTTACGGTTAATATTCACCGAGATTGTTCCTAAAGGCTGGATATAGAGTTGCGCAACAGATGGGCCTACGCAAACAATTGAAATCGTCGTATTCGAAGGTGCCCTAACAGTGACTGTAGGCCCGCCAGACATAAGTATAATGAAAAAGTTAGTTAAGCAATCACTACAAACTAATTTCTGAGAAAGAACACAAGAAAGACTGCATGCTGCCTCAAATTGCGGGCAACAGCGTATAATCGGCTTCATCCACATAGAAGGCGTTTTTTTTCCTTTTTAATCAGCGCACGAGACTTGGGACACCTTGTATAGGCTTGAAATAATTTGCACAAAATTTCGAAACACGAAACATGCGTACATAAATCTGTAACACGCTGAAAGTCATACGCAGAACGCGAATTAGTTCCTGAAGCTTACAGCGAGCGTATGGTTCGGGGCAGCCGGAATGGTAACGGCCGCCGCTCCAGATCTGCCGGCGACTTCCTCAGCGATGTCATCATCTGTAAATACAGATATAAATCAATTACAATTCATAAAAAGGCAAGCATCGCGCGGAGATTCTTATGCGATATCTTATGTAGACCACTGGCAAAATTTGCAGCGACCTTTATTTAGTGCAAGACGCGGGAGCCTCGCCCCAGACCGGGGGGCTGGTAAACTAGTGTTCCGTTTTTTTAGTAAGCATGCCCGTGAGCTCGAGATCTCGGCGGTGTGGTATGCGCCGCTGTGATCTCGGAGGCCATTGTCTGTCCACCCACACCAAGACAGCCGGCTTGTTTAGCGTTTCCTGAGCGTGTTCGCTTGCTCTATAAAAAAAAAATGGAAAGTGCGTTTGCTTTAAACAGGTGTGCGAGAGTAGAATGTTTTGGCCACGTAATCGCAAAAAGATATTTCGCTAGAACTATTTCTAAGAGATAATTTAAGCCAAACTTTATGCTGCACATATTGTGAGCGAAGACGGTCGCCCACGGTCAAAAAATCACTTGCGCGCGAAAAGCATTGCGAATTCCGCCCCTGGACCATGAAGTGTCGCTTTGGACTAATGGCGTTCGGCAGCTGAGGAGACTGTCACGTAAGAATCTTCTTGCCGGCCGACAGCGACTATATTCAACGCGTTGCTGCTCCTGCTGTTATCGGTGCCATATAAGATTTAAAAATGGGCTTTCACGCAAGTTGAGGGGCACTTACCTTCGGGTTGAATGGCAAATAAGACAACGACGATGAGGCCGAAGATCAGGCAAATGACGAGGAAGACGCCCACGACGGCCCAGATCCTGCCGCTTTCGCTATCTCCGCTGGTTGGGTAAAGCGAGGACGACAGCTCAGTGGAATACGTTGCCGGGCCTGCTGGCAAGCCACCTTATAGAAGCAATGCTTTTCTTTGCTCATGAAAATGATGAAGGGAGATTGTCTATTGGGCGCTCAATAATAAAGGACGGGAAGCACTGGCATTGTTACAGTTGGATTGGCCACGTGCAATGGTTTAACTTCGGGCTACATAGAGCAAGACAGCCGTAGCGGCATACTGTATTTCCTATCACTTTGTTTTCTTTTTTCTTTTTCAGATGTGTGACTTTTTTACTGTTTAGTGAGACAGCCGGCTGTCTTTGACACGAGCCAAGCATTCACGTGATGCAAGCTACCTTGATAATTTTCTTGCGTGATATTTTCTTCGGGCACGTCATGTATCCTTTTGGAACATTGAAAGTGCGGCATGCTATCGCAAACATTGTACTGGTCTGATCACCAGAGGCCTGCAGCTGCTTATACGCTGTTGTTCCTATCAGTAAGGTTGCGCTGCCACTGCCAGCGTCGTGTGGTGTTGCACTAGAAATGAATATGTAGACACGTAGGGATAATTTTGAGGCGCACCCGATTGGCAATAAGGCGATGCAAGCTAAGCTAGGTACCCACTTTACTTCAGCACAAGAACAATACGAAGTTCGCAATGGCGTAAAAAAGAAAAAAGAAACACTAGAACTGTGCAGAACCCACGCACAGTGGCAATCGATGTCACGTAAATCTTTTCGCTAGCACCTATCTATCTAGCATTGCTCGGGGTTTTGCAAAGCGCTAGCAGGTGGACTAATGTACTTGCGTAAACTGAGTGCTTGTGTGTGGGGGTCACGGGCATACGTCTCTGCGACGACAGGAACACGTCAATGACTTCGCTGAAGATTATCGTACGGCGGCGACGGCATGATCTATACTCAGGCCGTTCGACGTCAGCCCACGACGCGGCGATTGCTGGTTTCTACAACGGGAATTGGAACAAGCGTAAGCAAGAGGAACACATATTGTGACGTCTACAGCGACTACGTGTCGCCAATGGATAAATGTTAACGCGTAATTACCTCGGGCGATGAGGATCTCGGTATAAACACGGCACAATTTCTACGTAGCGTGCTACGAGGAAAGTACTCAAGAATATGGGCCGGTAGCGGAGACAGTGCTCTACCATAGCTGCCACAAGGAAAGAAGACGAGCGATCGGCGCAGGGCGCCCGCACCGAGCGTTTCAAAGAGCTGGCTGGTTTCGGAACGAGAGGAGTAGGAGTGCGAGCGAGTACTTTCGCTAGGCTCTAATAATTTTTTTCTCGAAGCGCACGGTATATGTTCGGCATTTAAAGGAGGGATGGCTCATCGGCCTTTTAAGGGTAATGGAGCTGAGCAATTGAGAGATGAGGACAGGACCTGACACGGAGGAATGCTTCCGCGCACAGCTACACCACGCGGAAAATGCCCGATTCCGCAACAAAGGCAAACAGCGCTTGCAGGCCACTGTCAGCCTCTGCGGAGGGACGGACCGGCTCCTCGAAGCCGGCCACCTGCCCCCAGTGCTTTCGTCGTAAGACTGCATACTTTGGGCACTCCCACAGCAGGGCCCTGCTGGTTGGCGCGGTTGCCGTTTTGCACGCTGAGCAGCCTGTTTGTACGGGCGGTAGCTCTTCCGCCGTGTTGTGCGGAAGACGTATTGCGTCATTGTGTGCCTGCCATCGCGCATGCGAGTGCATCCGGCGGTAATGCGGTACCGATGTGGGTCATGTGCACGAGTACTTGACACGCGCGCGACGAGCATGCAAGCAGTGGATCTTCCTTCGGCGTATGTTGTAGGTGTTCACGGAGCTGTTGTCGTCTCTGTCGTGGACCTCGAAGCGCACTAGACACAGCTGTGATCTGGAGCGTGTTGCCGCGGGTAGAAACTGTACTGCATATGAAACCTTTCTAATTTCAGGACGTTCAGCTCGCTTTGAGGGGCGGGGGGGGGGGGGGGTCGCATTAAGCCTTGCCAGTAATGAAAAGTGCAAAAATAAACGGCCTCACGGCGAGCTCCGGGCTGCTGCGCTCGGCGGCCGAGGGTTTCATTACACGGTCGGCTACCCATTATTTTCTTTTATTCGTGCGAGGCCAGACAGGGGCCTACCTATCTATCTGCCGCAAAGTGCCAAGAATGAGGCAAATAATAATTCCTATTAAAACTTTTCTTTTCAATTCGAATCTGCAGGCAAATCTGGCAGGCAAATCTACCACGTAAGCTATACTACGAATATCGCATTAGTCGAACACACTGGCCGTAGTTCCTCACTGCCTACGGTACTCCGCTGCCCAGCACGAGGTCGCAGATTCGACCCCCTGCTGCATTGACCACATTCCAGTGGTGACTGACTGCAGGAAGGTCCGTTTAGCTAAATTTTGAGCGCCACCCCTTAAAACGGGGCCTCAATGCTGTGTTACTTTCGGACTCTAAACGTCAGCAATGATTCCAATCAGTAATAAAACTTCAAACATTGAAAGCATTACTGAACGCGCGTTTCTTGCAGTGATTTCGCTGAGCTGTGCTCATGAATGACGACGTCAACATTCGTTCCCTCTCCACCCCGCGTTCTCGTGCGTCGCACTACATGACATCAATGAATTAAACTTCAGGTGTCTACTTACGCTGGTTTGTCTGAAAAGAAGCAAAAGCTAAGCATTTCGCAATGTTAACGACATACACTGCATATATGACATCCGGACAAGGCATACCGCGAGAGCACGACCACGGTCCCAAGCTGGTTAACAGTCAAGTTATCGCTCAACACCTTTGTTTAGACACATTAGGTAATGTATCATTCAGAGTGTATATTTCGTAAATCACATTGTTTTCGTGCGCTAGATAAAAGCCTAACTCGCCACTTTGTATTCGTGCTGCAATCAGATTGATCTTCCTTTCAGATAAAATATCTGACAACATCGTCTGGCCCTAACGAATGCATATTGAGACATTTTATAGAAATCTTAGTTTTGGGGACGTTTTGCTATGAATTTTACCCACGCACCAATTGTATACAGCAAAAGAAGATACAGCTTCAACTTTATGTCGACGACTGTACATAGAATCTGAGATTTCGTGTACATACATGGTGTCATAGCTACAGTTAAGAATTGCATGACATTAGTTATACACCAAGTAAATAATAACCACAAAAACAATACTGGACGCTACCTTATTCACGATTCCTGTTAATTGTGAGCACTTTCGTTTTCGACCGCATAAAACGCACCACTTCTTTTTTGTTGGTGCTTAATAGCTGGAACACCCTGCAGATAGACCAGCAACCAAATGAATTATATCTGCTAAAGAGACACTAAAGGCAAATACTGAGTCGACGTGGACTGTTGAACTATCATTCCAGAAACCTTGCAGCGTTTGATGCATGCCAAGAAAAGACTTAGTCTACGAAAAAATTGCGTGTCTGAAGGGTACGCACCCCGATACCGCAATTCAAATCGCCCGCCACCGAGTGGGGAGTGGTGACGTTGCATGCACCATCACTGCCGTCGGTGAGCAAAACGGCACACGACAGACGGCGCTACTATTTACTGTGCTCAACGCTAACGCGCGGCCACGGAGAAATTTAGCCGCTGCAGCTGCACTTGGTGAAGCGGCGTGACCCGTTCGGGGAATCCCGCGACATCACATGGAAGGGGTATTATCTGCCACTTGCAGTTTACGTGAGTTTCGCGAGATAACAAAACCAGCGCAGCAGTACGCGATAACGAAAACACTGACGCGCGAAAGCGCGGTTGGCTCAGCGTGGAAAAAAAAAACGAAACCTTTCGAACATGCACGGCGTTGTCGAGGGTAACGTGAACGAGATCTCTTTCCCAAAATATCAAAAAGAACTGAACAAGTAGCATTTTCCTTCGTCTTATGATGCAATATACAGTGATCTATTTGCTACTGATGGTTGATTACTGGTGACGGAACTATAATGACTGCCTTCGTAACTGGGCTAGCACTTGAATGTCATGGGGGAGTATGCTATCATGCCCTGCTTTTACGTGCATTTCTCGGTCAAGAAAATTCTGTCCTCGATAATGTTGTCACCTTAGACGTTTTTGAATACAAATCTATCAGTTTAGCATGAATTTGTAGTGGACAGTACTCATAGAACCCCGCGGTGGAAGAAGAACGGCATACGAATGGCCGCTTATCACCCATGTTCCAGTGGCATGGTGGAACGCTTCCGCCGTCCACTGAAAGCAGCACTTCGTGCCGATAACTCCATGATTCCATGGACAGAGCGCTGCCTTTGGTTCTACAAAGTCTTCGCACAGCTCCGAAAGCAGTTGCACAGTGTTCCTCAGCAGAACTAGTTTTCGGCACGACACTTCGCGTACCCGGTGAGTTCATCGCCTGGGAACCGTCATCTGCTGAACCACAATCTTACGCTGACCACCTTCGCATTACAATGGCCCCTGTTATACCACCGCCGCTTCGTAGCGACCACAGAAATGTTTACATGAGCTTATCTTTACTTCATAACAGTCACGTCTTTATCCGTCACGACGCTACTCGCGCTCCTTTAAAAGCTCCTTACGATGGTCCCTTCAAAGTCCTCCAGCCTGACGCCAAGTTTTTCACACTTCTTATCAATGGACGCGAAGAGACAGTTTGCATCAACCACTTGAAGTCAGCTCGTCTAGAATCTGGCAGTGCCTTCTCCACAACTTCAACCGCTCAACGGCACGGCCTTTATCGCTAAGGGAGGAGCCGTGTAGTGGTACTCATAGAGCCCCGCAGTGGAAGACGAAGAGACTGGACTAGCGCTGTCAGGCATATAGGTTCGACGATGGTAGTCGCGACATCAACGAAGTCATCTGTTTAATAAATGTCACTTCTTTGTGGGCCGTCTGCTCCTACAACCTAATATTTGCCTTTAGTGTCGTTTTAGCGATTTTTGTTTGCAGATCGTCTCCATACCTTTAATTTAGAAATGAAAAAGTACGAAAGAAGGCATAATGATGCATATTATGGCTATGGACACTCCGTAGGCGGTCTAAATACATATTGACCAAGTGGAATAGGTGAGTCAAATTAGATGAACCTCCTCTTTTTATTTTGTCCAGGCATTGCCCGATTAAACAGCAGTTCAAATGAGCTGTCTTATCAGCAGTCAAGATTTAGAATACAAACAAACGCAAAGGTTTATAATCGAATGATGTGATTAAAACCTTGACACAATATTTCATATCCGATATAGGGCTGAATAAATGGTGCTGGCGCAAACGTTGAAGACCGCACGTTCACTCAAAGATTCGCCATACGTGAAGTGACGTCTGATGGACTGCAGTGTCCTAACTTCTACACCGGCCCTGATGCAATCAATTAGACAGGGATTAGTGAATTTCTCCTTAATTAGTAGCCTCAGTTTTGATTAGTAGCCTCACCTTAAGAAATAAGGAAAGAAAGGAAAAAAGAAAGGAAGAACCATTTGGGCTTTACGGGTCGCGCGTACGGCTGTTGCACGTGTCATGCATAAATTATCAAGCGCTTGCTTACCTTCAGACAAATCCACGACGTCCGTGTAACCTGCAATTGTAACGGAGGAAGGACACCATGAGAAGGCAAGAACAAAAACTGCACTCTAGAAACAAATACACGCTGCTTCATTCGTCACAAAACCTCAACTGGTCACACTGCGTTGATAGTGTCGTTATTTGGTTTATTATTAGCGCTCCACCCAAGCTTTAGCCATTGCTTCCAGTGCTCGTATTTAAATGATATGAATTCCACAGGCCTCGCTCATTTTTGGCGACAGTTGCAGACATACAGACTGTTATCACAGCTGCACAAATGAACAATCCGTCTTCTTCGCACCGCTCAAATCATGGATAGGTCATTGAGAACTAATCCAGACGTTGATCAATCAAAACTTGATTTGGAAGGGGCGGACTGCCACTCAGGCCGTTTCGGTAGGATTCTTTTGCGTTTTGGTATCCTGCTGAAATTCACAGCAATCGCACAGGACGCTTTTAAGTACCACTTACATTGCGGACAACGATTTCCCGTGTATTCGAAGTCCGTGAGAAAAAAAGACTTTTGAAAGACAATTTTTCAAACAGGCGAAAGATAAATTCTTTCAGAGGAAGGGTTGCTCGAACTCTAAACGTCTATTAATGGAAAATTCTGTTCTTTAGGCAAACGGAGAAGTGGTGTGAGTGAAGTTTGTTGCATTCTAAACAAAGCGACCATTTTAAGCAGAACTTCAGTTAAAAGACTTCAGTCGAAAGTTGCCAAATATGATCAAGCCAAAAGTCTTCGTCGATTCTGTATTGGTGCGTGTAACCGGCCTCAAGAAGTAAATTTTATCTCCACTCTGTCGTAACAAAAAAAGAAAGAAAAAGGAATACTCTAAGACAGACCTGTTAAACACTAACTCATCTGCACGTTACCTACAATGTTTTGTCCCCTGCTGTTGTCGAAATTGTGCCATTGAATCAATTAACCGAGAAACAAAGGAACGCCGCAGCCCCATAATAAAAAGGCGCCGAAGGTGTGGGCGTCACCACCACAAGCTCACTTAGCAAAAAAAGTTTTTCAAAGCGTCTCGTGTGAGCGGACTGAATCTCTTATATTGAAATACCCCAGCTTTTATCTACGAGGGCGAATGACAAATATTTGCCCCTATTTTTTATTAGCCAAAATAAGGTACATATAGGTACTTATACTTATAGCTTATAGCTTAACTTATAGCAAAGGGGGAAGGCAGCTGGGGAGGATCAGGTAACAGCAGATTTGTTGAAGGATGGTGGGAACACTGTCCTAGAAAGGTTGGCCGCCCTATATACACAATGCCTCATGACCTCGAACGTACCGGAATCTTGGAAGAACGCTAGCATAATCCTAATCCATAAGAAAGGGGACGCCAAAGACTTGAAACATTATAGACCGATCAGCTTACTGTCCGTCGCCTACAAAGTATTTACTAAGGTAATCGCAAATAGAATCAGGAATTCCTTAGACTTCTGTCAACCAAAGGACCAGGCAGGATTCCGTAAAGGCTACTCAACAATAGACCATATTCACACTATCAATCAGGTGATAGAGAAATGTGCGGAATATAACCAACCCTTATATATAGCCTTCATTGATTACGAAAAAGCATTTGATTCAGTCGAAACCTCAGCAGTCATGGAGGCACTACGGAATCAGGGTGTAGATGAGCCATATGTAAAGATACTGGAAGCTATCTATAGCGGTTCCACAGCCACCGTAATCCTCCACAAAGAAAGCAACAAAATCCCAATAAAGAAAGGCGTCAGGCAGGGAAATACGATATCTCCAATGCTATTCACAGCGTGTTTACAGGAGGTATTCAGAGACCTGGAGTGGGAAGAATTGGGGATAAAAGTTGATGGAGAATACCTTAGCAACTTGCGATTCGCTGATGATATTGCCTTGCTTAGTAACTCAGGAGACCAATTGCAATGCATGCTCACTGACCTGGAGAGGCAAAGCAGAAGGGTGGGTCTGAAAATTAATCTACAGAAAACTAAAGTAATGTTTAACAGTCTCGGAAGAGAACAGCAGTTTACGATAGGCAGTGAGGCACTGGAAGTGGTAAGGGAATACATCTACTTAGGGCAGGTAGTGACCACGGATCCGGATCATGAGACTGAAATAATCAGAAGAATAAGAATGGGCTGGGGTGCGTTTGGCAGGCATTCTCAAATCATGAACAGCAGGTTGCTCCTATCCCTCAAGAGGAAAGTGTATAACAGCTGTGTCTTACCAGTACTCACCTACGGGGCAGAAACCTGGAGGCTTACGAAAAGGGTTCTGCTGAAATTGAGGACGACGCAACGAGCCATGGAAAGAAGAATGATAGGTGTAACGTTAAGGGATAAGAAAAGAGCAGATTGGGTGAGGGAACAAACGCGGGTAAATGACATCTTAGTTGAAATCAAGAAAAAGAAATGGGCATGGGCCGGACATGTAATGAGGAGGGAAGATAACCGATGGTCATTAAGGGTTACAGACTGGATTCCAAGGGAAGGGAAGCGTAGTAGGGGGCGGCAGAAAGTTAGGTGGGCGGATGACATTAAGACGTTTGCAGGGACAACATGGCCACAATTAGTACATGACCGGGGTAGTTGGAGAAGTATGGGAGAGGCCTTTGCCCTGCTGTGGGCGTAACTAGGCTGATGATGATGATGATTATGATGATGAGGTACTTATAGGTATGGGGGGCCTATTATTCTACGTAACTTACACTGTTTTTCCACATAGTTCCCACACCTGTTCAGACATTTCTCCCATCGCAGTTCTAAATTTGAGATACCCGTATCGTATAGAATTCGTCGGCCTGACTGTGGAAGCACCGTCGGATTGCTGTCGTGGCTCTGTCGTTGCACGTGAAACGCTGTCCTGCCGGGAACTTCTTCAGCGGCCGCAAACTTGGAAATCGCGTGGGGCGAGGTCCGGACTGCATGGTGGGTTGTCCAGATTCTCCCAGTGAAATGACCGGGGCTGTCGTCAGACGGCGACGCACGCGGCCTCCCCGAACGTTCATTGCCATGCAAGTCTTCACGGCCCTTTTGCGAACTCACAAAACTACCACCTCACACTTCTCGAGGCGAGACACAGTTTCTCCATACGTGGGCTGGATTTCCCAGTGGGTTTGGATGGTGTTGCAAATGGGTCGCAAGACCCAAGGGTAGCGTTGGCCTGGCGGCCTGGGGCACAGCTGGAAGCTTGCGAAGGTCCTGGCAAAGGATGAGTCGACTACTAACAGAACAACTTGTTTATTCTAGCATCGCAAAAGAGCGGCCGGTCAGGTCGACCGAAGTGGAGAAACGGGAGGCCACGTTACTCGACGGAAGAAATCGAAGCCTCTCTTGGCGTTCGTGGGCTGCTGCTTTTATACTCTCGGAGTCGAGGGCAAGAGGGAACGGCTCGGGTTGAGGTGCACGTGACGGCGCCGCACGGACACGTTGAGACGAGAAGTGACGCATCCGCCGGGTCGGCGCCGGTCAGACCTCCTCGCTTCACAGTTGGGGAGCTCCTCTCCCCGGCTGCCACGCTTTGACAAGCGTGGGCACCAACATGTACACACACACACACACACACACAGACACACGAAGACACGTGGCATTGAAACATGCCTGGACGCGCTTGGGAGGAAGCGTTGCGGCAGCGCTGAACGGGTCAAAATGTCCGCCGCTTTGAACGAAGCCCCGGCGTCCGTTGCATCCGCGCCGGCTATACCGCGCGTCGGAGGCGAAACGTAACAATGGGCGTTCGGCCCTTGCTCCATAGAATGCGAATCACGCTTCGTTGCTCTAACTAGTGAAGCACAACCGACCTTTTAAACAATTGACAGCAGCGCCGTGCCTTGGAGCTATCGGCAGGTAAGGCCGGGCCGATTCCAAGAAAGGTCCGTGGCTGGGAGTGGATTTGTTGACTTGGCATATACAGGCGTAATTTGGCTGAAAAAAATTGAGGCATAGACTTTCTGATTCGGCGTCGTATTTGCAGTTTGACAATCTTGTTCGGCGTTTCTACTGGGCTGAAAGCTGCGTCACTGGGTCTACACTAGACCGTATTCTAGTGCACTTTAGCCAACGCATTGCTCCTCCAATCAACGCGCTAAAGCCCTTTAAGCAAAGCCTTCGAAAATGGTATATGGCTACACTGCATCTCAGAGGCCATACTACAGGCGCAGCGAAGTGGTTCTCCACCATCAGGTGGCGCCAGTGTCTTATCAGTCGTAAGTTTATTCAAAGAGTTTATTCCATGGAATTGGGAACAAGAGTAGGGGGAGGAGGGGAGAGCATGACGTCCGGCAGCTGTATTCAGCAAGCCAACCTCCTCTCTCACGATCGGCCGTAGCCACGCGCTGCCCGCTTCATGTTTCCCTCTCCCCCTACTTGCAGCGCGCTCGGCGGCTAGAAACCACCGTTTGCTATCACGTGTCGGGAACCACTTTTCCAGGAGAGCATTTCCTTCGTGTTGTTTATGGCTAGGCTTCAAGATCGTCGCCTGACGCTCTCTTAGTCTGTCCTTCTTCCATAGCTGCATCCATCGTGGCATCGTTCTAGGCCCTGGCAGAGTGCTCTTTATCGTGACGACCGAACAATGAGGCGTATATAGGCGTCACGCACATCGACGCTTAGTGAAAACGCCGACGAGAAAGCGGAACTCAAAGACGACCAAAGAAAGGAGCCATGTTTGGGGCTGTCAGCTGCGTATAGCGGGATAATATCGCCTCAGCCTTCTGAGGCAGCACTGTGCGGATGCGATACCGTGTTTCCTACAAGGTAAGTGACGACACGGAGGCTACGAGGACTTCTCACAGCTCGTATTCGCGACCAAAATATAGCGCATTCCCTATGACAGAAATATACAAGTATACACCACGTAATTGCATGTAACACGAAGTTTCGTTCTTTAGTGCTGCAAAATACGACGTATAGACTACATGGAACGCGCCGCAAGTTTTTCATCTATGTCACAACCGAACAAGTGGAATTGCTCCATATTTGCGACCGGCGACCGCAATACACCACTTGCTCCCGCCGACCTGCTATATACGTCCCATACTGGAAGCGCAAAGATGCCCAAATAATATATTATTCGACGTAGCCTTACGTCCACAGTTTGTAGTTGTAATTCACGAATCATTTAAGTAAACAACGTCGCAGAATAAGAACAACTGCACCACGAAACGCACGGAGTGGTGTGTCCGTGCGTAGATTCCAAAGCGATGCCTGCGAAGTATGTGACGAAGTATACGGAACTTTAATAAGCCTTGTAGGGCACATTAAAACGAAGCAGATATTGCATGGCATTGTTATATGCATGGCTCTTCTACGAAAAGTGTATGCACAGCAAAACATTCATTTACTTACCGGAGAGGTCAGTGACATTGGAGTAGTCCTGTGGCAGGTATTCAGGCGCGTAACTCTGTTCGTAGAAGTAATTTTGCGTTGCTGGATCAACTGCAAGTAGAACGGAGCCATCAGTATACCCTATGCGTAATGAAGCTATACAGCACTCCGCCCAGTTCAGTTTTGTTAGAACAAATTTTGTTCTAACAAAGGAAGGAGCCATGTTTGGGGCTGTCAGCTGCGTATAGCGGGATAATATCGCCTCAGCCTTCTGAGGCAGCACTGTGCGGATGCGATACCGTGTTTCCTACAAGGTAAGTGACGACACGGAGGCTACGAGGACTTCTCACAGCTCGTATTCGCGACCAAAATATAGCGCATTCCCTATGACAGAAATATACAAGTATACACCACGTAATTGCATGTAACACGAAGTTTCGTTCTTTAGTGCTGCAAAATACGACGTATAGACTACATGGAACGCGCCGCAAGTTTTTCATCTATGTCACAACCGAACAAGTGGAATTGCTCCATATTTGCGACCGGCGACCGCAATACACCACTTGCTCCCGCCGACCTGCTATATACGTCCCATACTGGAAGCGCAAAGATGCCCAAATAATATATTATTCGACGTAGCCTTACGTCCACAGTTTGTAGTTGTAATTCACGAATCATTTAAGTAAACAACGTCGCAGAATAAGAACAACTGCACCACGAAACGCACGGAGTGGTGTGTCCGTGCGTAGATTCCAAAGCGATGCCTGCGAAGTATGTGACGAAGTATACGGAACTTTAATAAGCCTTGTAGGGCACATTAAAACGAAGCAGATATTGCATGGCATTGTTATATGCATGGCTCTTCTACGAAAAGTGTATGCACAGCAAAACATTCATTTACTTACCGGAGAGGTCAGTGACATTGGAGTAGTCCTGTGGCAGGTATTCAGGCGCGTAACTCTGTTCGTAGAAGTAATTTTGCGTTGCTGGATCAACTGCAAGTAGAACGGAGCCATCAGTATACCCTATGCGTAATGAAGCTATACAGCACTCCGCCCAGTTCAGTTTTGTTAGAACAAATTTTGTTCACACTATATTGTGGTTCCCGCGCAAAAATACAGGCAACGTAGCTACGGCTGCGCTATCTTGTGTGTTGTTAACAGTAAGACGTTCGGTTGAAAAATACTATGGAATAGCGATTAAGCCATTCTTGAAAAAGTAGAACAAGACAGTAGCAACCATAAATTCAACAAGGTGCCAGAGTTCATTTTCATTTATTTTCGTTTCGCAGCTTTATCGCAGTCAGCCATTTTATACGCATATGTTTACTTAGTACATATGGTGTATTGCTTCATGTTTTATGATCCGAAGTCATCCGAGGTCGCAGAGAGCCATGACACATGTTTTGGTCGTATTTGGTAGTTGAAAAGCACATGACATTCTGAAATGCTTTGGCTTTCGTCGCTTAAAATGGAAAGCGTTAGCGGCTGTGTATAAGACTAATTTATGGCTATATGTGGCCAATGAAAGAAACCTTGAGAGAAGTGCGCATTATTTAAGCAAGGCAAGTGGAATGCGTATAATAATGCGCCCTACCTAAAACCTATGAAGTTGCGAGCTGTAACTAACAGTTGTTTCATATTGCTTGCCTGATCGAAGCACTGAAAAATGCAAGAAGATTGCACATGGATGCAAAAGACCCAATATTGCTCATTGTCATCTTGACCACTTCGGAGTATTTCTAGCGGTGAGCCTAATTAACAAAATCCAATGAGCTACCTTGTAAAATATCAATAATTAATGCCACACTTTCAATGAATAAGAATTTAAAGAACACGGGATCAGTTTGCTTTCACAAATATAGCCGGAGTGTGTTTAATTTTTCGATGTGTCAGGGCACTGGAAAAATATATCTGCCTAACTATACATGTATATATATGCATTTGCCCTAAGCATGATGTGTACCCTGATACTAGTCTCAATGAGCAATTGGGCTCATTCAGGCTAAACACTTCATTAGGCCCTAGGCGAAAGCGATAGCATACGAGACGGTGGCTATGAATGTCGCATCGGACGGCCTCATTTCACCATGGTTATTAGAGATCGACCAACTCCCCGTGTCTAGTACACTCTAGTCATATCTCAGCGCCTTTGTCACGATACCAACATTTCCAAAAGAAATAGCTCAGTGGGGAGCCCGCGCTGGACCCATACCCCCATTCGTCGAGTTTCATACAATAATTACTACTTTTCTTGTCTCTAGCTACGACGCTAGGGTCTACGGGAGTTGCAGTGGAAGTGTTTCGGCTGGCATGGGAATTACATGTGTTTGCCTATACTTCGTCCTTCTGGCTTCAGACGGCTTCGTGAATTTGTAAATTCATAAATTTCAACGAAGTACTTCGTACTGTATAATTAAGAAAATGTTATCGAAATTTTTCGACGGCAGGATTTGAACACAGGACCTCTAGCAGAAAGGCTCGATATTAAAACCATTACGCCGCGGACACATGCATCGACGAGCGACGTAATACGCCCATGTGATTTTTTTCGCGAGCATGCCAGTGCCTATGGACACTTGGCGTGTTTCGATTTGACCCCCTCGACAAGCCGAATCTTTGTAATTAGTAGATATATTGCTTGATAAGCGTGATAAGGAAAGCAACAACAATGTCTGAATCCACAAGCTCGAATACCAGACAAATCCATGACCTATACCCATCATTCCTATGGTGGCTGAACAACTGCAGCGCCAGAGTTCCCTCTAGTCATTATTGTGGGGAACTATACGCCCCCTTTACTACACTCTAGCCCTACCTCATTGCCTTTAGGCATTCTGCCACTGGGAAACAGGCTGAAACCACCTCGAGAGTTGCCATGCGGACTATACCGTATCTCACGTGGTTGCATCACTTTAGATGCATGCAGTTTTCTTGACACAGTTGAAGCCGGGACCGCTGTATCCTCTGACAAAAAACGTTGCTATCTTTCTTTTTTTTTGGGGGGGGGGAGGAGGGGTGGAGGGTGTATTCATATCAATCCTATCACCCGCTAATAATAGTGATTGATTCTGGTGATAACGGAGGAGTGACTTCGTATGGCCGGATGAATACGAAAGGTCCAAACAAACACTAAATGGCAGGAATAAAGAGAAATATGCCGATGCCGTCCTGTTTAGGGCAGACAAGGAAGTTGACCGGACATATTTGAACGATAGCATGGCGCGCGCAGCGTCGACGCATTGATAACGCCCGACGCATCCAGTCAAGCTGTGTCCATGTCTATGCGCGTTTCGAGGACTGTGCGCGCTGCTACACATTCCAGCAGCCAGTCTTGTAAGACGCTGAGCAGATGTGCCCGAAGGCGAGCGGCAAATCTGCTGACGCAACATGGCAGCTGTCGCAACATCGCAGCATTTCAGCATGCCCTACTGAAAACTTCCCTCCGCCCATTAGGCTGCGCGTTAACGCGAAGTTACAGCACTGGTTGCCCATTGCGGAAGGTGCACTTCGGTTGCGACAGGCATAGATAAAGATCGCACGAGAAATCATCGAAGCACAACCTAGTTTCTAAACAGGGCAACAAGGGTGTCATTATATATATATGGCTTCGCTGCTCTTTTCATGTCACGAAATAAGTGACCCCTGTGGCGGGTTGGCTTCCGCTGATTACAATTTTTTGCGTGCCTAACCTGTGTTTTTCTTTCCCGTTTCCCTGGTTAAAAGTGCACTTATGGCTGCGCACAGGAAAGTGAAGCTCAGTTGTAAGTTCAGCTCTTTGTATCTACTTTTTTCTGCCGTCCTTGTGTAACGCGTTCGAAAACATCGATTACGCCACGCCTCTTTTGGCCCAACGCTCAACCGTGGGGGACTTCGGTTGCTTCGTTTCACGCCAGCACTCAATACTGTGTCGGAACTTGTCTCAGTCGTTCACGGAATCTCGCTCACACTCCTGGGTCGGCTGTCCGCAAGATATTCGGATCCTTCTTGAATTCAAATCCCCGACATCGCTCCTACCGACATTGGAGTGACTGGCCCGCGCTGAATGACGTGCACAGAAGCTAAACTGAAAAGCTGCGTCATTGATGGAACACGGACAACGCTGAGAATCACTCACCCATTTTTTGTCCTTTCCAGCTTCTCGGGGAATCAGCAGCGAAGAGGTGGCTCTGGAGCTTGCGTCGACAAACTGCAATAGACAGAGCAACGGGAACGTCGGTGTTTTCCTCTTTATTTCCTTTCTCGTGCCGCGTGTCCCGTGCAGATGTCCCGTGGAACGCTGCCTATCTGGCTGGTGCGTTAAATTTTAACGGTAGCTCAACACTACGAGCCAAATGCCCGAGATGAGAGAAAAGCAACAAGCGAAAAAGAAAGAAAGATATAAGGTTTTAATAAATTAGACGGAAGAAGTGCCAATAGTACAAATAGTGATAAAGCGAAATGCGATTGATCATAATAAAGAAAGCCATAGTCTACGCAAGCAAAGCAGATTTTCAGCTAAAAGAACGACACCGAATACAGCAAGAAATTTTAAATATTATTCACCTCTAATTCAGCGAATCAGAATGGTAATACTTTTTCGATGGTGGTAGCCATAAGTAGTTATTTTAAACGTTCCTGTGACTGAAATGCAACGTGTAGACCAGAAAGGAAAAGAAGATTACAGGAAATCTTGTCTTGTCTTGTCTTGTGTCCCAGACAGTGGCGCGTACCCACTATGGGGGATTGGCCAAGAAGCAGGCGGTTTTCCGTAAGGTTAGAAGTATAGAGAAACTAGATTTGAATAGTGGAGCGTGGGACGATAGAACTGTAATTTAGACTTGCAATGAAAGCATTGGTAAGAATTTTGCTAAAATAATTTAACGTAAAGGAATTAAGTAATAGAAACTATGGATAATTGTAGAAAATCAGCAAGGTACTCTTTTTGTCTCTCTAATAAAATTGTAAACAGCAAGAAAAGCATCCCTGTGGCTGGTTCCCAGTGAAGTTGCCCCAAAAGAAAGAATGTTTGTCGAGGTTAGTGATAGGCCAAGTTTGGTAAATGAGTATTCTAATATTCTTCTTTGTCTTAGAAAGCGGCGGCATGAGAGAAAATAATGTTCGATAGTTTCAGGTGCACTGCAATAAGAACATAGAGGGGACGTCGCGAGACCAGACCTGTGTAAGTAAAAATTTAGAGGAGGTATACGGCATCTCAATTTTGTAAAAGATACTTCCAATTGCCTTGAAGGACACCAATTAATATTCCATGGGAAGCCAAGATGGTGGAATTCAGAACACGGTGTTAGCATGGATATTGCAGAATTTTGAGATATAACGAAATTTCTGTACCTTGCCGCGGTGACATAAGCTGATGTCGGCAAAACAGGTATGATAGGGCCGTTAAGGGATGCTCGTGCGAGTGAATCTGCCATTTCATTCAAGTGCAACCCACGATGTCCCGGTACCCAAAGCAAACATACTTTTCTTAAGTACGGAGGTATCATGGAACGAAATGTTCTTTGAATTGCTGAATTTAATGATGCAGTTAGTGCGGTGCATACAGATAGCGAGTCGGTCATGATAACAGCTAATGGGTCTTTTTGGGGGAGTTTTCGTAATGCTCATATAATCGCTAATAGTTCTGCCTGAAATATAGGTGTGAAGTCGGGAAGGCGAAGGGAGTAGGACCATTGAAGAGATTCAGAGAAGATCCCCACTCCTGCCTTCTCATTGCAAACAGAAGCGTCAGTAGCTACTACGTTGTCAGTGGTTAGCTAGTGCAGGTGGCCGTGTAAGATATTAATTAAACATTGCCTTGGTAATAGTTTTGCATGATTAGGAAATATGTCCTCGAACTCAATTTTGAGGTCTGTAAAGGCATCATTTGAATGGTAAACTTGGCGTATGGATACATCCAGTTTTTGTAACTGTGCTTGTACGAATACTATCTGAGGGCTGTGCAATCTCGACCACGATACTTGGAAAAACTCAGCAGGTTCAGTGATAAAGGCATATTGCGTACGTCTTTTTGAAAACTCATAAATTTTTAAAAATGTCTGAACCGTAAGCATGCGGAATCTGCAATCTAGGGTGGGTATATGAGCTTCCTGATATAAAACAGCATTGGCAACAAATCTAGGAAGCCCGAGGCATGACCGTAGTGCTTCTCTTTCCAAAAGTATGAGAGGTTTAATTTTGTAGGCGGGGCCACCGGAAAGTATCACGCAGCCGAATTTTAATATGGGCCGAACATACATTTTATAGATCATCAGTAAGGTATCCCTGCGTAGTCCAGAGCGACGGTGGCTGAGCCGGCGGAGCATAGCTACGGCTCGTTCTGCCTTTGTTTTAATATGTTCAATGTGACTGCGCCAGGTGAGTTTGCCATCGTAAATGACACCAAGGTACTTGACTTCGTCAACTTGAGGAATGATTTCCTGTCGGTATTGTAAAGTAATTTGTATCTGTGCAGTTAATGGGAGTACCAATACTGCACTTTTGCTAATATTTAACGACATGCATAACCCCTCTAGCCATGTCTCCAGCATTCCTAAGTCATTCTGCAACGACTGTTGTAATGAATGTATATTATTTGCGGACGTAAAAAATGCGATATCGTCCGCGTAAACATAAACATGTACTTCCGGACACAAAGGAATTGTGCTTAGCAAAATATTAAATAATATAAAGGAAAGAACGGAACCCTGTGGTACACCTCTTGTCTGCTTGTGTTTGGACGTCGAAATACCGCGTTGGTAACAATAAAACTCTCTATCTCTTATAAATTCATAGATCCAAGCGGTTATATATTTTGGGATATTCGTAGACTGAAGTTTATCGAATAGAATACAATGTTCTACAGAGTCGTATGCTTTTGCTACATCTAGCGTCACCAAAGCTGCGTACTCTCGTTTGCGGCGAGCCAGTTTAACGCGGCTCTCTAAGTCTACATGGGCGCACCATATGGAGTGGCCGGGACCAAATCCGATTTGGCAAGAACTGAGAAGGGTGTCATTCTCCATAAAATTTGTTATACGGCCGTGAAGAACTCTTTCTAATAATTTGACGACATTGGAAGTAAGAGAAATTGGTCGTATGTTGTCTAAGTCAAGTCCAGCCGATTTTTTCTTTAATAGTGGAATAACTTTAGCTACTCTCCACTCTCTTGGAACCCATGCATTCGTGAGAGAGAAATTTATTATGTTTAGGAGGTCCTGAGGTGCATTATCAAATAAGACTTTTAGCATTCCTGTTGTAATTCCATCTGGACCGGGGGATGACGCTGGCAGCGAACTAATAATGCGTTCTATCTCTGTCGCTGTTATTATCTCAAAGTCGTCTGCCAAGGGAGGTTTCTTTAGGTTTAAGGGCAATTTATGTTTGAAACGTTGCGCAAGTCCTTGAGCAATTTGTTCAAGTGATTCCGATACTTCTTTTGTAGTTAAAACGACAGAATCGACATTGACGGGCGCCGGTATAACTTTACGAGATCTAAGAAATTTAAACAGGGCCTTTTTATTGCAAGACTTCGAAAGGTATGTGTAGTGCTTGGAATCATAATCCTCCTTAGCTTTTGAGACTGTTCGTTTAAATGTAGTAGCTATATATGTATAATCAGCCCAATTAACAGGACTTTGGTTGAATAAAAGTTTCTTCCACGCTGCTTTTCTACGTCTGAAATCTCGTTCGCAGTCAGAATTCCACCAGGGACAATATGATCCACCCTTAGTGGATTGCACAACAAACTGAGCTTTTTTTGATGACTGTTTTAGAATGGAACATAGGCTCATTGCTTTGATATCCCTCTCCATGCCCTCCTGAGCGTGTAAAGCTGATTTTAGTGCATTTTTAAATTTTTCGTAATTAACAAAAGTGCGCACATTACTATCTAAACTAGTTAACGGGGTAAGCAGTTCAAAAATTATAGGGAGGTGATCACTGTTAGTTCCGGAGTCTACAGTCTTCCAGGAGGTGACAGACATGCTCGAGGTAGCAAACGTAAGATCTAGGGCAGATCGCGACTGACCCCGTACGAAAGTATGTGCTCTCGAAGTGTCCGTTCGGAAACCCCACGATACATGATGAGAATTGAAATCTCCCACCAGTAGGATGTTTTTCTGACTACCTGCAATGCAGGTATCCAGATAGCGGGTATCTTGCACTCCAGCGGGGAAGTACGTGTTAATTATAGAAAAAGGTGTGCAACCAGGGAGTATTATATCCAGTGCTAAGATTTCACAGTCTGGGGACATTATCTGGTATGTTATAGTAGCTCTATGACAGATTTTTGATGAGATAAACAAAACTAAACCACCGCCTCGGGATAGGCGATCCAATCGAAAACATCGGAAATTTTTTAGATGAAAAGCCTGACCTGCAACAAGCCAAGTTTCCTGTAAAATAATAATATCTGGAGAATATTTAGAAATAAGATATAACAAATCTGTTGCAGCGGAAAGTATGGAACGACAGTTCCACTGAATTACTGTTAAAGTTCCTATGGTGAATAAATCCGAGCAGTAGAAACTGCTTGGTCTAAAACGCTCTCTTTTAAAAAGTCCTTATTCGTAGGAATCTCTCTATCGTACTTCTTTGCCTTGGACTTGGTGGGAGAGCTAGGTTTTATCTGTGTCGGTGACCTTGTTCGTTTAAGAGATCGGGGGTCCATATCTACATCTTGATTTTCCATCCCGTCTGTGTCAGAAAGACAGATCTGATCGATTTTCTTAGAAGTTGATGGCTTAGATGGCTCGTTTATTGTGGATGTCTGCGCGGTCGATATTCCAATTGGTGGACTCCGCGGTAGATCTGACACCGGATCCTCACTATTGGCTTTATTAGTTAGTTGAAGCCACTGAGTTAGTTGGGAGGACAGCACCTGAACAAGGGAGTCGGTGAGATTTGTCATGATACGCTCCATTGCTTTCTCCAATGCCTTTTCTACGGAAGCAGCCACAGCCTCAGAGATTGAGTTTTCCATAGACAATGTTTGGCGGGCCGTTATACCAGCATACCCTTGAGATCTGCTCTGAATTTCTCCAATGGCCTCACGACGAGAGCATCGACGTCTGTCAATTATTTCGAGGATTTGCATTTCTTTTGCCCTTGCAGGGCAATTCGGTTCATTTGCGGGGTGGGGACCACTGCAAAGGCAGCAGGACTCATTTCGGGAAGAACAATCATTTGAGTGATGGCCTTCTCCACAAATTCGGCATCGTGTGTTGGATCTGCAGCCTTTTATCGAGTGCCTGAACCGCCAGCACTTTAGACACTGTAGGACGCGAGGTGATAGAGGCTCAACTCGGTATATCAGTGGCCATGCCTTGATTTCCGATGGGCGGTTCATTCTAGCGAAAGTAGCAATGACTGTTTCAGTGGGCATGCGCTTATTGTCAACGACACGGCTGCAACGATACACAGAAATTACGCCTGCTGCTGAAAACATTTCCAAAATTTCTGCCGGACATAGACTTATGTCGACACCGCGGACTAGGCCTTTGGTACATGCAAGGTGATGAGGAATGAAACTGCTCACCGGATGTGTCGCGAAAACATCGCACTTCAGTAAATCTTGGACACAAGCCTGGTCTGACGAGCAGCAAAGAATCCCCCCTCGGCCGAACTGTCGAACCTCGGTGATTTGTTGAAAATTGGCCGAGGCCATCCGGAGTTCGCTTTGAATCGCTTTGGGATTCTTCATGCGAATCGCACCGCCATCACTCGGAACCAAAGCCACAGGTACGCTGCTCGTCCCACTGCGTAAGAAGAGCTCCACCGGCAAATCAGAGTTAGGAACAGAAGCCGACCAGGAGGAAGCCTCCTGGCCTGGCGATGAGAGTGACATTGCAAAAAAAAAAAAAAACAGGAAATTACTCTGTAAGGTTAGCAGATATTGAAAGAAAAGGTAAAAACAAATACGTAAAATACACAGATTAACAGAAAACCGCCAGCTACTTGACCAGAACCAGTGTTCGGGAGCTCAGGAACCAGGCTTCAGAGCTACCTAGGCCTCGTCAACTTCTACTGAAGTTTCCTGCCGACCCTGTCGATCTTCTGCATCGAGAGGGTCAGCAGTGGGTCTGGAAGAAGGAGCAGGACGTGGCCCTCCAGCGCAGTAAGGAACTAATCACTAAGGCACCAGTGCTGGTACGTTTCAATCCGGGCCAAGCCTGTCGTTTTTACCGTAGGTGCGTCGCCGTGCGGCGTGGGAGCCTCCTGGGGCACCGGGACAAGGATAGCCAGAAACGCTCTGTGTCGTTTGTTTCTCGTCGGCTTCATGCTGCAGAGCAACGTTACAGCCAGCTGGACAAGAAGGGCCTGGCACTTATGTTTGGCGTCGATTGCTTTCTCCAGTATCTGTGAACTGAGAAATTTGAGGCAGTCAAGGACCACAAGCCGCTTTTGGGGCGGCTGTGGACTGACAAGGCGGTTCCAGTGAAGGCATCACCTCAGGTGGTGCGCAGGCCCTTGAGGCTGGCGGCGCTCAGGGCATCAGCAGGTCCCAGTTCTTTCCCGTATAAGAACTGGGACCTGCTGATGCCCTGAGCCACCTGCCCGTACCACAGGTGCCTGCTGCTGTTGCAGAGCCTGCAGAAGTGTTCATGCCGGAGCACGCGTACCTGGAGCCATTCTTCAGATCTGCAGTGTCACAGGCGACCAGCCGGGACCGAGTCCTGTCCCAGGTGATCAAGGTTTAGTCCCGAGTGCTGTTGGTGCAGCAGGCCTAAGACCACAAGGCTGCCGAGCAGAGCGTTCAGCAAGGCTGCCTGCTATGGGATTTCAGGGTGGTGATTCCACAGACTGGGGTCTCGGGTCCTGCAGTTACTGCACGCGCGTCATCCTGGCGTATAAAAGAGAAAGATGGTGGCCCGTTTCCACGTTTGGTGGCCAGGATTGGACCAGGACATCGCTCACATAGAGCAGAGCTACACATATACACATATACGCCCCAAGAATTATGCCTTAAGGGCAAGTCTTTATCGCAATAAAAAAAAATGGGTATGATTCTCCATATTTCCTGTCTCGCGCACAACGGGAATTTGACTGCAGTATACAGAGTCATGACCTGGTTTGTTGAAATGCTAGGGGACGGGTTTGGGAATATTTTTAGCTGTGTCCGCGCGATGTCCGTTTAACCTGACGTTGATTGATTGTTCCGTTCAACCGATATATTGTTACGGAAGGATAAAAGAAGAGAGGAAGAAGAATATCGTGAGAGGCTGGCTGCTGCGTGTTGTTGCTAGTCAGCCATCTTATCCCCATTGACTCCGCTTGTATAAACATTGTAAATACAGTCTGTCGATGCTCCCAACATCCCCGTAACGTATTGGTGGAGGTTCTGGGTACCACGGCCGGAAACGGAGCTCTGCAGTGGACGCCGCATCACCGCCCTCACCATGAATGACGGTGAGCACGCGAGATCAACGTCGTTGCCACCTCCAACGTCACCATCGCCAGCTACGTCGCTGTCTCCTTCGGTTGTGGTTGTGCAATTCAAGGATCCCGGAACTGTCTGCGGGACTGATGTCGCCGACGTTGAAGAGTGGGGGCCATGTACGAACGCGTGAGTGGAATGAACAGATGGCACCCTACGCTTATGCTAGCCAACCTGTTCGTCTACTAAGAGGCATGGCAAAGGTGGGGTTCGAAAACCATGAAGAGGAGCTGAGCAGCTAAGACCAATGCAAAGAGAAGTTAACAGAGTTGTTTGACAAACTACCCAGCCGTAATACTGCCGAAAAGCAGGAACTGGCCTCCCGTGCCCAATCCCGCACGGAGTCCTGTGTTTCGTGCATACAGGACGTGCTGGCGCTTTGTCGTAAAGCAAATAACGACATGACAGACGCTGAGAAGGTAGCGCATGTTATCAAGGGAATTGCTGACGATGCCTTTAATATGCTCATGTGCAAACGTTGCTCCACAGTTGATGCTATCATCAGAGAGTGCCGACAATTCGAGCAGACCAAAAGCCGACGCGTCCTGCACCCATTCGCCAGACTTCCCAATACTGCCGCAACGTCGAGGTGTGCAGATCAGCCCGCACAGCAGCATGCGTCGCCATCAGAGGACGTGGTGCGAATCGTTCGAAGTGAACTGGACTCGATGGCGCCCGCAGCTTTCTGTTCGCGCAGCCCTGATGCTACCCCTTCTTCCGTACCCATCGTACAAGCCATTGTTCGCCAGGAACTTGAAAACATTGTTCTACATTCTCTCTGTGTTGACACCAATCCCATCGCTAAATTTCTGGACGGAGCGCTGACGGCACCACAAGAAGGTAGCTGGCGTGGACTGGTGAGAAGTTCTTCTTCACGAGCAGGTTGTTTCGTAGCGTGAACGAAGACAACACGCGCTTAAATGCCCTAGGGACAACGTCGGTGTTCCCTTTCAAATACTCGACGAGGCCTTTTAGCTCCGGGTCTGCTCGTTGCTGTTTAGTGAAGTCTTCCGCGCTTATTATCCCAAGGAAGGCGTCGTCGTCCACGTCGTCTTGCGGCGGGGAATCGATTGGGGCGCGTGATAAGCAGTCGGCGTCGGAGTGTTTTCTTCCGGACTTGTATATTACCGTTACGTCATATTCTTGTAGTCTGAGGCTCCACCGCGCCAGCCGTCCTGAAGGGTCCTTTAAGTTAGCTAGCCAACACAACGCGTGGTGGTCGCTGACGACTTTGAATGGCCTGCCATAGAGGTAAGGGCGGAATTTAGCTGTAGCCCAAATGATGGCGAGGCATTCCTTTTCAGTCGTAGAATAATTGCTTTCCGCTTTTGACAGCGACCGGCTAGCATACGATATCACCCGTTCAAGTCCTTCTTTCCTCTGGACTAGGACGGCACCGAGGCCTAGGCTACTGGCGTCAGTGTGGATTTCAGTATCGGCGTCTTCGTCGAAGTGTGCAAGTACCGGCGGTGACTGCATGCGTCGTTTTAGTTCTTGAAATGCGTCGGCCTGCGGCGTTTCCCAATTGAACTCGACATCAGATTTCGTTAGATGTGTTAGCGGCTCCGCGATGCGCGAAAAGTCCTTGACAAAGCGCCTATAGTAGGCACACATGCCAAGGAATCTGCGCACTGCCTTCTTGTCGATTGGCTGCGGGAACTTTGCGATGGCAGCTGTCTTCTGCGGGTCGGGGCGCACTCCAGATTTGCTGATGACATGGCCTAGAAATAGAAGCTCATCGTAAGCGAAGCGACACTTTTCCGGCTTCAGGGTGAGCCCTGATGACTTGATGGCCTCTAATACTGTCGCAAGCCGCTTAAGGTGATCGTCGAAATTTCCGGCGAAGACGACGACGTCATCCAAGTAAACAAGACAGGTCTGCCACTTCAATCCTGCTAAAACCGTGTCCATCACGCGCTGGAACGTTGCAGGCGCCGAGCACAGTCCAAATGGCATAACCTTGAATTCATAGAGGCCGTCTGGCGTGATGAAGGCGGTCTTTTCGCGATCCCTTTCGTCGACTTCTATTTGCCAGTAGCCAGACTTGAGGTCCATCGATGAGAAGTATTTAGCATTGCAGAGCCGATCTAATGCGTCGTCTATCCGTGGGAGGGGGTATACGTCTTTCTTCGTGATTTTGTTCAGTCGACGATAATCGACGCAGAAACGTAGGGTTCCGTCCTTTTTCTTCACTAAAACAACAGGAGACGCCCACGGGCTTTTCGACGGCTGGATGATGTCGTCGCGCAGCATTTCGTCGACTTGTTGTCTTATAGCTTCGCGTTCTCGCGTCGAAACTCGGTAAGGGCTCTGGCGTAGTGGTCGAGCGCTCTCTTCGGTGATTATGCGATGCTTTGCGACTGGTGTTTGTCGAATCCTTGATGACGTCGAAAAGCAGTCTTTGTATCGTCGAAGCAGACTTCTGAGCTGTTGCTGCTTAATCACGGGGAGACTTGGATTTATGTTGAAGTCTGGCTCGGGAACTGCGGTCGTCGGGGTAGACGCAACAGAATCCGAGAGGACAAAGGCATCGCTGGTTTCCTGTATTTCCTCGATGAATGCGATCGTCGTGCCCTTGTTGATGTGCTTGAACTCCTGGCTGAAGTTTGTCAGCAACACTCTCGTGTTTCCTCCATGCAGTCGAGCGATCCCTCTTGCGACGCAAATTTCACGGTCGAGTAGTAGACGTTGGTCGCCTTCGATGACGCCTTCTACGTCAGCGGGTGCTTCGGTGCCGACCGAAATAACGATGCTGGAGCGAGGCGGGATGCTCACTTGATCTTCGAGCACACTCAAGGCGTGGTGACTACAAGGGCTCTCCGATGGTATCGCTTGATCTTCCGACAGCGTTATTGACTGCGACTTCAGGTCGATGATTGCGCCGTGTTGGTTCAGGAAGTCCATGCCGAGAATGACGTCTCGTGAACACCGTTGCAGGATAACGAAGGTGGCAGGGTAAGTCCGGTCATGAATGGTAATTCTTGCCGTGCAGATTCCAGTCGGCGTAATGAGGTGCCCTCCAGCGGTCCGAATTTGGGGGCCCTCCCATACAGTCTTAACCTTCTTCAACTGGGCGGCGATGTGTCCACTCATTACGGAGTAATCGGCCCCTGTGTCGACGAAGGCAGTGACTGCGTGGCCGTCGAGAAGCACGTCAAGGTCGGTGGTTCTTTGTCTGGCGTTGCAGTTAGGTCGTGGCGTCGGATCACGGCTGCGTCGTGTTGAACTGAAGCTGGAACGTCGCTTCGTCAAGTCGTCTTTCGTCGGTGTAGTCTTGGCTTCCTGACTTCATCGGGACGGCGGCGTGTCGTCATTAGGTCGTCGAGATGGTTTCTTCGTTGTCTTTGTCGGCGGCGGAGGATCTTCGTCAGTTCGACGAACAGCAACCGCACCTCCATCGGTTGCTGCTTTTAGTTTTCCGGATATGGGCTCGCAGAGCGGCCCCGGGCTGGGCCGGTGTATGGTCGGTGCTGCGGCGACAGGTAGCGGCCTGGTGACGGCGAACGGGACGGTCGTCGAGGGCTCCACTGAGTAGCGGCGAGGTAGTCGGCGATGTCACGAGGGCGTTAACCTTCCCTCGGGCGCTGTGCGTTCACGGCGAAGGCTCGCAATCCCAGGTCGCGGTATGGGCATCGGCGGTACACGTGGCCGGCTTCGCCGCAGTGGTAGCAGAGCGGGCGGTGGTCGGGGGCGCGCCAAATGTCCGTCTTCCTTGCGTAGGTGCGCTGGGCGACGGGTGGGCGTGCTGGCGGTGGCGGCGGTGGACGACGGAATTGTGGCGTTACAGGGCCCTGGCGTTGTCGCGGAGGGGGAGCTTGACGGCGTGCGACAGCGGCGTAAGTCATCGCTTCTGGCTGGGGCTGCGGTAATTGTGGTTGCACCTCAGGAACTCCTAGCGATCGGTGCACCTCTTCTTTCACGATGTCGGCGATCGAGGCCACTTGAGGCTGCGACGATGGCAAGACCTTGCGCAGTTCTTCGCGCACGATGGCCCTGATGGTCTCGCATTAGTTGTCCGTGGCCAGTGATTGAATTCCGGAGTAGCTTGTTGGCTTGGTGCGTCGGTCAAATTGCCGGTTCCGCAATTCCAGTGTCTTCTCGATGCTCGTCGCCTCACGAAGAAACCCGTCGACGGTCTTCGATGGGCTTCTTACCATACCGGCGAAAAGTTCCTCCTTTACACCACCCATCAGTAGACGTACTTTCTTCTCCTCGGACATTTCTGGGTCGGCGTGGCGGAACAGACGGCTCATTTCCTCAGTGAAAATCGCGATCGTCTCATTCGGCAGCTGCGCTCTTGTCTCCAGTAGAGCTTGTGCTCGCTCTTTTCGCACGACGCTTTGAAATGTTTGCAGGAAGCCGCTTCGGAAGAGGTCCCACGTCGTCAAGGTGGCTTCTCGATTCTCGAACCACGTCTTGGCGGCGTCCTCCAATGCGAAATAGACATGTCGTAGCTTGTCGTCGCTTGCCCAGTTGTTAAACGTAGCGACCCTCTCATACGTTTCCAGCCAGGTTTCCGGGTCCTCAAATGTGGAACCGCGGAACGTTGGTGGTTCCCTGGGCTGCTGCAGCACGATGGGGGACGCTGGGGCTGCCATTGCGGTTGCCTTGGCCACAATCTTCTTGGTCTTCTCAGGTAGAAGTCCGTGCTCCGGGGGCAGCTGTTGAAGACGGCGGCTTGCTCGGTGGTCCGGGACTACGTTGGTGTTCTGTTTGTGGTCTGGGCTGGGATCACGGCTTGTCGGGGGCGTCCTGTACATGGACGAAAAGCACCTCCACCAGATGTCACGTGGTAGTGACGGTGAAGAAAGAAGCAATACGGTGGAATACAAAACTAGCTTTTATTGGGCGAACCTGTGCCCATAAAAACAGGCTACACTTATAGCACAACGATAGCAGGCGAACACGGTCGGCGATCGTCGGAAAAGTGATTAGCGGGTCAAGCGCGTCGGCTTTTATAGATCAGTCGTCGAATGTTCCAGATTAACTGATGGGACCCGCGTGTCTTCCACAAAGTTCTACACCATTCGTGTCACGCGATGAAATCTGATAACACAAGGTTCGGCGACAACAGACACGCGGATAGAAGCGTCGATAACTTTCCAGAAACGTCGGATACATGCAGGCGCGTCCCTTGCTGTGCGATTACAGTTGTTAAGCGGCAAAACGTGGTTGCCCGATAAAGATAAGTACACGTGTCAATATAACTCATAACTACATTGCGAACTTATCAACACTGCCTTGGCGCTCTTTGGCCACACTTGGCCCTTGCGCCAATAAACACTACATATCATCATCATCATGGTGGAACGATGAATGTAAGGAAGCACGAAAGAAACAGAATAAGGCTTGGAATCAGCTCCGTGACTCTCGGACTATCGAAAACCTTATCAACTTTAAGAAAATAAAATCAGAAGGAAGAAGAACGCGCCGCCGTGCCAAAAGGGATAGCTGGCAAAAATATATTTCCGACATTAATTCCTATACAGACAAAAGAAAAGCCTGGAACAGGGTAAACAAATTAGAAGGCCGTGAGACTCATCCTCTACCATTAGTAAACACACAAGCAGACACTCTTGAGGAACAAGCTGATTGTCTAGGAGCACATTTCGAGCACATTTCCAGTACATCTCATTATACAGATACATTCTTAAAATACCAGCGACTAGCAGAACAGCTGCATTTGAGTCGGAGGGGCACATCCAATGAAGCATACAATCGTCCATTTGGAATGGCTGAGTGCCAGGCCTCACTGAACTGTTGCAACAGGTCCGCTCCAGGAAGTGACAGAATATTGTATGAGATGATCAGACACTTACGCCCTGAAACCCAAAAAACACTACTGTCACTCTTCAATTCCATGTTCTCTGCCGGCTACATTCCTTCTGCCTGGAAAGAAGGAATTGTAATCCCTATTCTCAAAGAGGGCAAGGACCTTTCCTCACCCAACAGTTATAGGCCTATAGCTCTGACAAGTTGTCTACGCAAATTATTTGAGAAAATGATTAACCGTCGCCTCATCCATTTCCTTGAAAGCAACAAGATACTCGATCCCTTTCAATGCGGTTTTAGGGACGGTAGATCCACAACAGATCACCTTGTCCGCATCGAGACAAATATCCGAGATGCCTTTGTCCACAAAGAATTTTTCCTATCAGTATTTTTAGATATGAAAAAGGCATACGACACAACTTGGCGCTATGGAATCCTCCGTGACCTGTCTGAAATGGGAGTTCGAGGCAACTTGCTGAACGTGATTCAGAGTTACCTCTCCAATCGCACGTTCCGTGTTAGAGTGGGTAACGTTCTGTCTCGTCCATTTACGCAAGAGGCTGGTGTTCCGCAAGGTGGTGTGCTGAGCTGCACTCTTTTTATTGTCAAAATGAATTCGATCCAGACGGCCATACCACATACTATGTTTTATTCTGTATATGTGGACGACATCCAGATAGGTTTCAAATCATGTAACCTGAGTATCTGCGAGCGGTAAGTACAGCTTTGCATAAATAAATTATGTATGTGGGCGGACAAAGACGGTTTCAAGCTAAACCCACAAAAAAGTACATGCGTCCTGTTTTCTAACAAGAGAGGTATACTTGCGGACCCCGCAATAGATCTAAATGGAGAGCGGCTATCTGTGAGCCATGAACACAAGTTTCTAGGAATCATTTTAGACAGTAAGCTTAATATTGTACCACACCTGAAGTATCTGAAATCAAAGTGCCTCAAGACTATGAATCTTCTGAAACTCTTATCACGTACATCTTGGGGAAGTGACAGACGGTGCCTTCTAAAATTTTACAAAAGTCTAATATTAACACGGCTTGACTACGGATCAATAGTCTATAATTCTGCTGCACCTAGCGCTTTGAAAATGCTAGATCCTCTTCACCACCTAGGTATCCGCCTTGCTACAGGCGCCTTTAGGACTAGCCCTGTGCAAAGCCTCTATGTCGAGTCAAACGAATGGTCATTGCACTACCAAAGGACATATTTAACCTTCTCCTACGCCTTGAAAGCTAGCTCAGATGTTAAACATCCTTGTCATTCCACTATATGCGACTTGGCCACTGCTAGGCTCTTTCGTAACCGCCCGGCCACTAGGCCTCCTCTGTCCCTCCGGTTGGAAGCACTCTCAGAAAACACAGGGGTCCCTCTTTTTTTACAATGTCCTAATGGTCCTAATGACTCCTACACGGCTTCCACTGCCTTGGGAGTGGCACACTATAAGATGTGACACCTCTTTCTTAGAAATATCGAAACAAGCACCTGAGGCTCACATACAATCTCATTTTATTGAACTTCAAGAGAAGTATTCCTGTGAAGAATATTGCACAGATGCTTCGAAGTCTCCCGCTGGTGTTGCTTACGCAGCTCTCGGACCCTCATTTTCAACATCTGGGCCACTAAACCCACACACCAGTATCATCACGGCAGAAGCGTACGCTATACTTTCGGCTATTAAAAACATCAGGCGCAGAAATGTCGCTAAGGCTGTTGTATTTACAGACTCGTTAAGTGTCGTGAGAGCCCTAATTAGCTTACGAAAGCATAATAATACCGTTTTGCATGAGCTGTAGAGCTTGTTGTGCTTCGCATATATGTGCAACCAAGCGATTATCCTATGCTGGGTACCTGGCCATAAAGGTATAAAAGGCAATGTAGCTGCTGACGAAAACGCTACGTCAGTGAGTTTTAGCGACACAGATCGAAATATCCCCATTCCTGCCACAGACCTAAAGCCCTTTCTGCGCCGTAAATTGAGGAATCATTGGCAAGCAGAGTGGGATACACAAACATTCAATAAGTTACATATTATAAAACCAAGATTGCGGAATTGGATAAGTGAAAAAACAGCATGGTACAAGGAAGTACTTCTTTGCCGATTAAGAATAGGACACACTTACAGTACTCACTCTTAACTCTTGACTGGCGGGGACCCTCCTACTTGTAGTGGGTGCGGCGATAGCCTGACAGTCCTCCGTGTTCTTATCCAGTGCCCTGCAAGAGAAACGGAGAGGAAAAAGTATTTCCCTTCGGCATATTGGGAAAATATACCTCTCCATCCTGCATTCTTTCTTAGTGACGAACCGTTTTTTAAATTGCAAATAGTCTTAGATTTTTTTAGCCGAAACCGACATTCTGAATATCATTTGGCCAGGCAATTTTTAGCACGTGACTAACAGCCCTGCATTCAAGGGCTCTCTTGAAACTCTGGTGTCAGTGTTGTTTTATTGCATAATGTTTTAACGACAACCCATTGCCATAGCCCACATAACTGCCTAGTCACCGTCATTATTTTAGCAACTATACATTCTACGCCACTTACAGCTACAGATTTTAGGCCCTTTTACAGCCATGTGACATCTACCATGAGGAATTCATTGTGCACGCCATCCATAATATATCTTCAACATTACCACTTGTCATGGCGCTCTTTGGCCAAACCTGGCCCTTGCGCCATAAAACACCACACATCATCATCAAGAATGTAGAAAAGCACGGAAAAACCAAAACAGAGCTTGGGGACGACTTCGCGACTTTCCAACCGCCGAAAACTTGATTAACTTTAAACAAATAAAGGCACAGGGTAGAAGAACACGTCGACGTGCTAAAAAGGAGAGCTGGGAGAAATACATCTCTGGCATAAATTCCTACACGGACGAGACGAAAGTCTGGACAAGAGTCAATAAATTAATAGGCCGGCAAACGCATCCTCTACCCTTGGTAAGCACCCTCGGTGATATTGAGGCTCAGGCGGATTGCCTAGGTGAGCACTTCGAATATATCTCAAGTGCATCGCACTATACGGAATCTTTCCTGAGGTTAAAAGAACGTGAAGAGAGACAGCCTCTTAATCACAAAGACTCCTCGAATGAAGCTTACAATCGTCCATTTAACTTAGCTGAACTAAAGGCGTCTCTCGCTTGTTGCAAAAACTCGGTGCCAGGCGGCGACCACATCATGTACGAAATGATTAGATACTTACACCCTGAAGCACTGAAAACGCTCCTATCCCTTTTCAATGCCATGTGGATGGCTGGGTATATTCCGTCCTCGTGGAAAGAAGTCATAGTCATGCCGATACTTAAACAAGGCAAAGACCCGTTCTTAGCCAGCAGCTACAGGCCCATAGCACTAGCAAGCTGTCTGTGCAAGCTGTATGAAAAAATGATTAACCGGCGCTTAATTTCTTTCCTAGAAAATAGCAAAAGACTAGACCCCTTCCAGTGTGGGTTCCGAGAAGGTAGATCGACAACAGACCACCTCGTCCGCATCGAGGCGAAGATCAGAGATGCGTTTATACATAAGCAGTTCTTACTCTCGGTATTCTTAGATTTAGAGAAAGCATACGATACGACATGGCTCTTCGGGATATTGCGAGATCTTTCCACGATGGGGATCCCAGGAAATATGTTAAACACAATCAAAAGCTACTTATCCAACCGCACGTTTCGTGTGAGAGTGGGCAGCGCTTTATCTAGAACGTTCGCTCTGGAGACTGGGGTGCCGCAAGGGGGTGTGCTTAGTTGCACACTTTTTTATTGTAAAGATGAACTCCCTGTATACAGTCATACCACGCACAATGTTTTATTCTGTATATGTCGATGACATACAGATAGGTTTTAAATCATGTAACATTGCGATCTGCGAGCGTCAGATACAGCTCACATTAAACAAATTATCTAAATGGGCGGATGCAAATGGCTTTAAAATAAATTGCCGCAAAAGAACGTGTATACTCTTTTCAAGCAGAAGAGGCATAACACTAGTGCCGAAACTCACCATCAATCAAGAGCAACTATCTGTGAGCAGTGAACACAAATTCCTGGGAATAATTCTAGATTCCAAGCTTACTTTCATCCCCCATCTGAAATATTTGAAGGCAAGATGTTTGAAAACGATGAATATTTTGAACAACATAGGGAAGCGATCGAAAATGTCTCCTGAACTTGTACAGGAGCCTTGTCCGTTCTCGTCTTGAGAATGGTGCTATAATCTACCATTCTGCAACAGCGAGCGCGCTAAAAATCCTAGACCCTGCGCACCACCTACGTATCCGCCTAGCGACCGGTGCTTTCAGGACAAGCCCTGTAGAAAGTCTCTATGTAGAATCAAACGAGTGGTCACTCCGTCTACAGCGGTCATATTGCAGCTTTACATATTATCTGAAAGTAAACTCGAATCCTGAACACCTTTGTTACACAATTGTAAATGATGTTTCCTGTGCCACACTTTTTAATAATCGGCCTACAGTCAGGCAGCCCTTCTCGCTCCGTATAAGGAATCTTAGTGAAGAAATGTCCGTCCCACTTGTAGAACACCAGTAATGCTTCCAGCGAAGCTGTCACCGCCGTGGCAGTGGCAGCTCCCGGAAAGTGACACGTCGTTTATTGAAGTCAGTAAACATGCTTCTGAGATGAACATTCGAATGCACTTCCTTGAACTTCGGTCGAAGTATTGCTGCCCGGAGTATTACAGCGATGCATCTAAGTCACAAGCCGGCGTCTCTTATGCAGCAGTTGGTCCGTCCTTCTCCGACTCTGGCATCTTGCATGCGCAGACGAGTATCTTTACGGCTGAGGCCTATGCATTATTATCAGCTGTGAAACACATCAAACAATTAAAACTAGGAAAGTCAATTATATATACCGACTCTCGGAGCGTTGTTAAGGCGTTAGTATTGCTTAAAAAGCACAAAACCCCTGTAATTATTGCCCTTTATACGCTCTTGTGCGTTGTATATGGATGTAATCAACGTGTCATTATATGTTGGGCGCCAGGGCACTGAGGTATTGAGGGTAATGTGCTCGCTGACGAAATCGCCACATCCACAGCAAGAAAAGGTTTGAACTGTTCCATAGGTGTCCCCGCCATAGATTTAAGACCTTTTATTCGCAAAAAATTAAGAGATTATTGGCAACACTTGCGGGACTCGCGAACCACGAATAAACTTCACTTAATAAAGCCACATTTAGGCACCTCCCCACCTGTAGCAAAATTACGAGTGACTGATGTCGCGTTCTGTCGACTAAGAATAGGGCACACATACAGCACACACAACTTCTTGCTGACTGGTGAGGAACCTCCTACATGTGGTAGATGTCGTAAAAGACTGACGGTCATCCACGTCCTCGTAGAATGTAGGGAAACAGAACGCGAGAGAAAAAAGCACTTTCCCTTGGCGTATCAACACCATATCGCATTACATCCAGCACAATTGCTCGGCTGGAACCCGTTATTCAACACCATATCAGTTTTAAATTATTTAAATGACATTCAAACATTGCACATTATCCGACCAAGTGTTACGTAGTACGGCTTCTTAGCAGAGGCTGATGCTGCGTTTGTTACATTAGCATAGCACGTGTCTCCAGGCCCTTGCATTCAAGGGCCCCGGTGAGACATCAGTGCTGCGTTCACTACATGTTTTGTTTCATCATCCGCGTGTAACATGACAGTTCCACAGTTCACATCTCTGGTGATCGTCATTGTTTTATTACTTATTTATTTTACGCAATTCAGAGCAAGTGATTTTAGGCCTATTTACAGCCATGCCACATCCACCATTCGAAGTACATTTCTTCACTTCACCAACAATGCATTGAAAACCGATCACCATGTGTATGACGCTCTTTGGTCATATCTGGCCCTTGCGCCATAAAACCCCATACATCATCAAAGAAAAATAAATAGTCACAATCAAGGTAAAAGAAAACATATCATTCAAAGAGGCACGCAGGCGGGTTACATACCTTCCTAAGGCCAGCTTTACCGAAGTGGCGTGTCAGGGGGCAACGTCACAACGGCCTCCGGCGGCTGTCCGACCCACAAGCCGTGAGTCGGCAGTCACGCCATCTGCCCCCGCGGTGGTTGCAGCGAGTGCTGCTCCGTCAACCCAACAGACGGGGCAGCGCCCACCGCACGGGGCTGCGCCCACCGACCCCGAAGGTGGGCGCAGCTGAGGCTGCCCCAACCTCCCCGGCCCCTTCCAGCGCTGGCAACAGCCGGCGCAGCTAAATCCCACAGGGAGCCCCATCGGCCTCCGGGCTGGTGGGCGCAGGGGTCTTGCCCTTCAAGTCGCGAGCCTCGCTGGTAACTTCCCGCCCGCAAGAGCCCGTGTCCGGCGCCTCACAAGAGGCAATGGACACTACACCCATCCTCAAGGCGCACCAAGCGCCTAAGGAGCGGCGAGGCTCCCTCGAACGCTCCAGAAAGGGCAAAACCCCGATTACAGGGCCCCGAAAAGGCTCTGTAATCTAAGGCATAACTTCCGTTTCCGTACACACAGCACCTATTGACTTCCAAAATGGATACACAAATGATTCAATGGAACGTCAGAGGACTTCTTAGAAACCTTGATGATGTGCAGGAGCTCATCCAAAAACACAAACCAAAAGTGCTGTGTTTACAGGAAACACACTTAAAATCGAAACACACAAATTTCCTCCTACAGTATGTTACGTTTCGCAGAGATCGCGATGATGCTCTCGCATCATCGGGCAGTGTTGCCATTGTTATTCAGAAAGGCATAGCGTGGCAACGTTTGCAGCTACAAACGCCCCTTGAAGCAGTGGCGGTTCGCGCTATTCTCCTAAACAAACTTATCACTGTGTGCTCGCTCTACATACCCTCACTTTACAAGTTAACTAAACATGAATTTAAGTCCTTCCTAGATGAATCGCCAGAACCTTATATTGTTCTTGGCAATATCAATGCGCACAACTACCTATGGGGCGACCCTCGTATAGATGCGCGAGGACGACTTGTTGAACAATTCCTTTTCTCTTCTGGTGCGTGCATTCTGAATAAGAAAGAACCCACATATTACTGTCTTGCCAACAAAACCATTTCTTCAATAGATCTCAGCATAGTTTCTTCTTCTCTTCTCCCTGAACTCGAATGGCAAGTTACAAACAAACCTTACGGAAGCGACCACTTCCCCATACTGCTACGAACCGCTAAAGAAAACGAATATCCACCACAGGCACCTAGGTGGAAGATTGAGACAGCTGATTGGGAGGAATTTCGAGCTCTTACTGGTATCTCATGGCATGACATCTCCTCGTTAGAAATTGATGCTGCTGTGGAGTATTTTACAGCCTTCATAATGGATGCCGCAACTAAATGTATATCACAAGTAAATGGCTTGGCATGCAAACGACGTGTCCCGTGGTGGAATGACGACTGTAGGATCGCTCGTAAGAAATAGAACAAAGCGTGGGGGTTGCTACGCGCCTCTCCCACTGCGGAGAATCTGTTTAACTTTAAGAAAGAGAAATCGCAAGGTAGGCGAACACGCCGACAAGCTAGAAGAGAGAGTTGGCAGAAGTTTTTATCCGGTATCAACTCGTATACAAATGAGGCCAAAGTCTGGAACGGGGTTCATAGGATAAAAGGGCGACAAACATATTCACTTGCTTTGGTAAACACACAAGGCGAAACACTGAAAGATCAGGCAGACTCACTTGGGGAACACTTTGAGAGCGTGTCGAGTTCAAACCATTATTCGCAATCCTTTTTGAAATACAAACAAATAGTAGAATGTAAACCAATAATACGAAAATCCAGACAGAATGAACCTTATAATCAGCATTTCAGTGTTGCTGAGTTGAGAGCTGCCTTGATCACATGCAAGAGCTCTGCACCAGGACCTGATAGAATTATGTACGACATAATTAAGAACGTACACACTGATGCACAACTGACTTTACTTGCACTTTTCAACACTGTTTGGGCTGCTGGATATCTTCCACTTGCATGGAGAGAAGCAATTGTGATTCCCATTCTGAAGCAAGGTAAAGATCCTTCGTTGGCGTCAAGTTACCGCCCGATAGCCCTCACAAGTTGCATTTGTAAGCTGTTTGAGAAAATGATTAATCGGCGACTCATACATTTCCTGGAATTAAACCAAATGCTTGATCCCTTTCAGTGTGGCTTCACAGAAGGGCGGTCCACAATCGATGACCTTGTGCGCATTGAGGGAAACATTCGCGACGCTTTTCTACATAAACAATATTTCCTATCCGTATTCATCGATATGGAGAAGGCGTAGACACTACGTGGCGCTATGGAATCTTGAGAGACTTGTCGGGAATTGGCATCCGTGGCAATATGCTCGTCCTAATAGAAACCTATTTGTCCAACCGTACATTCCGCGTGAAAGTCGGCAATGTATTGTCGCGACCTTTTATACAGGAAACTGGTGTACCTCAAGGAGGTGTACTTAGCTGCACGCTCTTCATCGTGAAAATGAACATCCTTCGTGATTCATTACCGCCAGCCATTTTTTATTCTGTTTACGTAGACGACATACAGATGGGTTTCAAATCCTGCAACCTTACAGTATGTGAGACGCAAGTCCTACAGGGCTTGAACAAAGTGTCCAAATGGGCAGAAGAAAACGTATTTAAAGTGAACCTTAACAAAAGTTCTTGTGTGCTTTTCACAAGAAAGAGAGGGCTCATTGCAGAACCCAGTATCGAAATGTATGGTCAGCGAATTCCTGTGAACAAAGAACACAAGTTCTTAGGCACCATACTTGATTCTAAATTAACTTTTATTCCACACATACAGTACCTCAAGGTCAAATGCTTAAGAACAATGAACTTACTTAAAGTGTTATACCACACAACATGGGGCAGCGACAGGCAATGTTTATTGAATCTTTACAAGAGCCTCATTCGATCACGCTTGGACTACGGTGCCGTGATCTATCATTCTGCAGCCCCGAGCGCGCTAAAGATGCTAGATCCGGTCCACCATCTAGGAATCCGCTTAGCCACGGGCGCTTTCAGAACAAGTCCCATTGAAAGTTTATACGTAGAATCAAATGAGTGGTCACTTCATCTGCAGAGAACATACATCAGCCAAACATATTTTGTGAAAGTGCACTCTAATCCTCAACATCCGTGTTTTAATACCGTTAATGATATGACATATTGTACACTCTTTCGGAATCGTCCCTCCGTAAGACAACCTTCCTCGCTGCGTGGGAGGGAGCTTAGTGAAGAAATGCATGTCCCACTCTTCGAGCTTCGCCTAATGCATCCAGCCAAGCTGCTACCTCCTTGGGAGTGGCAGCTGGTACAATGTGATATATCTTTCCTACAACTTACAAAGAAAGCCCCAGATATCGAAATCCGAATGCATTTCCTAGACTAGACAGTCCTAGACTTCCTGAAAGATGTTCTGTTACATGTAATTAGCCCCATACCTTCGTAGCGTCTCCTCTCTCCAGAGGATGCCGCTGTGATAGCTATTTCGTATAGCACATGCCTCTCGGCCCTTGCGTTTCAAGGGCTCTGGCGAGGCAGTAGTGCTCTTAGACAATTTTAGCATATCGCATATTTTATATAATGCATCATTCTTTTCTAATGCATTTTAGTCATCATAGTACATGTCATTAATCATTACCATAATTTTATTACGTGTAATTTTCATGCAATTTACACAAACTCTTTTAGGCCCCTTTACAGCCACGTCACATTAAATTCACAGAGCCCATCAGACCACGACATATTCACTACCACTAGCATGGCGCTCTTTGGCCATACCTGGGCCTTGCGCCATTAAACCTCAAACATCATCATCATCACCCTGTAAATAAACATCATTCGTAACATCTTTGGTGGTCGTGCGGGGTAAATCTTGGACGATCCTGGACGACCCAGCTCTACCCACTGTCCGACGGAGTAGACGATTGGCCGGTTTACGACCGCAAGCAGCGGACATGGCCGATTCCGGAGAAGGCAATGACGACCCTACCTGCGGCGGACCAGACAAATCACGCACTTCAGGCTGGCTACTGGACACCGCTGCGAGAGCCACCCACCTTTTCGGGGAAGGCGACCGAAGACGTCGATGACTGGCTTAAACACTACAACAGAGTGAGTCGCCACAACCACTGGAGCACTACGAAGCAGCTCGATAACGTGTTTTTTTTTCTCGCTAGAACCGCGCTCCTCTCGTTTGAAAACCTCGCGAGCGTTCTGACAAGCAGGGATAATTTTTTAGAAGAATTCACCAAGTGCTTCGGGGACCCGATTTCTAAGAAAAAGAAGGCTGAGCAGACGCTTTCCGGACGAGCTCAATTACCTGGCGAAACGGTTACAACGTACATAGAGGCTATTCTGAAATTATGTGGAATCGTCAGCGATACCATGACAGACGAAGACAAAGTAGGACATCTGCTTAGAGGAATCTGTGAAGATGTTTATAATTTTCTTATAATGAAGGAAGATCTTAGTACTCCGTATGATCTGAGGAAACACTGCCCGGCGTTTGAAGCGCTGAAAATGAGGATTGGGCCAAAGTTTGGACGCTTGGACAATGCTACTACTATTGCAAGTGTGTCCGTCCCAACCCACGACGAGATCTCTTCGGTGATTCGGCAAATGGTTAAAGAAGAGCTTGAACGCCTTAAAGTTCTTGACGACGCCCATGTGTGCCATCAGCGTGCATTTGATCATCGCTCTCGTGTGCCACCGGCCACCTGGGCACCTCAGAGTTACCGAGAACCTCGCAGGACCTATGCTGATCGTACGGAGAGCAGCAACTTGCCACCGCAACCGACAAGTCTGGGACGCCGACAAGATGCACCACAATGATTTGTTCCGCGGGCTCCTCCCTCCTACAACCAGCCTGAGAGTACGTTTCCACCCATGACACCCATGTCACCGGTGTCACCCGCGATAAGCCGCGACTCCCGCATTTGCTACAGCTGCGGTGTGCCTGGACACATTGCTAGGTATTGCCACGCCGCCAGCAGCGTGCTCCACCGTTTAATTCCTACACACCCCGCGTGCCCGCTGACGAGCCCTGGCCGTATTTCAGTTATTTCCAGCGGCTGCAGCAGGGACGCGCGAACCGCAGTGACTCTTCCGTTTCCGATCGCAGCCTCACACCACCACCGACACGACAACGACGCTCTCCATCACCTCGTCGTCGCTCGTTATCACCGCTGCCGCTGGGAAACTAGCTGGTGCGACGGACGGGGGTGAGGCCGCAATATGTTCATCTTCATCAAGACCCCCTTGTGTAAAATTGTTTACAAACAAAGTGTGCGTTTTAGTTGACAATGTGAGTTCTTTTGCTTTAGTTGACACCGGGGCGGCAGTTTGTGTTATGAGCCTGTCCATCAAAAATCGTCTTGGACAAAAAGTTATGTTTTCTTGGGAACGGAACGCTACCTTTCGTGGAGTTGGCGGGGAAATGTTACGCCCACTTGGGGTCTGTTCTGTTTCAGTTACGATAGGGGACCAGACATTTCGAAGTGAATTTACTGTGCTTGCACGTACAACGAGGAACATTATTTTAGGAATTGATTTCTTGCATGAATGGGGGGCAACTGTGGATTGTGGAAGTGGCGCGATTTCTCTTCGCGGTGACGCGCGAACATCAATGACAGATAGCACCAGTGATGCCGCCGACGTTCTCTCCGTGTCACAAGATGTGTGTTTGCCCCCGTCAGGCCGCAATGTTTGTACCTGTCAATACTTCTCGCCCTCGTACAGGTTCTTGTTGTGGTTTAGCCGAGCCCGATTATAACAATGCGCTCAAGCAAAATGCAATAGTCCCTCGCTCCCTCGTTGTCACCACTGATGCTTGTACTCGTTTGTGGACAGTGAACGTTTCAACCCAATCCATAACATTGCCGCTAGGACTTAGACTGGCAAGTTTTGATGAACAAGCCATTGTCAGCGTCGGAACGGTCGAAATGTCAACTGCCGAAAAAAAATCCAACCCCGATTCTAACCATCATAATCCGGCTGACTTTAAGCGCATGATTAACAAGTCGCTGTCTTCTAGTGAGCAGTGTCTTCTGGAAGCTGTGCTCGCTCGCTACACCACAGTATTTGATTTTGCTCAGGGCGAACGAGCGTCCCATACACCACCGGCGTAGCGTATGCAACACCGCATCCATACAGAGCAAGCAACGCCAATTCGTCAGAAGCCCTACCGCGTTTCACCTTCACCTTCACCGGCCACCTGGGCACCTCAGAGTTACCGAGAACCTCGCAGGACCTATGCTGATCGTACGGAGAGCAGCAACTTGCCACCGCAACCGACAAGTCTGGGATGCCGACAAGATGCACCACAATGATTTGTTCCGCGGGCTCCTCCCTCCTACAACCAGCCTGAGAGTACGTTTCCACCCATGACACCCATGTCACCGGTGTCACCCGCGATAAGCCGCGACTCCCGCATTTGCTACAGCTGCGGTGTGCCTGGACACATTGCTAGGTATTGCCACGCCGCCAGCAGAGTGCTCCACCGTTTAATTCCTACACACCCCGCGTGCCCGCTGACGAGCCCTGGCCGTATTCCAGTTATTTCCAGCGGCTGCAGCAAAGACGCGCGAACCGCAGTGACTCTTCCGTTTCCGATCGCAGCCTCACACCACCACCGACACGACAACGACGCTCTCCATCACCTCGTCGTCGCTCGTTATCACCGCCGCCGCTGGGAAACTAGCTGGTGCGACGAACGGGGGTGAGGCCGCAATATGTTCATCTTCATCAAGACCCCCTTGTGTAAAATTGTTTACAAACAAAGTGTGCGTTTTAGTTGACAATGTGAGTGCTTTTGCTTTAGTTGACATCGGGGCGGCAGTTTGTGTTATGAGCCTGTCCATCAAAAATCGTCTTGGACAAAAAGTTATGTTTTCTTGGGAACGGAACGCTACCTTTCGTGGAGTTGGCGGGGAAATGTTACGCCCACTTGGGGTCTGTTCTGTTTCAGTTACGATAGGGGACCAGACATTTCGAAGTGAATTTACTGTGCTTGCACGTACAACGAGGAACATTATTTTAGGAATTGATTTCTTGCATGAATGGGGGGCAACTGTGGATTGTGGAAGTGGCGCGATTTCTATTCGCGGTGACGCGCGAACATCAATGACGGATAGCACCAGTGATGCCGCCGACGTTCTCTCCGTGTCACAAGATGTGTGTTTGCCCCCGTCAGGCCACAATGTTTGTACCTGTCAATACTTCTCGCCCTCGTACAGGTTCTTGTTGTGGTTTAGCCGAGCCCGATTATAACAATGCGCTCAAGCAAAATGCGATAGTCCCTCGCTCCCTCGTTGTCACCACTGATGCTTGTACTCGTTTGTGGACAGTGAACGTTTCAACCCAATCCATAACATTGCCGCTAGGACTTAGACTGGCAAGTTTTGATGAACAAGCCATTGTCAGCGTCGGAACGGTCGAAATGTCAACTGCCGAAAAAAATCCAACCCCGATTCTAACCATCATAATCCGGCTGACTTTAAGCGCATGATTAACAAGTCGCTGTCTTCTAGTGAGCAGTGTCTTCTGGAAGCTGTGCTCGCTCGCTACACCACAGTATTTGATTTTGCTCAAGGCGAACGAGCGTCCCATACACCACCGGCGTAGCGTATGCAACACCGCATCCATACAGAGCAAGCAACGCCAATTCGTCAGAAGCCCTACCGCGTTTCACCTTCAGAGAGACATTTCGAAGCGACTTCGAAGTGAATACCGCGTTTCCCTACCGCGTTTCACCTTCAGAGGACCAGACATTTCGTAGTGAATTTACTGTGCTTGCACGTACAACGCATGGCATTTTTTTAGGAATTGATTTCTTGCGTGAGTGGGGGGGCAACTTTGGATCGTGGAAGTGCCGCCGTACAACCTGTTAGGCCACCGACGTTACCCTTTGAAAAAGTCGGCATCGACTTGCTTGGGCCGCTCCCAAGGATGTCAGCTGGCTACCGCTGGATTATAGTATGCTTAGATTATCTTACTCACTACATGGAAACGGCGGCACTTCCATCTGCCACTGCAGCAGACGTCTCTTCGTTTTTGTTGCATCACGTCATACTCCGTCATGGCGCTCCCCGGGTTGTCATCAGTGACCGTGGACGGCAATTCACCGCCGACGTCGTTGAAGAACTTTTACGGCTTTGTGGTTCTGCATATCGTCATCCCCCGCAGGGGCGCCTGCGTCAGCAGGCGTTTGGTGTGTTGTGTCACCACGTACCCGAGCACACGAGTGTTGGACCCTCCCGCGTGTTGCCGTGCGCGGCTTAGCCGTATCAGGGGAAAGGGAGATCCTGGGGGTTGAGCTGATGCTGGGTGTTTGGACCTTTAAGGCCCCCCGGCGGAGCCAACACACCCCTTTGGCCTCTGCTTCACATAGACGGCACCCCCGGACTGACACACCCGGGGGAAATCGGTAGTTGCCTTTTCCTGTCTCTCTCTCCCTCCAGCCTTCGTCTTTCTCTTTCTTTCCATCTTTCCTGTCTTCTCCTGGCTTATTTTTACTTCCAATTTTCCAGGCAGCAAGGGTTAACCTTGTGTGAATAGCCAACCTAGGTTATTTCATATTTGGTTATAGTGATGACGTACAGCTGGCGTTTACAGGACCTGTACATACAGTCCCTGTAGCGTCCCCTTGTAGGGCTCCATGGTAGGTGGCTGGCGTTATTGCCGGAAATTCAATTCCTTTATGGCTAGCTCCTTCCCTCCGCTTCCTGATCGCCCTCAGAAAAGAGGGCGCACCGATGGAGTTTTCCAGTTCCTTGGACGTCATAGACCGAACTTCCCACGTTACCATGTGATCCACTCAGAAAAATCCGATAAACAAGTACGAAACATTTCCCCTTTTCTAGTTTCCAAGTCCTTAACTGATGTACTCGGTCCAGGCTACAAGGTATCAAGGTTGGCAAGTGGTGATCTCCTGTTAGAGCTCCATGATCAGAAACAGTACGAAAAGTTGCCCAGTGTAGTATCATTTGGAGATGTTCCATTGTCAGTAACTCCACACCGCACTCTTAACATAACCCGCGGCGTTGTCTCGCATGACGATTTGCTCCAGCTGACAGAGGCTGAGCTCCTGGAGGGCTTCAGTCAGCAGAATGCTGTCAATGTGAGAAGAATTAAGATGACAAGGGATGGAAAGAAATTCAAACGAGGCACCTAATACTCACTTTTGCTTCAAGTATTTTGCCCGAGTCTGTAGAGGCGGTACATCAAGCTCCGTGTCAGACCATATGTGCAGAATCCCCTAAGATGTTTCAAATGCCAGCGTTTCGGCCACAGTTTGCAGAGCTGCCGGGGCCGCCAAAGATGTCCGAAATGTAGTGCCCTTGAACACGCCACTGAAGCTTGTAAGAACTCTCTCCACTGTGTAAACTGTGACGGGGATCACGCCGCGTACTCGCGGTCGTGCCCCTCCTGCAAGAAGGAAAAAGAAATTGTAACGATAAAAGTAAAAGAGAATATATCGTTCAAAGAGGCACGAAGGCGGTTAGCATACCTGCCAAAGAAAAGCCTTGCCGAAGTGGCGCGTCAGGGGGCAGCGTCACAACGGCCTCCGGCGGCTGTCCCACCCACATACAGTGAGTCGGCAGTTACGCCATCTGCCCCCACGGTGGTCGCAGCTAGCGCTGCTCCACCAACCGAGCAGAAGGGACCATCAACCCCGAAGGTGGGCGCAGCCGAGGCTGCCCCAACCTCCCCGGCCCCTTCCAGCGCTGGCAACAGCCGGCGCAGCCAAATCCCGCAGGGTGCCCCATCGACCGCCGGGCTGGTGGGCGCAGGGGTCTTGCCCTCCAAGGCAGGACTCTCTCTTGTAACTTCTCGCTCGCAAGAGCACGTGTCCGGCGCCTCACAAGAGGCAATGGACACTACCCCTGTCCTCAAGGCGCACCAAACGCCTAAGGAGCGGCGAGGCTCCCTCGAACGCTCCAGAAAGGGCAGAACCCCCGTTACAGGGCCTCGAAAGAGCTCTGTAACCTAAGGCATCACCTTCGTTTCCATACACACAGCACTTATTTACATTCAATATGGATACACAAATTATTCGATGGAACGTTAGAGGTCTTCTTAGGAACCTTGATGACTTGCAAGAGTTTATCCAAAAACACAATCCAGAAGTACTGTGTCTACAGGGAACACACTTAAAACCACAACACACGAACTCTCTCCGACCGTATGTCAAGTTCCGCAAAGATCGCGATGATGCTGTCGTATCATCAGGTGGTGTTGCCATTTTTATTCATAAAGGTATTTCCTGTCAGCGTTTACAGCTACAAATGCGCCTTGGAGCAGTAGCGGGTCGAGCTGTTCTTCTAAATAAACTCGTCACCACTTCCTCGCTTTAGGTACCCCCACACTACAAATTAACGAAACATGAATTCCAATCCTTTATAGAACAATTGCCAGAACTTTATGTTGTTCTTGGCGATTTCAATGGGCACAGCTCCGTGTGGGGTGACTCTCGTATGGATGCGCGAAGTCGTCTTGTTGAACAGTTCCTTTTTTCTTCTGGTGCTTGCCTTCTGAATAAGAAGAAACCCACATATTACTGTCTTGCAAACAATACCTTTTCTTCAATTGATCTGAGCATAGTTTCCCCGTCCATACTGCCTGAACTCGAATGGGAAGTTACGAACAATCCTTACGGAAGCGACCACTTCCCCATACTATTAAGAACACTTAAAGAAAACGAATATCCACCACAGGCTCGTAGGTGGAAGATTGACACAGCAGATTGGGAGAAATTCCGAAACTTATCTAGTATATTATGGGATGACATGTCCTCGTTAGAAAGTGATGCTGCTGTGCAGCATTTTACAGCCGTCATAATAGATGCCGCATCTAAATGCATACGTGAAGTAAGTGGCTCGGCATGCAAACGGCATGTCCCGTGGTGGAACCATGAATGCAGAATCGCACGTAGGAATCAGAACAAAGCGTGGGGGTTGCTACGCGCTTCGCCCACTGCAGAGAATCTTGTCAACTTTAAAAAAGTAAAGTCCCAAGGTAGGAGAACCCGCCGATAGGCCAGAAGAGAAAGTTGGCACAAGTATTTATCAAGTATTAACTCGTTTAGAGATGAGGCCAAAGCCTGGAACAGGGTTATAGGATTAGAGGGCGGCAAACATATTCACTCCCTCTAGTAAATACACAGGGCGATACACTGCAAGATCAGGCAGACTCACTTGGGGAGTACTTTCAGAGCGTGTCAAGTTCAAGCTATTATTCGCAATTTTTTCTCAAATATAAACAAATAGAAGAACGTAAGCCATTAACAAGAAAAAGTCGAGAGAATGAGCCTTACAACCGTTCTTTTAGTATTGCCGAATTGAGAGCTGCCTTGAGCACATGCAAGAGCTCCGCACCAGGATCTGATAGAATCATGTATGAAATGCTCAAAAAGTTACACAATGATACGCAAGTTACACTACTCACGCTTTTCAACACCATCTGGGATGCAGGGTACCTTCCAACCGCATGGAAGGAAGCCATTGTGGTCCCTGCTTTGAAACAAGGCAAAGACCCTTCCTCAGTGGCAAGTTACCGTCCGATAGCCCTCACAAGTTGCATTTGTAAGGTGTTTGAAAAAATAATAAATCGGCGACTCATTCATTTCCTTGAACAGAGCAAAATCCTTGATCCTTATCAGTGCGGCTTCCGTGAAGGGCGCTCCACAACCGATCATCTCGTACGTGTTGAAGAAAATATCCGGGACGCATTTATACATAAACAGTTCTTCCTCTCGATATTTCTCGATATGGAAAAGGCGTATGATACAACGTGGCGTTACGGAATCCTAAGAGACTTGTTAGAAATGGGCATCCATGGTAATATGCTTAACCTAGTCGAAAGCTATCTGTCCAATCGTACGTTCCGGGTAAAAGTCGGCAATGTACTTTCACGTCCTTTTACGCAAGAAACGGTTCCTTTTACGCAAGAAACCATTATTCGCAATCATTCTTGAAATATAAACAACTAGAAGAATGCAAGCCACTCATCAGAAAATGTCGACAGAATGAACCGTACAATTGTCTTTTTAGTGCTGCCGAGTTGAGAGCTGCCTTGAGCGCATGCAAGAGCTCCGCACCAGGATCTGATGGAATCATGTATGAAATGCTCAAAAACTTACACAATGACACGCAAGTTACACTACTCACACTTTTCATTGTATTGTATCATACGCCTTTTCCATATCGAGAAATATCGAGAGGAAGAACTGTTTATGTATAAATGCGTCCCGGATATTTTCTTCAACACGTACGAGATGATCGGTTGTGGAGCGCCCTTCACGGAAGCCGCACTGATAAGGATCAAGGATTTTGCTCTGTTCAAGGAAATGAATGAGTCGCCGCATCTGACCATCTTATACGTGTAGAAGCAAATATCCGGGACGCATTTGCACACAAACAGTTTTTGTTATCCATATTCCTCGATATGGAGAAGGCGTACGATACAACGTGGCGTTACGGAATCTTAAGAGATTTGTCAGAAATGGGCATCCATGGGAATATGCTAAAGCTAATAGAAAGCTATCTGTCCGATCGTACCTTCCGGGTAAAAGTCGGCAATGTACTTTCACGTCCATTTACGCAAGAAACGGGTGTTCCCCAAGGAGGCGTGCTCAGCTGCACGCTCTTCATCGTGAAGATGAACACGCTTCGCGCTTCATTACCACCGGTGATCTTTTATTCTGTCTACGTGGACGACATACAAATAGCTTTCAAATCCTGTAACCTCGCAGTGTGCGAGAGACAGGTACAGCATGGCCTGAACAAAGTGTCAATGTGGGCAGACAAGAATGGATTTAAGATCAATCCTAACAAAAGCTATTGTGTTCTTTTTGCAAGAAAGAGAGGACTTATCCCAGATCCTTGCATAGAACTGCGTGGACAACAGGTACCTGTAAACAAAGAACACAAATTTCTAGGTGGTATACTTAGCTACAGACTCACTTTCGTCCGCCACATTAAACATCTTAAAGAAAAGTGTTTAAAACAATGAACATAATGAAACTTCTATCCCAGACTACATGGGGTAGTGACAGGAAGTGTTTATTGAACCTCTATAAAAGCCTCATTCGTTCACGACTAGACTATGGTGCCGTGATTTATCACTCTGCCGCCCCGAGCGCACTCAAGACGCTAGACCCAGTCCACCATCTAGGAATCTGACTGGCCACTGGCGCCTTCAGAACTAGTCCCATACGAAGTTTATATGCAGAATCGAATGAGTGGTCACTTCACCTGCAGAGAACATACATCAGCCCAACATACTTTCTGAAAGTCCACTCTAATGCTCAACATCCGTGTTTTATTGCCGTTAACGACATGACATCTGCTACACTCTTTCGCAATCGTCCCTCCGTAAGACAGCCTTTCTCGCTGCGTGTGAGGGAGCTTAGTCATGAAATGCATGTTCCACTCCTCGAGCTTCGCCTTATGCATCCAGCCAAGCTGCTACTTCCTTGGGAGTGGCAGCTGATACAATGCGACACATCTTTTACTCAAGTTACAAAGCACGCTCCAGAGATTAAAATTAAAATGCATTTCCGGGAACTCCAGCACAAGTACTCCTGCACGGAGTTCTACACAGACGCATCGAAGTCACACGACGGGGTGTCCTATGCAGCCGTCGGTCCATCCTCCTCGGAAACCGATGTGCTGCATCCGGAAACTAGTATCTTTACGGCTGAGGCCTACGCACTGTTGTCGGTCGTAAAGCATATAAAGAAATCAAAACTCCAGAAATCAGTTATTTATACGGACTTCCTTAGTGTTGTGAAGGCCTTGATATCTTTCTGTAACCACAAAAATCCGGTAATTAATGAACTTTACTCCGTACTGTGTAAAGCATATATATCTAACCAACATGTGATTATATGCTGGGTGCCTGGACTTAGGGGCATCGAGGGAAACGTTATAGCGGACCAGATGGCCACATCAATTTCATTGCATGCAATTAGTCCTACTGCTTCGGTCCCTGTCACAGACCTGAAGCCTTTCTTAAGAAGGAAACTGCGAAACCACTGGCAACGTATGTGGGACGCAGAAGTAAATAACAAACTGCACGTGATAAAGCCACAGTTTGGTCTTTCGCCCTCCGTAACAAAATCACGGCGGACAGATGTCCTATTCATTCACCTCAGTATAGGACACACATTTGGCACGCATAACTTTCTACTCACTGAAAATGATCCTCCAACCTGCGGTAGATGCGGGGAGAGGCTGACCGTCTTCCACGTCCTCCTGGAGTGTAGGGCAGCCGAATCTGAAAGAAGGAAACATTTTTCCCTAGCATACCAGCAGCACATCCCCCTACATCCCGTAATGCTACTCGGCCCAGTACCTCTATTTGACACCAAGGCAGTGCTAAGTTTTCTGAAAGATGTTGTCTTGCATGTTTTTAGCCCCACATGTTCGTAGCGGGTCCTCTCTTCAGAGGATGCCGCTGTGATAATTATTTTGAATAGCACATGCCTCGAGGCCCTTGTGGTTTAAGGGCTCTGGCGAGGCGGTAGGGCTGTAAGCAATTTAACATCTCGCATATTTTAAACAATGCATCATTCTTCTACGATGGATTTTAATGTTCATAGTATTTGTCATTAGTCATCGCCATAATTTTATAGCACTTAGATTTTACGCACTTTGCAGCGACTATTTTTAGGCCACTTTAATGCCAATTCAAATCTTCCATAATACATCGTCGACATTACCACTTGTCATGGCGCTCTTTGACCAAACCTGGCCCTTGCGCCATAAAACACCACACATCATCATCATCGTATCGTCATTCCACTCCTTCCCACCCGCAAACGAATGGCCTCACGGAGCGAACGAATTGTATCCTTACCAATATGTTATCAATGTATGTCGCTGCTGACCACAAGAATTGGGACGCCGTCTTACCTTTTGTAACGTACGCGTACTATAGTGCCAAGCACGAAGTTACTGGATATGCGCCGTTCTTTTTGCTGTACGCACGCGCTCCCCAGAGCTTTCTGGACACTATTCTACCTTTATCGTGCAAGAAGACCCTTCCATTGCCCAAACTCTGTGTCGTTTTGAGGAAGCGCGTCAACTGGCGCATCTTAGGATGTTGTCCTCAGTAGGGAACAACAAGATTCCCTATCATGCGCGGCATATCCCCGTCAGCTTTACTCCCGGTGATTATGTTTGGTTGTGGACATCTGTTCACAAAAAGGGATTGTACCGCAAGTTTCTCGCCACTTACACCGGACCATTCGTTATACTCAGCCGCTTGAGTGATGTGAACTATGTCGTCGCCAAAGTGACGGCAAGTAATCGGCGTTCACGTGCGACGCTAGTTGTTCACGTGGCCAGACTCAAGCAGTACCATCACAGGTCCCTTTAACTCGCTCAGCGAGCTTCGTCTGCCCCCGGGGAAAATTTCGCAGCACTGCGCGACTGAGGCAGAGAAAGAAGTGGAGTGTGCGCGCGTGATCTCGGGGTACTCTGCGCCGGCTGGGCCTGGCCTGTAGCTTCCCTCTCGGACCTCGTTTCACCCTGTAATTAAACATCATTCGTAACTATATATATATATATATATATATATATATATATATATATATATATATATATATATATATATATATATATATATATATACATATATATATATACTGAATAAAAGTAATAAATGTGTCCGCCGAAGGGATTCCATCCGGTGCCGCCTGCACTGAAGTCCGGTAGTGAGCAGATTACGCCACAAAGGCATTCGTTTTATATTTCGCAACATCGAACTTGTTAGCAAGAACATTTCCACACTAAGCTACAAGCTTAGCATTGCAGCTTTTAGTAAAACATTCCACGTTTCTGTCATACGTTTAAAGTGGCTTCAGTTGACACAGTTCGTCCATAACCTTGCGTATATTGTCTTTAACACTTCGCGCAATTTACAGACTTATCCAATACTGTAAATCGGGACTGGTCGAACATGTAAATGCTGGGAGAATGGAACGTCCTGAAGAATTTCCCGCATGCATGTCAGCCAAGTGCAAGCCAAGTGCTAGCGAAGTGCCAGCGTATGCAAACGCCGGGCGCGCTTTAAAGCGAAGCTCCTTCTTGCCGAGCCCCAGGCACCTTTAGAGCGCAGCTCTTAGGCACCGGTTCAGGCGTTTCGCGTGAGCCTCGTGCCTCGGCACCCTCCCTGGGAGTAACCGAGCGAAAGTGCACAGCGAACGATGAAAGAGCGAAGACAGAGCAGCGGATGAAAGACGGCGATTGCGAAGTGAGCGCGAGGAGGAAAGCGTAGGAAGAGGGCATGGCGAAAGGCGAAGTGCCGTACAAGACGGGCTCTGTGGCAACGACCTGTACTAGGTGGCGCCAGGGTAGCGCGCTGTCGTCTCTTCACCAATGGCATACGGCGAGCGCGTCAACTGATACCATAGATGGAGCCAAAGCACTGCATGAGCGGAGGTCTGTCTGCGGCGGCTGCTGTGAATGGCGCCCGCGCTTTACTTCGCGCGCTGCCTCTCGCGATCTCCTGATAAGCGAAGGAGTAGCACCAGACTTCACACCGTTTCCAATGTGCCGCACAAGGCAGATTGTTCGCGCCATCCAGTATATCGCGAAATGAAAACACGTACAGTGTCGCGCTCAAATTTCGCATTATGGAGTATCGTAATCGTCGGTGAATTTTTTCGTACGTATATGGCCTGGAAAGCCACGGATGCATGCTTTGTCAAGCGGAGGAGGAGGAAAACAACTATTTTGACAGGGCATTTAGATCCTCCCAAGCCCTCTGGGCGTCCGCACGACTTCACTGTACTCAAATGTTTATGGTCAACATATTCATGACGTTGGCAGCCCGGCTTGAAGCGATCTTCTGCCTTGCCGGGTCCGGGCAGCGCAGTAAGACCTCTCTGTCCTTCGAGGTTCGGAACGGTACCGGCCAGCCGGAGGGAGGAGAAGCTGGACAGGCCAGGAGTATATGGGTCAGGTTTGCCTTCAGCGCATTGTATAGAGAGCAGGAAGATGCGTTGGTTCGGTAGCGGGAGAGAAGGCATGGGGTAGGTTTGGTCCGCGTTTCCATACGGCTCCATAGGTGTTACTCCCAGGAAGTGAGGGAAGAGAGGGGGTATAGATTTGCCTCTAGACGCGAGCATTCGCGATGAGGTCAGCGAAGATACAGCCACGCTCCCTCGAGGTTCACCCCATGAGGTCCGCCTGTGCCCGATTTCTCAACCCTCGGGCTAAAGAATTCGCGGCCTCATTTCCTGTGTTTTCTGATGCGCGGACACCCAGATGAATTCACCGTGGCAGGAGAAGGGGGGGGGGGGAGTTCTGGGTCAGTATATGGAAGGTGGCAGGGTGAACTCTGCCCTAGCATAATTTAGCAATGGAGTTTTATAGTCACTCAGAATGTAAGTAGCAGCGGAGCTGCCGCGCGGTAGCGCTACAACGATCTCTTCCACTTCCTCTGGGTCTGTTCCCGCGGGCAATTCCTTCATTACTGGAGGGGTGTTCGGTGTGTAAGCAACCAATGTGGTTCCACGCTGACAACTTGCAGCATCTACTCATATTACGTTCTCTTAATTGCTGTACCATTATTGAGCGGCTGCTGCTCTGGCTTTTCATCGCTCGCGGTAGAGCGTACTACTCGCGGTTTTTGTCAGGGTTCATGTTGCGGGGGAGCGGTGGAATGCATAACGGTTGACGAAATTCTGAGGGAAGGGCTTTTAGAGAGTCACGATGAGCAGGGATGCTAATTTGAAGCTTAAATTATGGCGTTTTACCTGCGAAAACGATGACCTGCTTATGAGGCACGCCGTGCCTCATACCACCTGGACCACCTGGAATTTGGACCACCTGAGGTTCTTAACGTGCGCCGAAATCTAAGTACGCGGGTGTTTTCAATTTGGAGTTTGGAAAGCATATGCCTTCCGGTAAGACTGCTGGTTGGTCGGAGATATTGCGCCTGTAGGTGGGCTTCGGTTAGTTCTTGTATGGTGTTATGCGCACCTAACTTCGCCAGACATTCGCGACTGGTATTTTGGAGCAGGCGGAGCACTGGCTTGGTAGCTTGCTTGAATATAGAATTTATCGTTTCGGTTTCCGTTAAATTGAGTTTGAGGTGGGTGAGTGGTAGGAGGGTCTACAATGCTCTACTCATGATGCACGCTTGTACCACTCGCAGAGTACCTGCTTCCCGCAGGCCGTGAGCTTTATTTGTTGCTCGCTGTATTAGCTGCGTGATGGCTGATAGCGTGCTCTTTAAGCGCTTGATGGTTTCAGTATTAAGCCACCGTGTCCAGACCCTTGAGGCGTTTCGATCTGCAGTTGCACTGGACGAGACTGACGCACTAGAAACACCACGGGTGCAACGCGCCACTATGGATGACCACTAAAAAATATACCAAATAATATATTTATGGTGGCCTGCCTGTAGACATGTGTATGTAATATCCAGCCTGTCTATTAATCGACTCAAATAAAATAAATGATTCGTATAACATGCTGCTCTTTACCTAGTATTTATACCTCAAAAATCACACTTTATGTGCAGACACACACATGTGGTTCATAAGCTAATGAAACCAAGAATGCTTCGCTTTGCGCAGATGCCAACTGGAGTCGAGTCTGCGTGCTTATTTTCTTCGAAAGCCGAAGGTCTCCCGTCCGTCTCACCTCGTGCGCCGTAGACCACAGGCAGCGCTTTTCATCCCGCTAGCGTTGTTTAATGTTTCGTAGATAAGAAAGCGCCGTTACTATGTCATCTGTGTGTGCATATGAAGTGTGATTTTCGAGGTATAAGTATATGCCCAAGATGAGACCGTCGGGTTACTGTCGGCGTTCGTGAAAATAAAAAAATAAAAACAAGACAGGCTCAACTCCAGTTGATATGAACGCAAAGGGAAACATTCTGGGCATGGTTGGCAATGCGTGTGTGCATATGAGGAGTTATTTTCGAAGTATAAATATATATCCAGCAGGAATAGGCTCAGGCGCTGCATCGGATCAAGTCGCTGTACCCGCGTATATCTTGAACACCATCTGAGGAGCTCAAGCATAAAGCTGAACCGTGCTATCGCTGTCAGTGAATAATAAATGGCAAGAATGACAATAAATAAATAATTCATATTATCCTACCGCCAGATTATAACAGAGTAGCTCTAGCACCGAAGCGTGACACTGTATTTATTATACCACCGACGGTTACAATACACAACGGCACGAGTCATAATTAGATTGTTGTTTTCGCATGTAAATCTTACTAAATTGTTTAAAATTAATTGCGACGTCATGATTAGTCAGCATGTGTCGCGAATATGTTCCGAAAATAGTGCATTATCACATTGTACGGCAATCCCGAACACAGTGCAGTCTAAAAAATCTGTGCCGATTGTGAAGATAGTGAAGCAAAAAAAAATTAAATCCGACGCTCCTCCCACTCCCCACTCTAGGGATGACGCGATAATGTGCCGAACGCAGTGATTCAGCGTATATCTCACCCCCAACTCACCCAGGAAGACATAGTCTTTCATTGACTTCAAGTGGAGGCTGAATCTCTTCAGAACTTTTTGTTTACTCGTTTAAGTACTGTATCGCTCTAGATCCAGCACTAGGCGGAATTTATAACGCTCATTTAGTGGTCAGTGTATCAAAATGGGCTATCGCGCATGTGCGCCGATGTCGTTTGCCACTTATTTCCCTGGGATGAACTGCAAGACATAATCATATTTGAAGAGACGGATGAAAAATCGCTGCAGCCTTGGTGGCATGTCAACAACACTTTTTTGAGCGATGGCAATCAGTGGCCTGTGATCAGTTTCGACCAGGATCCTGCGGCCATACACAAACTGATGAAACTTTTCGCACGCATAAACTATAGCGAGCGCCTCCTTTTCAATTTGAGCATACCGCGCTTCACTCTCGCTCAGAACCCGCGATGCGTACGTGAGTGGACGCCAGTCGTTTCCGTGCTTTTGCAATAAGGCGGCACCAATGCCGGTTCCCGAGGCATCTGCCGTTACCTTCGTTTCTTTCTTTGAATCGAAGAGGGCTAGAACCGGTGGGTGTATCAGTGCTTCGCAGATCTGAGCCCATTCCTGCGCGTGCGCTGATGTCCATTCAAACACCACGCTTTCCTTCATAAGGCCACGAAGTAATGACGTCTTTTCACTGAGTAAGGGTATATAGTTGCGAAAGTAATTCACGACGCACAACAAGTGACAAGTACAGAAGAATATTTTATGTAGCACCGCAAAAATGTTTACGAAGCATCGGAAATGTTTGTCCATGCGCCGCAAAAGAACATTTCCTGCTTTGGCACCACAAAATAGTCGATGTTCTGCTCTTTCTTTTTCTTTGTTATTTGCAGGCAATAAGTGGGTAAATGACGGCAACACAGTATAGTTTACCGGCTCTGACTAACCGGAGGAACTACAGGTCCTTCATGCTTTGCTAAAGTATACCTGGCAGCCAGAACGACCCGGTGAATGCGTGCTGTGTCCTTGACAGGCCCGTAAGTCAAGGTTTGAAAAAAAAAACAAAATATACCTACATTATATACCTTTTATAGGCTCACCGGTCCGGAACCCAGGCCGCCGTCCCCCCCTCCCCCTCCACCCCCTTATTCAGAATAAAAAATCGGGGTGGTTTCAGGAATTCTTCGCAATCGCATTCCTGTTCCCCTCTAGGCCGATATTGGCGGACACATCACAGGTGAGCAGCTAAGCCTATGACACTGTAGGATGTCTTGGGGGTTTGGTTGACAGTTGTGCCAATTTATAAAGTCCGTTTAGAACGCACAGGGAAAGTGTTGAAATTTTTGTTTCATCTTACGAAAACGGCAACTGGAACACAGTACTCCAAACGAAGTTCAAAGAGGCGCTAAGCCATAAACGAGTTTTGAGTGGCTTGGGCGGGTAAACGAGGGGGAAATAAGCTTCAACGGCCATAATCATTTCGTGCCATTGTCGAATTTGTGAAATTTTTGAAAAGGTTCGGCAGAAAAAGAAAGAAACAGTGACCGTCGTTGCTACAGAATTTACAAAATGTTAAAATCTGTTGGCATACATGGGAGGTCTTATAAGTGCATTTTGTCCGCTTGTGGAATACATGCAGCGGGGATTTCATCCTGCAATTCCTTCCTCCAATGAGCAATTTTACATGACAATGTTGATAAAACATGCGAAGGAAACGCTCAAAGTTGTGGAGTGCGGGCGATTGGTTTCTCCGTCATGATGGCACATCCGCCCGCACCGCTTTGCCTGTGGTGTGAATATAGCCGTGCTCCTTGCGATTTGTTTCAAACCTTTTTTTTTTGCTTTTACAAAGACGCAAGTTCAATCGACGACTGAGCTTTCCTACCAGGAAAGAGGTGAAGACAGGTTCGCAGGGTCCACTCAAGAGCATTGAGCTTGAAGAGTTTCTTCAAACATTTTGGGAAAAGAGTGGATAAGTACGTTGGTTTCGATGCAGCTTATTTTGAAGGGAACTGGGTACTTTTTCCCAATAAAAGTAAGATTTCTCTTTCAGAAACAGTTCGTTTCTGTATTTCTTTTCTTTTTATTTTGGGGCGGGGGTGGGGATGGGATTGGAGTTGGAATGCGCCCTCTTCGCATTGTCCTTGGTTGAGACTTCTGTGCTCACCCACAAATATTTTTTGGCTTATTTGGCTACTTTTTATGCTAGTGCACCGTACTTCTGTTTGCCTGTATGGGCCTGTGACGGTTTCTTTTTGCAGACAAGGATGAGCCGGTTCTTCTTTCGTCGTTATTTCGTGAAGAGCAGCATTCGTGAATTTCTGTCGCAATTTATGCGACATTTAGAAGTACTGTGTCGCGATTCAGACCGCTTTAGCAAACTACCGAGTAGTGAATACTACTTCAGAAGGCTATGCGCCTTTTCTAATCACCCTCCTTGGACGTAGGATAGTACTGTGCATGCACTATTTCAGAGGCCTCACAGTGCATTAGTATTCGTATAAGTTCGCATTAAACTCCCGTTGAATTCGACGATGCAGGCCGCTCGATCACGGTTGGAAGAAACTCTAAGTGTCACGAGTGAGCTTGTATCTGCGTATATATCTGCGTTTTCTCTGAGACGATTATTTCTGCTACATCTAAATATTCATAAGAAATTGAGTCTGTCAACCTAATCCGTATAGTCAAACATTTCACTTACTGTTTTTCGTCGTCATCATCATTAGCCTATTTTATGTCCACTGCAGGATGAAAGCCTCTCCCTGCGATCTCCAATTGTCCCTGTCCTGCGCCGACCGATTCCAACTGGCGCCCGCGAATTTCCCAATTTAATCGCCCCACCTAGTCTTCTCCCGTCTTCGACAGCGCTGCCCTTCTCTTGGCAACCATTGTCTAACCCTAATCGTCCGCCGGTTAATTGACCTGCGCATTACATGACCTGCCCAGCTCCATTTTTTTCTCTTAATGTCAACTAGAATGTCGGCTATACCCGTTTGCTTTCTCATCGAAACAGCTAGCTTTCTGTCTCTTAACGTTATACGTAGCATTCATCGCTCTATCGCTCCATGCGCGGTCCTTAACTTGGTCTCAAGCTTCCTTGTCCGTCTCGAACTTTCTGCCCGATATGTCAGCTCCGATAAAATGCACTGATTGTACACCTTCCTTTTCAATGATAATCGTAAGCGTTCATTCAGGAGCTCACAATATGTGCCGCATACGCTCCAATCCATTTTTATACTTCGGTGAATTTCCTTCTGGTCGTCAGGGTTCCCTGTGATTGATTGACCTAGGTAAACGTACTCCTTCGCATACTCTAGAGGCTGACTGGCGATCCTGAACTCTTTTTCCCTTACTCAGCTATTCATGATTGTCTTCTGCAGGTAAATCTTTAGCCCCGCTCTTACACTTTGCCTGTTAAGGTCCTCAATCATTTGTTGTAATTCGTCCGCAGTGTTGCTGAATAGATCAATGTTGCTGAATAGATCAATCGAATGTTCCTGAGGTATTCGGCGTTGATCCTCACTCCTAAACCTTCCCAGTTTATTAGCCAAAATACTTCTTCCAAGCACGCAGTGAATAGCATTGGAGAGATTGTGTCTGCTTGTCTGACCGTTTTCATTAAAGGTATCTTCCTACTTTTCTTGTGTAGAATTAAGGTGGCGGTGGAATCTCCGTAGATATTTTCCACGGTATGTACGTAAGCATTCTGTACTCCTTGATTACGCAATGCCTCTATAACTGCGGGTATCTCTACTGAATCAAATGCCTTTCGTAATCTATGCCACGTTTTCTCCTCACTGATTTCAGGCTGCGCCCAATTTTTACCGTTCCCTCGGTCTTTCTCACGTCATACTTTCGAATATCCATTATTTTCGCCTTGTTGATCAGTTTTGACAATTCCACGAATTCTGTTTTATCTCTTCAGTTGGACACTTTCATTTTTGTCGCTTCTTTATTAGGTCCTTTGTTACTTGGCACAGCTTGCCTACTAGTTTCCTTGGTGCCTTGCCTCCCACTTCATTTGCTGCTTCTGAAGCTAGCCTAGTTGCGGTTTCATTCATTACCTCTATGTCATCTTCATCTCTCTGCTCTAAGGCTGCATATTTGTTTGCAAGTACCAGCCTGGATTGGTCTGCTTGTACCCTTACTGCATCTAGGTTGGCCTGTTTCTTCTTGAACAATTTTACTCTTTCTCTATTCAAATTGAGGCGAATCCTAGCCCTCACTAACCTATAATCACTGCAATTTACCCTACCTCACAATTCTACATTGTGTACTATGATGGGATCGGCAGTAAGTATGAAATTAATTTCATTTGTTGTTTCACCACTAGGGCTTTCCTAGGACCACTTTCTGTTGCTACGCTTCCTAAAGAATGTGTTCATTATTCGCAGCTTATTCCATTCTGCGAATTACACCAGCATCTATCCTCTAGCATTCATAGAATCGATGTCGTAGCTGCCAATTGCTTGTTGACTACCTACTTTCTCCCCACTTTTGCACTGAAGTCGCCCACTACTTCAGTATACTGAATCTGTACTTTTCTCCTCGCTGATACAGCATCTTCATAAAACTAATCTGCTTCATCACCATCGTGAGTGGATGTTGGAACGTAGCCTTTCTGGAGCATGCTACCTTTAATCTATTCCTCTTATTAAGTTTGATTACGACTACTGCTACTCCCTCACTAATGCTGTAAAATTCGTCAATGTTACCCGCTATGTCCTTATAGATTAGGAATCCTACCCCGTATTGCTTCTTATCTGGGAGACCTCTATAGCAGATGACATGGCCGTTGGTCAGCACTGTATAAGCCTCTCCTGTTCTAATTTCACTAACGCCGATGATATCCCAAGAAATGTCTCACAGTCCATCAAAGAGTCCTGCTAAGCAAGGTTGGCACTTATTCTTGCTTCTTCGCAAATATTTTTTACTCTCCGTGTGGATGCCTGCCAGATTTGACGATTCTCTGTTGGCGACACGAGAAAATTACTTGTACTGGTAAGGCTCGTAAAAAAAAAAAGGTGGCCACGATATTCAGGCTCACGTCGGCTCTTTCGCTTGGTGTTGCCTTAAGGCTTCGCAATTGTGGCGTGGAATCAAGGCGTTTCGCCGAAGCCGGAAAGGTTCTTGCTGTCGATCACCTCACTTTGATCACTCTCAAGGATGTAGGCGAAAAAAGCGCGGTAATAGTTGCGCTAGGCGTGTAAACGTAAGGGTTGCTCGGCGAGCAGCATTACTTTCTTTTGTTAATACAAAGAGCCTTTCCAGGGAGCCACACAGGTTGAAGAACGCGAGCGTTTGAGCTGGCGGGCATCTTCGAAATATGCTAGCATATGTGCGCGGCCTCTCTACGCTACAGCAGTCACGATACTAGACTATTTTCGACCTCCGTATAGGCAACTCAGTGCTGCAGTTCGTGTTGCGATATATTGCACGGCATTCCAGAATACATAGGCAGTAGTTCTGTCGTCTTTTGAGAAGCTAAATAAGCGTGTTGTGCACTGATAGAACGAGGCTAAAAACTGTAAAGTTAGCTGGCGAGTCCCTCTTGGGGTAAAGGCAAATCAGAGTTCCTTTTGCGAATCGGGGTGTACCTTTTTATTTGGTTCTCCGCTCCGTGTGATCAGGTCGTCCGCGTTTGATGACTGGCGCTTGTCGGTGCTCTCTGTACGCAGTATTCAAAGTAGGGCCCGGAATTGGGAACAGAGCGGACGCCCGCCGTCCTTAGGGAGCCTCAAACCCCGGTGAAACGTGAGAAGTGAACATAAACGAATAGAGCCAAGTTTGCATTCCTTACGGGAAGCTTGCTAAATGGGGCGATGGTTTTATTTTGAACAAACTCTTTGGTTCAGTGCAAACGCATGCGTTGGAAACGAATTGAGCCAGTTACAACGGAATTTAGCTGGGCGCACAGTGTTCGAAAGAAAGCTGCGGCGCTGCGCGAAGGTTCAAAGCTCCTGAGCTGGAACAAGCGCTCTCTGCAGCTGCTCGTAAATGTCTCGAGAGCGAATAAACTGACAACACAACGCGTTTAAGGACAATACAACACCTGCTTATACCGAGAAACTAAAGCCCGTTTTCAAAACGGCATGTCGCCTGGCGGCTTAGCGTGTGTCATGATCTACTTGAAACTTTCAGGGGTAGTTATCGTTCACTGCTACCTGGCTTGTGGACAGAAGCGCATTAGCGAGAACATTCCTGCTTAGCATTGGTAACGCTAAGGTCGGAGCAGGAAGCTTAATTATCAAAACCGAACTAAGCCTAAGCGTACATCACTCCCATCTAGTAAACCGCATGCACAAACGAATGCGCTACCCGCGTCAAATTACACGCGAACAGCGGAGCGCGTGCAACGAGAAGAACTGGCGGTACAGTGCTCACTGTCCAGCCATCACCGTTCGCAGACACGCACATCCGGGTTTACGGCACTGCGCGGTGACATATGTACTGCGATATTTTCGTTTCTGTTATGCGTTTCCATTATTTGAAAGCGAGAAAAGTCAAATGAGACAGACGGTAAAATATTTCAATATAGGGGCAGTATTACTGCGCACTGCGGCGAAACCGGATGAGCGAATATGTCTCTAATGATGGCGGTTAGACGGCGCAAACATCGTAGACAGTAATGCGCGGGTACGCAAGGCGACCCGCGCATTAGGGCAGTAGATGGAACAGCAAACATCTACTGCACTGGGGTTCTATTTTCGACACGCATGGCGGCTCCACGGCCGCCATTATCCGCCATGCTGACTCTGTGATTGGCTGTCGAGCGCACGCGTGTTCTGGCGTTTGTGCCAGGAGGCGGAACTCTTGCAAAATATAATTTTCCGTTTTCATCAAGATAAGAAAAGTGATGTGGAGCTGGAAATTTGACCGGATTTTTTTTTTCTAGCCCTTGGCGGCTATATTGAGAATTTACCGCTTTAAAGAGAAAGTGGGCGATTGCGTTCAGAAGTCCGTGCAATGCGTCTGCAATTACGCGAATATGTGGTGGTGGTGGTCCATGACAGCCGCTATGCCAGCTTGCTGGTTGTCCCAAGGAATTTCCCGTGACGAGCGTCACAGGAACGGCCGCTACATAAACGTCAATTTGACGTGGCGTGACCTTTAGCTGGGTCGCAACTGCAGATACTTTGAGGAATAATTTGTGATGCGACGAGCCGCGCGAATTATGCCAATGAGCGATCATATGCAGTGGCAGCCGAGAGGCGTACGCATAGCATAATTGTCCCCGTCGTTTGGGGACATGAAAATCTATTGTGATAACGCGTGCTCATAACACTGGCATCGCTCTCGTGCAGTATTGGCGTTTTTTTTCGGGGCCACCATTTATTTAAAAAAAGAAAACACGTTTATATGATATAATATTCACAGAACATTACAAACGTCCTGCGACCTCTTGCACTTTTCACTGCTGCGTTCCTCTTGTAATCAACGTTAATAACTTTTCACGTCATCAGAGGTTCTGACAGTGGTGGTTTTTTAATTTATAAAAAGAAACGTGCGCAAACCAGGGCTGGAAGTTTCCTAAAACCGTGCCAGAGAGCAGCAAAGCGAACGAGAGATGGGAGCGTCTGCGCTCTCGTCACGCAAGCAGCTATACTTTGGGGCACGCCGCGCTATCAGCGATATTCGGCCGCTTCTAAGCCAGCCGATCGTGTCGGGCTGAGTTACTTTCAGAGCGGTAATGCGGCCGAGAACCCGCACTCATCACCGCTAACCGGTCGCATATGCTGTCTCGAGGCGGAAAACAAGCGCGTCCACGTCAGCATACGGCGACTCATTTCGTTTCTCGGGTTACCAGGCGTACCGGCTAATGAAGCAGATGACGGCTGGTATGCGCAGCAGACGACGGAAGCGACAGGCGTTTCCGACTGATTAAGTGTTTGGTTTGAGCTACCTCCTCAATTTTTAGTCAAGACGACACTGTTATGCTGTGTCAGAAACGTTGGCTTCAGCGCCCTTATTTCAGTTCCTTAGGAAAAACGGCGGGTTCGTGTTGCGTTGCGAAAACAAAACGGGGTCATCAGCACCGTTTTGTGGGCGTCGCGCCTGCCTCACGCTTCGAAGACAACGGCGGAACGTCCAGAAGAAATTCCACACTGAATCGACCCTGCTGGATTTAGTGGGCAACCGTTTACAGAGCCGGTGACAGGCAGTGTTGTCGACGCTCGCGTGATATGATTAAAAGTTGCCAAGGATGTGCGCTCAGCGATTTTGAAATGCGCACACGATATTTAATGTATGTAAAAGAAAAGAAGCGCTCTACAAGCCTGGAAGGAAGTGTGTCTAGTTTCGAACAAACCGACGCATGCACTTTTTTCCCAATTCGGAAGTTTGTTACACATGTTCCTCCATGCCCGTAGTTAGATTAAATTCTGACATTTTACGGGCCGAAATAATGATCTGATTATGAGGCATGTTGTACTGGAGGGTCTGGGCATTAATTTTGACCTTCTGGGTATAGTGAATGGTTCTACAACGCGTACCCGATGCATGGTACGCGGCCGTTTCTTACAATCGCGCCCCACCTCAATGCGGCCTTCGCGGCCAGGGTTTGAAACCGTGACATCGTGCTTAGCAGCCCAACACCATAGCCACTAAGCAACCGCGGCGGATGATGCGCGTCCTCTGCTTCTCGCGTGCATCGATGCAATCGCACATTCCCCTCTTGCCTCTGCGATGGCACGCGTAAGGCTACAGAGCAAAAGCATTTTGCCATCCGTTTCTTTTTTTTTATTTTTTCCTGCTTGTGCGCTGCTGCGTCCCGGCGATTTCACAACTACGAGGCAACCTTTCAGCGCATGCGGTGATGGGAATACTAGTTTCACTTCAAGCATGAAAATTGATCGGCTTGTTCTCAGCGCAGCCACTGCGTGGCGACCTATAGCGCTGAGCCGTGAAAACTTCCATATTCGTAGGGAGTCGGCATAACTTGAAGCAAAGATTAAAAAAGAAAGAAGTGGTTAGCCGCAAGTTAATGAAACCAATGTCATACGATTTGCCGTCATGTCGCGCTCGTTAGAGTATCTTTTTATATTCCGCTTAGTTAACTGCGATGAATTATGCAAAACTTTTAATATTCTTTTTAGGGCCACGTGCGTTTCATTGCCCTATAGAGGGGATTCAGAAACGACTGATTCAATCGTATGTGGCAACGTACATGCTGTTCTGCGATCTTTTTCGGCATTTAAAGAAATCCCGCGAAATATGAAACAAGATCACGTGACTGCGCTGATACGCTATCGTATTACAGCCCTCTCAACCGCACTTAGCGCAATAGAACCGCGCGCGGACCGTAGCCACGTGAGCGGAGGCAACACTAGGCGTCTGCTTCACAGTGCGTCAACGTCTTGGGCGGTGGGACACGGAAAGGAAACGCCGTCGTCCCTGATAAGGGATAGGCTCGACGGACGGTTGACAGCGATGCAATTGGATAGCGCGCTAGCGCGGACAGGTGTATTCCTTTATTTTATATTTCGCGGGCTTTATTCAAACGCCGAAAAGAAAAATCGCCGCGCGGCATCTAAACGGTTGCCGCAAAAATTGGATCGGTCTTTTCTGAAAACCTGTACAACGCAACAACACGTATATTAAAAATTGTGCCTAATTGATCTTAGATAATCAACTAATTAGGCGGAATATAAGAAAATACTCTAAAGAGGGCCCCATTACGGCAAACCATGTGCCGTTTGTTTCATTCAGTTGCCGCTAATCATTTTCTCTTCTTTCTTCTCTTAATCCTTGGTTCAAGTTACGTGAAACATCCTGCATAAAGGGCGCATGCACTTGGCAACTGAATTTACGGCCGGAGGTAAACAATACCGCTGTGGGCGTGGAGTTCGGATAAGCACATAAAATACGTTTCGCATAGACTTGTGCTCATCGGATGTCAATGCTCCCAATTACGCAAGAGAAAGCACTCTTTCAGGTATGAATCGCGCTACTGTGCAGCTCGTGGCTCGCATTCGTTGGACTTGTCTGATGCGCTACACAGGCACGACTGTCTGAGCGAGAGTTTGCGAATAAGGTTGGCCCATTTTGCCGGCGCTTGCTGAACGTAACGCTCCCGAACCTCCTGTGACATAGGAGTAGCTGCGGTGTCAGCGGATCACCTCAGTCGCGATGAGCCGTACGCGCTCATCGCAACTGAGGCATAAAAACATAAAAACAATGGGAACAAAACAAACAAGACTGAGGCATAAAACATAAAAGCGATGGGAACGTGTGACGCTGTTTGGAAATAACCCACCTATGTGCATGCGGCTTCTTTGAGGAATAAAGAAAGTAGAAGTGAGGTAAAGTTAGGCGGGCGGTTCATACAGAAGAGCAAGCTGGCATTGTTTGGCGCGCCAACACAAAATGACAATAATGGCAATAAATAAATCATTCACATTATCCTACGGCCACATTCTAACAGAGTACCTCTAGCATAGAAGCCCGACACTGTAATTATTACACCATGGACAAACATTTGCGAAGCATCGCAAATGTTTGTCCATGCGCCGGAAAGAACACTTCCTGTTTCGACAACAAATAGTCTACGTTCTGCTCTTTTTTTCTTAGGTATTTGCAAGCAATCAGGAGGTAAATGAGTGCAACACAGTATCGTTTTCCGGCTCTGAGTAACCGAATGAACGACAGGTACTTCATGCTTTGCTAAAGTATACCTGGCAACCAGAAACGACCCGGTGAATTTATGCTGTGCCCTCGGTGGGCCTGCATATAGAGCTTTGCAAAAAAGACATCCGCATTATATATTTTTTATAGGCTCATTGGTCGGGGACCCACCCCGCCGTCACCCCTTCCCGTCCGCTCCCTTATTCAGAATAAAAAAGCCGGTTGGCTTCATGGAGTTCGTAATCGTATTTGTCTTCCCCTGTAGGCCGATATAGGCGGACATTTCACAGGTGAGCAGCTAAGCCTATGACGCTGAACAATGTCTTTGGGGTTTCGTTGACAGTTGTGCAAACCTGTAAAGTCTCTTTAAAACGCACAGGGAAAGTGCTGAGGGTTTTGTTTCATCTTCGGAAAAGGGCAACTGCAACACAGTTCTCCAAACGAAGTTTAAGGAGGCGCTAAGCCATAAACGATTTGTTGAGTGGCTTGAGCAGTTAAAGGAGGGGGAAATAAGCTTCAACGACCATCGTTATTCCGGCCCATTGTCGAATTCTTCTACTTGCGAAATTCTTGAAAAGGTTAGACAGAAAAAAAAAGAACAGTGACGGTCGTTGCTACAGAATTTACAAGGTCTCAGAACCTGTTGGCATAAATTGGAGGTTTTATGAGTGTATTTTGACCGTTCGTGGAATATGTGCAGTGAGGACTTCATCCTGCAATTCCTTCCTTCAATCAGTAATTTTTCAAGAGAATGTTGCTAGAACATGCGAAGGAAATGCTCAATATTGTGGAATGTGGGTGATTGGCTTCTCCGTCACAATGGCGCATCCGCTCGCACCGCTTTGCCTCTGGCGTGATAAAAAGTCGTGCGCCTTGTGATTTCTTTCGAACCTTTTCTTTGCTTTTACAAAGAAGGAAGTTCAATCGACGACTGAGCTTTCCTACTAGAAAAGAGGTGAAGGCAGGTTCGCGGGGTCCGCACAAGAGCATTGAGCTTGAAGAGTTGCAGAGTTTCTTCGAACATTGTCGGAGAAGATTGGACAAGTGCATTGGTTTCGATGCAGCTTATAATAAAGGGAACTGGGTGCTTTTTTTCACAATGAAAGTAAGATTTCTCTTTTAGAAACAGTTCGTTTCTTTATTTGTGTTCTTTCTATGGTGGGGCGGAGGGGGGGGGGGGGTATGGGATTTGATTTGGAACACACCCTGTTTCCAATGTTCTTGTTTGAGGCCTCTGTGCTGACCCACAAATATTATTGGCCTACTTGGCTACTTTGTATGCTGGCGCATCGTACTTTTGGTTGCCTGCATGGGCCTGTGACGGTTTCTTGTTGCAGAAAAAGATGAGCCGGTTCTTCTTACGTTGTTATTTCGTGAAAGACCAGCATTCAATAATTTCTGTCGCAATTTCTGTCATCGTCCCTGATAAGCGATAGGCTCGACGCACGGTTGAGAGTGATGTAATTCGATAGCGAGCGAGCGCACGCAGGTGTTCTTTTTAATTTTTTATTCCGCGATCTTACTGCAAAAGCGAAAAAAAAAAAAAGAAATCACTACGTGGTATCTATACGGTTGCCGCAAAAATTGGATTGGTCTATTCTGAACACCTCTACAACGCAACGAAGCGTATATTAAATATTGTGCCTAATTGATCTTAGATAATCAAATAATTAGGCGGAATATAAGAAAATACTCTAATGAGGGCCGCATTACGGCAAACCATATGCTGTCGGTGTCATTCAGTTGCGTTCGACCAAATGTTTTTTTTTCGTAATTCTTGGTTCAAGTTACGTGAAATATCCTGTGTAAAGGGCGCATGTACTTGGCAACAAAATTTACGGCCGGAGGAAAACAATACCGCCGTAGATGTGGAGTTCGTATAAGCGCATAAACTACGCTTCACACAGACTTGTGCTCATTGAATGTCAATGCCCCTAATTACGCAATAGAAAAGCACTCTTTCAGGTATGAATCGCGCTACTTTGCAGCTCGTGGCTCCCATTCGTTGGACTTGTCTGACGCGCTACACAGGCACGACTCTCTGAGCGAGAGTTTGCGAATAAGGTTCGCCCATTTTGCCGGCGCTTGCTGAACGTAACGCTCCCGAACCTCCTGTGACATTGGAGCAGTTGCGGTGTCAGAGGATCGCCTCAGTCGCGATGAGCCGTACGCTCGCGGATAAAAACAATGGGAACGTGTGACGCTGTTTGGAAATAACCCACGTATGTGCATGCGGGTCGTTTGACGAATACAGAAAGTAGAACTGAGGTAAAGTTAGGCGGGCGGTTCATACACAAGAGCAAGCTGGCATCGTTTGGCGCGACAACACAAAAGGACAATGACAATAAATAAATCATTAACATTATCCTACGGCCACATTCTAACAGAGTACCTCTAGCATCGAAGCCCGACACTGTAATTATTACACCATGGACAGTTACGACACACAACGGCGTGCGTCATAATCAGATTGTGATTTTCCCATGTAAAACTTGCGGAATTGTTCAAAATCAATTACCACGTCATCATCAGTCAAAATGTGCCTCGAAAATGGGCCGAAAATAGCGCAGTCTCAAATTGTACGGCAATCCCGAACACAGTACAGTCTAGAAATGTCTGGCGATTCAGATAATAGTGAAGCAAAAAAAGAAAGAAAGAACATTAAGCCGACGATCCTTCAACTCCCCACGCTAGGGATGACGCCGTAGTGTGTCGTGCGCAGTGATTCAGCGTCTCTACCACCCACAACTCCCTCACGAAAACGTAGTCTCTCATTGACTTCAACTGGAGGCTGAATCTTTTGAGGACTTTTTCTTTACTCGTTTAATTACTCTGTTGCTCTAGTGCCAGCTTTGGTAAAACTTGGAAAGGTCATTTAGTGGTCATATGGGGTGACAGGTACGGAAGACTATTTTATAGAGCACCGCAAAATGTTTACGAAGCATCGCAATTGTTTGTCCATGCGCCGTAAAGAACACTTCCTGTTTTGACAACAAATAGTCTGCGTTCTGCTCTTCCTTTCTTAGGTAATTGCAGGCAATCAGGGGGTAAATGACTGCAACACAGTGTCGTTTTCCGGCTCTGATTAACCGAATTAACGACAGGTACTTCATGCTTTGCTAAAGTATACCTGGCAACCAGAAACGACCCGGCGAATTCATGCTGTGCCCTCGACGGGCCCGTATATAGAGCTTTGCAAAAAAGACATCTGCATTATATACTTTGTATAGGCTCATTGGTCGGGGACCCACCCCGCCGTTACCCCTCCCCGTCAGCTCCCTTATTCAGAATAAAAAGGCCGGTTGGCTTGATGGAGTTCGTAATCGTATTTGTGTTCCCCTCTAGGCCGATATACGAGGACACTTCACAGATGAGCAGCTAAGCGTATGACGCTGAACAATGTATTTGGGGTTTCGTTGACAGTTGTGCCAACTTGTAAAGTCCGTTTAAAACACACAGGGAAAGTGTTGAAGGCTTTGTTTCATCTTCGGAAAAAGGCAACGGGAACACAGTTCTCCAAACGAAGTTTAAAGAGGCGCTAAGCCATAAACGAGTTTTTGAGTGGCTTGAGCGGTTAAACAAGGGGGAAATAAGCTTCAACAACCATCGTTATTCCGGCCCATTGTCGAATTCTTCTACTCGCGAAATTTTTGAAGGGGTTAGAGAGAAAAAAAAAGAACAGTGACGGTCGTTGCTACAGAATTTACAAGGTCTCAGAACCTGTTGGCATAAATTGGAGGTTTTATGAGTGTATTTTGACCGTTCGTGGAATATGTGCAGCGAGGACTTCATCCTGCAATTCCTTCCTTCAATCAGTAATTTTTCATGAGAATGTTGCTAGAACATGCGAAGGAAATGCTCAATATTGTGGAATGTGGGTGATTGGCTTCTCCGTCACAATGGCGCATCCGTTCGCACCGCTTTGCCTCTGGCGTGATATAAAGTCGTGCGCTTTGTGATTTCTTTCGAACCTTTTCTTTGCTTTTACATAGAAGGAAGTTCAATCGACGACTGAGCTTTCCTACTAGAAAAGAGGTGAAGACAGGTTCGCAGGGTCCACACACGAGCATTGAGGTTGAAGAGTTGCAGAGTTTCTTCGAACATTGTCGGAGAAGATTGGACAAGTGCGTTTGTTTCGATGCAGCTTATAATGAAGGGAACTGGCTGCTTTTTTCACAATGAAAGTAAGATTTCTCTTTTAGAAACAGTTCGTTTCTTTATTTGTTTTCTTTTTTTGTGGGGCGGAGGGGGGGGGGGGGGTTGGGATTTGGGTTGGAACGCACCCTGTTCGCAATGTTCTTGTTTGAGGCCTCTGTGTTGACCCACAAATATTTTTGGCCTATTTGGCTACTTTGTATGCTGGCGCATCGCACTTTTGGTTGCCTGTATGGGCCTGTAGACGGTTTCTTTTTGCAGAAAAAGATGAGCTGGTTCTTCTTACGTTGTTATTTCGTGAAAGACCAGCATTCAATAATTTCTGTCGCAATTTCTGTCATCGTCCCTGATAAGCGATAGGCTCGCCGCACGGTTGAGAGTGATGTAATTCGATAGCGAGCGAGCGCACGCAGGTGTTTTTTTTTATTTTTATTTCGCGATCTTACTGCAAACGCGAAAAAAAAACGAAATCGCTATGTGGTATCTATACGGTCACCGCAAAAATTGGATTGGTCTGTTCTGAACACCTGTACAACGCAATGAAGCGTATAATAAATATTGTGCCTAATTGATCTTATATAATCAAATAATTAGGCGAATATAAGAAAATACTCTAATGAGGGCCGCATTACGGCAAACCATGTGCTGTCGGTGTCACTCAGTTGCGTTCGACCAAATGTTTTTTTTCTTAATTCTTGGTTCAAGTTACGTGAAATATCCTGTGTAAAGGGCGCATGTACTTGGCAACAAAGTTTACGGCCGGAGGAAAACAATACTGCCGTAGATGTGGAGTTCGTATAAGCGCATTAAATACGTTTCACACAGACTTGTGCTCATTGTATGTCAATGCCCCCAATCACGCACTAGAAAAGCACTCTTTCAGGTATGAATCGCGCTACTTTCCAGCTCAAGGCACCCATTTGTTGGACTTTTGTGATGCGCCGCACAGGCACGTACAGCTGACTGAGTGTTTGCGAATAGGGTTCTCCCATTTTGCCAGTGTTTGCTGAGCGTAACGCTCGCGAACTTCCTGTGACATTGGGGCAGTTACGGTGTCGGCGGAACGCCTCAGTCGCGATGAGCCGTACGCGCCCGCATAAAAGCAATGGGAACGTATACCGCTGTTTGGAAACGAGCCAGTTATGTGCATGCGGGTCATTTGACGAAAATAGAAAGTAGAAGTCAGGTAAAGTTAGGCGGTGGTTCGGACACAAGAGCAAGCTGGGATTGCTTGGCGCGACAGCAAGAAATGTAAAAAAAAAAAAAAGAGAGAATTGGAAGGCGGTTTAACCTAGAGTTGAGGTCGATGAAAGAAAAGTTTTCCTGAGCGAGTGGGGTTGAGATAGGGGCGGAGTGATTGCGCAGGGCCCTCTATCGCTGTTAGCGCTCGCCTTCTGTGAGTGGGACGAGGGCGGGAATTTTAAGTTATATTACTGCACTATCTTCGGGATCGGCACACATCTTTTAGACTGCGTGCACAATATTCGGGGATGGCCTACATTTTTACGTACGTTTACGTGTGAACTCTAAAACATTTCTGGAGTTTTACGTGTCAAATTTACTACCTAAATGTCAGGCACACCTGTTTTGGGAGAAAAGCATACGTTACGCAATGGTTACATTGTTGGACTTCTGTTCTAGAGGTCCTCTGTCTGAATCAGACCGTTGGAAAATTTTATGGATTTTTTTTTGAAATCGCACTTTCGCCACCAGGGCGAATCAATGGATACGGTACAACATTGCAGAATATTACGCGAAGTGAGGCTCGTAGTTTTAGTGGCCATGTGAACTGCCGCAAACATAAGCTGACGGATGTAAATACGCGTGGTATGGCGTGCGCCAACACATGAACAGCGAGAACTCGGTGAGAGCGAACCCGCCCCCGCAGGGGCGTCTGCGTCAGCAGGCGTTTGGTGTGGCGACACCACGTACCCGAGCACACGAGGGTTGGACCCTCCCGCGTGTAGCCGTGCGCGGCTTAGCCGTGTATGGGGAAAGGGGGATCCTGGGGGTTGAGCTGATGCTGGGTGTTTGGACCTTTAAGGCCCCCCGGCGGAGGCAACACACCCCTTTGGCCTCTGCTTCGCATAGACGGCACCTCCAGACTGACCCACCTGGAGGAAACCGGCAGTCGCCTTTTCCTGTCCTCCTCTCTAATCTTCGTCTTTCTTTTCCACTTTTCCGTCTTTCCTGTCTCCTCTTCACTTCTTATTACTTCCGTATTTCTTGGCGGCAAGGGTTAACCGTGTGTAATATATCCAATCTTGTGTATATATATTAGGTTATAGCGGCGATGCATGGCTGGCGTCTGCAGGTATTCTTACAACCTTGTAGCGTCCCCTTGTTGGGCTCGGTGGTGGGTGGCCACCATCGCCGCCGAATTTTCCCGCTCTATATGGCAAATAACTTTCCTCCGCTACCTAATCGCTCCCTGAAGAGGGGGCGCACCGATGAAACATTCACTTTCTTCATGCAGCCAAAACAACCCTTTCCAAAGTACCATGTTGTACATAGTCAGAACGATAAGAAAACAGTCAGAATGATCTCACCATTTGTTGTAGCGAAATCTCTCACTGAAGCAATTGGCCCAGGCTATAAAGTAACGAAGATGGGAAGTGGCGATCTTCTTCTCGAACTCCGCGACAAAGTGCAGTATAAGAAAGTGTCGAAAGTTGTAGCATTTGGGGAAATTCCCGTCTCAGTGGGCCCACACAGATCAATGAACGCAGTGCGCGGGGTCGTCTCAGGAGATGACCTCCTCGAACTGAGCGAAAGTGAACTGCTTGAAGGATGGCAAGACCAGAACGTAGTCAAAGTTCAAAGAATAACATTGAGGCGAGATGACAAGCAAACACCTACCAGGCACATAATCGTTACTTTCGGAACCTGCAACCTACCTGAAACAATAGAAACCGGTTAGTGTAAGCTTCGCGTGAGACCGTATATCCCAAATCCGCGTCGGTGCTTCAAGGGTCAGCGCTTTGGGCATGGGTCACAGACCTGCAGAGGACGTGCTACTTGTGCCTAGTGTAGTTCTTCTGAACACGCTTCTGACATCTGTACATCAATAAGCCACTGTGCCAGCTGTGAAGGAGACCACCCCGCCTACTCGCGATCGTGCCCTACTTGGAAAAAAGAGAAACAAATCATAGAACTGAAAGCAAAACTCAACCTATCATTTCCAGAGGTACGTAAGCGTTTCTCCCTCAAAACCAGTCCAGTCCTTCCTACACCGATGTGGTGCACCGGGGGGCAGCGCTACATCTTCAGGCGGCCGCGCAAGTCACACGGAGTGTGACGGCGGTTACGCCATCAGCCCCCCTGGCGGGAGCAGCCACGGCTCTTCCACCCCCTAGCACAAAGGGCCAGCAGACCTCCGAGCCTGCCTGTCCCAGGGCCACTGCTCGTGCAGACAGGCCCGAATAGCCCCCGCGCGTGCGCGCTGAGCGGGCGTCATCCAGCGCCTCTGACGAGGCGATGGATCTAACAAAAACTTCTCCGGTGTCTCAGACGGCGAAGGAACGGTGTTGCTCCCTGGAGCGCGCCAAGAAAAAAGAAATACCCCGCATCAAGGGGCCTGGAAAAGTCCCTTGAGCCTACCTAAGTGATATCTCTTGACACACAGCACATAAACACAAAAAATCTGGATACACAAATATTACACTGGAACGTGAGAGGTCTGATCCACAACCTCGATGATATCAAAGAACTCTTACGCAAATACAATCCAAAGGTGCTGTGTGTTCAAGAGACACATCTTAAATCTACACAAACATTCTTAGGCAATACGCTATCTTCCGGAAGGACCGAGATGATGCTGTTGCATCGTCCGGCGGGGGAGCAATAATAGTAGACAGAGGCGTTGCTTGTCGGCAACTGCAACTCCGAACTCCTCTTGAGGCAGTTGCTATCCAAACAGTACTATTCAATAAACTAGTTGCTATCACGTCCGTATACATCCCCCCAAGTTATCAACTCTCTTGCACAAAATTTCAAAGCTTTATTGATGAGCTGCATCACCCTTACATAGTCGTCGGTGATCTAAACGCGCATAGCCCACTGTGGGGCGACTCTCGCTGTGATGCGAGAGGACGGCTTGTAGAAAACATCCTGTTCTCTTTAGGTTCCTGCTTGCTGAACAAGAAAAAGCCAACATTTTACAGCTCTATGCACAAAACGTTTTCTTCGATAGATCTAAGCATAGCGTCTAGTACAATTCTTCCATATCTGGAGTGGGATGTCATTAATAACCCTTATGGAAGTGATCACTTCCCCATCGTTCTAAACCTTAAAAAACAAAGTGAGTGTCATGCACATCTTCCTCGATGGAAGGTTGACTCAGCCGACTGGACAAAGTTTCGCGAACTAACACAGCCGCCCTGGAATGATATCTCTGAACTTAGCTTAGACGACGCAGTAACATACATAACAGCCTTCATTATTGAGGCTGCATCAGTATGCATTCCCCAAACAAATGGGTCGCCCTCGAAACGACGTATTCCATGGTGGAATGAGGAGTGTAGGGAAAGCAGGAAAAAGCAAAACAAGGCTTGGAGCCTCCTCCGTAACTCCCCAACCACAGAGAATCTGATTAATCTCTAGGCAATCAAGTCGCAAGGTAGAAGAACGCGCCGCCGCGCTAAACGCGAAAGTTGGAAAAACTACATACGCAGCATCAATTCATATACAGACGAAAGAAAAGCCTGGAACAGGGTGAACAAAATAAAAGCCCGCCAAACGCATTCCTTACCTTTAATAACTACACAAGGCGACACTATTCAGGATCAGGCAGATTGTCTAGGATCACATTTTGAGCATATTTCCAGTACATCTCATTACACAGATACATTTCTAAAATACCAGCGACTTGCAGAACAGATAAAATTGGGTCGGAACAGCTCATCCAATGAAGCATACAATCGTCCATTTGGAATGGCTGAGTTCCAGGCCTCACTGAACTGTTGCAACAAGTCCGCCCCAGGAAGTGGCAAAATAATGTATGAGATGATCAGACACCTACACCCTGAAACCCAAGAAACACTACTGTCACTCTTCAATTTTATGTTCTCCACAGGCTACATTCCGTTTGCCTAGAAAGAAGCAATCGTAATCCCCATTCTCAAAGAGGGCAAGGACCCTTCCTCACCCGACAGTTATAGGCCTATAGCTTTGACAAGTTGTATATGCAAATTATTTGAGAAAATGATTAACCGTCGCCTCATACATTTTCTTGAAAGCAAGAAGATACTCGATCCCTTACAGTGCAGTTTTCGAGAGGGTAGATCCACAACAGATCACCTTGTCCGCATCGAGACAAATATCCGTGATGCCTTTGTCCACAAACAGTTTTTCCTGTCCGTATTTTTAGATATGGAGAAGGCATACGACACAATCTGGTGCTTTGGAATCCTCCGTGACATGTCTGAAATGAGAGTTCGAAGTAACTTGCTGAACGTGATTCAGAGTTGCCCCTCCAATCGCACGTTCAGCGTTAGAGTTGGTAACGTTCTGTCTCGTCCATTTACGCAAGAGGCTGGTGTTCCACAAGGAGGTGTGCTGAGCTGCACTCTTTTTATTGTCAAAATGAACCCGCAGGGGCGTCTGCATCAGCAGGCGTTTGGTGGGTTGCGACACCACGGACCCTAGCACACGAGGGTTGGACCCTCCCGCGTGTAGCCGTGCGCGGCTTAGCCGTGTCCGGGGAAAAGGGGATCCTGGGGGTTGAGCCGATGCTGGGTGTTTGGACCTTTAAGGCCCCCCGGCGGAGGCAACGCACCCCTTTGGCCTCTGCTTCACGTAGACGGCACCCCTGGACTGACCCACCCGGGGGAAACCGGTAGTTGCCTTTTCCTGTCTCTCTCTCCCTCCAGCCTTCGTCTTTCTCTCACTTTTCATCTTTCCTGTCTTCTCCTTCCTTCCGCTTACTTCCCAATTTCTCAGGCAGCAAGGGTTAACCTTGTGTGAATAGCCAACCTAGGTTATCTCATATTTGGTTATAGTGATAACGTACCGCTGGCGCTTACAGGACTTGCTTTTTACAGTCCCTGTAGCGTCCCCTTGTAGGGCTCCACGGTGGGTGGTTGGCGTTATTGCCGAAAATTACATTATTCTATGGCTAGTTCCTTCCCTCCGCTCCCAGATCGCCCTCAGAAAAGAGGGCGCACCGAAGATGTATTTCAGTTTTTTGGACGACAAAGACCCAACTTCCCACGATTTCACGTCATTCATTCGGAAAAGTCAGATAAACAAGTACGCACAATCTCCCCATTTCTAGTTTCGAAGTCTTCAACTGAAGCTCTTGGTCCAGGTTACAAGGCATCAAGGATGGCAAGTGGAGATCTCCTTTTGGAGCTCCGTGACCTGAAACAATACGAAAATCTACCCAATCTAGTGTTTTTTGGTGACTTTCAAGTGACAGTGACTCCGCACCGCACTATGAACACCACACGTGGCGTTGTCTCAGATGAGGACCTGCTTCAGCTGACAGAGGCAGAGCTCCTAGAGGGCTTCAATGAGCAAAATGTTGTTAATGTGAAAAGAATAAAGATGAGGCGCGATGGTAAAGAAATTGCAACCAAACACCTAATTCTCACCTTCAATTCAAGTGTCCTGCCCGAATCAATCGAGGCCGGGTACATAAAGCTCCGTGTCAGGCCTTACGTGCCTAATCCACTCCGATGTTTCAAATGCCAGCGCTTCTTCCACAGCTCGCAGAGCTGCCGAGGCCACCAAACTTGTGCTAAATGCAGTGCCAAAGAACACACCGCTGAAACTTGTAAGAACGCTCTCCGCTGTGTAAACTGTGATGGGGAGCACCACGCGTACTCGTAGTCGTGCCCATCCTGGAAGAAAGAAAAGGAAATTGTTACAATTAAAGTCAAGGAAAATATCACTTTCAGAGAGGCACGCAGGCGGGTTTCATACCTGCCCAAGAAAAGATTTGCCGATGTGACGCGTCAGGGGGCAGCGTCACAACGGCCTCCGGCGGCTGTCCGGCCCACAGTCAGTGAGTTGGCAGTTACGCCGTCTGCCCCTGCGGCGGTTGCAGCTAGCGCTGCTCCGTCAACCGAGGAGAGGGGACCACCGACCCCGAAGGTGGGCGCAGCCGAGGCTGCCTCAACGTCTCAGGTCCCTTCCAGCGCTGGCAACAGCCGGCGCAGCCAAATCCCTGAGGGAGCCCCATCGACCTCCGGGCTGGTGGGCGCAGGGGTCTTGCCGTCCAAGGCGGGACTCGCCCTGAAAACTTCTCGCTCGCAAGAGCACGTGTCCGGAGCCTCACTAGAGGCAATGGACACAACACCTATCCTCAAGGCGCACCAAGCGCCTAAGGAGCGGCGAGGCTCCCTCGAACGCTCCAGAAAGGGCAGAACTCCCGTTACAGGTCCTCGAAAGGGCTCTGTAATTTAACATCTGTAATTTCCATAATCACTCCTTCTGTTTGTGTACACACACCACCTATTGACCTCCAATATGGATACACAAATAATTCAATGGAACGTCAGAGGTCTTCTTAGAAACCTTGATGACGTGCAGGAACTCATCCACAAACACAATTCAAAAGTGCTGTGTCTACAGGAAACACACTTAAAATCGAAACACACAAATTTCCTCCTACAGTATGTTACGTTTCGCAGAGATCGCTATGATGCTCTCGCATCATCGGGTGGTTTTGCCATTGTTGTTCATAAAGGCATAGCATGTCAACGTTTGCAGCTACAAACGCCCCTTGAAGCAGTGGTGGTTCGTGCTGTTCTCCTCAACAAACTTATCACTGTGTGCTCGCTCTAATACCCCCAGATTTCAAATGAACTAAGCATGAATTTCAGTCTTTAATAGATGAATTGCCAGAACCTTACGTTGTGCTTGGGGATTTCAATGCGCACAACTGCCTGTGGGGCGACTCTCGTATAGATGCGCGAGGTCGTCTCGTTGAACAGTTCCTTCTCTCCTCTGGTGCGTGTCTGCTGAATAAGAAGGCACCCACATATTATTCTCTCGCAAACAGAACATTTTCTTCAATTGACCTCAGCCTAGTTTCCCCGTGTATACTGCCCGAACTCGAAGGGGAAGTTATCAACACTCCTTACGGAAGTGACCACTTTCCCATAATGCTAAGAACACCTACAGAGAACGAATATCCACCACAGGCTCCTAGGTGGAAGATTGACAGAGCTGACTGGGAGAAATTCCGAACCCAACTAGTATATCATGGGATGTTATGTCCTCGCCAGGAATTGATGCTGCTGTTGAGTATTTTACAGCCTTTATAATAGATGCCGCATCAAAATGCATATCAGAAGTAAATGGCCTCGCATGCAAACTGCGTGTCCCTTGGTGGAACGAGGATTGTAGGATCGCTCGTAAAAAACAGAACAAAGCGTGGGCGTTGCTACGCGCCTCTCCCACTGCGGAGAATCTTATTAACTTTAAGAAAATAAAGTCCCAAGGCAGGAGAACCCGCCGACAGGCTAGAAGAGAAAGTTGGGAGAAGTTTTTATTGAGTACAAATTCCTATACAGATGAGGCCAAAGTCTGGAACAAGGTTAATAGGATAAGAGGGCGACAAACATATTCACTACCTCTGGTAAACACACAGGGCGATACACTGAAAGATCAGGCAGACTCACTTGGGGAGCACTTTGAGCGAGTGTCGAGCTCAATGCACTATTCCCAATCCTTTCTTAAACATAAAGAAATATTAGAGCGTAAGCCAATCATACGAAAATCCAGGCAGAATGAACCGTATAACCGGCCTTTCGGTATTGCCGAGTTGGGAGCTGCCTTCAACACATGCAAAAGCACTGCACCGGGGCCTGGCAGAGTCATGTATGACATGATCAGAAACCTACATACTGACGCACAAGTTACACTTCTTACACTTTTCAATACTATTTGGGCTTCGGGATACCTCCCGTCCACATGGAAAGAAGCAATTGTAGTTCCTGTTCTAAAGCAGGGAAAAGACCCTTCCTTGGCTTCAAGTTATCGTCCGATAGCACTAACGAACTGTATGTGTAAGATTTTTGAAAAAATGATAACTCGCAGACTTATACATTTCCTTGAGCTCAACAATATGCTCGATCCTTATCAGTGTGAATTGAGAGAAGGGCGGTCGACAACCGATCATCTGGTGCGCATTGAAGGAAATATCCGCGATGCATTTATACATGGACAGCATTTCCTATCGATATTCCTTGACATGGAAAAAGCGTATGACACGGCATGGCGTTACGGGATCTTGCGAGACCTGTCGGAGATGGGAATCCATGGAAATATGCTGAACATAATTGAAAGCTATTTGTCGGATCGTAGCTTCCGCGTGAAAATCGGCAATGCACTGTCGCGACCTTTTATTCAGGAAACAGGTGTACCCCAGGGAGGAGTACTCAGTTGCACTCTCTTTATCGTTAAAATGAACACACTTCGTCCTTCACAGCCACCGGCCATTTTTTATTCAGTCTACGTTGATGATACACAGCTAGGCTTCAAATCTTGCAACCTTACAATTTGTGAAAGACAGGTACAGCAGGGTTTAAACAAGGTGTCCAAGTGGGCAGACCAAAATGGATTTAAAATCAACCCGCACAAAAGCTCTTGTGTTCTCTTCACAAGAAAGAGAGGCCTGGTACCTGATCGCTGTGTAGAACTGGGTGGACAACAAATTCCCTTCAAGAAAGAGCACAAATTTCTAGGTGTCATTCTCGACTCCTGGCTCACTTTCATTTCACACATAAAATATCTTAAAGGAAAATGTCTAGAAACCATGAACTTAAAGTTCTATCCCATACTACATGGGGTAGCGACAGGAGGTGCCTCTTAAATCTTTACAAGAGCCTAGTTAGATCACGGTTAGGTTATGGTACCGTAGTATATCACTCTGCTGCACCTAGTGCGCTAAAAATGTTAGACCCCGTTCATCATCTGGGTATCCGCCTGGCCACTGGCGCATTTAGAACAAGCCCTGTGGAAAGTCTATATGCAGAGTCAGACGAATGGTGAATACATTATCAGAGAACGTACATCAGCTTTACCTATTTTTTTCAATGTGCGCTCCTATAATGAACATCCGTGTTTCAAAACCGTTAACGACTTAACGTGTCAAACAATTTTTAATAATAAACCCTCCATGAGACTTCCTTTCTCACTGCGTGGAAGAGCACTTAGCGCGGGAATGGATGTCCCTGTTCTCGAACATCGACTAATGCCTCCAACTAAGCTATTACCGCCCTAGGAGTCGCAGGTGATTGACTGTGACGTATCCTTTGTAGAGGTCACAAAACACGCACCTGACATCGAAATCGCTATGCATTTCAGCGAACTTCAATCGAAGTACAGCTGCTCCGAATACTACACAGACGCGTCTAACTCACATGCTGGTGTATCTTATGTTGCTGTTGGTCCCTCTCTTTCTATATCTGACTTACTGAACCCGCAAACAAGTATCTTCACTGCAGAAGCCTATGCAGTACTGTCTGCAGTAAGACATATAAAGAAATTAAAGCTCGACAGAGCAATTGTATACACAGACTCGCTAAGTCTCGGAAAAGCGTTAATTTCATTACAAAAGCTTAAAAATCCCGTATTCATTGAACTTTACTCCCTCTTATGCAGTATTTATATATCACATATACATGTAGTGATATGCTGGGTACCTGGCCATAGAGGTATCGAGGGTAATGTACTGTCTGATAAAATGGCCACATCACTCACATCACTAAACACTTCTTCTGCAGCTGCTGTCCCGGTCCCAGATCTGAAGGCTTTCTTGCGTAAGAAACTGCGACAACACTGGCAACGCATGTGGAACGCAGAAATAAACGATAAACTGCACGTTATAAAGCCACAGTTAGGTTTTTGGCCCTCCCCAACAAAATCACGGCGAACAGATGTCCTTTTCTACCACCTCAGAATAGGACACACATTTGGCACTCATAATTTTCTCTTGACCGGTAACGAGCCTCCAACCTGTGGTAGATGTGGCGACCGGCTGACCGTCCTCCATGTCTTCCTGGAGTGCCGGGAAGCCGAAAAAGACAGGAGAAAACATTTTCCTTTTGCATACAGCCATCACGCTCCTCTGCATCCGGCCAAGTTTCTTGGTGTAGAACCGCTTTTTGATACCAAAGCAGTCCTCGCTTTCTTGAAAGATGTTGTACTACATGTTACAAGCCCAGTCATTTCTTAGCGCATCCTGTTTCTAGGGGATATCGCTAGGATAGATTCTCGGTATAGCACATGCCTCTAGACCCTTGCGTTTCAAGGGCCCCGGTGAGGCAGTAGCGCTCTAGACAATATTATACGTCTACACAATCACATATTTTATATATTGCATCATCCTTTCTCAATACATTTTAATGTTCATAGTACACGCCAATAGTCATTCCCATAATTTTATTACTTGTACATTTTATGGAATTTGCATCAACTCTTTTAGGCCCCTTTACAGCCACAGCGCATTAAGACCATAAAACCCATCAGGCACTGTGAACTCATTAATCATTAGCATGGTGCTCTTTGGCCACATCTGGACCTTGCGCCATTAAACATCAAATATTCATTCATTGTCAAAATGAACTCGATCCAGACTGCCATAACACATACTATGTTTTATTCTGTATATGTGGATGACATCCAGATAGGTTTTAAATCATGTAATCCAAGTATCTGTGAGCGACATATACAGCTTTGCATAAATAAGTTGTCTAAGCGTGCGGACGAAAATGGTTTTAAGCTAAACCCGAAAAAAGTACGTGCGTCCTGTTTTCTAATAAGAGAGGTATACTGGCAGAACCCGTAATCAATCTCAATGGAGAACGGCTATCTGTGAGCTGTGAACACAAATTCTTAGGGATCCTTCTAGACAGTAAGTTAACTTTTTTGCCACACCTAAAATATCTTAAGGCAAAGTGCCTCAAGACTATGAGTCTGCTGAAGCTGTTGTCATGCACAGCTTGGGGAAGCGACAGGAGATGCCTAATAAAGTTGGACAAAAGTCTAATATTAACACGCCTTGACTATGGCGCCATAGTCTATAATTGTGCTGGACCTAGTACTCTAAAAATGCTAGATCCTGTCCACCACTTAGGCATCCGCCTTGCAACAGGCGCCTTTAGAACTAGTCCTGTGCAAAGCCTTTACGTCGAATCTAATGAATGGTCCCTATACTACCAAAGGACATATTTAAGTCTTTCGTATGCTATGAAGGTAAAATCAGCTGTGGATCATCCATGTCACTCAATTATTCACGACTCCTCCACAGCCAGGCTATTCCGTAACCGCCTAGGTGTCCGACCTCCTCTGTCCCTCCGGTTGGAAGCAGTCTAAAAAAAAACAGGGGTCTCTCTTTTAGAGAATGTCTTAATGGCGCCCTCTCCGCTTCCACCGCCTTGGGAATGGCAAACTATCCAATGTGACAGCTCTTTCTTAGAATTATCGAAACAAGCACCTGAGGCTCACATACAATCACATTTTATTGAACTTAAACATAAGTATTCCTGTGACGAATATTACACAGATGCTGGTGTTGCTGACGCAGCTCTCGGACCCTCATTTTCAACATCTGGGCCGCTAAACCCACACACCAATATTTTTACGGCAGAAGCATACGGTATACTTTCGGCTGTTAAACACATAAGGCGCAGAAATGTCGCTAAGGCTGTTGTCTTTACAGACGCATTAAGCGTCGTGAGAGCCCTGATTAGCATACGAAAGCATAAAAATCCCGTTTTGAATGAGCTGTATAGCTTGTTGAGCTCCGCATATATGTGCAACCAAGCGATTATCCTATGCTGGTACCTGGCCATAAAGGCATAAAAGGCAACGTAGCTGCTGACGAAAACGCTACGTCAGTTTTAGCACCACAGATGGAAATATCCCCATTCCTGCCCCAGACCTAAAGCCCTTTCTGCGCCGTAAATTGAGGAATCATTGGCAAGAATAGTGGGATACACAAATACTGAATAAGTTACACATTATAAAACCAAAATTGCGGAATCGGATAAGTGACAAAACAGCACGGTACAAGGAAGTACTTCTTTGCCGATTAAGAACAGGACACACTTATAGTACTCACTCCTACCTCTTGACTGGCGGGGATCTTCCTACTTGTAAAAGGTGCGGCGATAGCCTGACTGTCCTCCATGTCCTTATCCAGTGCCCTGCAATAGAAACAGAGGAAAAAGTATTTCGCTTCTGCATATCGGGAAAATATACCACTTCACCCTGTATTTTTTCGGAGTGATGAACCGCTTTTTAAACTGCAAATAGCTTTAGATTTCTTAGCTGAAACCAACATTCTGAAAATAATTCGGCCAGGAAATTTCAACACGTGATTACCAGCCCTTGCATTCGAGGGCCGTCTTGATGATTTAGTGTAACAGCTGTCTGGTTTTCTTGTGTTTTTTATCAAAACACAACTGCCATCGTCCACGTCCATAACTAATCAGGGTCATTATTTTACTAGCTATATATTTACGTCATTTCCCCGCAGGGGCGTCTGCGTCAGCAGGCGTTTGGTGTGTTGCGACACTACGGACCAGAGCACACGAGGGTTGGACCCTCCCGCGTGTAGCCGTGCGCGGCTTAGCCGTGTCTGGGGAAAAGGGGATCCTGGGGGTTGAGCCGATGCTGGGTGTTTGGACCTTCAAGGCCCCCTGGCGGAGGCAACACACCTCTTCGGCCTCGGCTTCACATAGACGGCACCTCCAGACTGACCCACCTGGAGGACATCGGCAGTCGCCTTTTCCTGTCTCTCCCTCCTCGAATCTTCGTCTTTATCTCTCACTTTTGACCTTTCCTGTCTCCTTCTCTCTTCTATTTACTTCCTTTCTCCTGGCGGCAAGGGTCAACCCTGTGTGGCTATCCTACCTTGGGTACACCATATTCGGTTATAGTGACGGCATACGACTGGCGTCGAGCAGACTTGCATGCAAGCTCTGCCGCGTCCCCTCGTTGGGCTCCGTGGTGGGCGGTCGGCGCTGTTGCCGAATGTATACATTTTTCCATGGAAACTTCTTTCCCCAAACTTCCTGATCGCCCTCAGAAACGAGGGCGCACCGAAGATTTCTTCCAGTTTTTCGGACGCCAAATTCAAAACTTCCCCCGCTTTCACGTTATTCACTCTGAAATGACAGACAAACCAGTGCGAACCATTTCCCCGTTCCTTGTGTCAAAGACCTTGACTGATGTTTTTGGTCCAGGTTACAAGGCGTCGAGGATGGCAAGCGGCGACCTCCTCTTGGAGCTCCGCGACCAGAAGCAATATGACAAACTACCGAAGCTAGTGTCATTTGGGGAGACCAACATAATAGTAACCCCGCACCGTACAATGAACACCACCCGCGGTGTTGTGTCGGATGACGATTTGCTTGAACTAACCGAAGCGGAACTCCTGGAGGGCTTCAGCGAACAAAATGTGATCAATGTCAGAAGAATTAAGATGAGGCGAGAAGGTAAAGAGATTCAGACGAAGCACTTAATAATCACCTTTGGTTCAAGTGTCTTGCCCGAGTCAATCGAGGCCGGGTATATCAAGCTCCGTGTCAGGCCGTACGTGCCAAACCCACTCCGTTGTTTCAAATGCCAGCGCTTCGGCAACAGCTCGCAGAGCTGCCGCGGCCGCCAAAATTGTGCTAAATGCAGTGCCCAAGAACACACCACTGAAACTTGTGAGAACGCTCTCCACTGTGTAAACTGTGATGGGGAGCACGCCGCGTACTCGCGGTCGTGCCCCTCCTGGAAGAAGGAAAAAGAAATAGTAACGATCAAGTGAGTGTCATGCACATCTTCCTCGATGGAAGGTTGACTCAGCCGACTGGACAAAGTTTCGCGAACTAACACAGCCGCCCTGGAATGATATCTCCGAACTTAGCTTAGACGACGCAGTAACATACATAACAGCCTTCATTATTGAGGCTGCATCAGTATGCATTCCCCAAACAAATGGGTCGCCCTCGAAACGACGTATTCCATGGTGGAATGAGGAGTGTAGGGAAAGCAGGAAAAAGCAAAACAAGGCTTGGAGCCTCCTCCGTAACTCCCCAACCACAGAGAATCTGATTAATTTCAAGGCAATCAAGTCGCAAGGTAGAAGAATGCGCCGCCGCGCTAAACGCGAAAGTTCGAAAAACTACATACACAGCATCAATTCATATACAGACGAAAGAAAAGCCTGGAACAGGGTGAACAAAATAAAAGCCCGCCAAACTCATTCCTTACCTTTAATAACTACACAAGGCGACACTATTCAGGATCAGGCAGATTGTCTAGGATCACATTTTGAGCATATTTCCAGTGCATCTCATTACACAGATACATTTCTAAAATACCAGCGACTTGCAGAACAGATAAAATTCGGTCGGAACAGCTCATCCAATGAAGCATACAATCGTCCATTTGGAATGGCTGAGTTCCAGGCCTCACTGAACTGTTGTAACAAGTCCGCCCCAGGAAGTGGCAAAATAATGTATGAGATGATCAGACACCTACACCCTGAAACCCAAGAAACACTACTGTCACTCTTCAATTTTATGTTCTCCGCAGGCTACATTCCGTTTGCCTAGAAAGAAGCAATCGTAATTCCCATTCTCAAAGAGGGCAAGGACCCTTCCTCACCCGACAGTTATAGGCCTATAGCTCTGACAAGTTGTATATGCAAATTATTTGAGAAAATGATTAACCGTCGCCTCAAATATTTTCTTGAAAGCAACAAGATACTCGATCCCTTACAGTGCGGTTTCAGAGAGGGTAGATCCACAACAGATCACCTTGTCCGCATCGAGACAAATATCCGTGATGCCTTTGTCCACAAACAGTTTTTCCTGTCCGTATTTTTAGATATGGAGAAGGCATACGACACAACCTGGCGCTTTGGAATCCTCCGTGACATTTCTGAAATGGGAGTTCGAGGCAACTTGCTGAACGTGATTCAGAGTTGCCCCTCTAATCGCACGTTCAGCGTTAGAGTTGGTAACGTTCTGTCTCGTCCATTTACGCAAGAGGCTGGTGTTCCACAAGGAGTCGTGCTGAGCTGCATTCTTTTTATTGCACCACAGATGGAAATATCCCCATTCCTGCCCCAGACCTAAAGCCCTTTCTGCGCCGTAAATTGAGGAATCATTGGCAAGAATAGTGGGATACACAAATACTGAATAAGTTACACATTATAAAACCAAAATTGCGGAATCGGATAAGTTACAAAACAGCACGGTACAAGGAAGTACTTCTTTGCCGATTAAGAACAGGACACACTTATAGTTCTCACTCCTACCTCTTGACTGGCGGGGATCTTCCTACTTGTAAAAGGTGCGGCGATAGCCTGACTGTCCTCCATGTTCTTATCCAGTGCCCTGCAATAGAAACAGAGAGGAAAAAGTATTTCGCTTCTGCATATCGGGAAAATATACCATTTCACCCTGTATTTTTTCGGAGTGATGAACCGCTTTTTAAACTGCAAATAGCTTTAGATTTCTTAGCTGAAGCCAACATTCTGAAAATAATTCGGCCAGGAAATTTTAACACGTGATTACCAGCCCTTGCATTCGAGGGCCGTCTTGATGATTTAGTGTAACAGTTGTCTGGTTTTCTTGTGTTTTTTATCAAAACACAACTGCCATCGTCCACGTCCATAACTAATCAGTGTCATTATTTTACTAGCGATATATTTACGTCATTTCCCCGCAGGGGCGTCTGCGTCAGCAGGCGTTTGGTGGGTTGCGACACCACGGACCCGAGCACACGAGGGTTGGACCCTCCCGCGTGTAGCCGTGCGCGGCTTAGCCGTGTCCAGGGAAAAGGGGATCCTGGGGGTTAAAAGTAAAAGAGAACTATCGATCAAAGTAAAAGAGAACATATCGTTCAAGGAGGCGCGAAGGCGGGTTGCATACCTGCCAAAGAAAAGCTTTGCCGAAGTGGCGCGTCAGGGGGCAGCGTCACAACGGCCTCCGGCGGCTTTCCGACCCACAAACAGTGAGTCGGCAGTTAGGCCATCTGCCCCCGCGGCGGTTGCAGCTAGCGCTGGTCCGCCAACCCAGCAGACGGGGCCGTCGAACCCGAAGGTGGGCGCAGCCGAGGCTGCCCCAACCTCCGAGGCCCCTTCCAGCGCTGGCAACGGCCGGCGCAGCCAAATCCCTCAGGGAGCCCCATCGACCTCCGGGCTGGGGGGCGAATTGGTTTTGCCTTCCAGGGCCGGACTCTCGCAGAAAACATCTCGCTCGCAAGAGCGCTTGTCCGGCGTCTCACAGGAGGCAATGGACACTACACCAGTCCTCAAGGCGCACCAAACGCCTAAGGAGCGCCGAGGTTCGCTCGAACGCTTCAGAAAGAGCAAAACCCCTATTACAGGGCCTCGAAAGGGTCCTGTAATCTGAGACATAACTTCTATTTCCGTACACACAGCACCAAATTAACTTCATTATGGACACGCTAATTATGCAGTGGAACGTCAGAGGTCTCCTCAGAAACATTGATGATGTTCAAGAACTTCTTTACGAACTCACCCCAAAAGTGCTGTGTGTACAGGAAACCCATCTTAAATCTAAACACACTAACTTTCTTCGTCATTATGTTATTTTTCGTAAAGATCGTGATGATGCCATCGCATCATCTGGCGGCGTAGCCATCATACTCGATAAAGGTATAGCGTGTCAACATCTACAACTACAAACGCCCCTAGAGGCAGTGGCCGTTCGAGCCATACTTCTAAACAAACTTATTACCGTCTGCTCTCAGTATATACCCCCGCACTATCATCTCCATAAACATGAATTCCATGCATTATTAGATCAATTACCCCAACCCTATTTGGTTCTAGGAGATTTTAATGCACACAGCAACCTATGGGGTGACTCTCATTGCGATGTGCGAGATCGACTGATTGAACAGTTTCTCTTTTCATCTGGTGCATGCCTTTTGAATAGTAAGGCACCTACATATTATAATACTGCACATAAGACCTATTCCTCTATAGACCTCAGTATTGCATCTCCCACCTGATCTTAAATGGAACGTTATTAGAAATCCATACGGGAGCGACCATTTCCCGATAGTTCTGTCTACACCGAAGACGAATGAAGTCCCCCACAGTTTCCTCGGTGGAAAACTGATTCAGCCGACTGGGAACAGTTCCGAAAAATTACTGTCATATCGTGGGCTGACGTTTCTGCTCTAAGCCTGGAAGCCGCGGTTGAGTACTTCACCTTTTTTCTGATTGATGCCGCGACCAAATGTATCCCAGAAACAAAGGGATCATCTAACAAGCGCCGTGTTCCATGGTGGAACGAGGAATGTCGTAACGCGCGTAAAAAGCAGAACAAAGCATGGGGGCTGCTCCGCGATTCTCCGACTGCAGAAAACCTTGTTAATTTCAAGCATGTCAAATCTCAGGGAAGGAGAACGCGCCGACAAGCTAGAAGAGAGAGTTGGCAAAAATATATATGGGGAATTAATTCTTACACGGATGACACAAAGGTCTGGAATAGAGTGCACAGAATAAAAGGTCGGCAACCTTACTCGCTACCCTTAGTAAATACACAGGGAGATAGTATGGAAGACCAGGCGAACTTTCTAGGCGCACACTTTGAACGCATATCCAGTTCGTCGCACTATTCGGACACATTTCAAAGACATAAAGCACGAATAGAATGGCAGCCATTAGTACGAAAAACTGCAAAATGTGAGGTATATAATAGACCATTTGGCATAGCAGAGCTTCAAGCAGCACTAAATGGCTGCAACAAAGCTGCCCCAGGCTCTGACCGCATAATATATGAAATGTTAAAGCACTTGCCATCTGAAACACAAAAAACCCTTCTTCTTTACAATGGTATATGGTCTTCAGGCCAGATTCCCTCTGTTTGGAAAGAGGCCATTATAATTCCCATTTTGAAACAGGGTAAGGACCCTTCTTTGGCAAATAGTTATAGACCGATAGCGTTGACAAGCTGCCTATGCAAACTCTTTGAAAAGATGGTGAACAAACGCTTGCTCCACTATCTTGAAACCAACAAAATATTAGACGCATACCAATTTGGTTTCAGGGAAGGTAGGTCGACGACAGACCAGCTTGTCCGCATGGAAATGTACATCCGTGAAGCCTTTATCCACAAACAGCTTGTCGTATCTGTATTACTTGATATGGAAAAGACATATGACACTACGTGGCGCTTCGGGATCCTTCGGGATCTTTCTGAAATGGGTATACGCGGCAACTTGCTGACCATTATTGAGAGCTACCTGTCTGACAGAACATTTCGCATTAGAATTGGCAATATGCAGTCTCGATCATTCTCACAGGAGACAGGTGTAGCGCAAGGTGGAGTGCTGAGCTGTACACTCTTTATTGTGAAAATGAACTCCTTACATACCATCATACCTCGCACACTCTTTTACTCGGTTTATGTGGACGATGTGCAGATAGCTTTTAGATCGTGCAATCTTAGCATCTGCGAGAGACAGCTACAGCTCGGCCTAAACAAACTCTCAAAGTGGTCAGAAGAAAATGGTTTTAAATTTAACCCTCAAAAAAGCACATGTGTTCTCTTCTCAAACAAGAGAGGCATATCACCAGGACCGACTATTGACCTTAATGGAGAACGACTGTCGGTCAGCCTTGAACACAAATTTTTAGGTGTTATCTTGGACACAAAACTTAACTTCATTCCACATTTGAAATATCTCAAAGCGAATTGCCTGAAGACAATGAACCTGCTGAAGCTACTTTCTCGAACAAACTGGGGCAGTGACAGGAGGTGTTTGCTTAGCCTATATAGGAGCCTTGTACGATCACGCCTCGACTGTGGAGCCGTGGTGTACCAATCCGCATCGGATAGTGCTCTCAGAATCCTCGACCCAGTCCACAATCTATGCATACGGCTGGCAACAGGCGCATTTAGGACTAGTCCTGTGGAAAGTCTGTATGTGGAGGCGAACGAATGGTCGTTACATCTGCGTAGAACGTATTTAAGCTTCTCCTACTTTTTAAAATGTAAATCGAATAACGAACATCCGTGTTACTCAACCGTACTTGACTTGTCTTCTGCAAGACTTCACCACAACCGCCCATCTGTTCGAGCTCCTCTGTCTGTGCGCTTAGAACAACTGGCTCACGAAACTGGTATTAAACATCGAGAAACAGTCCTAATGACTCCCACTAACCTTGCACCACCTTGGGAATGGCAGTCTATCCAATGTGATATGTCTTTCGTCGCAAGAACAAAACATGCGCCTCAGGTGCATATACATTCACACTTCCTCGAACTCCAGGCGAAGTACACCTGCGCAGAGTTTTATACAGACGCTTCAAAGTCTACTCATGGTGTAGCTTATGCAGCGCTCGGACCTTCATTTTCAACGTCCGGTGCATTAAATCCAAACACCAGCATTTTCACAGCGGAGGCATACGCGATCCTCTCTGCTGTGAAACATATAAAACAAACAGGTATAATAAAGGCTGTCATATTCACAGACTCATTAAGCGTTGTTAGTTGCGTGTCAAGTCTACGAAAACACAAAAACCCCATCCTTAATGAACTGTATAACCTTCTATGTTCAGCGTACCTGCCTAACCAAATGATTGTTCTTTGTTGGGTGCCTGGCCATAGAGGCCTAGAGGGCAACGTAGCTGCTGACGAAAGGGCTACATCCGTACCTTTTTGTGATGCAAACATTAATATACCTGTACCCTACACAGACCTTAAGCCATTTTTACAGCATAAACTACGGAAATATTAGCAACGGCAATGGGACACTCAGGTATCCAACAGACTGCACCTAATCAAACCGAAAATAGGAAACTGGATCTCTGAAAAAACAACGAGACAACAGGAAGTACTGCTCTGTAGGTTAAGAATTGGACACACCTATAGCACTCACTCGTATATTCTAACTGGAACTAACCCTCCGACATGCACTAGGTGTGGAAGTAGACTTACAGTCCTTCATGTTCTCATTAAAAAAAAAAAAATTATGGGGTTTCACGTGCCAAAACCACTTTCTGATTATGAGGCACGCCGTAGTGGAGGACTCCGGAAATTTCGACCGCCTGGGGTTCTTTAACGTGCACCTAAATCTAAGCACACGGGTGTTTTCGCATTTCGCCCCCATCGGAATGCGGCCGCCGTGGCCGGGATTCGATCCCGCGGCCTTGTGCTCAGCAGCCCAACACCATAGCCACTGAGCAACCACGGCGGGTCCTTCATGTTCTCATTCAGTGCCCATTATTAGAAATGGAGAGAAAAAAGTTCTTCCCTTCCTTATACAGTCAAAATATACCTCTGCACCCAGTCTTCTTTTTAGGCAATGACCCTCTATTTAATTTTATATCAGTGCTCAAGTTTTTAGAAGAAACTAATACTATAGAAATCATTTGGCCAGGCTATTTGTAGCACAGCCTCTGCTTAGAGGCTGTAGCTGCAATGAAATCACTTACAGAGCACATGCCTCGCAGCCCTTGCACTGAAGGGCTCTGCAGAGGCACTGTTGCTGCCATAAATTAGCATGTTTTAGTATCTTATTGTTCTCAACGTTCTTTTACAACCATAGGACTCACTTTTCATTGACATTATTTTAATAGATACATATTTTACACCATTTAAAGCGAATATTTTAGGCCAGTATACAGCCACTCGATTACCGCCATATTCATTGATACTCATTGCCATTCATCACCAAATGCCATGGCGCTCTTTGGCCATTTGTGGCCCTTGCGCCAAGAAACGATATCCATCAATATTTACGTCATTTACAGCGAAAGCTTTTAGGCCCTTATACAGCCATGTTACACCTACCATAATAAATTTGCTGTCCACACCATTCAGAATAAATCCTTTAAATTACCATCTGTCATGGCGCTGTTTGGCCATAACTGGCCCTTGCGCCATTAAAAACCACATATCATCATCATCATATTGAACCCGCCGCGGTTGCTTATTGGCTATAGTGTTGGGCTGCTAGGCACGAGGTCGCGGGATCAAATCCCGGCCACGGCGGCCACATTTCGATGGGAAGGAAAAGTGCAAACACCCATGTACTAAGGTGCACGTAAATGAACCCCAGCTGGTCAAATTTGCCGGAGTCCCCTACTACGGCGCGCCTCATAAGGAGAAATTGGTTTTGGTACGTAAACCCCGCAGGGGCGTCTGCGCAAGCAGGCGTTTGGTGTGTTCCGACACCACGTACCCGAGCACACGACGGTTGGACCCTCCCGCGTGTAGCCGTGCGCGGCTTAGCCGTGTCTGGGGAAAGGGGGATCCTGGAGGTTGAGCCGATGCCGGGTGTTTGGACCTTTAAAGCCCCCCGGCGCAGGAAACACGCCTCTTGGGCCTCTGCTTCACATAGACGGCACCCCCGGACTGACCCACCCGGGGGAAATCGGCAGTCACCTTTTCCTGTCCTACTCTTCAATCTTCGTCTTTCTCTCTCGCATTTTTCATCTTTCCTGTCTTCTCATCACTTCTCCTCACTTCCTAGTTTCCCGGCGGCAAGGGTTAACCTTGTGTAGCTAGCCAGTTTTGGTTATGCTGTATTTGGTTATAGCAGTGATGTACGGCTGGCGTTGCAGGGTTTCTCTAGCAGGAACTTCTGTCACGTCCCCCTGTTGGGCTCCATGGTGGGTGGTCGGCATCGCGGCCAAAAACCCAACTGTACTTATGGAAAACGCTTTTCCTAAACTCCCTGATCGCCCTCAGAAACGAGGGCGCACCGAAGAGGTCTTTCAGTTTTTCGGACGCCAAGTCCACAATTTTCCTCGTTTTCATGTGATCCACGCAGAAAAACCAGCTAAACAAGTGCGAACAATCTCCCCGTCCCTTGTATCTAAGTCTCTTACCGAAGTTTTTGGCCCGGGATATAAGGTGTCGAGGATGGCTAGCGGTGACCTCCTCTTGGAGCTCATCCTCTTGGACCTCCTCTTGACCTCCTCTTGGAGTATCATTTGGGAGACCCAAGTAGTAGTAACCCCGCACCGCACGATGAATACCTCCCGTGGCGTTGTCTTGGACGATGATTTGCTGGAGCTCACTGAGGCTGAGCTCTTGAAGGGCTTCAGTGAACAGAATGTTATAAATGTCAAAAGAATTAAGATGAGGGCAGATGGTAAAGAAATTGCGACCAAACACCTAATACTCACCTTCAATTGAAGTGTCCTGCCCGAGTGAATCGAGGCCGGGCATATCAAGCTCCGTGTAGGACCGTACGTGCCAAATCCCCTCCGATGTTTCAAGTGCCAGCGTTTTGGCCACAGCTCGCAGAGCTGCCGAGGCCGCCAAACTTATGCCAAATGCAGCGCGCATGAACACTCCTCTGAAGCTTGTGAGAATTATCTCCACTGTGTAAATTGTGATGGGGAGCACGCCGCGTACTCGCGGTTGTGTCTATCCTGGAAGAAAGAAAAAGAAATCGTAACTATCAAAGTAAAAGAGAATATCTCATTCAAGGAGGCACGCAGGCGGGTTTCATACCTGCCCAAGAAAAGTTTTGGCGATGTGACGCGTCAGGGGGCAGCGCCACAACGGTCTCTGGCGGCTGTCCGACCCACACCCAGTGAGGCGGCAGTGACGCCATCGGCCACCGAATCGGCTGCAGCTAACGCTGCTACGCCAACACAGCAGACGGGGCTATCGACCCCGAAGGTGGGCGCAGCCGAGGCTGTCCCAACCTCCCCGGCCCCTTCCAGCGCTGGCAACAGCCGGCGCAGCCAAATCCCTCAGGGAGCCCCATCGACCTCCGGGCTGGTGGGCGCAGGGGTCTTGCCGTCCAAGGCGGGACTCTCTCTTGTAACTTCTCGCTCGCAAGAGCACGTGTCCGGCGCCTCACAATAGGCAATGGACATTATACCTGTCCTCAAGGCGCACCTAACGCCTAAGGAGCGGCGAGGCTCCCTCGAACGCTCCAGAAAGGGCAGAACCCCCGTTACAGGGCCTCGAAAGAGCTCTGTAACCTAAGGCATCACCTCCGTATCATCCGGCGGAGTAGCCATTTTTATTCATAAAAGTATTTCCTGTCAGCGTTTACAGCTACAAACGCCCCTTGAAGCAGTGGCGGTTCGAGCTGTTCTCCTAAACAAACTCATCACCATTAGCTCTCTTTATATACCCCCACATTACAAATTAACGAAACATTAATTCCAATCCTTTATAGATCAGTTGCCAGAACCTTAAGTTGTTCTTGGCGATTTCAATGCGCACAGCTCCCTGTGGGGCGACTCTAGTATAGACGCGCGAGGTTGTCTTGTTGAAGAGTTCCTTTTTTCTTCTGGTGCGTGCCTTCTGAATAAGAAGAAACCCACTTATTGCTGTACTGCAAACAATACCTTTTCTTCAATTGATCTGAGCATAGTTTCCCCGTCCATACTGCCTGAACTCGAATGGGAAGTTACGAACAATCCTCACGGAAGCGACTACTTCCCCATACTATCAAGAACAGTTAAGGAAAACGAATATCCACCACAGGCTCCCAGGTGGAAGATTGACACAGCAGACTGGGAGAAATTCCGATACTTAACTAGTATATCATGGGATGACATGTCTTCTTTAGAAATCGATGCTGCTGTGAAGTACTTCACAGCCTTCATAATAGATGCCGCATATTATTGCATACGTGTATTAAGCGGCTCGGCATGCACACGGCATGTCCCGTGGTGGAACGATGAATGCAGAATCGCACGTAGGAATCAGAACAAAGCGTGGGGGTTGTTACGCGCTTCGCCCACTACAGAAAATCTTGCCAACTTTAAAGAAGTAAAGTCCCAAGGTAGGAGAACCCGCCGACAGGCCAGAAGAGAAAGCTGGCAGAAGTATTTATCGAGTATTAACTCGTTTACAGATGAGGCCAAAGTGTGTAACAGGGTAAATAGAATTAGGGGGTGACATATTCACTCCCTCTAGTAAATACACAGGGAGATACACTGCAAGATCAGGTAGACTCACTTGGGGAGCACTTTGAGAGCCTATCCAGTTCAAATCATTATTCGCAATCCTTCCTGAAATATAAACAAATAAAAGAACGTAAGCCATTAACAAGAAAATGTCGAGAGAATGAGCCTTACAACCGTCCTTTTAGTATTGCCGAATTGAGAGCTGCCTTGAGCGCATGCAAGAGCTCCGCACCAGTATCTGATATAATCATGTATCAAATGCTCAAAAACTTACACAATGACACGCAAGTTACACTATTCACACTTTTAACACCATCTGGGATGCAGGATACCTTCCAACCGCATGGAAGGAAGCCATTGTGGTCCCTCTTTTGAAACAAGGCAAAAACCCTTCCTCAGTGGCAAGTTACCACCCGATAGCCCTCACAAGTTGAATTTGTAAGGTGTTTGAAAAAATGATAAATAGGCGACTCATTCATTTCCTCGAACAGAGCAACATGCTTGATCCTTATCAGTGCGGCTTCCGAGAAGGGCGCTCCACAACCGTTCATCTCATACGTGTTGAAGGGAATATCCGGGACGCATTTATACATAAACAGTTCTTCTTATCGATATTTCTCGATATGGAAAAGGCGTATGACACAACGTGGCGTTACGGAATCTTAAGAGACCTGTCAGAAATGGGCATCCACGGTAATATGCTTAACATAATAGAAAGCTATCTGTCCAATCGTACCTTCCGGGTAAAAGTCGGCAATGCACTCTCCCGTCCTCTTACGCAAGAAACGGGTGAACCCCAAAAAGGCGTGCTCAGCTGCACGCTCTTTATCGTGAAGATGAACACGCTTCGTGCTTCATTACCACCAGCCATCTTTTACTCTGTCTACGTGGACGACATTCAAATAGCTTTCAAATCTTGTAACCTCGCAGTCTTCGAGAGACAGGTACAGCATGGCCTGAACAAAGTGTCAATGTGGGCAGACAGGAATGGATTTAAGATCAATCCTAACAAAAGCTCTTGTGTTCTTTTTACAAGAAAGAGAGGACTTATTCCAGATCCTTGCATAGAACTGCGTGGACAACAGATACCTGTAAACAAAGAACACAAATTTCTAGCTGTCATACTTGACTACAGACTCACTTTGGTCCTCCACATTAAACATTTTAAAGAAAAATGTCTAAAAACAATGAACATAATGAAACTTCTATGCCAGACTACATGGGGTAGTGACAGGAAGTGTTTAATGAATCTCTATAAGAGCCTGATTCGTTCACGATTAGATTATGGTGCCGTGATCTATCATTGTCCCGCCCCAAGTGCGCTAAAGATGCTAGACCCTGTTCACCATCTTAATGGTGAACAGGGATTAATGAACTCTACTCCGTCCTGTGTAAAGCATATATATCTAACCAACATGTGATTATATGCTGGGTGCCTGGACATAGGGGCATCGAGGGTAACATTCTAGCGGACCAGATGGCCACATCAATTTCATTGCATGCAGTTAATCCTGCTGCTTCGGTCCCTGTCACAGACCTGAAGCCTTTCTTAAGAAGGAAACTGCGAAACCACTGGCAACGTATGTGGGACGCAGAAGGAAATAACAAACTGGACGTGATAAAGTCACAGTTAAGTTCTTGGCCCTCCGCAACCAAATCACGGCGAACAGATGTCCTATCTGTCCCCTCAGAATAGGACACACATTTGGCACGCATAACTTCTTACTCACTGAAAATGATCCTCCAACCTGCGGTAGATGCGGGGAGAGGCTGACCGTCCTCCACGTCCTCCTGGAGTGTCGGGCAGCCGAATCTGAGGGAAGGAAACATTTTTCTCTAGCATACCGGCAGCACATCCCCGTACATCCCGTAATGATGCTCGGCCCAGGACCTTTATTTGGCACCAACGCAGTCCTAAGTTTTTTGAAACGTATTGTCCTGCATGTTGTTAGCCCCACATGTTCGTAGCGGGTCTTCTCTTCAGAGGATGCCGCTGTGATAGCTCTTTAGTATAGCACATGCCTCTGGGCCCTTGTGTTTCAAGGGCTCTGGCGAGGCAGCAGTGCTCTAAGTAATTTTACCATCTTATATATTTTCTATTTTGCATCATTCTTCTACGATGGATTTTAATGTTCATAGTATTCGTCATCAGTCATCGCCATAATTTTATAGCACGTAGATTTACGCACTTTACAGCGACTATTTTAGGCCACTTTACAGCCAAGTCACACCTTCCATAATACATCGTCAACATTACCACTTGTCATGGCGCTCTTTGGCCAAACCTGGCCCTTGCGCCATAAGGTACCACTCATCATCATGATCAATACATATACAAGAAAATGACCTGACTTGGAGAGATAAAGCAGAAGGGGGGTCTAAAAATTAATCGGCGGAGAACTAAAGTAATGTTTAACAGTCTCGGAAGAGAACCGCAGTTTACAATAGGTACCGAGGCATCGGAAGTGGTAAGGGAATTCGTCTACTTAGGGCAGGTAGTGACCGCGGATCCTGATCATGAGACAGAAATAATCAGAAGAATAAGAATGGTCTGGGGTGCGTTTGGCAGGCATTCTCAGATCATGAACAGCAGGTTGCCATTATCCCTCAAGAGGAAAGTGTACAACTGCTGTGTCTTACCAGTACTCACGTACGGGGCAGAAACCTGGAAGCTTACCAAAAGGGTTCTACTCAAATTGAGGACGACGCAAAGAGCTATGGAAAGAAGAATGATAGGTGTAACTTTAAGGGATAAGAAAAGAGCAGATTGGGTGAGGGAACCAACGCGAGATAATTACGTCTTATTTGAAATCAAGAAAAAGAACTGGGCATGGGCAGGACATGTAATGAGCAGTGAAGATAACCGATGGTCATTATGGTTTTAGGACTGGATTCCAAGGAAAGGGAAGTGTAGCAAGGGGCGGTAGTAAGTTAGGTGGGCGGATGAGAATAAGAAGATTCCAGAGACAAGAAGGCCACAATTAGTACATGACGGGGGTGGTTGGAGAAGTATTGGAGAGGCCTTTGTCCTGCAGTGGGCGTAGCGAGGCTGCTGCTGATGATGATACGAAAAATACAGTGTAAGAAAGCGCTAACATACAGTAATGTGGTGTTACAATTGTACAATGGACAAACCGAATGCTTTTGAACGCGAGAGGTCACTGAATAATAAACTTTCACGAAGTGAAATATAATCAATACATTTGCAGAGCGAGCTGGACATACTGTAGTTATGAAAAACAGTATTTAAGGGATAGTAGCCCTAGTCGCCCAGAGGCGCTCTAAGGATAGGGCGCCCCTGGCACTGAGCTGCAGCGTGCGTCGCGCAGCTCAGCACGCTGTTGCTGCATCTAGACCAGCGAAGTGGATCTGGCGCGACTGCGCACCCGCCTTGCTTCAGTGCGATTTGTGTTCCGCTGAAGCTTCTCGGCTGGCGTTCTGAGAATTAATACGCTAGGGCGTGTATGCCGGATGTAAGGGACGCGGTGCTTCGCTGCCGAAACCCCACGCGGGCAGGTGCTGCCATGGCTACTACATGTGCGAAAGTGATGGCGCGAGCCAGCAGGGACTGGCATCGGCTGTGTTACAATTTGTTCGAGCAAGCCAAGCTGTCTGACCAGCTTATCCTGGGCGCCAGCGTGTTCGACTGGAACAAGAACCCGCCCGGACATATTTCGCCATCTGGTGTTCAAACTGCGAAGCAAAGTGAAATCACACAGTTAATGTGCGTAGTGTTACTCAGAGAACGTTTAAAACTAAAGAAATCAATATTTTGATGTGCAATTATCGACGACGGCGAAGGGTCGCGCGGAGTGTTCATATGGTCGATATTGCGATAAAATGGTGCCAAGCCTCTAAACGAGCTGGCTTGCACCAGGGAAATCCTTAAGGATGTCCGATTCTGCCTATTGAAGCATCCGCATGTAGCCCTCACTCTCTCTATCTGTATAACCAGAGTCAGTTGCACATGACTTTAGCGATTGCTGGGACGTGTTTCTTTTCTAGCATGATCTCCAGACGATGTTCCTAATACTTTCCTCAGGGCCACTCTGAGTGGAAGGCACGTTACCTAAGAATTATTTTCAGGAACTCACTTGAGACATCTGCAATTCCGTGTATTTGTAAAACTGCTAACGCGGTCTCAGTCTTTCAATCTGGTGAAAAGCAAATAAACTCTAATGACAAGCTAATTTCCTTGTTATCAACTACTTGCGAGTTACTTAAATGCGTTATTCAGGAACAAATCTCGAATTTGTTAACAAAGAATAGTGTTACCTAAACGTGCCAGCATGGCTCTCAGCTCGGTTTCTCGACAATAACACAACTCATTGAGCTTTTTCATGATAATGACACGGTGCTAAATAGTCGTTGCCAACTGGACGCTATATAATACCGTTGAAGTGAAACGCGGTTTGTTCCGAGGCTCTATATTATTGCCACTTTTATTTGTATTCTATAACAATGACGTGAAGGTCACTCGAAACAAGCCAGTTAAACTACGATTATGCGCAGACGACTGTGTACAGTATTGTGAAGTCTAGAACGCAAATAACCAGTTATTATTAAATTACGTTTTAATGGGAATAACATCCTTTGTCTACGTCAGCTATATTAAATCTATCTATCTATCTATCTATCTATCTATCTATCTATCTATCTATCTATCTATCTATCTATCTATCTATCTATCTATCTATCTATCTATCTATCTATCTATCTATCCACCCACCATCGCGGCCATTGTGGTTCAGTTGTCATCACTGCCGTTTTGTTATCTCACTGTCGTCCTCATGCCTTCTCCTCCGACCTAGTGGTCCAAGTAGTCTAATTGCTTGGACCATTAAATATTAGCTCTTGGTCGTGAGGCCGTCGGGTCGTTGCATCGTCGTCATTCCAGCTTTGTCGTCCGATTCTCGCCATGCCGTCACCGCACCATTGTGGTCACACAGTCGTGGTCATGACTTGCTGGTCATGCTGTAGTTTAACATCATCCCATTTTCATCATGCTGTCGTCGTCACACTGCATTCGTCGTTTCATTGATGTTAATTTTTATGCGTCACTCGATCGTAATCATGCAGTCGTTATTCAAACGTGATTATGCCACCTTTACCTGCCGTTTTAATCACACAGTCACTATTATGAATCTATTGCCAGAACACCATCACCATACCCTTGTGGTGGCTTCACCGTCGTCAAACTAGATTTGTTACCCGACTTTCTTCATACCGTCTTTGTTACACGCTAATATCCTCGTACAGGTTTCATGATACATAACTGCGAGTTGGCCTAGTTGGAACAGATTCATTTTTAAACAATTTATTCTTGCGCAAAACAAACAGGGACTCGTGTTCCTCCTATTCTTTGTCCCTGTTTGCTATGCGCAAGAACGATTGTTGAAAAAAGGATTCATGATACAGTCATATTTACGCCATTTTCATTATAGGCTCGTCATCATCTCATTATCCGCATGCCGTTGTCACGCCATTGTCGTCATTGCGTTGTCGTCATACGGTCGTCATACATGCTTTGTGATACAGTAATCGTGATGCCGTCCCTGTACCTACATTGTCATTGTAACAACAACATACGACTCTCGTCATGGCGCCGTCACGAGCCTTCGTCGTCACACAATGGTCGTAATCTTGACAAGTGTGCTTGTTTGTCTTTGTCGGGCGACCACATTTCGTCGCCTAACAGATGTTGTCGCCCAGCGCAGGACGCGCCTGCATGCATCGGAAGTTTCTGGAATGTTATCGATGGTTCCTTCCGCTGTCTTTCACCGAACCTTCTGTAACATGATTTATTTATTTATTCAAAATACCATACAGGCCCGACGAATGGGCATTGGGTAAAGCAAAAAATTTTTACGCATTGTAAAGAGCAAACAATTATATAAAATTATACAATTACGCTTTGTCAATAATAACTCAACGAAGAGTCAAGTTTACACAAACTCTAAAATGCTAAGATAAAAGAAAGCATACAAGAAGCAACGCAGACAAGAAGTTTCTTTTTTTTCTAAGTAAGAAATGAATGTTTATGTCGTGACGGAATTTTTCTTTGTTAGCTTCAGCTATCAGGTTATCGGGAAGGTCGTTCCACAAGCGGATGACACGTGGAAGCGCAGATGAGTTAAAAGCGCATGTTTTGCCGTAGATGCGCGTGAAAGAAAGATGATTATGCAATCTTCGTGAGGTGAATGGAGAAACTTGCAGAGCTATTGGTGATGGCCTCGGTCCGTAAACGTACTTGTGAAACAGCAATATAAGTGCTACATCACGACGAGTGTTCAAAGAAGGAATTGTTTTTAATTTGCGGTATACTTTCCTTCCAGTTGTAATTTTGTGAAATGAATCGCGCGGCTCTATTCTGAGCTGATTCTAGAATAGTGATTAGATAAATGTAATGAGGGGACCATATTGAAGAAGCAAATTCAAGTTTAGGGCGAACAAATGTAAGGTAGGCTAATTTGCGGACATTTGTTGGTGTCTTACGGAGGTTCCGGCGTAAATATCCCAAGGGTCGGGAGGCATTTCCGCTGATGTTGTTGATATGTGTAGTCCAGGAAAGGTTTTTCTCAGGGTTACGCCTAGGTCTTTGAAAGAAGTAACTACAGACACAGGATTGTTATTAATATAGTATGAGAAGTCGAAAAGTAAATGTTTGCGAGTTTAAGACATTACATTTATCTGGATTAAGCGACATTAACCAGGTGCTACACAAACTGCTAATAAGTTCAAGATCATTTTCAATTTTTACGTGGTCATCGGTACTAGCAATTTCTCGGTAAACTATACAATCGTCAGCAAAGATCCGCACATGAGAAGAAATGTTATTCGCTAAGTCGTTAATATATATCAGGAAAAGAGAAACGTAAGAGAGCAACGTAAGAGAAACGTAAGAGAGCGGGAAAGAATAATTATTAACCACGGTGAACTGCTGCCGATTGGTAAGAAAGTTCCGAATCCAAGATAGCGTTAGTGAATGTAAGGACAACCAAGACAGTTTAGAAATTAGTCGGCAGTGAGCTGCGCGATCAAAGGCTTTTGAAAAATCTAAAAAAACGCAGCCAGTTTGCAGGTTTTTGTCCAGATTAAAATGTAATTCAGTCGTGAACTCAAATAGTTGCGTGTCGCACTGTAAATCCTTCCTAAATCCATGTTGGTTTATTAAGAAAAGTTATCATTCTCTAAATGATTGTAAATATGGGAGGTGATTATATGCTCTAGCATCTTACAGCAGATGGAATTAAGTGAAATGGGTCTGTAGTTTAGTGGTGAAATTCTCTTGCCAGATTTAAAGATGGGAATAACATTGGCAATTTTCCAGTCTTGGGGAAGCATTCCTGTCGATAGTGATTGCTTGTATGGGCGACGCGAATCTTGTAGAACTTTGTTGTAGACACGCGGGTCTTAGCGATTACGCTGGATTGCTTGACGACTGATGTATAAAAACCGACACGGTTGACCCGCTGATCAAATTTTCGACGATCGCAGACTGTGTTCGCCGCTTTCGTTGAGCTTTGAGTGGAGCCTGTTTTTCTGGGCGCAGGTTCGCCCAATAAAGTTAGTTTCGTCATTCAAAGTTTTGTTGCTGTGTCGTCGACCGTCACTACCACGAGACAATATTGTTGCCATCATGCCATCCTCGTAACACCGCTCATCAGTTCGCGAAGGTCACGCAAAAACTGTCGTCCCGTCGTCATCATACCACCTTGTTCGCAGTAATGTCACGCAATGTTGTCACAACATCGTCGTCGTGCCGGCTTCGTCGATCAATCGCCGTTATTGCTTGTTCATTTTGTCGTGATCAAGCTGTCTTCAGTCATCCATGATTATGTCTTCATTGTACTGCCGCCTGAGTCATTGCATTGTCGCCAGACAGACGCTATCGTGCATCCCTTGTCATACAGTCGTCGTCGTTCCAGCTCCTTCATCCGGTTGTTGTCATGCCGCCTTCGTCATGCAATCATCAACATACAGGCGTAGTCATCTCATTGTCCCCATGTCGTTGTCGCCACTCCGTTGTAAGTGTACCATCGACATGATTTCCGAATCTACATCTGATTGTCCTCATGCCGTTGTCGTTATACGGCCTTTGTCTTCTCCTGAATACCATATCGTATTCGTCCTTCCACCTTCACTGCATCGGCGTCATACAGTCGTCATAATGCCGTCATAATGCCGGTATACTCATGGGTGACCTCGGCAAGTGAATACAATAGCAAAGTGTGACGATTTCTGAGGATGTGGCCGTATACCTGAAGCAACTAAAGTCTCAGAATTACAATTACACCTCATAGATAAAAGTCACTTCAGAAACATGGTATATCACTACATTGCTCGGCTGCTGTTCGCATTATCATTGATTGGGATCGCGAGATGAGTTATGACGTAATTTTTGTTCGAAGTTGTGTGCTTGGAGTGATTCTTGGCAACTAACAACAAATTTACCGAAGACATTCTTGATGGCGTTCACGAACAAGATTACACCTTTGTGTTTTTCTGATGGTTTCAGCGGGAGTAACATCACGAAGAACCATAGCATTGCTGTGTCTGTTTGACCAAATAGTCCATAGTACGCACCCGTCCACCCTGCCGCTCACTCATCCATCTCGTACATCTCAGCGTCTGCATAATCATCTGAGTTTCCAGCGTATCTTTGGCCGAACCAATGCTTTCAATTCTTCCGGATTACAACATGCCATTCAGCATTGGAATAACCTACCAAACGGCATAGTTCAAATTCTTGAACCTGTACTCTTCAAAACACGCTTACACATATTATTCCGATAATTCATCACAACGAAACCATACTGCCCACCTTAGTAAATACTTTTAGCGATGTTGTATAGTTTTTTTGTTCGTTTTGTTTGAATGTTTGTTGCGTATTGCGTTAACATTGGTGGAGACTTCTTCTTTCATCTTCACCAGCTACCATTTGTATAATTTCTTGGTTCTACGTTTTTGTGCTACTTCACACAATCGTTTCGTTTCATTTACCACGTTATTTATATTGTTAGATATTTGTTCTTTCACGTTTACTCGCTAACAATGTGTAATTTCTTAGTTCTCCTTTCTTTTTGCTAATTCCTTGTATCCTACCCTCACGCAATGCTCCTTCGGGAGCCTGTGAGGTAACGTAATAAATAAATAAATAAATAAATAAATAAATAAATAAATAAATAAATAAATAAACAAATAAATAAATAAATAAATAAATAAATAAGAGATGTCGACGAGTTCAAATACCTTGGGGCCTCGTTTGTTAACATGAAATGACAACAACATATAGACCGCATCGACTTGAAGGCACTTTGAAAACTAACATATTTAAACCTAACGTTAAAGGCCTCATAAGCAGTCCACGGCCTTTCGGCCGTAAGCAAACCGGCCTTTTGGTATTGCCGAGTTGAGAGCTGCCTTGAACACATGCAAAAGCACTGCACCGGGGTGCCCGCAGGGGCGTCAGCGTCAGCAGGCGTTTGGTGTGTTGCGACACCACGTACCCGAGCATACGAGGGTTGGACCCTCCCGCGTGTAGCCGTGCGCGGCTTAGCCATGTCCGGGGAAAGGGGGATCTTTGAGGTTGAGCCGATGCCGGGTGTTCGGACCTTTAAGGCCCCTCGGCGGAGGCAACACACATCTTTGGCCTCTGCTTCACGTAGACGGCAGCCCCGGACTGACCCTCCAGGGGGAAATCGGCAGTCGGCTTTTCCTGTCCTCCTCTCCAATCGTCGTCTTTCTCTCTCGGCTTTTTGATCTTTCGTGTCTTCTCATCACTTCTCCTCACTTCCTAGTTTCCCGGCGGCAAGGGCTAACCTTGTGTAGCTACCCAGCCTTGGTTATGCTGTATTTGGTTATAGCAGCGATGCACGGCTGGCGTTGGCAGGGTTTCTCTAGCAGGAACTTCTTTCACGTCCCCCTGTTGGGCTCCATGGTGGGTGGTCGGCATCGCGGCCGAAAACCCAACTGTAGTTATGGAAAACGCTTTTCCTAAACTCCCTGATCGCCCTCAGAAACGAGGGCGCACCGAAGAGGTCTTTCAGTTTTTCGGACGCCAAGTCAACAATGTTCCTCGTTTTCATGTGATCCACGCAGAAAAACCAGCTAAACAAGTGCGAACAATCTCCCCGTTCCTTGTATCTAAGTCTCTTACCGAAGTTATTGGTCTAGGATATAAGGTGTCGAGGATGGCTAGCGGTGACCTCCTCTTGGGGCTCCGCGATCAGAAGCAATTTGAGAAACTGCCTCAGCTAGTTTCATTTGGGGAGACCCAAGTAGTAGTAACCCCGCACCGCACGATGAATACCTCCCGCGGCATCGTCTCGCACGATGATTTGCTGCAGCACACTGAGGCTGAGCTCTTGGAGGGCTTCAGCGAACAGAATGTTATGAATGTCAAAAGAAATAAGATGAGGCGAGATGGTAAAGAAATTGCGACCAAACCCCAAATACTCACCTTCAAGCCCCGCAGGGGCGTCTGCGTCAGCAGGCGTTTGGTTCGTTGCGACACCACGTACCCGAGCACACGAGGGTTGGACCCTCCCGCGTGTAGCCGTGCGCGGCTTAGCCGTGTCCGGGGAAAGGGGGATCCTGGGGGTTGAGCCGATGCCGGGTGTTCGGACCTTTATGGCCCCCTGGCGGCGGCAACACACCTCTTTGGCCTCTGCTTCACGTAGACGGCACCCCCGAACTGACCCACCCGGGGGAAATCGGTAATTGCCTTTTCCTGTCTCTCTCTCCCTCCAGCCTTCGTCTTTCTGTGACTTTTCATCTTTCCTGTCTTCTCCTAGCTTCCGTTTACTTCCAATTTTTCCAGGCAGCAAGGGTTAACCCTGTGTGAATAACCAACCTAGGTTATCTCATATTTGGTTATAGTGATAACGTACAGCTGGCGTTTGCGGGATCTGTTTTTACAGTCCCTGTAACGTCCCCTTGTAGGGCTCCACGGTGGGTGGTTGGCGTTATTGCCGAAAATTACATTATTCTATGGCTAGTTCCTTCCCTGCTCTCCCAGATCGCCTTCAGAAAAGAGGGCGCACCGAAGATGTATTTCAGTTTTTTGGACGACAAAGACCGAACTTTCCACGATTTCACGTCATTCATTCAGAAAAGCCAGATAAACAAGTACGCACAATCTCCCCATTTCTAGTTTCGAAGTCCTTAAATGAGGCTCTTGGTCCAGGTTACAAGGCATCAAGGATGGCAAGTGGAGATCTCCTTTTGGAGCTCCGTTACCTGAAACAATACGATAAGCTACCCAATCTAGTGTCTTTTGGAGACATTCAAGTGACAGTGACTCCGCACCGCACTATGAACACTACACGCGGCGTTGTCTCAGATGATGACCTGCTTCAGCTGACAGAAGCAGAGCTCCTAGAGGGCTTCAATGAGCAAAATGTTGTTAATGTGAAAAGAGTAAAGATGAGGCGTGATGGTAAAGAAATTGCGACCAAAGACCTAATTCTCACCTTCAATTCAAGTGTCCTGCCCGAATCAATCGAGGCCGGGTACATCAAGCTCCGTGTCAGGCCTTACGTGCCCAATCCACTCCGATGTTTCAAATGCCAGCGCTTCGGCCACAGCTCGCAGAGCTGCCGCGGCTGCCAAACTTGTGCTAAATGCAGTGCCAAAGAACACACCACTGAAACTTGTGAGAACGCTCTCCACTGTGTAAACTGTGATGGAGCGCACGCCGCGTACTCGCGGTCGTGCCCATCCTGGAAGAAAGAAAAAGAAATAGTAACGATCAAAGTGAGAGAAAATATCTCATTCAAGGAGGCACGCAGGCGGGTAGCATACCTGCCAAAGAAAAGCTTTGCCGAAGTGGCGCGTCAGGGGGCAGCGTCACAACGGCCTCCGGCGGCTGTCCGACCCACAAGCAGTGAGTCGGCAGCTACGCTATGTGCCCCCGCGGCGGTCGCAGCTAGCGCTGCTCCGTCAACCCAGAATGAGGGGTCATCGACCCCGAAGGTTGGCGCAACCGAGGCTGCCCCGGCCTCCCCGGCCCCTTCCTGCGCTGGCAACAGCCGGCGCAGCCAAATCCCTCAGGGAGCCCCATCGTCCTCCGGGCTGGTGGGCGCAGGGGTCTTGCCTTCCGAGGCGGGACTCACCCGGAAAACTTCTCGCTCTCAAGAGCACGTGTCCGGCGCCTCAATAGAGGCAATGGACACTACACCTGTCGTTAAGGCGCACCAAACGCCTAAGGAGCGGGGGGGCTCCCTCGAACGCTTCAAAAAGGCCAAAACCCCGATTACAGGGCCTCGAAAGGGCTCTGTAATCTAAGGCATAACTTCCATTTCCATACACACAGCACCAAATTAACTTCATTATGGACACGCTAATTATGCAGTGGAACGTCAGAGGTCTCCTCAGAAACCTTGATGATGTTCAAGAACTTCTCTACGAACTCATTCCAAAAGTGGTGTGTGTACAGGAAACCCATCTTAAATCTAAACACACTAACTTTCTTCGTCATTATGTTATTTTTCGTAAAGATCGTGATGCCATCGCATCATCTGGCGGTGTAGCCATTATACTCGATAAAGGTATAGCGTGTCAACATCTAAAACTACAAACGCCCCTAGAGGCAGTGGCCGTTCGAGCCATTCTTCTAAACAAACTTATTACCGTCTGCTCTCTGTATATACCCCCGCACTATCAGCTCCATAAACACTAATGTTGTGCATTAATAGATCAATTACCCCAACCCTATTTGGTTCTAGGAGATTTCAATGCACACAGCAACCTATGGGGTGACTCTCATTGCGATGTGCGAGGTCGGATGATTGAACAGTTTCTCTTTTCATCTGGTGCATGCCTTTTGAATAGTAAGGCACCTACATATTATAATACTGCACATAAGACATATTCCTCTATAGACCTCAGTATTGTATCACCCACCCTTTTACCTGCTCTTAAATGGAATGTTATTAGAAATCCATACGGGAGCGACCATTTCCCGATAGTTCTGTCTACACCGAAGATGAATGAATGTCCCCCACAGTTTCCTCGGTGGAAAACTGATTCAGCTGACTGGGAACAGTTCCGAAAAGTTACTTTCATATCGTGGGCTGACGTTTCTGCTCTAAGCCTGGAAGCCGCGGTTGAATACTTCACCTTTCTTCTGATTGATGCCGCGACCAAATGTATCCCAGAAACAAAGGGATCATCTAACAAGCGCCGTGTTCCATGGTGGAACGAGGAGTGTCGTGACGCGCGTAAAAAGCAGAACAAAGCATGGGGGTTGCTCCGCGATTCTCCGACTGCAGAAAACCTTGTTAATTTCAAGCATGTCAAATCTCAGGGAAGGAGAACGCGCCGAGAAGCTAGAAGAGAGAGTTGGCAAAAATATATATCAGGAATTAACTCTTGCACGGATGAGACAAAGGTCTGGAATAGAGTGCACAGAATAAAAGGCCGACACCCATACTCGCTACCCTTAGTAAATACACAGGGAGATAGTATGGAAGACCAGGCGAACTACGTAGGCGCACATTTTGAACGCATATCCAATTCGTCACACTATTCTGACACATTTCAAAGACATAATATACGAATAGAACGGCAGCCATTAGTACGAAAAAGTGCAAAATGTGAGGCATACAATAGACCATTTGGTATAGCAGAGCTTCAAGCAGCACTAAACGGCTGCAACAAATCTGCCCCAGGCTCTGACCGCATAATATATGAAATGTTAAAGCACCTGCCATCTGAAACACAAAGAACTCTTCTTTGTCTTTACAATGATATATGGTCTTCCGGCCAGATTCCCTCTGTCTGGAAAGAGGCCATTATAATTCCCTTTCTGAAACAGGGTAAGGACCCCTCCTTGGCAAACAGTTATAGGCCGATAGCGTTGACAAGCTGCCTATGCAAACTCTGCGAAAAGATGGTGAATAAACGCTTGCTCCACTATCTTGAAACCAACAAAATATTAGACGCATACCAATGCGGCTTCAGGGAAGGTAGGTCGACGACAGACCAGCTTGTCCGCATGGAAATGTACATCCGTGAAGCCTTTATCCACAAACAGCTTGTCGTATCTGTATTATTTGATATGGAAAAGGCATATGACACTACGTGGCGCTTCGGGATCCTTCGGGATCTTTCTGAAATGGGTATACGCGGCAACTTGCTGACCATTATTGAGAGCTACCTGTCTGACAGAACATTTCGCGTTAGAATTGGCAATATGCAGTCTCGATCATTCTAACAGGAGACAGGTGTACCGCAAGGTGGAGTGCTGAGCTGTACACTCTTTATTGTGAAAATGAACTCCTTACATACCATCATACCTCGCACACTCTTTTACTCGGTTTATGTAGACGATGTACAGATAGCTTTTAGATCAAGCACTCTTAGCATCTGCGAGAGACAGCTACAGCTTGGCCCAAACAAACTCTCCAAGTGGTCAGAAGAAAATGGTTTTAAATTTAATCCTCAAAAAAGCACATGTGTTCTCTTCTGAAACAAGAGAGGCATGTCACCGGAACCCGCCATTGACCTTAACGGAGAACGACTATCGGTCAGTCTTGAACATAAATTTTTAGGTATTATTTTGGACACAAAACTTAATTTCATTCCCCACTTAAAATATCTTAAAGCCAAGTGCCTAAAGACTATGAGCCTGCTGAAGCTGCTTTCTCGAACAAGCTGGGGAAGTGACAGGAGGTGTTTGCTTAGCATGTATAAAAGCCTTGTACGATCACGCCTCGACTACGGAGCCATGGTGTACCAATCCGCATCGGACAGTGCTTTCAAAATTCTCGACCCGGTCCACAATCTAGGTATACGGCTGGCAACAGGCGCATTTAGGACAAGCCCTGTGGAAAGTCTGTATGTCAAAGCGAACGAATGGTCCCTACACCTACGCAGAATATACCTAAGCTTTTGCTACTTTTTAAAATGTAAATCGAATGACGAACATCCGTGTCGTTCAACTGTACTTGACTTATCTTCTGCAAGACTTTACCGTAACCGCCCATCTGTTCGAGCTCCTCTATCTGTGCGCTTAGAACAACTAGCTAATGAAACCGGTATTTAACATCAAGAAACAGTCCTAATGACTCCCACTAACCTTGCACCACCTTGGGAATGGCAGTCTATCCAGTGCGATATGTCTTTCGTCGCAATAACAAAACATGCGCCTGAGGTGCATATATATTCACACTTCCTCGAACTCCAGGCGAAGTACTCCTGCGCAGAGTTTTATACAGACGCTTCAAAGTCTACTTATGGTGTAGCTTATGCAGCGCTGGGACCTTCGTTTTCAACGTTCGGTGCATTAAATCCAAACACCAGCATTTTCACAGCGGAGGCATACGCGATCCTCTCTGCTATGAAACATATAAAACAAACAGGTATAACAAAGGCTGTCATATTCACAGACTCATTAAGCGTTGTTAGTTGCATATCAAGTATACGAAAACAGCAGAACTCCATCCTTAATGAAGTCTATAACGTTCTATGTTCAGCGTACCTGTCTAACCAAATGATTGTTCTTTGTTGGGTGCTGGCCATAGAGGCCTAGAGGGCAACGTAGCTGCTGACGAAAGGGCTACATCCGTACCTTTTTGTGATGCAAACATTAATATACCTGTACCCTACACAGACCTTAAGCCATTTTTACAGCATAAACTACGGAAATATTGGCAACGGCAATGGGACACTCAGGTATCCAACAAAGTGCACCTAATCAAACCGAAAATAGGAAACTGGATCTCTGAGAAAACAACGAGACATAAGGAAGTACTGCTCTGTAGGTTAAGAATTGGGCACACCTATAGCACTCACTCGCACATTCTAACTGGAACTAACCCTCCGACATGCACCACGTGTGGAAGTAGACTTACAGTCCTTCATGTTCTCGTTCAGTGCCCATTATTAGAAGAGGAGAGAAAAAAGTTCTTCCCTTCCTTATACCGTCATAATATACCTCTGCACCCAGTCTTCTTTTTAGGCAATGACCCTCTGATTAATTTTAAATCAGTACTCAAGTTCTTAGAAGAAACTAATACCATAGAAATAATTTGGCCAGGCTATTTGTAGCACAGCCTCTGCTTAGAGCCTGTAGCTGCAATGAAATCACTTACAGAGCACATGCCTCGCAGCCCTTGCACTGATGGGCTCTGCAGAGGCACTGGTGCTGCTATAAATTAACATCTTTTAGTATCTTATCGTTCTCGACGTACTTTTACAACCGTAGGACTCACTTCTCATTGACGTTATTTTAATTGATACATATTTTAAGCCATTTACAGCGAATATTTTAGGCCAATATACAGCCACTCGATAACCGTTATATTCATCGATACTCATTGCCATTCTTCACCAAATGTCATGGCGCTCTTTGGCCATTTCTGGCCCTTGCGCCAAGAAACAATATTCATCAATCAATCAATTACTCACCTTCAATTCAAGTGCCCTGCCCGAGCCAATCGAGGCCGGGTACATCAAGCTCCGTGTTAGGCCGGACGTGCCAAACCCACTGCGTTCTTTCAAATGCCAGCGCTTCGGCCACAGCTCGCAGAGCTGCCGAGGCCGCCAAACTTGTGCTAAATGCAGTGCCAAAGAACACACCACTGAAACTTGTGAGAACGCTCTCCACTGTGTAAACTGTGAAAGGGAGCACGCCGCGTACTCGCGGTCGTGCCCATCCTGGAAGAAAGAAAAAGAAATAGTAACGATCAAAGTGAAAGAAAATATCTCATACAAGGAGGCACGCTGGCGGGTAGCATACCTGCCAAAGAATAGCTTTGCCGAAGTGGCGCGGCAGGGGAGCGTCGCAACGGACTCCGGCGGCTGCCCGACCCACAAACAGTGTTGTCCGCAGCTACGCCATCTGCCCCCACGGTGGTCGCAGCTAGCGCTGCTCCGCCAACCGAGCAGAAGGGAGCATCAACCCCGAAGGTGGGCGCAGCCGAGGCTGCCCCAACCTCCCCGGCCCCTTCCAGCGCTGGCAATAGCCAGCGCAGCCAAATCCCGCAGGGTGCCCCACCGACCTCCGGGCTGGTGGGCGCAGGGGTCTTGCCCTCCAAGGCAGGACTCTCTGTTGTAACTTCTCGCTCGCAAGAGACGTGTCCGGCGCCTCACAAGAGGCAATGGACACTACACATGTCATCAAGGCGCACCAAACGCCTAAGGAGCGGCGAGGCTCCCTCGAACGCTCCAGAAAGGGCAGAACCCCCGTTAGAGGGCCTCGAAAGAGCTCTGTAACCTAAGGCATCACCTCCGTTTTCATACACACAACACTTATTTACTTTCAATATGGATACACAAATTATTCAATGGAATGTTAGAGGTCTTCTTAGGAACCTTGATGACTTGCAAGAGCTTATCCAAAAACACAACCCAAAAGTGCTGTGTCTACAGGAAACACACTTAAAACCACAACACAGAAACTTTCTCCGGCCGTATATCAAGTTCCGCAAAGATCGCGATGATGCTGTCGTATCATCAGGCGGTGTTGTCATTTTTATTCATAAAAGTATTTCCTGTCAGCGTTTACAGCTACAAACGCCCCTTGAAGCAATGGCGGTTCGAGATGTTCTTCGAAATAAACTCGTCACCATTTGCTCACTTTACGTACCTCCACACTACAGATTAACGAAACATGAATTCCAATCCTTTATAGATCAATTGTCAGAACCTTATGTTGTTCTTGGCGATTTCAATGCGCACAGCTCCCTGTGGGGCGACTCTCGTATAGATGCGCGAGGTCGTCTTGTTGAACAGTTCTTTTTTCTTCTGGTGCGTGCCTTCTGAATAAGAAGAAGCCCACTTATTACTGTCTTGCAAACAATACCTTTTCTTCAATTGATCTGAGCATAGTTTCCCCGTCCATACTGCCTGAACTCGAATGGGAAGTTACGAACAATCCTTACGGAAGCGACCACTTCCCCATACTATTAAGAAGGCTTAAAGAAAACGAATATCCACCACAGGCTCCTAGGTGGAAGACTGAGACAGCTGATTGGGAGAAATTTCGATCCCTTACTAGTATCTCATGGGCTGGCATGTCTTCGTTAGGAATTGATGCGGCTGTTGAGTTCTTTACAGCCTTTATAATAGATGTCGCAACTAAATGCATATTAAAAATAAATGGCTTCATTGCTCCAAAGCTTGCGAAACATGTATTCGCTGCGCGGCAATACACTGGCACCAAAGAGTAAGTTAATAAGCTTTGAAAGATCACCTAGTGCCGTCCAAGTGAGACCGTGCAAACGGCGTGTCCTGTGGTGGAACGACGATTGTAGGATCGCTCGTAAAAAACAGAACAGGGCGTGGGGGTTGCTACGCGCTTCTGCCACTGAGGAGAATCTTATCAACTTTAAAAAAGTCAAGTCCCAAGGCAGGCGAATTCGCCGACAGGCCAGAAGAGAAAGCTGGCAGAAGTTTTTATCTGGCATCAACTCGTACACAGATGAGGCCAAAGTCTGGAACAGGGTTATTAGGATAAGAGGGCGACCAGCAAAATCACTCCCTCTGGTAAACACACAAGGCGATACCCTGCAAGGTCAGGCAGACTCACTTGGGGAGCACTTTGAGAGCGTGTCGAGCTCAACCCATTATTCTCAGTCCTTTCTCAAATATAAACAAATAGAAGAATGTAAGCCAATAATTAGAAAATCCAGACAGAATGAACCCTAGAACCGGCCTTTCAGTATTGCCGAGTTGAGAGCTGCCTTGAACACATGCAAAAGCACTGCACCGGGACCTGACAGAGTCATGTATGATATGATCAGAAACTTACATACTGACACACAAGTTACACTACTCACACTTTCCATGTAGATGGGAGGTATCCCGCAGCGCAAATAGAGTTGTAAATAGGCGATTGTGGTTCCTGTCCTGAAGCAGCGAAAAGACCCCTCCTTGGCGGCAAGTTATCGTCCGATAGCTCCTACAAATTGTCTGTGTGAGTTCTTTGAATAAATGATTAATCACAGACTCGTACACTTCCTTGAATTCAACAATATACTCGATCCCAATCAGTGTGGCTTCAGACAAGGGCGGTCAACAAAAGATCATCTTGTGCGCATTGAAGTATATATTCGCGATGCCTTTGTACATAAACAGTATTTCCTCTCGATATTCCTCGATATGGAAAAGGCATATGATACAACATGGCGTTATGAGATCTTGCGAGACTTGTCGGGAGTGGGCATGTGTGGAAATATGTTGGAAATAATTGAAAGCTATTTGTACAATCGTACCTTCCGTGTAAAAGTCGGCAATGCACTGTCACGTCCCTTTATGCAGGAAACTGGTATACCCCAGGGAGGCGTGCTCAGCTGCACTCTCTTTATCGTTAAGATGAACACACTACGTGCTTCACTACCACCTGCCATTTTTTATTCCGTATACGTAGACGATATACAAATAGGCTTCAAATCCTGCAACCTCACAGTATGCGAATAACAGGTACAGCAGGGCTTAAACAAAGTGTCCAAATGGGCAGACCAAAACGGATTTAAGGTCAACCCCCACAAAAGTTCTTGTGTTCTCTTCACAAGAAAGAGGCCTGGTCCCAGATCCTTGTGTAGAACTTGGCGGACAACAAATTCCTGTCAATAAAGAACACAAATTCCTAGGTGTTATTCTTGACTCCAGGCTCACTTTCATTCCTCACATAAAACATCTTAAAGAAAAATGTCTTACAACAATGGACTTACTTAAAATCCTATCCCACACAACGTGGGGTAGCGACAGACAGTGTTTATTGAATATTTACAGGAGCCTAGTTCGATCACGGTTAGATTATGGTGCCGTAGTATACCACACTGCCGCACCGAGCGCGCTTAAGATGGTAGACCCCGTTCACCATCTGGGTATCCGTCTGGCCACTGGCGCATTTAGGACAAGCCCTGTTGAAAGTCTATATGTAGAGTCGGATGAGTGGCCACTCCATCTTCAGAGAACCATCAGCAGCTTAACGTATTTTCTCAAGGTTCGCTCTAATAAGGAACATCCGTGTTTCACAACCGCTAGCGACTTGATATGTGAAACACTTTTTCATAACAGACCCTCTGTGAGACTTCCTTTCTCACTGCGTGCAAGAGAACTTATCACGGAAACGGATGTCCCAGTTCTCGAACAACGCCTAATGCCTCCAGCTAAGCTAGTACCGCCCTGGGAGTGGCAGCTGATAGAGTGTGACACATCCTTTGTAGAGGTGACTAAAGATGCGCCGGAGACACATATCAAAATGCATTTCTTGGAGCTCCAGTACAAGTACTCGTGCACAGAGTTTTACACAGACGCTTCTAAGTCGCATGCCGCGGTGTCCTGCGCAGCCATTGGTCCATCCTTCTCGGAATCCGGTGTACTGCACCCTGAAACATGTATATTTACGGCTGAGGCCCATGCGCTATTGTCGGCTGTGAAACATATCTGAAAATCAAATATTCAAAACACAATATTATTTACAGACTCCTTAAGCGTCGTAAAAGCCTTGAAGTCACACTGTAAATACAGAAACCCCGTAATTACTGAGCTCTATTCCACTCTTTGTAGAGCGTATATGTCTAACCAGCATGTCATTATATGCTGGGTGCCTGGACATAGTGGCATCGAGGGTAATGTTCTAGGAGACCAGATGGCCACATCAATTTCATTGCATACAGTTCATCCTACTGCTTCGGTCCCTGTCACAGACCTGAAGCCTTTTTTAAGGAAACTGCGAAACCACTGGCAACGTAAGTGGGACGCAGAAGTAAATAACAAACTGCATGTGATAAAGCCACAGTTAGGTTCTTGGCCCTCCGTAACAATATCACGGCGAACAGATGTCCTATTCTGTCGCCTCAGAATAGGACACACATTTGGCACACATAACTTCTTACTCACTGAAAATGATCCTCCAACCTGCGGTAGATGCGGGGAGAGGCTGACCGTCCTCCACGTCCTCCTGGAGTGTCGGGCAGCCGAATCTCAGAGAAAGAAACATTTTCCCCTAGCATACCGGCAGCAGATCTTCCTTCATCCCGTAATGCCACTCGGCCCAGAACCTTTATTTGGCACGAACGCAGTCCTAAGTTTCCTGAAAGATCTTGTCCTGCATGTTGTCAGCCGCACATGTAAATAGCGGGTCCTCTCTTCAGAGGATGCCGCTGTGATAGCTCTTTGGTATAGCACATGCCTCTAGGCCCTTGTGTTTCAAGGGCTCTGGTGAGGCAGCAGTGCTCTAAGTAATTTTACCATCTTATATATTTTCTATTTTGCACCATTGTTTTACGATGGATTTTAATCTTCATAGTGTTCCTCATTAGTCATCGCCATAATTTTATAGCACGTAGATTTTACGCACTTTACAGCGACTATTTTTAGGCCACTTTACAGCCAAGTCACACCTTCCATAATTCATCAATATTACCACTTGTCATGACGCTCTTTGGCCAAACCTGGCCCTTGCGCTATAAAACACCACACATCATCATCATCATCACTGCACCGGGACCTGACAGAGTCATGTATGACATGATCAGAAACCTACATACTGACGCACAAGTTACACTTACACTATTCAACACTATTTGGGCTTCGGGATACCTCCCATCCACATGGAAAGAAGCGATTGTGGCTCCTGTTCTAAAGCAGGGAGAAGACCCTTCCTTGGCAACAAGTTATCGTCCGATAGCTCTAACAAAGTGTATGTGTAAGATTTTTGAAAAAATGATAAATCGCAGACTTATACATTTCCTTGAGCTCAACAATATGCTCCATCCTTATCAGTGTGGCTTCAGAGAAGGGCGGTCGACAACCGATCATCTGGTGCGCATTGAAGGAAATATCCGCGATGCATTTATACATGGACAGTATTTCCTATCGATATTCCTTGACATGGAAAAAGCGTATGCCACGGCATGGCGTTACGGGATCGTGCGACACCTGTCGGAGATGGGCATCCGTGGAAATATGCTGAACATAATTGAAAGGTATTTGTCGGATCGTAGCTTCCGCGTGAAAATCGGCAACGTATTGTCGCGACCCTTTATACAGGAAACAGGTGTACCCCAGGGAGGAGTACTTAGTTGCACTCTCTTTATCGTTAAAATGAGCACACTTCGTCCTTCACTGCCAGCGGCCATTTTTTATTCCGTCTACGTAGATGATATACAGATAGGTTTCAAATCTTGCAACCTTACCGTGTGTGAAAGACAGGTACAGCAGGGCTTAAACAAGGTGTCCAAGTGGGCAGACCAGAATGGATTTAAAATCAACCCGCACAAAAGCTCTAGTGTTCTCTTCACAAGAAAGAGAGGCCTGGTACCTGATCCCTGTGTAGAACTGGGTGGACAACAAATTCCGTTCAAAAAGAGCACAAATTTCTAGGTGTTATTCTCGACTCCAGGCTCACTTTCATTTCACACATAAAATATCTTAAAGAAAAAATGTCTAAAAACCATGAACACACTTAAAGTTCTATCCCACACTACATGGGGTAGCGACAGGAGGTGCCTCTTAAATCTTTACAGGAGCCTAGTTAGATCACGACTAGATTATGGTGCCGTAGTATATCACTCTGCTGCACCAACTGCGCTAAAGATGTTAGACGCCGTTCATCATCTGGGTATCCGCCTGGCCACCCGCGCATTTAGAACAAGCCCTGTTGAAAGTCTATATGTAGAGTCGGATGAGTGGCCAGTCCATCTTCTGAGAACCATCATCAGCTTAAGGCATTTTCTCAAGGTTCGCTCTAATAAGGAACATCCGTGTTTCACAACCGCTAACGACTTGACATGTGAAACACTTTTTCATAACAAACCCTCTATGAAACTTCCTTTCTCACTGCGTGCAAGAGCACTTAGCACGGTAATGGATGTCCCTGTTCTCGAACATCGCCTAATGCCCCCAGCTAAGCTATTACCGCCCTGGTAGTGGCAGGTGATAGACTGTGACGTATCCTTTGTAGAGGTCATAAAGCACGCACCTGACCTCGAAATCGCTATGCATTTCCGTGAACTTCAATCGAAGTATTCCTGCTCCGAATACTACACAGACGCGTCAAAATCACATGCTGGTGTATCTTATGCTGCTGTTGGTCCCTCTCTTTGTACATCTGACTTATTGAACCCGCAAACAAGTATATTTACCGCAGAAACCTATGCAGTACTGTCTGCAGTAAAACATATACAAAAATTAAAACTCGACAGAGGAATTGTATACACAGACTCGCAAAGTCTCGTAAAAGCATTATTTCATTACAAAAGCTTAAAAATCCTGTTTTCATTGAACTTTGCTCCCTCTTATGCAGTATTTATCTATCACATATACATGTAGTGATATGCTGGGTACCTGGCCATAGAGGTATCGAGGGTAATGTACTGGCTGATAAAATGGCCGCATCACTCACATCACTAAACACTTTTCCTACAGCTGCCGTTCCTGTCACAGATCTGAAGCCTTTCATGCGCAAGAAACTGCGACAACACTGGCAACGCATGTGGAACGCAGAAATAAACAATAAACTCCACGTTATAAAGCCACAGTTAGGTGTTTGGCCCTCCCCAACAAAATCACGGCGAACAGATGTCCTTTTCTGCCGCCTGAGAATAGGGCACACATTTGGTGCTCACAATTTTCTGCTTACTGGAGATGAACCGCCAACCTGTGGTCGATGTGGTGAGAGGCTGACCGTCCTCCACGTCCTCTTGGAGTGTCGCAAAGCCGAATCTGAAAGAAAGAAACATTTTCCTCTTTCATATCGTTATTGCGTACCTCTTCACCCCGCTATATTTCTTGGTATGGAACCATTTTTCAACACCAATGTAGTCCTCAATTTTTTAAATGAGGTTGTCCTTCATGTTATGAGCCCAATAAATTCGTAGCGCATCCTCTTTCCAGAGGATGCCGCTGTGATAGTTGTGCTAAGAGATTTATTAACAACGGGCGCGAACGGGTAGCCGTCACAAGCGTTCGGCGTAAGACAGCAACCACGAGCTCATGCCAATAGCGATGGTGCAGTGGCGTAGGCAGGCTAGTCTTCTTCGTTACAATCGCTTAAGGCGAAGAGACTACTATTCGGTCGTAGTAAGGCTTAATGCGAGAGACGTGGACAAGTTCGCGGCCGCGATGGCGTAGGTCCGTCGATGGCGTGAGGGGCTCTACGATGTAATTGACGGAGAACGTTTGCTCGAGAACGCGGTAGGGTCCTAGGTACTTTGCGACAAGTTTTGAGGAGAGGCCGGGTGTAGTAGCGGGTACCCGAAGCCATACGAGAGAGTCAGGCAAAAAAGTTGGTGCAGAACGGCCGGCGGGTTGACGGGATTGCTGCTGCCACTGGTCCTCGGTGGAAAAAGAGCGGGCAAGCTGGCGGCATTCCTCGGCATGACGAGCAGCTTCAGATAGCGGAGTACTTTCGGACGCGTCAGGTGTATGTGCCAGAATGGTATCGAGAGTAGTAGAAGGTTCTCGTCCGTATAGAAGAAAGTAAGGGGAAAAACCAGTAGTTGCTTGGGCCGCAGTATTGTACGCATACGTCACGAAAGGGAGAACTTAGACCCAGTTGGAATGATCAGAGGACAACGTACATGGAGAGCATATCGCCAAGAGTACGGTTGAAGCGCTCAGTCATGCCATTAGTTTGCGGATGGTACGCTGTACTGGTGCGGTGAACGATTCGGCATTCGTCGAGTACTGCCTGTAAGAAAGGCGCGGCCTCTATCGCTCAGAAGTTCGCGAGGGGCACCGTGGCTAAGAACGAAATGTCGTAACAGAAACGATGCAACGTCGCGGGCGGTGGCAGTCGGCAGAGCAGCTGTTTCAGCATAGCGGTTCAAGTGGTCCACTGCAACAATAATCCAGCGGTTGCCTGCTGGAGTGGAGGGTAGCGGTCCGTATATGTCTATATCAACACGGTCAAAGGGCCGACTAGGGCAGGGAAGGGGTTGTGACGGGTAGACTTGTCCGGGTGGTAATTTTCGGCGTTGGCACTGAGCACAGGAGCGAATGAACTTTCTGACATGCCGCGCCATGCATGCCGCGCCAATAAAATCGGATGCCTAGTCGAGCATAGGTCTTGAAGAGGCCGGCATGCGCGCACTGAGGGTCTGCGTGGAAAGCGTCGCAGATAAGGTCACGTAGATGGCGGGGTATCACGAGAAGCCACTTGCGACCGTCAGAGAGGTAATTAGGACGATAAAGAAGGCCGTCGCGAATGCAGAAGTGGGTAGCCTGGCGGCGAAGACCGCGAGATGGTGAAGAGGGGGATGGATCAGAAAGGATGCTGATGAGAGCACTGATCCAGGGATCCTTGCGCTGCTCCGACAGCATGTTACGCAGTGCATGAGATGGAACTGTGGGCTCAAGGGCGAATAGGCAAGCGCAGTCAGCGGAGACCGGTGAGCGAGAAAGGGCGTCAGCGTCCGTGTGTTTGCGGCCGGAACGGTAGAGAACGCGGACGTCGTACTCCTGAAGCTTAAGGGCTCAGCGAGCAAGTCGGCCAGAATGGTCCTTAAGGGTAGACAACCAGCAAAGGGCGTGACGGTCAGTGACGACATCGAAAGGGTGACCATACAAATAAGGACGGAATTTTCCAAGGGCACAAATAATGGCTAAACACTCTTTCTCTGTAACGGAGTAATTAGCCTCGGCCTTTGTCAGAGTTCGGCTCGCGTAGGCAACGACATATTCATCAAACCCCGCTTTTCGTTGTACGATTACGGCGCCCAGTCCGACGCCACTGGCATCGGTGTGGACCTCTGTGGGCGCTGCAGGATCGAAGTGGCGGAGGATAGGTGGCGAGGTTAGCAGGCGGCGTAATTTCGTGAAGGCGTCATCAAAGGCGGGCGGCCAAGCGGAAAGTTCTTTGTCGCCACTTAGAAGGGCTGTCAGGGGTGCACTTACGGAAGCGAAATTTCGAATGAAACGTCGGAAGTATGAGCATAAACCAAGGAAACTTTGAAGCTCCTTTAACTTCTTTGGTTGCGGAAAGTCGGTGACAGTGCGGAGCTTGGCTGGATCCGGAAGGACGCCGTCTCGCGATACAACATGGCCATGAATAGTGAGCTTTCGGGCGCCGAAAGGACATTTATTTAATTTACGTTGAAGTCCCGCGTCAGTAAGGCATTTCAGAACTTGCTCGAGACGGCTGAGATGCGTTCGGAAATCAGCGGAAAAGACAACTACGTCATGCAGGTAGCATAAACATGTGTTCCTTTTGAGGCCGCGTAAAATATTATCCATCATTCTCTCGAAAGTGGCCGGAGCGTTACACAGGCCGAAAGGCATTACGATGAATTCGTACAATCCGTCAAGTGTTACAAATGCCGTTTTAGGTCGATCAGATGGTGCGAAGGGTACTTGCCAGTATCTGGAACGTAAATCCAGCGAAGAAAAGAAAGCTCCCTGCAAACAGTCGAGGGCGTCGTCGATGCGCGGTAACGGGTAAACGTCCTTGCGTGTTATCTTGTTCAGACGTCGGTAGTAGACGGAGAATCGAATAGAGCTATCCTTTTTCTTAACGAGTACGACCGGTGATGCCCAGGGACTGTTGGAAGGCTGCACAACGCCACGCTTGAGCATGTCAGCAACCTGGTGGTCAATGACACGGCGCTCAGAGGCGGATACTCGGTAAGGGCGCTGCCATAAAGGTGCATGACTGCCGGTATCTATCTGGTGAAAAACGGTCGATGTGCGGCCCAAACCGGAAGCATGGCTGTCGAAAGAAGCGCTGAACCTCTGCAGGAGAGCAATAAGCTGGCTTCGTTCTGAAGATGACGTGCCATCGTCGATGGAGCAGTGGAAAGCGTTGAGGAGTGACTGATCAACCGCAGAGTCACAAGTAAGTGCGCCAAAGCCCGCAGAAGTAGAAACGGCAGGAGCGTCAAAGATGCAAAAGGTGTCGACCGGTTGAACAAGGCCTAGGCATTCACCATGAAATAAAGCTAAAGGTCAGGCCGTGGGATTGTCGACAACCATTTTCGTGACGCCATTGCGAAGAGTAAGGAAAGCAAAGGGCAGCGGAGAACATCGGCGGCGAATGAACAGCTCAGAGGGCGTAAGGAGAACAGTGGCATCAGAAATAGCGGCGCACGACACAGGCACGAGCAGGGAAGAGCGTGGAAGGCCGAGCGACGACGGGGAGATGGCGAGCGGCGAGTAGAGGCGGTTGGGCGGTGAGGGGAAAAGGAAGAAGTAGGAAGGCTGGAAGGCGAAGAGGAAAACGGAGCGGGGAAAGGTGGCGCTCGCCGGATGTTCTGAAGAGGAAGCATGCCACGACAATGGCGCGCCACGTGACCAGCACCACCGCAAGCAAAACATATTGGGCGGTCATCGAATGTGCGCCACTGGTGGGGGTAAGGTCCGAGTCGCGGTTGAGGATTCGGAAAATGCTGTCGGTCGGGCAGCGGCATAGGAGGAAAATGCCGTCGGTCGTGAAGCGGCATAGATGGCGGCAAAAATGTCGGTGGTCGATGCATAGAGGGCGGCAGGGGCGTTGGTGGACGAGATCGGGAAACTGCTTCAGCGTAAGTGAGAGGAGCCGCGACTGGTGTCTGCTCAACGGCTGGAGGAACGGCTTGAAATACTTGTTCTTGAATGAAGTCGCGGATCGTAGGATGCAAAGCAGGTGGTGGTTCCTGGACAGAAGATATCAAAGATAGCTGGCGGGTGACCTCTGCGCGAACGAATTCCTGAATTTTTACGAAGAGAGCAGCATGGTTGTCGTCGACTCCAAGGCTTGATAGAGAGTCGGCGGGCGGGGTGGGACGTCGGGTGTGAAGCCGTTGCCTGCGCAACTCGTCGTAACTCTGGCACAATTCTATCACTTCAGCGACAGTGTGAGGACTCTTCGATAATAACATTTGAAATGCGTCGTCCTGAATACCCTTCATTATATGTTTGATTTTCTCCTCCTCTGACAACGACGCATTCACCCGTTTGCATAGGTCGACAATGTCCTCAATGTAGCTCGTGAAGTTTTCTCCGGCCTCTTGGGATCATGTGCGCAAAGTTTGTTCTCCACGAAGCTTTCTTACTGCAGGCCGACCGAAAACTTGGGTAAAGTTCGTCTTGAAGACCAACCACGAAGTGAGGTCGGCTTCATGGTTTAGAAACCATAGTTTCGCAACGTCCGTAAGGTAGAATGCGACGTTTCTCAACTTGGTAACGTCGTCCCACTGGTTATGGGCACTCACTCGCTCATAAGACGAGATCCAATCTTCAACGTCTTGTCATCTGTGCCGGAGAAGATAGGGGGATCTCGCTGACGCAAGGCACCGGCACAAACCAAGGTGGCCGGCGCCGTTGCAGGAGCTGGAGGAGTGCGTGCGTCGTCGGGCACGATGGGGGGTAGAGTGCGACTCCGAAGTTCCAGGGTGGTCGAAACCCAGCACGTCCACCACTTGCTAAGAGATTTATTAGCAACGGGCGCGAACGGGTAGACGTCACAAGCGTTCGGCGTAAGACACCAACCACGAGCTCATGCCGGTAGCGATGGTGCTGTGGCGCAGGCAGGCTACTCTTCTTCGTTACAGTTGTTTTATATAGCACATGCCTCCAGGCCCTTGTGTCGCAAGGGCTCTAACGAGGACATGGTGCTCTAGTGAATTTTAGAAACTTATGCACTATTGAATATCATATCATTATTTTGAAATGCACCTCAATGCTCATAGTACGCGTCATTTGTCATCGCCATAATTTTATTACACCTACATTTTACGCATTTCACAGCGACTATATTTTAGGCCCTTTTACAGCCACGTCACATCAACTCCATAGAACCCATCACTCCACTGCGAAATCATTAACACTTGCATGGCGCTCTTTGGCCATACCTGGCTCTTGCGCCAATAAAAACCACACATTCATTCAATATTGCCTCTCAGTTTTTTTTTTTATCTTGAGAAGGCGTACGACACAACATGGAGGTTTGGTATCTTAAGGGATTTAGCAGATTTAGGAATCCGAGGTAGAATGCTGAAATGTATAGCCGATTTTATGTCGGACCGAACATGCCAGGTGCGTTTAGGAACGGCTCTGTCACGTATATTCATTCAGAAAATGGTGTGTCACAAGGATGCGTACTAAGCACAACACTCTTTATAGTAAAATGAACTCTGTTAACAAAGTCATTCCCCCCTCTGTTATGCACTCTATATACGTCGATGATCTGCAAATAGCGTGCCACGCCTCAAACTTACAAACAGGTGAAAGGCAGCTCCAGATAACAGCTAATAAACTAACCGAGTGGGCTGAGAAAAATGGCTTCCGCTTCTCTACTCAAAAAACCGTTGCAGTGCTATTCTCGCAAAAACGAACATTGTACTTAGACCCGGTTCGAAAATTGAATTATGTCGTGCTGCCGGTAAAACAAGAATATAAATTCTTGGGAGTAATCTTTGACAAAAAACTAAACTTCGTAGAGCACATTAAAACACCAAAGATTAAGGCAAATAAAGCATTGAATATCCTGAAAGTTTTATCTCATAAGCACTGGGCTTCGGACCGAACGTGTCTTTTACGTATTTACCGGTCTCTTGTGCTTGGCCTTTTAGACTACGGCTCCGTGGCTTACGGCTCAGCCAGGCAGTCCTACATCCAACTACTTGATGCAGTACATAACCTTGGATTGTGACTGGCAAGTGGTGCCTACAGAACGTAACCCATTCAAAGTTTTTATGTTGAATGTAATGAACCCTCATTACAGCAGCGCAGAGTATTACTAACATTCCCTTACCTACTCAGAATTCAGTCATCACCGCAACACATATGCTACAACATCCTCACACAGTGCAACTCACGCTTACACTACACAAATAAACCGAGCATGATTAGGCCACTTGTCCTGCGGTATGAGCAATACTGTCGGGATTATGACATCCCCCACGAAGTCCTCCAGGTTGCCAAGAGACCACAACGGTTGGCCCTAGGTACAATGTCACACAGTTGTGCGACTGGACATTAACACATTTAAAGAAAAGAAACACTCCACACGAACACATCATACAAGAATTCAGTGCTCTTCCGGACAAGTATCGATATCACATGGAATTCTACACGGATGGCCCCAAAACAAAAGAACACGTGGGTGTAGGGGCCGTAACAGAAAATTGGGAAACAAGTATCCGTCTACCAATACATGCTTCTGTTTTCACTGCTGAAGTTTATGCTGTATGGGTTGTAGTTAAAAAGATTATCACTGGCAAGCACAAAAACACAGTCATATACACTGATTCCTTAAGTACACTGAAGGCTCTAAATCTGAAATCTGAGTGCGAACCCCTGTTAGGGGACATAATAAACATGGTCGCGCTTAACAAATATGGGAGATCAATCCGCTTCTGCTGGGTACCAAGTCATGTTGGGATACCGGGTAACGAAGCAGCCGATAGATGTGCATCGATGGCAGCATTGAAAGACATAATAAACAAGACACTTCCATATAAAGATAGTATCCGTGCCATTCGGAAGGCCTTAACGTCAAAGTGGCAACACGAATGGGACCATTGTAGAGAAGGCAAGCTATATTTCACTAAACCCGTACTTGGTGAGTGGAAGTCGTGCAACCATCAGGGGCGCTTCTTTGAAGTAGCTCTATACCGACTACGCATTGGGCACGCACACATCACACACAATTATCTACTTACAAAAGAAGACGTGCCAACATGTGAAAAATGCAAAGAACAACTAACAGTCATGCATGCACTACTCACATGCACACGCATTGAAATACAAAGACGAAACTTTTTGCACAACCTATATCAAATGCACATACCTTTACATCCTGCTTTAATTTTAGGAGATGATTCGATAATCCCATCACCTGACCTGCGTAAATTCGTAGACGACACTGGCTTTTTAAACAAAATATAGATTAACACGGCCTTTTTCCTCTTAAATAGCATTATAATACACCTCGTGTTTGCCCAGCATAGCCTTAGCCGCTTTTGCGCCACTAAACCACATTTAACCAACTAACTTTTAATGAAGCGCAACAATTTTTGCTATCTTACAGCGCTTAGAGACACCACACCTAATGAGTGCAATAAGTACTGGGGCATTGCGTCTACGAAAAGGCCTTCGCGACCCCGCACCTAACGTATGTCAGTACCTTTACCGCAGGTTTTCTATGGGCGGCCATCCTCATCTAACTGCAATAGCGCTGGTTATATGGCTCGTTTGCAAGGCGGACACATCGCATGGAACCAGGGCGGCTTGGGCTGCAGTAGATGCCGGGACTCAGAAGCTCCTCATACAAGACGGAAAACCACAGAAAGCGGACTTTTCCTCCGAATCCAAATACGTTCCCGTCGCGTGGGGGACCTTTAGGAATGACATCAACGAAACAGGGTGAGAAACAACGGTAAATCTGCAGTATACAAGCTTCGTAGCCTCGGCTCAGGTAAACGGCGGACAACAGACGAGTGATGCGATCACTGGTTTGACGTTTCGTGGGTAACACTACCGCTCGTCTACAAGTTAAGTCTCATGCGCTACATACGCCAAGACTGCGTGACGGCCTCGTAGTGCCAGCAACGGGCCACAGGAAGACGTATCATATTAATGGAGTGACACGTGAAGGAGATAGGCTAGTGTAGTAGGACAATCTCTTCGGCCCATTTTTATTTTGCTCTTAACATACAATGTCTTTCTCGTCTCCGGACCGGTCGAGCTCTTAAACATTACATTTTGACCTGGATTCTTCGCGTACGCAATCTCGCGATAACCATTTTTTCCAGCTATGCTGTTAGCTTCTGGTTGGCCGGGATTTTTCGCGTCTGCGTGCGCGCTTTTATCAGACAAAAACAAATGGCAGTGCAAGGCTCTGTGTTTGAGTTGGCGCGTAATAGGATTAACTTTACAGCGAAGCTGCCTATTGCTAGCCGATTTGTCCGTCCATCGGCTGCCTGTACGCCGAAAGCTCCTCCGGCGCAACCCCATGCGCTTGCGCAAAAAAAAAGAAACAAGAGAGAAAGAGAGACGCGCGATTAGCCAACACCATCTAGATAGCACAAAGCTTGTTTACTCTGATGCATGACGTCACGCTACCTGGCCCGAAATTTTCATTGACAAGGCTGTCGTGGTGAAAGTGGTGACGCCAAAATCACTCTTGCCTACTCGGTAGCATTCCCATTACATTCTATGGCAGTCGGACCAGGTAACATGACGTCATGGATCGGAGCGAAAAGCACTTGCACTGTCTAGGTGGTGTTGGATTGGCTGCGCCAGTAGTGACGTCGTAGCTCTCCATCGCAGCCGAGCGCGCAGCTGTTTCTCTTCGGCTCCGAAACGGGTAGGCCACGCCTCATACGTACTCCTTAGGAGCAGGCAGCTTTCGATCAACAACGCCGCTAGTAGAACTGCGAACGAACTCGTCTCCATCGTGCCGATGCTGCAGCCACGGCACATGAATAGGCTCGTGCAGCAGAGAGCAACTGCGTACTGAGAACTGGGCAGCCTACAAAGCCGCCGTTTAAAGAACCGTCGGGATTAACCCAGTGACAAACACCGGGGCCGCACGTTTCAGCTTCACTGGTTAACCATCTGTACGTAGTGCTTGGACGGTGATTTTTTTTCGTATATTCGAATTACATTCGGATGCCATCATATGTGCAGGTTGTGCGTACGTCGTATTCTGCGAATTTCCGGGCGCATCTTACGTTGAGAAATATTGATCAATTAGTTCAATACCACACTTGCGCTAGTCGGAGGGCCTAGAAGAACACGCATTTTTCTGACGCGTTCTACTTCTAGCATCCATTTGGTTCAAGAATGCGCTTGCGATTCTCGGAGGGTCTAGAAGAATAAGGATGCAAGCTGCACTTCCGGTATACGAGCGTGCAGGCGTGACGTATGTTGCTTGTCGTGATGTGTTACGTCGGCAACAGCTTTGCTGTACGTCCACTTTCACAGTGTGGAATGAAGGCGGATTTCTTTAACGTATCGTAACTTTCTTTTGTTGTTTCCTGTTGCCGCGCGCGTGTATCAGTTGGAGTAACTTTCCCAAACACCTCACTACCAAAGCAAACGAATGAAGTTTCGTACCACGAGCTAATTTTATGTGCTTCGGCATATTTTTGGGTGCATGACCCTTTATTTCTGGGCTACCCATGGTCATTCAATATAGCCAGATTAGTACGTGAATAATTGAACCGCTAAAAATAAATGCAACTGGCAGTCAATCGTGTCAAAGACAGAGCGCGAAGAGGAATCAATTGCGGTTGAATTATTCGTTCTTTTGCGGCTGTCTTCCACACGCAATCGTCAACAAAACGACAACTGTATCCCACGCAATATATAGATTGTATTTATTGGTAGGAAAGACAGAGAGTCGACCTGAGATAAGTTTTTCATGATCGGTCGAAGAAGTGTGGAGTGGCGGCGCTTCATAACATCATTTCTTCTTTCGACAACCTTCGTTAAAACTTGGCAGCACAGAAATATTGCACATCGCGCTTTTTATTCGTCGGAAAACATTGCATTGCTTCCTTCTGTGTGCTTTTTTGTCTACTAGATTCGCACGTTTCTTGGTCACATCGAGTCGGGTGATAAGCAATTTTTTTTTTGTAACCGGTAGTGGCCCACGGCCACTACGTGTGTACAATGACGACAAGTATAATAACAAGAGCTGGAACGCTACAGGCCCACAGTGCTACTGTATGTTTGCCTTTAAATGACGCAATAACCGCACTGCACAAAAGTCGAGGCACGTGTACCCACAGAGTGCTTAACTGAGTGCTTCATTCGAAGAACGAGAAACAGAAAAAAATAAATGAATTAAGCAATGAAGATTCCATGCACTGCAGAAAGGGATGACTTTAAGCATGTTACGGGTGGCCTATCTACGGCTAGGAGATGGACAAATACAGTATTTGCAAAGTAAGTACCCTGCTTTGCATTTTCGCTCTGGGATCACTGTAGAACAATAATATATATTGCTGCGAGCGCCCTCCTTGAACTAATGAAGAAGAGGACGACCACCGTGACGCTGCATGTGTTCAGCCATCTTGGCCATCTCTGAAAACAGTTGGTTTATAAACCGTGCTTCGCTTTTCATTTGTTTGATGTCCCTTCACACATTGGTGGAGCTGCGAGGTATTCAAGCAAGACAACGGAGCTCCGATGTGGCCGGCCCTGCGGTGCGACCACCATGGCAGCCAGCCGCAACGTGCTCCTACGCTGCGAACCACGACTGTGTAAGCCGACTCTGGAGAGCCTGGAACGTTTAACGAGACCACTGGCATAGACGTTGATGACTGGCTGACGCAATAGGAAGGATAAGAATAACGATGATGCGATCACAGTCATTCGGACCTGACAGTCATGCTGTCCAATGTGGCCCTTTATCTTAGTGGATCGACGAAATTGTGGGTTAACAAGCCTGAGGCCGAACATGAGAGCAGTGATACATTTAAGCAAAAGCCCCGTGACCTATTCGGTGAGGCTACCAGTCGGAAAATTTCGTGCAATGAGCAGCCATAACTATTGTATCATGAATAAATTCTAAATAAAATATCATGAAATGATAAATAAAGCATGATGAAGTAAAAATATCATCATCATCATCATCAGCCTGGTTACGCCCACTGCAGGGCAGAGGCCTCTCCCATACTTCTCCAACTACCCCGGTCGTGTATTAATTGTGGCCATGTTGTCCCTGCAAACTTCATAATCTCATCCGTCCACCTCACTTTTTGCCGTCCCCTGCTACGCTTCTTTTCCTTTGGAATCCAGTTCGTAACCCTTAATGACCATCGGTTATCTTCCCTCCTCATTATATGTCCTGCCGATGCCCATTTCCTTTTCTTGATTTCAACTAGGATGTCATTAACTCGTGTTTGTTCCCTCACCCAGTCTGCTCTTTTCTTATCCCTTAACGTTACACCTATCATTCTTCTTTCCATAGCTCGTTGCGTCGTCCTGAATTTAAGTAGAACCCTCTTAATAAGGCTCCAGGTTTCTGCCCCATACGTGAGTATTTGTAAGATGCAGCTGTTATACACTTTTCTCCTGAGGGATAATGGCAACCTGCTGTTCATCATCTGAGAATGCCTGACAAACGCACCCCAGCCCATTCTTATTCTTCTAATTATTTCAGTCTCATGATCCGGATCCGCGGTCACTACCTGTCCTAAGTAGACGTATTCCTTTACCACTTCCAGTGCCTCGCTACCTATTGTAAACTGCTGTTCTCTTCCGAGACTGTTAAACATTACTCTTGTTTCCTGCAGATTGATTTTTAGACCCACCCTTCTGCTTTGTCTTTCCAGGTCAGTGAGCATGCATTGCAATTGGTCCCCTGATTTACTAAGCAAGGCAATATCATCAGTGAATAGCAAGTTACTAAGGTATTCTCCATTAACTCTTATCCCCAATTCTTCCCAATCCAGGCCTCTGAATACCTCCTGTAAACATGCTGTGAATAGCATTGGAGAGATCGTATCTCCCTGCCTGACACCTTTCTTTATTGGGATTTTGTTGCTTTCTTTATGGAGGACTACGGTGGCTGTGGAGCCGCTGTAGTTATCTTTCAGTATTTTTAAATACGGCTCGTCTACACCCTGATTCCGTAATGCATCCATGACTGCTGAGGTTTTGACTGAATCAAACGCTTTCTCGTAATCAAGGAAAGCTATATATAAGGGTTGGTTATATTCCCCACATTTGTCTATCACCTGATTGATAGTGTGAATATGGTCTATTGTTGAGTAGCCTTTACGGAATCCAACCTGGTCCTTTAGCTGACACAAGTCTAAGGTGTTCCTGATTCTATGTGCGATTACCTTAGTAAACACTTTGCAGGCAACGGACAGTAAGCTGATCGGTCTATAATTTTTCAAGTCTTTGGCGTCCCCTTTCTTATGGATTAGGATTATGTCAGCGTTCTTCCAAGACTCCGGTACGCTCACAGTAATGAGGCATTGCGCACACAAGGTGGCCAGCTTTTCTAGAACAATCTGCCCACCATCCTTCAACAACTCTGCTATTACCTGATCCTCCCCAGCTGCCTTCCCCCTTTGCATAGCTCCTAAGGCTTTCTTTTCTTCTTCGGGCGTTACTTGTGGGATTTCCAATTTCTCTATACTATTCTCTCTTCCATTATCGTCGTGGGTGCCAGTGGTACTGTATAGATCTCTATAGAACTTCTTATCCACTTGAACCATCTCATCCATATTAGTAATGATATTACCGGCTTTGTCTCTTAACCCATGCATCCTATTCTTGCCTATTCCTAGTTTCTTCTTCACTGCTTTTAAGCTTCGTCCGTTCCTAAGAGCATGTTCAATTCTATCCATATTATACTTCCTTATGTCAGCTGGCTTACGCTTGTCGATTAACTTCGAAATTTCTGCCAGAACTGGCAATACTTTCGAATTAAAAATATGCGTACCTGTAAAGAATGTGGCAATATTGTGTGCATTTTATCAACTTCACGTTTTGGAAACACGTACACTTACCAAATCATTTATTCTTTAAGATATTTTTTCGTGGAAATGTTCTCGTATATGTGTTTCTTTTTCTACAAATGTGCATGCTGCTCTGTGTGCCGTGCTGTGTTTGGCGCAAAGGCCTCTGTGAGGCTACTAATCCTTTTGTTTCTGCTCCTGTTTCTGTTCCTGCACATAAAGACACAAATAAATAAAGAGCAGGAAAATCGCTGGGGAGAAGCAGCTGTCAACTCGAGTTCAAACGTCGACAGAGTCATTCCTGTCTTACATACAGGATATGCTGACAATGGGTCGTAAAGCTGACAGCGACATGCTACACTCTGACAAGGTGGACAACGTCCTGAAGGGGATAGTTGACAACACATTCAACGCAAGTGCAGAAATTGTGCGACCGTTAATCTCATGATAGTAGAGTGCAAGGGCTTCGAGCAGGCGAAACGTCGCTGTATTGAACGAACATTCGCCCGGCTTCCCAATACCACCACGCCATCTTGGTGTGAAGAGCACCCACCATCTAACTTTTCACGGCGTTCGGCCGCATTGACGGGGATTTTTCACCGCGAAATCGCAGCGATGGCTTCAGCTAGCCTCTTTCACCACTACAACGCCGGTGATTCGAACACGCCAGCAGTTTCACTAGTTCAAGCCATGGTGCCAGACGAACTCGCGGATCTCGCAGTAACCCGCAGGGGCGTCTGCGTCAGCAGGCGTTTGGTGTGTTGCGACACCACGGACCCGAGCACACGAGGGCTGGACCCTCCCGCGTGTAGCCGTGCGCGGCTTAGCCGTGTCTGGGGAAAAGGGGATCCTGGTGGTTGAGCCGATGCTGGGTGTTTGGACCATTAAGGCCCCCCGGCGGAGGCAACACACCTCTTCGGCCTCTGCTTCACACAGATGGCACCTCCAGGCTGACCCACCTGGGGGAAATCGGCAGTCGCCTTTTCCTGTCTCTCTCTTCGCACATCTTCGTCTTTCCCTCTCCCTTTTAGTCTTTCCTGTCTTCTTTTTCTTCTGATAACTTCCAACATTCCTGGCGGCGAGGGTTAACCTGGTGTGGTATGACCTACCTTGGTTATAACATATGTGGTTATGGCGACGACGTACAGTTGGCATGGCAGGGCTTGTTTCACCACATACCCTGCCTTGTCCCCTTGTTGGGCTTGGTGGTGGGTGACTGACATCGTCGCTGAATATAAACATATTTCATGGGAACTTCCAACCCTTTTTCAACCGATCGTCCCTCTAAAAGGGGGCGCACCGATGCTACATTTCAGTTTTCTCTCAAACCCACTCAGACTTTCCCGAAATTTCACGTTGTACACAGTGAAAAACCTGACAAGAAGGCAAGAACGATTTCACCATTCATTGTGGCGAAGTATCTCACAGAGACCATTGGAGGCGGCTATAAAATCACCAAGCTGGCCAGTGGCGACTTGTTACTCGAATTGAAAGACAAAGCACAACACGACAAGCTAACGAACCTTGTACAACTCGGAGACATCCCCGTCAGTGTAACAGCACACCGAACCATGAATACGGCCAAAGGCGTAATTTATGACATTGACTTGATGGATTTGACCGAAGAAGAACTCCTGGAAGGATGGAAGGATGAAAATGTAATAAACGTACAAAGAATAAAGATCAGACGGGACAATAAGGAGCTGCCAACTAAACACCTCATAGTTACCTTTGGCTCTAGCACGTTACCAGAGACAATAGAAACTGGATACATCAAAATCAGAGTACGACCGTATATCCCCAACCCGCGACGCTGTTTTAAATGCCAGAGGTTTGGCCACGCTTCCCAGAGCTGCCGAGGGCGGCTAACATGTGCAAAATGCGGCATCAATGATCACTCCGCAGATGACTGTAAGGCGGAGCCCCATTGTAGCAATTGTAACGGTGGCCACCCTGCATATTCTCGATCATGCGTGGTCTGGAAAAAAGAAAAAGAAATAATTACGATAAAGGTAAAAGAAAACATAACTTTCAGAGAAGCACGAAAACGCATTGCACCAACATTCGCACAGAGCACATCTTTCGCCGAAGTGGTACGTCGGGGGGCAGCACCACAACGGCACTTGGCGGACGCCAGCGGGACGCATAGCGAGCATGTGGCAACGCTATGCGTTGCCACATGCCACAGGCTGCCCTACCTCTCCCGAATTTGACCCCAGCGGAGGCCCCTGCTAGTGCTGGCACCAGTCAGCACAGCTCAGAGGTCAACACAAGCCCATCAACCACCAGCACGGTGGGCTCCAAGGCCTTGTCTTCCGAGACAAGGCCTCCACGGAAAAGACACTGCTCGCAAGAGCACGTGTCCAGTGCCTCTCAAGAGGCCATGGACACAACACCCAGTCAGAAGGCGCAGCTGACGCCTAAGGAGCGGCGCGATTTTCTCGACCGCTCCAGGAAAGACAAAATTCCAATTACAGGACCCCAAAAGGGCTCTGTAACCTAAATGATGTACATTCTCTTCGACACATAGCACAACATTTATTTTAATATGGATACACTAATTATTCAGCGAAATATCAGAGGCCTGCTTTGCAACCTCGATGATATCCAAGAAATCCTTAATGAACTAACTCCAAAAGTGCTGTGTGTCCAAGAGACTCACTTGAAATCCAAACATAAACACTTCCTTCGTCACTATGTTATTTTTCGGAAAGATCGCGATGATGCTTTCGCATCATCAGGCGGTGTAGCCATCATAGCAGACAAATCTATAGCCTGTCAACACTTACAGCTACAAACGCCCCTTGAGGCAGTGGCCATTCGAGCTGTACTTTTAAGTAAACTGATAACCATCTGTTCCTTGTATATACCACCGCATTTTCAGCTTCACAAACAAGAATTCCAAACATTAATAGATCAGCTGCCTGAGCCATATCTTGTGCTTGGAGATTTAAATGCGCACAGCAACCTATGGGGCGACTCGCGCTGTGCCGCGAGAGGTCGCTTGATTGAACAGTTCCTTTTTTCTTCAGGTGCATGTCTTTTGAATGAGAAGGAGCCCACATATTATAACATAGCAAACAAAACATACTCCTCAATAGATCTTAGCATTGCATCTCCTACCCTTCTACCTTACTTTAAATGGAAAGTTATTAAAAACCCATACAGGAGTGATCATTTCCCTGTAGTTCTAAGCACACCAATGGCTAATGAATGCCTTCCACAATTACCTCGCTGGAGAACTGATTCAGCTGCCTGGGAAAAATTCAAAAAGCTTGCTTCTTTATCCTGGGACGACATGTGTGCTCTAAGCATAGAAGCTGCGGTTAAATATTTTACGGTTTTTCTCCTTGACGCCTCCTCCAAATGTATCCCTGTAACAAGTGGATTGTCCACGAAACGCCGTCTTCCGTGGTGGAACGATGACTGTCGAATAGCGCGTAAGAAACAGAACAAGGCATGGGCTTTACTTCGGGATTCTCCGACGGCAGAAAATCTTGTCAATTTCAAACAGGTCAAATCCCAGGGTCGGAGAACGCGGCGACAAGCTAGAAGAGAAAGTTGGAGAAAGTATATATCGGGCATTAACTCATACACTGATGAAACAAAGGTTTGGAATAGAGTGAAGAGAATAAACGGTCGACAGCCTTACTCGCTGCCTCTGGTAAATACTCAAGGCGACAGCATGGAAGATCAGGCGAACTTTCTTGGCGCACATTTCGAACAGATTTCCAGCTCGTCGCACTACTCTGAAACATTCCAAAGATACAAAAGGCAAATAGAAAGACAACCATTAGAACGGAAAAGCACAAAATGCGAGGCATACAATAGACCTTTTTCCATGGCGGAACTTCAGGCAGCACTAAATAGCTGCAACAAATCTGCCCCAGGTTCTGACCGCATCCTATACGAAATGCTAAAACACCTGCCGTCTGAATCACAAAAAACCCTTCTTTGTCTCTACAATTCTATATGGTCTTCCGGCCACATTCCCTCTGCTTGGAAAGAGGCCATCATAATTCCTATTTTGAAACAGGGTAAGGACCCTTCTGTGGCAAATAGTTATAGGCCTATAGCATTGACGAGCTGCTTATGCAAAGTTTTTGAAAAGATGGTAAACAGTCGCCTGGTCCACTATCTAGAAATAAACAAGAAATTAGACCCATATCAATGTGGTTTCAGAGAAGGCAGATCGACGACAGATCAGCTTGTGCGCATGGAAATGTACATCAGGGATGCATTTGTCCACAAACAGCTTGTATTATCAGTATTTCTTGACTTGGAGAAGGCGTATGATACTACGTGGCGCTTCGGGATCCTTCGTGATCTTTCTGCAATGGGTATTCGCGGCAACTTGCTGAGAATAACTGAAAGCTATCTCTCTGACAGGACATTTCGTGTTAGAGTTGGCAACGTGCAATCTCGACCATTCGTACAGGAGACAGGTGTACCGCAGGGTGGAGTACTGAGCTGTACGCTATTGATTGTTAAAATGAACTCCCTACACACCATATTACCTCGCACGCTCTTCTACTCAGTCTATGTGGACGATGTTCAGATAGGGTTCAGGTCGTGTAACCTTAGCATTTGCGAGAGTCAGCTACAGCTTGGCTTGAATAGATTCTCAAAGTGGGCGGATAAGAATGGTTTTAGATTGAACCCTCAAAAAAGCACATGTGTCCTGTTCTCAAGCAAGAGAGGTGTACTTCCAGAACCAGATATTAACCTTAAGGGAGAAAGACTAACTGTCAGCCTTGAGTACAAATTCTTAGGTGTTATCCTCGACAGAAAACTCAACTTCATTCCACACCTAAAATATCTTAAAGAAAAGTGCCTGAAGACCATGAACCTCCTCAAGCTGCTCTCTCGAACAACTTGGGGCAGTGACAGGAAGTGTCTGCATAGCCTGTATAAGAGTCTCGTACAATCACGCCTCGACTACGGAGCCGTGGTGTACCACTCCGCAACAGAGACTGCGCTAAAGATTCTTGACCCAGTCCACAACCTCGGTATACGACTGGCAACAGGCGCCTTTAGAACGAGCCCTGTTGAAAGTCTTTATGTTGAGTCCAACGAATGGTCCTTACATCTACGCAGAACATTCCTAAGTTTATCATACTACACTAAGGTAAAATCAGACACCGAACATCCATGCCATTCCATCGTTAGCGACCTCTCCGCTGCCAGACTTTACCGTAACCGCCCACTTATTAGAACTCCTTTGAGCCTGCGCTTGGAAGCAATGGCAGAAAAAACAGACATACACTTCCCAGAAAATATTCTAATGCCTCCCACTCGCCTTCCACCGCCTTGGGAATGGCAGACCATGGAGTGCGATATCTCTTTTGTTGCAATAACGAAACATGCACCTGAGGCACACATACTATCACACTTCCTCGAACTCCAAGCGAAGTACTGCTGCGCCGAGTTTTACACAGATGCTTTCAAGTCATCTGCTGGTGTCGCATATGCAGGTCTTGGGCCAGTTTTTTCCACCTCCGGTACTCTAAATCCTAACACAAGTATTTTTACGGCTGAAGCGTACGCAATACTCTCAGCTGTAAAGCACATCAGACAAACAAATCTGAATAAGGCCATCATTTTCACAGATTCGTTAAGCGTAATAAGGGCCTTAATGAGTTTTCGAAAACATAAGAACTCTGTTTTTAATGAGCTGTACATACAACTATGCCTAGCATTAACGTACAACCAAAACATCGTCCTATGTTGGGTACCTGGTCATAGGGGCATAAAAGGCAATGTAGCTGCTGACGAAAGTGCAACGTCAGTCGTCTTTAAGGAAACGGATGTGAATAGACCCATAGCAGCAACAGAACTTAAGCCCTTCTTACGCCATAAACTGAGGAAGTGCTGGCAAGATCAATGGGATAATGCAATATTGAATAAGCTACACGCTATCAAACCAAAATTAGGGAACTGGATAACTGAAAGAATAGCACGACATAAGGAAGTACTTCTGTGTAGATTAAGAATAGGACATACGTACGCCACTCACTCCTACCTTTTGACGGGAAGCGAACCTCCGACATGTACCAAATGTGGCAACAGGCTTACAGTTATTCATGTTCTTATCCAATGCACTGAAATAGAGGCAGAAAGGAAAAAAGTACTTCCCCTCCGCTTATCTGCAACACATACCATTACACCCAGCATTCTTTCTCAGCAATGAACCCCTTTTTACTTTTCAATCAGTATTAAACTTTTTAACTGAAACTGACACCTTAAGTGTAATTTGGCCAGGCTACTTGTAGCACGGCCTCCACCTGGAGGTCGTAGCTGCAATGAAATCATTTTCTAGAGCACGTGCCTCCCAGCCCTTGCTTTCAAGGCCTTGCTGAGGCACTAGTGCTACAGCCATCACATATTTTACTGATCATCCATATCTCGCGAAACATCTATTTTCGTCGCAGGCACCATCAGTCACTGTCATTTTTTTATACTTGTATTTTACGCACTCCAGAGCGAATAAATTTTAGGCCCTTTTACAGCCACATTGCACCATATGTATATTTTCCATCTTTTAGCTAATATTTTAGGCCACTATGCAGCCGTGTATCATATACTCCCCATACTCCCCACAATCAACACTCACATAACATTGACAAGCACGGATCATCGACTTGGCGCTCTTTGGCCACATCTGGCCCTTGCGCCAATAAACTCTACTAATCAATCAATCGGATCTCGCAGTATGCGTTGCTTATGCCGTGCGCAGTCCCATAATCGTTTCTGTGGCCTTGACATTGTTCCTTGTTATCAACGGTTCGCTCCACGATCTAGGAACCCCACTGTTAGGGCAACTGAAGATTCTCGGCTTATTTTGCTTTAATTGCCGCCGTGTTGAACATTTTGTTCCGTACTGCAACAATCGCTGGTCGTTCCGGCAACGTACTCCATCCTTGGCCCATGTCCCCCGCCTTGAACGAAGGCCTTTCGAGCCACTATCTGGCACACACCCATGCAATCCAGACGCTTCCAAGAATGTTCTTGCCGCGCGCTGTCACCGAGAGGCCAGCAGACGCGTTAGTCACCTTTTCCGCTGCCTGTCTTCCCCGCCACCTCGCCGGGCGACTTCAGCGCACACCCTTTACTCCGGAAAACAGGGCGATGCAGCGCCCAGAGGTAACGCTGCATTCAACAATAATTGACTGTGCGACTGGCCTTCTGCAGCTGTATTTCACTCTCCAAGCCGATTATGCAAGGCCTCATTCGTCCAAACAACATTCCGCCAACTTGCGGCAAGTTTTTTTTTCATTCAATTTTATTTCCATTAATTTCCATCGTGCTTAATAAATGAAATTGTTTACTAAACACATTAAGCAGAATTTCCCCTATGTTGTCCTTGGTGTCAATGTCAGAAACGGCGGTTATATATATATATATATATATATATATATATATATATATATATATATATATATATATATATATATATATATATATATATATATATATATATATATATATATATATATAACCGCCGTTTCTTCCCAGCCATTACGCGGAATTGTTCCTCATTTAGACGTAGTCATAAATGACAAACAGTTTTTTTAGTGTGGCAACGGCGCAGTCCATCAGTCCACGCCAGCAGGATCCAGTCCTGGCCGACCGCGCCCAAGAGCGCCCAGCCGAGCCTGGAACCGCCGCGCGCCCTCACTAGTCACTTTGTCCTCCACTTCGTTGACTACTGGCTCCGATGCCGGAGTTTCCAGACTGCCCCTCCCTCTGGGAAGGCACCATGGTCATGCACCAGGCCACGCAGGCGTCGCTATTGGCCGTGGAACGGGCGCTGCCCGCCTTACCCATGATCTTGGTCCGTCCCGGAACGCACCCGGGGTCCCACGTTACGGGTGCCAATGAGGCAATGGCGCAGTCCCTCAGTCCACGCCAGCAGGCCGCAGCCCTGACCGGCCGCGCCAAACAGCCCCTCGCCGAGCTTCGGACCACTGCTCGCGCTCACGCGTCAGTTTGTCCTCTTCGCTTCACTTCACTTTATTTCCTTAAGGGGTGGGTACAGGAATAAGTATTTGCATATAGAAAAAATAATTGATTAAATATGGCAGTTATACAATCAGGAAATGTAGATGGACAGGCGGTTGCAGTGACGTTGTGTGGAAGGCCATTCCAGTCTATGTTGAGTGAGGAAAGAATGATGCAGCAAACGTTGTAGTGTGAGTACGTGGACGAGCGGAGTGCGGAGTGAGAGGCATGCGTAGTGAAGCGCGTGCCGGAGGGCTGACGTAGGGCGGAATCTGGACTGAGCTGAAAAAAAAAACTTATGGAACAAGTACATACTGGCGATTCGACGACGACAAGCAAGGTTTGTTAGACCGGATTTCGTTTTTAAAGGTGATATGCTGGTATCGTATGATTAGCACGAATGAATGAATCTAGTGGCTCGAATCTGTAGTGATTCTAGCGAAGTTAGATAAGGTTAGGGCTCCAGATAGAGGATGCATATTCTAATTTTAGTCGTACCAGGGACTTGTATGCGAGAATTTTACATTTTGCGGTGCGTGGTACAAGGCGCTACTTCTTCAGCTGGTCAATCCGATGCCGGAATTCCCATAATAATTTGAAAATTGATAGACTGTAGTAAACGACAGGTAATACATTGTTTTAGACCATTTCCCCTTTTGCTGTTGTTGTCTTTTGCGGTTTCTAATTTGCAGCCTGATTTGACATATTCAGCGTCTCTGCAATTCGAATTGTCGTAGAATGTATCGGAAGTACGGACATCTCGGTATGGGGTGTGGGTAAATGTACTGAATGCTGATGCCAAGAAAAAAAAAACGAAACGAAAACGCGACAGAAACGAAGAGTCGGTGAACAGAAGGGTCCATTCTGTACAAAAATTTTTATCAAAAAGTTACAGTGACGTTAAACTTTGTTAAAGCGGGTGACTCGCATGCGTATGGGTGCTATAGTGCACACGACGACATCCGCCCTCGCTGCGCCTTCACACCTAGACTGTTCGCATCCCAGATCGTATTCAAGGCAGCGTTTGTGCGGCCGCGCCACACGAAGCAGCCATCGGTGTAGCATACCCCATAAAAACATTGAACGTGGACACGGTGCCAAAACGCTGGCGTGAGGAATCGCGGCAGCAGCAGCGAGCGAAGTGACCTTCATGCTTCTGTCACTTGAACGCAAAATAAGCGGTGAGAATACAGCGCACGCAAGCTAGGAGCCGTCGGCCCACCTAGACTGTGCCCCCAAAGTAGGCCGTTTTCAAGATAAAACGCGTGCGACCACGCGCGGCTATGCGCGGCCGAACTACAACGCCCCCGCTCCATCCCCTTCCCCCGGTAACATGGCGAAATGCGTGCGACGGAATGCGGCGCGATTCTTCCCGGTGCGCACGCGAGGTTTAGCTGCCATCGACAGCTCGCCGTCGCGCGCTTTCACTCGCACACACAGCGTACAGCGGGGGAGAACCACGTTACCACGAGACAAACGCACTACGTATGCATCGCAAAGAAAACCAGTAGCAACTACCAGAGGAGGTCAACCTAGCGCGCATCCGCCTACCTTCCTCCTCGACCTCGCTCATCCTTACGCACACATTCCTGCCGTGCGTTGAGCGCGCTCCTTCGTACTATCTCCTGCGCGCAATTTTCGTTAGCATCCAGGCGCCTTCCTAATTCGCTTGCTTCGCGGCCTGATACAGCGCCGACTTGAAGAGCTGGGCAGTTACGTCTGCGAATAAAAAACGAGAGAATATGTAACAACACGTCGTCATAAAAAGTCAACATAATGAAGGTACATTTTTAAAACGAATTCTTTTTCGTGCAATGCAAGTGAGGGATGACTGGTACAATCATAATTTTCTTTGCGTATGCGCCAAGCCTCGACAAATTAACGTGTTGTCTTGTCACGAAGCCTGGCTAAAACAGCGCTATGAAACGCAGGGGCGAATCCATATTCTTGCTGCGCAAAGGTAAGCGTGACTGCGTAATGATTGGGTGCACATGAATGAAGCTTGGTACCTGATTGTGACATTGAGGGAGCCCGATGTCTCAGTACTGCATTGTTCAGAAGGCTGTATTTGATTACCTTTACCATTACAAATCCCACCCATTATTTTATGTTTTCACAAGACCTTCCCTTCGCCTACATTGCCAACTATATTTGGGCGCGCGTTTGCACCGGGCCACAGTGTCGGCTACGCCTGTTCGCATGAAAAATGTAACAATATGCTGATGTCGCGGAACGTCACGAAGGTGAAAAAACACGCAATAAGATGACATAAGCTCAAGGAACAAAATCTCACGACAGAGACATACAGACAAAAATATTACAAGGACTACCGGTACAACCGAGAGCAATAGTGTACGGACCGCAGGGTCGCTGACAAAACATAATTTCTTTGTAATTACCAGGCATAAACAGAAACGGCGAGTGCACTAGAAAGTCCGTAATGCCAAGTTTGAACCGCAGTCTTTAATTCGAAGATGTATTCACAGACAGAGAAGAAAGTGAGTTTTATCGCGCAATCCCTGGTCCGTAGACATTTTCTCACGGGTGTACATTACAGGTACGGAAGATACCGCATATTATTTTTTTACTGCTTTCTTAGAAGCGGTGAGTCAGCAATGTACCTGCCTCACAAGTTCTCCTAGCCTCGCGGAACCGTAGGACATTCCAGATGCCACGTGATAAGGTAAGGAAACTTTCCTCTTTCCAGCTCGGCGCCTATATCCAGTGGCTACAATTAGTGAAGAAGGTAATGCCTTGAATTATTGTTATATAACCCCTGATTATGTAAAAAATTACATACGTTAGTCGAGCCGCGACTAATTCCACGTATTAGTAAACGAAACCATACATTCTAATACTCGCGCATCACGAAGGCGCGTGTGCCTCATCGTCCGACTCCTGCGGTAAGTCAATAATTGGCCATGTGACGAAGTGGTTATATCTATCGGCGCATAATTGGTGAACACATTAACTCCACGTGATAAAAGACGCGATATAAAATAAAGCCCAGTCGGTGTATACTTGAGATGGTAGTGTAATACGGCGGAATTCGGGGTTACCTGTTTTTGAGGCGCCGCACAAAGAGTCGCTGTTCCGCTTTGCAGGTGGTCGTACCTCCAGATTGAATCCAACGAACGGGTTCCAGACGAGCTCCAAGCTTACGCTGCCGGTGCTGTCGAGGCGCACCTTACGCGGCAGCTGATGGAGTACCACTGGATAAATATGTTCGGACGGTACTGCGAAGACCAGGCAACGTACTGTGACAAGCTCGCGCAGTTCTTCACAGAAAACTTGAAGTATTCTCAAGAGCAACAGCACCTTCTAAGGAAGAATGACTCCTTCTGGAACATGGTATTACAGTGTGCTATTCTTTTTTTATATATGTGACAAATTTCGTTAAACTAGTTATAAAGTGTGGTAAAAGTGACAAGTTTCAGCTTATTGTTTGTCAGCGTGGTGTGAATGCAAGAAAAACATTGACAGTTAATTACATTTGGCTAAACTGCCACAAAATTTTAACAAAGCGCAAGAAATACCTTTCATTCTTTAATCGCATTTGATCCTTCAACTTGAGTAGCAGAGAACAATATTTCATTGTTTATCAGCTAATACTCCATGCCACAACTTTCCTCCACTTCACGGAACTGCACCACATTTTGCAGCGACAAACTTCTAGATGTTCTAATCGCAGGTGCATCTTCAAATGAAGCAGCTGGCAGGCCTCAGCGATGCCTTCGAAAACAAGCAGCTTGATTTTTCCAGTGAAATTTCCAGTGTTTCAAGAATGGTGTAAGTATATGCATCTATGGAAAGTAAGGTGCATTGCTTTATAATAAAATTTAGTTCCGCTCCCTACAAGTGACGCCGCATTACATATGTGCACGGAATCGAAGTAGCGGTAGCTTTCTTTAGCAGTGTTGCCTATTGAGCGCCCTATACGTTAAATGCAGCGACTTGTGCTTAGCGGGATCAAGTCGCACAGCTGGTGGCTTTTTGTTGGCAAGACTAGTCACCATTTTTATCTACGCCTGTGGTGGTCCATATCTTGCGAGTACGCTGCTTAGCCATGTGCTTTCTAGTAAACAAGTCATAGAGAGAGAGAATAAGCGTTTAATAATCTGAATCAGTGAGAATGACTGCTTCTTTCTTCACCCAAGGCGGGCGACCTCCTCAGTCCAGCTACCGAGTGGCCTGTGCTGCTTTCCAGGCCTGGTTCACCAGCTTGCGCTGCTGCTCCCAATCTGGGGCAGCAGCCCCAGAATGGTGCTTTGGCGTCCCATATTTGCTTGGCGTCCCACGATTCTTGGAGGCCTTCATCGGTGCTTCTGTCTTGAATTCTTCATTCTCTGTCTCTATTTTCTTCATTTCTTGCTTCTGCAAGGTTAGGACGCCCCATCACTATGTGACAAAGGGTGTCGGCGCCCTGCAGGACAGGCAAAGTTATGCAAGTTATGCAAGTTATGCAAGTATGGGTTGCGTGCATTTTATTAATTGTAATGCCGTGTACTAGGAGTTTGTTTGGAGATGCCACAGAGTGGCGGTCTTTTCTCTGGTTAGCTTGGGGTGCGGTAGAGGCTATACGTTTCTCTCAAATTTTTAATGCTGCAGGATATCCGTATACTTCTTGATAATATCCTCGGACCTCATCGCCTTTGCGAACTCATCTGGCAGGAATGACCGGCTTGTACGATCTCGGGCTGCGGCGTGTGCCGCTTCGTTTTCCGCCAATGACTCGTGGGCAGGGGTGCACGCGACTTAGGTATCGGGGACTAGCGTGCATTTTGATATCTTTTGCTGGATTTTCAGTGCGTTGGTGGATATTTTGCATTTTTGAAGATTACAATGCGCAGATTGGGAGTAGCTCAGTATTGCGGCATTTTCCGTGCACGTGGAGATTGCCCACCTCTTCCGTCATGTCCGCATCTCTTGCGAGTATCGTGGCAGCAGCATTTTCTTTGCCTTGGGCATTAATTGCGCTTATTGCGAAAACAGGTATCCTTGAGTGCTTTGCCGTATCCGTGTATCTTGTGTTAGGGTCTCCAGATATCTTGTGCTGTCGCCTGTCTTCATTATGAAAGTTTGTATGTACATTGTTACAGTATGGTACGTCCCGGTAGCGCGAGAGCGGAAGAAGACGAGGTCGACTGTTTTGTGACATCGAAGAAGGATATCATATCCGATACTTTGGTTCGGAGCCCTCGTTATTGCGTTTAATTAAACACCGGTGCAGATCTCCTACATCGTCGCATTTGGTGGGATGTGCGGGTTACGCTCGCTACGACGCTGCGCTAGATCTCCTTAGTGGGCGCCACATCGGTTCCGTCACGGCGCCTTCAAACGACACCGCCTCTTCCACACCCGCCCAGGCTCCATCACATCTAGTGCTATCGCACCCTCATGACCCAGGGATTTTCACCGGCACAAATGGCATAGGCCTCGAAGACTGGCTCACCTGATATGAACGCGTAAGCAACAATAACAGATGGGACGCGAGACTCACGCTTGCCAACGTAATCTTCTACCTCCAAAGCACGGCTCGCGTGTGGTATGACACACACGAAAACCTGACTAGCTGGCAAGTCTGCAAACAAAAGATTCGTGACGTATTTGGAAAATCTGTCGGACGTCAGCTATCAACTAGAAAAGAGCTTGCGACACGGGCTCTGTCATCCACAAAGTCATATATTTGCTATAGACAGGGCGTGCTGACTTTTTGTAAAGACAGACAGTTGATGCCCTCCTTGGGGGCGTGCCAACGCATCGCACAAGCTAAAAGGCGACGCCTCGCACAGCGATTCGGTCGCCGGCCAAACCCCACGGATACTTCCTCCTGATTCAACGTTCCAGCGTTTGGTAAGCCGTCAAGTACACCTACCGCCACGGTGATCGTCTGTCTGGAACTAGAGGCCGTAGCTCCAGCGATCCGTTATTCCCGACCACTCGACAATGACGTGACGACCGTATCGCTCCTTCAGTCTGTCATCTTTGCCGTCAGCAACCGCTGCCCTCATCATCTGTTCTCAGACTGCTTTTCGGTCGCCACCACCGAGATGCCCACTTTGATCCTGGCTCACTGATCCTCTGGCGGCCCTTTCGTCACGTAGGCCTCTATGAAAAGCTGCTGCCGCGTTACGTTGCGCCCTATCGCCTGGTGTGCTAAGTGACTGACTTTACACACCGCGTCTCCCCTGCGGTTGCCCAGACTGTGTCTGCGGCCCTGGCTATAATACTTGTACGCAAATCGAGGCTCAAGCCCTACCACGTGGAATAGCGCCATATACCTTAGGCAGCACCAGGACGGCGCTTTTGCTCCCGGGGTTCCAGTATGGTATGTGCTGGAAGCGCGAGAGCGGAAGAAGACGCGGTCGACTGTTTTCCGATACTGTAGTTCGGAGCCCTCCCTATTCTGTTTACTTAAACACCGGTGCAGATCTCCTACACCGTCACAATATTGCGGTCTACTAGTGCCACCGAAATTGAGTAGCATGTGTGCGTTCGGATTTTCGATTTGTCGTACGATCTCGCAGTTGTTTCCGCGTCCGCAGCCGAAGTAGCACGCTTCTACCGGTGGGAGTAAATTATAAGCATTTCAATGGGGCCCATTTTGTGCGCTTCTGTGAGCTCCTTCCACGTGTGTTGTAGGTACAGTTTGAGTAATCGTGCCCTAGGTGCTCTTTCGGGAATTCCCGATGCAGTCATAACAGCTTTCCCAATCAGGGTGCTTAGTTTTTTTATTTCTATTTCCTCCAGGGCCAGATAGGGGGTGCCATACGCGATCCAGCTCCTGATGAGCGCCTGTTCGATACGCAGCGTGTCTTGCTCTTTAACGCTATGCCTTTGATTCGAAACTTTCTTAACGAGGTGCGCAGTTGGGACAGCGATGTTTGAAGTTTAGGGAGTGTCGCGGCTCCCAACCCGTCCTTGCATATGACAAGGCCAATGATTCGCAACAACTCCACTCGTGGTATTTCGATTCCCCTAATCATTACGCTCGGATCGGGTTGCTCGTAGTCAGCTGGCGTGCCTCGAGCTCTGGCTTTGAGCACTAAAAATTCTGATTTTTCAGGTGCGCAAACTAGCTTGCATTTCTTAAAGTAACGTTTGATTCAATTTACTGCGTTCTGTGGTGCTTTCTGTTTGCCCTTAGATGATGCTTTGGTCCATATTGTTATATCGGCTGCGTAAAATGCGTGACTGAGCCCTTCTATTTCATTTAGTTCTTTAGGTAATCGCACCATTCTGACGTAGAAGAGCAAAGGCGAGATTACCAAACCTGGAGGCGTTCCCTTCTTCCGCACGTTGAACTACTTTTCAGTTCTTAGGTTGCCAATCCCACTGGTGGTCGTTTTGTCTGACAAGAAATTTTCTACATATATGAACAATCGCTCACCACAGTCGGTCGCCTGGAGGTTGCGGAGCACCGCCTCCTGTGCGACGTTGTCAAAGGCACGCTTGAGGTTACTTGCCAGAATGGGGTACCTTTGACGTTTTTCCAGGTAGCCTAGTAGGTCTTCCGTGAGTTCTAACATGCTATCTTGCGTAGAAAGATGTTACCTAAAGCCAAACATAGTGGTCATTTTCTTCGGAATCAGAAGTGAGGTGTTCGTGCGCCATGCGTTCCATCAGCTTTCCTACACTCGGTGTCGGGGAAATGGGGCGGAGTTTCCCTGGTTGCAGCGGTTTGTAAGTGCCTTGCAACCATGACGATTTCAGCATGTTTGCATGCTGCTCGGATTTCGCCCCTCTCATAGCACTCATTCTTGAAATTTAGTAGATTGTTTACTTATTTCTGGTTGATATTTCGGAGGACTTTGTTAGTGACCTTGTCCATTCCCACTGAGTTGTTTAGAGTTAGCTTTGCTAGTGCTGCCTCAATCGGAGGGTGCGGAAAGGATCTCTCCAATTTTGGAATGGGTGTGCCCTTGCATGACTTTGAGTTACTCTTGCTCTGGCTTTTCGTCCAGTGGATTACTTTTGATTTCGTCCAATGCTTGCTACTCTGTACCTTGGTAAATGTGTAATAACATTGCAAGGCTATGACCCTGTTGTGTCTTGGTTTTTGTCTTGGTAGAAGTGACTTGAGAATGAGTCATGTCTGTCTTGTGCTTAGCGTGTCTTTAAGCTGGGCACAGGTTTGGTTCCAATTTTGCCTGGTAAGTTCTTCATCGTGACCCTCGGCCAATTGAGTAATGTGGACGATACATTGCCTGAGTTTTCGGCTGTGTTTCATCTTTTTCCATCGTCTGAGAAGTCCTGGTCGGACCTCCCATAGGTGGAGGAGGTGTGCGTCGACTGCTGCTGTGTCCGTTGTCAATTGAATTTCCTTTACATACTTTTTTCACTTCCTTGATGACGGTGCAGAGTCAAGCTCCAATTTCATCAACTTTGGCGGCTTCGTCACTTTGCTGAAAGCGGCCCAGTCTGTGAATTTAGTTCTCCTGGTTCTCATCTGAGTCTTGTGGTGCAATATATTAAACTGTATGATATGATGATCGCTACCAAGGTTCTCCTCGAGTATGGTCCACTGGGCCCCGGTGATGCCCTCAGTAACGGCTAAATCGGGCTGTCGTCGCGAGAGAGGCTGTTGCCCTTTCTCCTGGGCTCGTGCGGGTTATTCCACAGCGTCAGATCACATTGCTGTGCTGCGTCATGCACATCCGCTCCTTTCTTAGTGGTTTGATGGTATCGCCAAGCCGTATGTGGTGCGTTAAAATGCTTAGGTGTGAATGGCCGAAGGAATGAGGAGTCAATGGTTTGGTTTGGTTAGTTTGGGTTTAATGGCACAAAGGCAACTAAGGCAATGCTGTGCCAGGAAGAGTCAATGTTCAAGATAGGCTGGTTTCATGTGGACGCACGACATCGTCTCTTCTTTGCAGCGAACGCCAATCTTCAAGGTTTTCTCTGAGCGCGAAACTACACGAAAGGGTCCTTCATAGGAGTCAAGGAGTGGAGTCCTTCAAGGAGTCAAGGGTGGCTTGATAGCGTCGTGCAGCAGAAAGACGTGCGTGGTTGTGTCAGAAAGGCCACGAAGGAGTGAAGCATGCGAGACGACAAGTACACCCTTTCAGAACCAAACTCCAAGTGCTTGATTTTTCATGCGCCCCATAGCTCGTGCGCAGAGGACTGCTCTGGTCAGCTGAAATGTGGCGACCACTATAATAACCAGGAGCACATACTTAATAGTCCAAGCCAGTAGGCAACTTGGGTAACTGCGTCGGGGTAAGAGGCTAAATATATACAGGGCTGTCCCAGGTACTTATAGCCAGAGTTAAGAAATATGCGAATGCCACGTACCTGGACAAAACCTCGGTAATGTTGCTTGACGTCGCATGGAGATGCTCAAATTATATTTTAATTCCGCCTAATTAGATAATTAACCTTCATTATTCAACTTCAAAATATTATCATTACATGAAAGGTGCGAACGAGAAAATCGTAGAGCGACATGAAAAACTCCCGATACAGCTTTCTGTTGCTGAATACGTGCTGCATAAACGTACTTTTCTGAGCGGGAACGGAACCCGCAAATACACGCAAAGTGCCTCGAGCGGCTAGTCGCACGTCTGCTGACCAGCGATAAGGTCCACGCCTGATCGACCATGAATCACAGGCATTAAACGAGAGGCCACGTAAAAACAAACGCACAGTTTAATCAACTGAAATTATGCCCTTCACATGATAAAAAAGAATACAAAAAGAAACTACAAGCAGACGGTGGAAAGCTTCGCAACTGGAGTACGGGTCACACGCAACACAAACACTGCCGTGACGCGTGACACAAACTCACCACACGGAATTTGCAACACTTGCGAAATAATAGATAATAATAAATAGTAACAACAAGAAAGCAGTGCTGCAACAACATATTACCACAGTAAGCAAGAAAGAACTTCAGGCACAGCAAGCCCATCCAAGGACAGACCCAGCTCAGTCACCCGAGACACCTGCACCCTCCACCGACACGCCATCACACCAAGGCATACAATCAATGGACACAACCCAAGACGAGCCCCAGGAGGAGAAGACCACTGATCCAACCCCCAAGAAACGAGCACGCACCGAACCTACACCCACCGCTGTCCCTGAGCAGAACACCGACACGTTATCGCACCAAGGCACAGAATCAAAGGACAAAACCCAAGACGAACCCCAGGAGGAGACGACCACTAACCCAACCACCAAGAAACGAACACGCACTTCATCACGACATTACAAGGACCTGACCCAATTGGAAACTCAGCTCGAAAACAAAATTGAAGCGTTCGCCAACACCTTCGCCAGCACGGCTGCCGTGACCGACCAACGATTGGCGCGGCTGGAGGAACTGATCACCACGTCTTTCCGCACCATACAAGAGCGTTTCGAATTCATTGAACACACCCTCAAGCTCATAGTGCGCAGCCACATCTTTTCAACGGAATTCGCCAACCACCAATAACCTCCAAGAACAGACGCAAGCCCCACCCTCGCCCCAACTATGCCCCAACCCCAATCCACAATAGGATCGCTACCGGGCCTTACGGTCTGGCAATGGAATTGCCACAGTTACAACAACAAGAAAGTAGTGCTGCAACAACATATTACAACAGTAAACAAGAAACGCGACAATATCCTGTTGGAAGAAATCGCGACGGTGACCCCCACCCTCCCTGGGTAGCGCGCTCACGTTAGCCAAGCTGAGGGACGGGACGTCTGCACGTTCGTCCGCAAAGGGCTCATGTTCATCGAGCACCAACTCAAACACGGCCGCAGCAGGGTGGAATACGCCTTCACCGAAATCATCCCAAGCAAACAACGGAAAGGCAGCCTGTTCATCGCCAACATCTACAGTAACCCCAAGCACCAAACACAGAAATTCAAGACCCTACTACACACAGCCAGCACCCAAGCCAGAGACAACACGTTGCTGATCGGAGGGGACTTCAACGCCACCCATCGAGCGTGGGGTTACGTGAAGGACACGGCCAAGTGACGGGGCTTATTACAGGATACCCTGAACCACAGCTGTGTCCTAACCACGGACCCCGCGCATCCTACCCGCATCGGCAACTCCGTAGCACGAGACATCATACCAGATCTTACATTCATCAAAAATGACTACACGGGCGTAGACCTGGGCAGTGATCACTACATCCTCGAAATTACTATACTCAACCAATTACGGAGCAATACCATTAAACACAAGTGGACGGACTGGGACGAATTCCGTAAGGGGCGCCTCACCACAGCACATCACAGAGATCGAAACCTGGACGGCGGAGCTCCACGATGCAGTGCGCTCAGCCACAAAGACCATAGAAACAGACGAGGACGTCATCATCATGGACAGCTGCCTGGCCCATCTGATCGAGGCCAAGCGTTCGATACAGGCGCGTTGGAAGCAGCACCGGTTGGATCGCAAATTGAGGAAGAAGGTGGCGGACTTAAACAGGGCCATTGAACACCATTGCATGCTCCTGTGTCGTCAGCAGTAGAACGAAATCTGTAACCGAGCTGACAGGGAACTGCATCGCAGTTGTACATGGAATCTATTTCGGCACCTCCTAGACAAAACAAAGACCAAGTCATACCAGCGCGACCGCTTAGCTCGCCTCATGCAGACCATCACACAACAACAAGGAAAAGACGCTCTTATCAGAAGCCTGGAAGCCAAGTGTCTGCCAGGCACGCCAATGGAAACCCATCCGCCGTATGGGGGGCTGCCCAACGCGTGGCTCGACCGAGACATTACCATATCAGAGGTACGAGTAGCGCTGCACGAGCTGAACACCCGCTTAGCAGCCGGCCCCAATCTCGTTACCAATAAGATGCTACGCAACCTCGACCATGCTTCGATAGAGGCCCTAACCCATTACTTCAATAAATGCTGGCATTCGGGGAAGCTCCCCCGACAGTGGAAAACGGCAAGAACGATCCTGATTCCGAAACCGGCCACACTACTGGACATCGGCAACCTGCGTCCCATCTCGCTGACGTCCTGCGTGGGCAAGGTGCTGGAGCATGTTGTCGCCAACCGGTGGCAGGAATACCTAGAGAAGGAAGGCCTCTATTCTGACACGAGGATCGGCTTCCGTCGCAGACACAGCCCACAAGATGCCATGTTACAACTCAAACAAGAAATCATCGACAACGAGACACAAGACAGCAAAGTAATTCTGGGTCTCGATTTACAAAGCGCATTCGGCAAACTCAAACACTTAGCCATATTAGCACACGTATCAAGACTCAACATGGGGGAAACGAGCTACAATTATATTCAAGACTTCTTGACCAACCGCGCGTTGCAACTGCACGCCGGAGACCTCAAGGTCCCCGAACACAAGCTCGGTAGTACGGGTACTCCACAGGGTTCGGTTATCTCGCCGTTGCTCTTTAACCTCGTCATGATCGGGGTAGCGAGGGCAGTAACGGGGACCGGCGTCCGGCATACGATCTACTCCGACGACATTACCCTGTGGGCGGCCGGTGGCACCGACGCCAGCATCGAGCAACAGTTGCAAGTGGCGGTTACCGCCATCGAGCAGCACCTTGACGGCACAGGCCTAATTTGCTCGCCCGCTAAATCCGAGCTGTTCGTGCTCACACCGCTTCGACCGGGACGGAAGCGCGCTCCCCTTCGGGAGTGTGACCACATCAAGATTCTGACTGCATCGGGGCAATGCATCCCCGAAGTTCCCAAGATCAGGGCCCTGGGCCTGCTGGTCAACAAGAGCGGCCGCAACGACGAGACCATCAACCAGCTTACCACCAAGGCAATGGACGCCTTCAGGCTCACACACCGAGTCTCTACACGATGGGCGGGCATGCGTGAAGACAGTCTCGTGCGCCTGTTCCAGTCGTTCGTGATCAGTCACATCGCCTACGTTGCGGCCTACCTCAACTGACACGTCACTGACAGGACCAAGATCAACACGCTGATCAGACGGGCTTGCAAGACGGCGCTGGGTTTAATGGAGACCACGAGTACGGCTCGGTTACTACAGATCGGCGTCCATAACACCCTAGAAGAAATAGCCGAGGCGCAGCTCACCGCGCAATTCAGGCGCCTCTCTACCACCAAGACGGGCCGCAGTATACTGACGTCCCTGGGTTACAACCCCCAAGCTCCCAGCCGGCAACCGTGCGAGATCACAGATGAGGCGCGGGCCCACATTTACGTTGGACCCCATCCCGAAGAACATGCACCCAGAGTACAACCAAGAACGGCGGCAGGCGCGGGCCAGGACCCTCACCGAACAAGACGGCCAACAGTCGCACGCCGGGTACGTGGACGCAGCGGAATACAAGCGGGAAGGCTTCGCGGCAGTGGTCGTTGCGGCGGCTACTGGCACCAAGACAACGGCAGCGAGCGTGCGGTGCACGAACGCCTATACGCTGAGGAGGTTGCCATCGCTCTGGCGATCACCGAGGCCGAGTGTCGCACCGTGCTCAGCGACTCGAGGAATGCCGTGCGCAACTTTGCCAAGGGGCGAATATGTGCGCCGGCAGCCGCCATCATCGGCAAGCTCCAACTTGAAGACCGCGACAGCACCGTCCGTATCAAGTGGTTCCCGGCGCACGCCGGCGAGTGTGCATCCTCACCGAACCACAACGAGAAGGCCCATTCGGCGGCGCGAGCACTTACTTTCCGCGCCCCCGAGAGTGACCGTTCTGTGTGGTCGTTCGAAACCAAGGACAGATTGGCCAGCTATACCGAAGTAAACGAGTGTTATCGCTTAGCTCGACGGACAATGCCGCCTCCCCACCCGGCACTCAGTCGGGAGGAGGCCGTAATCCTAAGGCAAATACAGACCGCGTCACTCCTCGCCCCCGCAATGCTGCACGTGCTTAACTCAGATCTCTATCCGAGTGGGCGGTGCGGTGTTTGTGCAGCGCGTCCGGCGGACCAATGGCACATCATGTGGGGCTGTGCCAGGTTCCCGACGGCAGCTACCTCCAGGGCTTACCCGCCCGAACTTCAAGGTGCACTGCAGAGTGCAGACAAGGACTCACAACTACGGGCCGCCCAGCAGGCCCGGGGTGCGCTCGAAAAGCGCAAGCCTCATGACCCGCTACAAACGGGCCCAACTGGGCTAGTGCAGAGTAGGGTAGTGCAGAGTAGGGCCAGCGTCACGACGCGTTGAACCATCGTTTGCCGGCACTTTATTAAAGTTATCCTTGTCCTATACCCGATAGAAATGAAAAAAAAAAAAAATCGCGCTTTCCAGCTCGTGAAGATGGTCGAACAGCGAACCTGTGCTGCGCTGCCGTTGAGCTTTGGCTTCTCGGGAGCGCAGCTCGGGGTCAACCTCCCGGTGCTGCCGATGTGTTTCCGCGTCGGAGGCGCGAACTTCGGGCTCGGCCTCAATGCGCTGCCGTTTAAACTCGACATCTCTGGCACGCAGCTTTGGGTGGGCCTTACGACGACGAGCCTGTTCACGAGCCAACTCTCGCTGACGCTCGTGGTAGGCCGCTTCTTCCTCAGGAGAATGACTATTCGTGGTCTTCCCATAGTTGTAGCTGTTGTGTCGGCTGGCGCTGATGTAGATAAGAGCACTCTGCGAAGTGCGCATGCACCACTATGGGTTAAAAGCAGAGTTCCGCTTGCTAGCGGGTGCTTTTCTTGTCCGAGCCTTAACCCACAAGCATGGGTTAATAAACGTCGTTCACCCGGAACTTGTCTGCTCCTTTCAGCTCGTTTGGTGGAAAACATTACTGTAGCTGGGATGGAATGTGCGGAACCAACAATCCAAAGCTCTTTATATTGTGCGCAAGGCAAAACACTGCAGATGCGGGCGCTGCAATCGTTTTGACGATTGGTTGAATTTGTTTACGATTGACGTCTTTGTGCTGCTTAACGAGGTTGCACACACGGTCAGCTGCGACGGAGGGAAGGACTTCAGTGACGGTATGCCGGCAGTCCGCCGTTGTCGCTCGGCAGCATCCGCCCGGCATTGCCGCTTGCGATTCTTCTAAATTAAATTGCTTCAAAATTAAGTTTGTCCGTCACGTAAGACAAATAATGGCGCATACCGCCTTAAGAAATGCTCATACTCCTGTAACGTGACTTTTATGAAACGGAAAAATTAAAGGCAGACTAGCTTCCTGACTATGCTATAGTATTTTCACCGTAGTAATTTATGAGCTACATTCAAGTACGTTATTTGTCATCATTTATTCAAGTGCTATAGGTCTTAACATCGGCGCTATGAGGCGGGGAATAGAAAAATGGGTAGGCATTGGCACGAATTTGTCCCCACTCCGTACTCGTGAATGGCGGCTTGCATGTACCTGAAAAGCAAAGTAGATAAGTGTTATACATTGCCTGTGGCGTTGACCTCTGGGCTGATATTCTCGATGGCGTTTGCACTCAATAACTTGCAACAAATGGAGACGCTGCATGTTTTGATCGAAATCAAACAGCCTTGTGAGAATAACGGGAAGCATTCGCGTTATAGCGAGATCATGCAATGCACACAATAGATAATCGTGTTTTACGAACAGCAAGTCTATTAAAGAAAGAAAAATCGGTATCCAGGCATGAGACGATTTAAAGAAAGTTGCAAGGTAGCAGAATGCTTGCTTGTTAAATGGATAAATCAGAGATAGCTTGCTTTAATCATGCGCGCTGATAGTGGTGATTACATATTCTCGCAGAAACTTTGAATCAAGCATGTTTCGCCTATACTGGGATCATTTGCAGTAAAAATCTATAGGACGGCACGAGCCCACTCATTAGTCAAATTAAAATGTCAGGAAATGCTCTGAATTTGCTTTACATTTCAGTTGTTACTTAGTATGTTTCCAAGATTTATCGCCATAGTACTTTTTTCTGAGCCTATTTTTGTATCCATTGGTGAGTGCGTTGAGCATGCCAAAGCCTTGCTAGGTGGCGATAGAAAATTTATAAAGTACATTTTATTTTCACATTGTGCAAGTACCAACAGCGCACTATAGGGTATTTTGGTAGAGGGGAGCAAAGCCGCAAACGATATTGACGAATGAGACCACACATATTGCGGAGACGATAACACGTATAACATCTACACATCATCCATACACACTCTGGTGCACCTATTGTACGTGTATATCGGTTCAGTCTATCTATGACTTTTAAAGTAAATTCTCTCGTTGAGATTTCTACCGTTTTTACTGGCGCTCTGCTATCCTAAACGCCTGCAGGGGTGAAATGTTTCACCTGTTGCCTATGCATTGTTTTGGCCAGGCAATACCCGGCGTATAGAAACACCAAATAACTTTTTGACTGATGAGTCAGCTGAGAAGCAGGAAGTTGCTGAGGAATACCATTCCCGCTCGAATTTTCGTTAGCGTGATTTTTTATCCACTCGTAGCCTTGCAAGAAATGTATACTGATATACAACCAGTGGAAAACCTTGAAATAGATGAAAACCAACGAAAGAATGTGTTGCCTACTTTGTTTCTTGTGCTATATTCATCACGTGTGCGTAACTTTATGACTGTTGTTTACCAACGCTACAGGTACCTCAACGCCCTCGCAGACATTCAAGACTTCGAAAATGTTTTGGGACGAACGCCAAACTTATACTCTATCGATAGGATACTAGCCTGCTCAGCACTTGTCAAGATCATCGGCGACTTCGAGGACCTCTACTTCGCCCACACCACCTGGTTCCTCTATAGGGCGATGCTACGCGTGCAGAAGAAGTACATTTTGCCATGGCACCAAACAGCTTCAAGGACTACACCGGGTGAGCGAAAGCACGCTTGCTCGATTTGCCTTCATCAATAATACTGTTGGCGGCCAGCACATTCGCGCGGCTGCGTTGCCAATTTTTGTCGCGAATGAAGTGTACCCGAAGCGTTAAGATCTCCCCGCAAAACAGCTTTCATGGGGCTGCCCACTGAGGTCGTTCTCAGGAAGAACTTAGAATTCACTCTTCTTCGTTATGGTCGGGGCGCAAGTTCATTTGCTTATGGGATTATGTCTTTTAGTAATACTAATTGGCCACAGCTTCCTGTACACATGTTCCCCTGTATTCTGACGCCTATGAGTAGGAATACGTTTGCAGTTAGAAAAAGGAAGCCATCTTAGAACTCTAGGTGGGCTTAGCACGATGAAGCTGTTTCTACGGCGGTGACTACGAAATGACGAAATGTAAAAAAAAAAAAAAATCGGCATAACCCATCTTGCGATGGCTGTCGACGGTAATGTGTTTAGGATGGAATCAATATAGCGACACAACGTATTCCCATCGCCAAAACCAGTTATGTATGAAGCGTGAACTGCAGCGGCGCTCCTCTTTCGCGATTTCGAAAGAACACTCTCCCTATGCATGTCCTCCGAAATGCATGGCGCGCCGATGCGTGCGAACGCTGAGAAACGCTTCAAACGGCAACCGGACTCCTCCATCGTTCTTCTTTCTGGAGACGCTGCGCCATCTAGACGCACTGCCGAAAAGCGTGCGCGCGGCCTCGATGCGTGGCGCCGCTGTACGTCCGAACGCTGAGAATTGTTCCATTGCTTTCCGCGCATTCCGTGGCAGGTACACAGTGACCCATGGTGGCGATAGGCTCATTGAAAAGCGGCACATACCCACTGTGCTTATGGCACAGCTCGATAAGGCGTTGTTGTGAAAGACGTTCATTGAAAAACTGCACGCACTGAGTGTATTTGTGGTACAGGTAGTGCTACAAGGCAGTTAAGAAGGTTTAGGGAAGAAAAACAATTTTAAGGCCATGTATACAGGTATGCTAGGAAATGCATTCGGTACCTGAATAAATCAAGCTGACTAGGTGATTGTGTCACCGCCGCGTTTCAAAGAGGATGCCAATAAATCACCATCATCATTATCGTCGTACCATGCCACTTGCCTTGCGATGTAACATGCGCGCTGCGTGGCATCTATACGTGTGCCCTTTACATTGCAGTTACATGTTTTTATACAAGGAGGTACTTCATGTAGCAGTCCCATAGTTAGCGGTGCAATGTAGATATGGAAGTCTTGAGGAAGAAAAAGAAGGTTATGGAGATGGATAGATATTGATGTAATGTAAAACATGTATGTCATATGTGATTAATTAAAGCAGGCTAGGTGATGGTTTTCAGCATCCCGATTCAAAGCGAATGCCATTTAATCGTCATCATCATAATTAGCAACGTATCGTGCCGTTAGACACATGATGTGACATGCGCGCTGTGTGACGTCTATACGTACAAACTGTGCATTGCCGTTCCGTTATATTCCACCAGGGGTTCAGACATGTGGCACTTCCACATAGCAGCGCGTATATGGTCCTGGTTAATTCAAGCAGGCTAGATGGCTATTTGTCACCATCCCGTTTCGAAGGGGATGCCAATAAAACATCATTATGATCGTCATCGACAGCAGCGCACCGTGCCACGCGTGAAGGGATGTGACATCTGCGCCGTGTAGTCTGGTTACCTGTATTTACTATGCGGCACACGTTGTGGTGCCTCCTCGCTAGATACAAACCTCTGCTGAAGAAACGAACCAGGCAACTTCGGGCTCGGCAGACCGCTGTGCAGAGAGTAGTACAAGCCGCAGCTCAAGACGCAGCCTGCAGCCGATGCCAGGCGGACAGTTGATATCCTCCTCGTGAAAACGGCGCGAAGAGACTTCGCGGCGAAGACCCTGTAGTGCATGATGCCAAAATGAACCGCCTGTGGAGCCGTTCGTCCTGCTTATGCTGTGACTGTGCTGTGTGTGCCGCGCATGCCTGTGACTTTATTTTTTAAGTACTGGGTTATTGAAGTTGTTCCAACGGTTTATCTTGAACCTTTTCCCTCAGCACAGCTGCCCAGTGCTCAAACATTCGATAATGGACTACAGAGTGAGCCAGGTTGACGGAAGAACCGTTAAATACAAACGTAAATAGATATATATATATAATGACTGATAGGTAGCCCCTAGGAAATCCGCGAAGCCTTCTAATAATGCTAGATACTTAATTCAGGTTATTTTAACGCGATTGTCATTTTGTGGGAACTTCACGCACTTTTCGCTATGTCCGTGTGTAAACTCTTGCACGTGCACTTGATCCATTGGGTATGTGCCAGTCGGTATGTCGCACTGGGTATGTTTGAGTGGAACGGCAATAAAAATGTGAACGTTCTTGGCCGGTGCTCGAGAGGGTGCAAGTGCCACTCGGTAGATGCCCAGTGAAGAAGTTAACTTGCCCAGTGTAGAAGGCAAGAGGTGAAGAATCGCACTTCTAAGTTACCGTTGTATAGTCCTATGCTATACCAGTCAAATCTACTTTTGCTTTACTTCTAAGCACACGGAAAACCACCTGCGTCTTGGCCAATCCCCATGGTGGGTATGCGCCACTGTTTAGGATACAAGACAAGACCGGCATTATTAGAGGCGCATAGTGCGGACGAAGTTGTGAAATGAACAGAACGAGATAAGAGCATGATTTGAGCTAGGAGCGTTAGAATACAGAAAAGTTAACATGTTGGTAACAAAATAAGTGGGGTACACACAAGTGAAGGATATGGCAATTGCAGTCTGCTTTGACATTGATTCAATGATAGTGGCATTAAGGGTGGACACCTGCAAAGACCTGCCTTTGCTCTCAATAAAGCTTTTTTTTTTGTTATTTGTCAAGAAGTTCATCGTGAGATAGTTTCTGTCGGAATTGTTCATCTGCTAAATATGGGCGACCAAACATTTGAGGTAGCACGGACTGCGCACACTGGGCACGCAAATGGTGCTAGTTGCTCTCGCTGTTCGCAAATACGCGCTGAGCGGCTGCTTTTTCGCATTACAGCGGCGAGCATACGCCGACAAGTGCTTACGATCGAGTATAGTGTTATCTACAGCATATGGTTTTGTAAAGTGCGTTACCTTTCGTGGCTTTCCGTACAGAGGACGTCGTGCCAGGTCATACCATGACGATAACAACGTATCCCGGGATGCTTATTTCGTGGGACAGCTACTACCTAACTTCAGCTGGCCTTGTAAGCTTTCTTTATTGCTTTCAATGTGTCAGTTAGGAATGAAACGCGCACAGACAGATAGAAAAAATGCTCTGTTCGCATCTCCATCTCCAAAAGCGCATCTCCATGGGGTCAATTAGGTAGTAGCACCCAGATAGTATTAGTTCCTATGCGGGACTGAGGGGAGAGAGACACACGGCTGGGGCGGGGAGCAAAGGTTCTGTTTTGGCTAGCATAGCAGCCATAGGTAGTGAGATGCTTTTGTTACCCCTTTGAAAATATATGTTCAAATAATAAGTGCTGCTATACGACATGCTTACGTTTGCTGTCGGGACGAGGGTGTCGAACACTTAATACGAGACATATGTTCGATGGACTCGTTTATTGCGGCCGAAATACGTGTGCAATGGCGTTTGGTTTGGCCGCCGCGTATACCGCTCTAGCGAGTATGAGTTATACCTTAGTTTGACGTACGATATCGTTGAACAAAAGAAAAAAGAAACCGACATAATACAGACGCAGGAACCATAGCTTCAGTGTTACAGTAATGGTAACGTCAATTTCCGTATTTAAAACAACCACCACAGTCTTTCAATTTAATTTGTTTTTCACGGTGGTTTTATTTCACGCAATTTTTGTTCCTGTTATTCGCGTTTTCATGAGTTTCTTGCTTTAATATTTAAAGGAGCTGTCTGAAACTTATAACACCATCTTTAAGCAGCACAGAGAGCTTTTCAGAAATGCCTACTATCGGCAGTAGCTTACGCTGAAAACGATGAGTGAGATTAGAGCAGCAATGTGTGAAGGTCGGCAGTATTCTGTCGGCGGAAGCGCTTTGTAAAATAATGCGTATTAGTCTGCACGGTTCTGGTGGAGGACCGCAATCAGTCCCGCTGCAAGGGAGAAACGAGTGCTGGTCTGAAACCGCAGTTGCAGACGAGTCGTTCTAAGTGAGATATTTAAACGTGTGAATCGCAGGCAATCACGGAGACACAGCTATTAAACGAGAATACGGATCTGAACAAGCTGGTGACTCCCACTGGCGTGGTCATGGGCTGGATTCGTGCAGCTGTGGCCTCTCGCCTCTCCACAACCGGTGAAGAGTGGGCGCGCACCATGTCTAAGGAAAACAGTGGCACGTCAGTATACGGCGATTCCTACGGCACGAGAGTCTCTGTAGGATACGTATAGATATGTGTTAGGGTGTTTTACCGTAAATTCATTTTTACTAGCATTATGACATGCTGGAATGGTGCAGTGAGCAGCCTGCCCCTCCGAGCGTTAGAGGAACGCCGTCGTTTCTGCGAAGACGATACGAGAGTGGCGCTTCGAAGAAAGGAAGGAAGGAAGGAAAAGGTGGAGAACGCAAGGCAGGGAGGTTAGGTAGTTTAGCTTAACCGGTTTGCTACCCTGCACATGGGAGCGGGATGGGGGGGATGAAAGATGGGGAAGGGAGAGAGAGAGTGGTGCTTCGAGCAGTTGACGCGTGCTCGGGACCCAAAACGTGAATTTGTGACGACGCGTAGCTTGTCAGTTTGAAAACAAGGCATTCCAATTTTCCAGCTTGCTACTCATTTATCCGTTGTACATAACTTTACTAGTCCACAGTAAAAAAAATACCAGAAATAAATTAGTTGTAAGTGCCAGCGCACATTGTGTCATTGTGGTCCTAAAGAACGGTTAGTCTTACTTGACTGCATGTAAACGGCACATTTCGCAACCTCATGAAGTAAGCAAAAGCTCAATCTATGTAGTACCTCCATGGCAGAAAGGTTATTGACCGATTCACTAGATCCAAAGGGAAACAAACCGACAACGCGCACACGCAACGCTGAGTGTTATTGCACTCCGAAGCAGAATAATGAGAAAATCAGAATTAACATTGGTGATTTGACGTCCGGCAAATGCACGGCGAAATATGACGGGAGCGATAGCCGAAGGTTCCGGATTGATTTTGACCCCCTGGGGGTTCCTTGAATTTGATCGAAAATCACGGTGCATCCCGCTTCCATAAGGCTGCATCTGGCTGTAATCAGCAGCGCAACCCGAGCTCGACCTGTTCGCAGACCCCGTGCACAGCAAGCGTGGTGACTGCGTTTATAGCCACTAAACGACTGTGCCGGCTTCGAACCCTACGCTTCGAAAATATGACTGGAAAAAATAGGAATATTAAAAAACACTAAATAAACGTTCAAGACGACAAAACAGTGTAGTAGAATTGAAAAAGAATCAAACTTTCTTTCGACTATCACCTGTCCTCATGCAAGTTCTTTTTTTTTTTTAATTTTCTTTCTACTTCACGATAATGCTGATCCCACGCAGGAATTTTTTAGAGAAGTAGACGAATTCAGGGTGTCCGTACAAGCCTCTTATACCCAGGTTCAATGATCAATGAAGTAAAGATAAAAGACGCAGTGTATAGATCACTGTTTGGGCTGCAGACACTAACTAAATGCGTGTTGAACTAACTAAAAGCGCTGAACTATTTATCTTGAATATGCAGCAACGTTTCCCACTATACTGGTAGGACTAGTGCAGCTTTCTTCGTATGCAGCTTGGCTGTTTCGTTTCCCTGTTATTGAACTATTTATTCAACACGTATGCAATATTACGAAGGAGAGGGGGAACGGGAGAATAGGGACTTTACCTGTTCCTATGCTGCACTGCACATCACCGTCTGTTGCTGGTCTTGAAAGGAAAGTGCCCTCTTTCTTTCGCGAACGTTTTTATAGAAATCCTCCTGCCATAGGGTTTCATCTCAGCTTCAGTCAGGGAGGTCAGTGAAGCCTTCACTGTCAGTGAGCGTGACCTCGAGTCGTACTGTGTTGCGCAGACGTAAAAACAGCAATAAATGGTCAAGCTATTGAATTCGTACCGGTGGGGTCGCATTTGAGCAACTTGACTGTTTCATCAATCCGCCTTGGTCAGCCAAAGTGCCCCAAAGGGCGACAGCGAGGAAACAGGCAAAACGTAGATGTGGGTGAACAAGCATCAGCAGCGCAAATATGACGTAATGCGGCGGCAGGCTGGGCGGAACAAAATGACAAAGTTATATTGACGCGACTTAACAACGAAGGCAGTAAAATACACAGCGAATGCAAGGCATTTGCTGACCTCAAAAACACAGCAAATATGAAGAAAAGCCGAATTATCAACGTGCCCAATATTCATTATATTTCGGGAATCTCAATTCGACGCTCGACAGTAGTCAGCGTAACTTTGAAAGCAAAGTTATCAGAGTTGAAGCGCCGGAACGTAAAGCTGGCGAAAGTACTAGTGTAGCTGAGCTCTGCTTAAAAAGATAAAATTTGCTGCACCTTGGTTTTTTGTTTTCAACGTTTCGCCTTCGAGAGAAAGTGACAAGTTTTTCTGTGTGACAAGTAATTTAGAATCAGAAGTACTGCGCAGGCCCCTACCCTCTACCACCCACTCTGGTCTGAATTAATCAATGTGTAGGAATTGGCTGCACTTGTCGATCAATCTCCACCGCTTGCCTACTATTAATTACAGCAAATTAAACGCGAAGAGAAAAAGAAAGGCGAGTCAACAGTGGTCGATCACCTGTGCTCAACTTGCTATAAATGTCCTAAAATTGCCCTATTTTGACGAAGGTGGTTAGAAAGTAGCGTACAAATGCCGAGATACTACAAACTCCAAACTCACCTGAAGCAGCGAAAGAACTCGCTATCCTTAAACAGGAAACTGATGCACACTCTGGTATTTCTAAATGTTTTAACAGTGAGTCCGCACCTACTGTTCTTGGCAAGCATATAAAGGAGCACTCTCTGCAACCGTTAACAAATGACGAATAATGAAAGAATACTGAGAAAGAAGAAACCTATACTTTTGCTTAATGGTGTGGTACACAAGAAGTCAACATGTCTGCGTCATTATTTCTTTGGTAAGAAAAAAACCAAGAAACAACTAAGAATAAACGGTTGGTACAGCAACTTCCTTTGTGCGTCCAGACTTTGATATTATGTGCTTTCACGTTAATGTTTGAAAATAGCACGAACTGGGAGACACCTATGATTTCAGTTTGCTTGAGTAATTTGAATCACTTTTAGTCCGTGAGCAATTTGTCCTGCTTTGCGGGCCAAACACTTTCGATGCCTTGTGTTGCCTTTTTTGTTGGGCTAGTTTCCTTGGTAGAGTGTATAAGCGCGACTGGACGAGGACGAAGAAAGAAACAGATACACAGACACAAAAGCAAAAGGTCGAAATGTACCACTCAATGTTCTTTTTTGCTGTTACGTTTGTTTCCGCTCGCACGGTATATATTTATCGATGCGTGCGAAAATAAAATCTATAGTTGAAAGTGAAGCGCTGTGTCTGTGTATCTGTTTCTTTCTTCGTCCTCGTCCAGTCACGCTTATACACTCTACCATGGATTCTAACCAACTAGCCCGCCAACGTGTTTTAACCTAGTTTCCTTGTTGCGCTAGGCCACACATAGCATCAACCTGATCCATATATGAGAATCAGTATATAAACTATGGTTACCCGCAGAGTGTTTCACGTGGTGCCTCATGTCATGCAGGGCGAACAGCCAAAAGCTTGTTTTAGACTATAAGCTTTTCCGTCCAGGAGCGCCTATTGCCAACGGAACATTCTGGATGCACGAACAAATGCCGTGCGTATTATTGTTTCTTCTTGTTGCTTATTTGTCTGCTTGTGTGCGAAATACTTTGCCGGACGACCTGAGGCTAGGGACAAGTTCAAAGTTATGATGGTGCTTCGTGCGATGTTAACTAGTTGCATCAATTGTTTGAAAGCGCTGTCATCTTAGTAAAATACAAATCCGAGCTTCAGAGTAGCTGCGAAGCTGCAGATTTTGTACGGTTCGTTGACATGCATGCTGACATGAACCGTCTTTGAAATGTAGTCTCAGCGTCTCCTCGTGATTTCTCTCTTTGTGCCTGTCCTAACATGCAGCTAAAACGTTTTGCATTTATGATGAACAAGTCGCTTACGCTATAGGCAGGTTGCGGAATTGGGTGCCCTTTAGATTATATTGAGCCAAAGTGCTATGCTGATTACCTTTGTCAGTTAATACCGCCTATTGGAGATGTTTAGGTGTGTTTGTCTGATTGTATGCGGAGCGGGTGAAGAGAAGGCGGAGTATATCGCGCATCTAATAATTGAATGTGAGGCAACGAGTTACAGAACTAATTAACTCGTAAGAGTGGCAGCACTCCCTCAGCAGTCATGGAGGCATTACGGAATCAGGCTGTAGACGAGCCGTATGTAAAAATATTGAAAGATTTATATAGTGGCTCTACAGCCACAGTAGTCCTCCATAAAGAAAGCAACAAAATCCCAATAAAGAAAGGCGTCAGGCAGGGAGATACGGTCTCTCCAATGCCATTAACAGCGTGTTTGCAGGAGGTATTCAGAGACCAGGATTGGGAAGAATTGGGGATAAGAGTTATTGGAGAATACCTTAGTAACTTGCGATTCGCTGATGATATTGCCTTGCTTAGTAACTCAGGGGACCAATTGCAATGCATGCTCACTGACCTCGAGAGGCAAAGCAGAACGGTGGGTCTAAAAATTTATCGGCAGAAAACTAAAGTTGTGTTTAACAGTCTCGGAAGAGAACAGCAGTTTACGATAGGTAGCGAGGCACTGGAAGTGGTAAGGAAATACATTTACTTAGGACAGGTAGTGACCGCGGATCCGGATCATGAGACTCAAATCATAAGAAGAATAAGAATGGGCTGGTGTGCGTTTGGCAGGCATTCCCAGATCATGAACAGCAGGTTGCCATTATCCCTCAAGAGAAAAGTGTATAACAGCTGTGTCTTACCAGTACTCACGTACGGGGCAGAAACCTGGAGGCTTACAAAAGGTTCTACTTAAATTGAGGACGACGCAACGAGCTATGCAAAGACGAATGATGGGTGTAACGTTAAGGGAAATGAAAAGAGCAAATTGGATGAGGGAACAAACGCGAGTCAATGACGTCTTAGTTGAAATCAAGAAAAAGAAATGGGCATGGGCAGGACAAGTAATGAGGAGGGAAGATAACCGATGGACATTAATGGTTACGGACTGCATTCGAAGCTAAAGGAAGCGTAGCAGGGGGCAGCAAAAAGCTAGGTGAGCGGATGAGATTAAGTTTGCAGGGACAACATGGCCACAGTTAGCACATGACTGGGGCAGTTGGAGAAGCATGGCAGAGACCTTTGCCATGCAGTGGGCTTAATCAGGCTGATGATGATGATGATGATTAGTGGCAGCACTCAAAGTTGGGCGTTGGGATAAACATGCCCGTTCCCTGTCGTCGATGCTCTCCATTGCGCCATCGTTGTTCGAACGAGCGTTCAGGCTCATGGAGTGAACTCTGTTCAGGTGTGTCTTTGGGCTCGTTACATCATGCGTATTTGTTATACAGCGGACATTTACCGAAAAATTTACGGCCTACAAAACTACTGGCCACAAATCGTCTTGTACTCTAATAATTTCCTGCTCCTATCAATGCCCCTAACATTTTTTTACGTATTTCTTCAATTATTTACAGAGGAATTGTGCATTACGAAGACCTCAGTGCACGATTACGTGAGCAAAAATACTGGGCCGGCTACAACGTGCCGTAAGTGGGTTTAGTTTATCTGAGAACAACTTTCCAAACGGCTACAATAAAACCTCTGGGTTCCACGGTGGCAGGTGAACGGAGGCGGGTGTTGGAACGCAGCAAACTTCATGTAGTAACCTCAAAATGTCTGTGCTAGTATTGGGCCTGACCAGCCGTCTCCTCCCCTCCTGAACCTTCTCGTCCCATGAAAAGTGCATGCTCCGCCCCCCTCTCCACAAAACAATTTCTGGCGACGCCAACATGCCCCGTTCAAGTTGTACTCTTTGCTTTTTGCCGATTCCAGAGATTGCGTTATGTGGTTTGAAGTAAGATGCTCCGGTGTGCATTAGGAAATACGATAGTTTCTAAAGGTAGGTTTTCTCGACTAGTAGTTGAGCGCATGCCTCCTCTCATACAGCAAGACAGTACGGTCTACAGGAAAACTCCTAAAGACGTTGGTTATTATTGATCGATTATGTGCTGCCTGGTACACCATCATTTCGAGCGCAGCTCTTAGGAGCTGTTCTTGCGGCGTGCGTGGGCGTCGGCGTAACCGAGCGAACGAGCACAGCGAAAGATTAAAGCAGACGTGGAGCGCCACGGCGGATGAAAGACGCGAGGAGGATAGCGGAGGAGGGTATGGCGAAATCGTGAAAGCCTCGTGCGGCCAAGGTGGCTACGAGATGGAGCCAGATTAGCGCGCATCGTCTGGGAGGTCTGTCGGCGGCGGCTGCTGTGTATCGCGCGCATGCGTCACCCACGCGCAGACTCTCACGTTCTCTAGATTAGCGACGCAGTCACACCGCCCTTCACTCCGTCTGAAACGTGCCCCACGAGGAAGGTTTTATATATATATGGCGAAATGAAAACACGTATAGAGCTGCGCTCAAATTTCGCATAAGGGAGTATTGTAATCATCGGTGAATTTTTTAGTGACACAATCTGCCGAAATTTGAGAGTCGCAACACCACAAGGTTTCCTATAACTACGAAAATGCAGTGCAGTGAACTCGACATTGCTAAAAGCTGATTCATGGCGAAGCTGGCGAGTTAATATTTAGTGTGACATGCTGTGACGCCTACTTTCGCAGACACTAAATTAAAACAACAAGAAACTTGCATACATACATTCAGTGTCAAACTAAATAAGCTTTTGATTCCATGCAATTGAGTATCTAGTCGGGAAACGCCAAGATTATTGTTTGAATATCGCATACATATCCAAAGTATTTTTGTGCCGCTTATATGTTGTTGTTTCGGAGGTATCATTTATACGCAAATGTTTTTTCCCTCTTCTTCAGCTATTTCGAGGACATATTTACGATCTCCGGTCAACCGGCCAAAGTGGAAGGGTATGGTGACTACTACACACACGAGAACTGCCCTCGCGCAAAGTTGTTCAGAAGAGACCACACCAAACTAAAGGACTTGGATTCTGTTACCGCTTACATGAGGTATGGAAGAGCAAGCATACACATATGTCGCCGTGAATCTGTGACAAATTTTTCTGATTTAATCATCTGCTTACTACTCATGAAGCTGAGTAAGTCTCTTTTCATTGTTTTAGTGACGACGATCTGCCATGTGGAGTCGCGTGAATAAGTTGGCGTAGGTTCGCCTACGTGTAAAAGGGATGTCATTGCATCGTCCAATTTATGCAGGTACAACGATTACAAGAACGACCCTTTGTCACGCTGCAACTGCACGCCGCCATACAATCCTGTGTTTGCCATCTCAGCGCGCCATGACCTACTTTGCCCGTCGGGGAAGTACGACGCGCCAGGAATGAATCGACGGGCTGTTGGCGGTATCGATACAAAGGTAAGATAGATGTTTACGGAGAATTCTGTTTTCCTAAACACAGCCATTGAAAGCAGGGGTCTCCAGTTTCCAGCCAACATGTCATGCTTGCAGGATTGTGTCTCAGTACACCACAACGAATAAACATGGCGAACCAAGCCACCGCCTCGTTTGTTGTGTACCTTGGGACGTTACAAGGGCTTACCTTTTTTCCACAGGATAACTTGCTGATAATAATACTCAGGACAACATGGCACAATAAATCATGAAGGGCCACAAAACTAATTAAATAAATGACCCACATCCTTGTCGATGCAGTACGAAGCTGCAAAGGCAGTCCATCAGTGTTGCTTGGATCCAATGATACGTAAAATGGAAGTAACCCGTTAACAAGAGGAATTCAGTGAACACAAATGAACTCCTACGCTTTGCCTTACAGCTTCACGTGGTTTAACTCGCAATCCAATGTTTTCCTTCACAAGTTTTTATACTCGGAAACCTCTGCACAAAGCAGAGCGGAAATAAAGAAAGAACGCGACAGAAGCCATTTCACGAGGTCTGTCGACAGTTATACGATGAGCATTCAAGCAATGTAGCAACGCACTGTGTTCAGAATCTGTAGTGGTCACTTTGAGTCTTCGCTTTCTTCGGCTATGCGCGACATACACTGTCTCTGATATAAGCACACTTTTATATGATACTCGCTCGCCAAAATATCTGTGAGCACGGCGACATGACGACGAGGAAGTAACAATGATGTAATGACGAAGAAGGAATTACATCAATGGTCCGGGGATGGCGGTAGGACAACGACGGTATGATGACAATGTGGTGAAGGTTATGAAACAATGACGATGGTATAATGGGGACAGCGTGACGACAGCTGCGTCAGGACAACGGCATGACAACGAGTGTGTAATGACGATGGCGTGACGATGACCGCATCAACATGAGGGTATGACGAGAATCTGATCACGAAACTGGAATGACGATAATTAAACGACCAGGAGAGTATTATGACGACGATGGCGATACAACGGCGGCATAATCACGATTGAGTGACGACAGCATGATTGCAATAGCATGAAGAAAAAATGACGCCGATGGAACGAAGAAGGCAATAAGACAACGCGATGATGTTTCTTAAGTGATGACGACGGTAAGATGGCGGTTTGACGGAGGCAACATGACAACCATGGCATTACGACGACGGCGTGAACAGGATGCCGTGATGACGGTGCCATGGCAAGACTCAGATAACAAAGTTAGACTGACGACGATGGAATGACCACGATGACATCACGGCAACGGTATAACAGCGAATGCATGACGACGAATCTAAGAGGATGACGGCATCACTGGAATGACGACGACTGTATGGTGAAGGGGATGTGACAACGGCGGCATCATGAGATCCGACAACGCTGAAGTGACGGTGATGGAACGACAACAACAGTATCGCGACGACAGCATCACAGTGAATGTAAGAGTGCTATAGAACGACGATGGCGTGACGATGACGGCATGACTAGAAACCAATCACGAATCTAGAAGAACGATGATGCAACGAACGCAATGACATCACGACCACGAGCACATACTTTGTGGCCTAAGCTGTTAGACAACGTTGGCCACTCGGTCGCCGTAAAAGGCGTGGCGACGACGGCATGGCTACGGATGTGGAACGTCGTTGTCGTTCCACATCGGCCGCCAAGCCGTGCGTGCTGGCGCTGGCTAACACTCGCAGGGTTAATTTTAGTAGAGAAACATAACTACCCCAGAAATTGGATGGGGAAACGGTGCCGTGGTGGCTCACTTGTTAAGAGCATTGGACGCAAAATCCAAAAATGTGGGTTCGTATTCCGCCTTCGGCCTGTAATTTTCTGATCGTGTTCATTTCCGTTCATTTATCACGTCTTACGTTCAATCAAGAACAAGTTTTTTCCGTTATTATGTTTTTGGTGTCATTGCTTGTTATATATTTACAACATGACTAATCAAAGCCACGTACCCCGGTTTTCTTTTTTCTCAAATTTCACACACACACAGACACACACACACACACACACACATATATATATATATATATATATATATATATATATATATATATATATATATATATATGTATATATGCTCATCGCAATAAAACTTGGAGAGGCCTTGACCCGTTATGAACACCAACCAACAACCTGAGCCTAGCTTCTCCTCAGCTGCAGACACGCTGCTGTTTGTTGGACACAGCTTTCAAAACTCCTGTTTGAAGGGACAGCACCCGGCACGCTTCGGATAACAAAAACTTCGTGAAAGATGATGCGACCCCGCCAGATTTTTGCCGGTCGAGACATATGCAGGTCAATGTAGACGTTGCCCATCCGAGGCATCGATGGCGCAAGTTATTTCAATTATCTTGCTCGCGCTTAGCAAAATAAAGGCAACTAATTGTCACGGACGCAATCATTATATGCTTTTCTCGTTTGTAAAATATGCTAGTATTTTAACCATACTACAGACATCTCATATTTTGTGCAAATGACAGCGCAAAAGTCGCAAAGAAAGCTGCAGAGAATATAAACAGCAAGGATGAAAGATTTAAATTGTCGCACCGATTACGCGCACCACTTTACTATCCTAAACTCACCGCACCGCGCGTCTTTCTGCCTAAATGTTTATAAGCAATAAAGCCGTTAATTGTAACGAAATTTTACATATGTACTTAATGGAAATTGCTGTTTATATATCAGTTCGTCCGTTTTACCTATGCCCGTCGATGGGCTTTACTTCTTCTGTATTTGCTCCGCACAATATGTTTACTGAACTTAGGCTAAAAACCAAGCTGTGCGCGATGGCTTTTAGTTTCTGCTGTGTACTGCAAAGTTTCTCCAAGAGATGCGTTACAAACCTAAATCTTTATTTAAAGATCCTACTTTAAAGCTGCATTTTCTTCAACATGCACTATAGTTCTGGCACATTTTGGCCAAAGGTATGATTGCGCCACAACAACCATCAATGCTATTACAGTAATCATGATTTCTACATAAAATAGTTGCTTCCATATAAGGAATTATTTCGTTCAAAAATCTTTTCGTACCTGCATTTCAAATTGTAAATCGTGTTGCGTTTCCGCGCAGGTGACAAACCAGGATCTTTTCGCGTCATCAGAGTTTGTTGCTATCAGTGGACCAACATGGGAAATGCTGCCTCCTTTTCAATGGAGCACCAGCGGGCTGCCAGATATCCACGTCGGCCATCCTGACAAGTGGCAGTTCGGACCCGTTCATCATAAGTGGAACGAGTGACGAGCGGCCACACCAGCACATCACAGAACCTGAGGATAGGTGGAATTCTTCGTGTTTTGTCGTCTCTTCAAACCCAGTAACTGGAACAGTGTATTCCTCCAATAAACGCCCATGTTTCGTGGATAGCACAGGAATGCAAACAGTGTCTATTCTATTTGCAGAATCTGCGTGTAGAACAAGGCTGCCAAATGACCTTGATTTTTGCGAAACAACCTCTGCTCTAATTAAAGGATATGCAGGGTCGTATCGAGCTATTTCCAGCAAATATTTCCTCCGGATCGAGTTCGGAGTCGACTCATATTTGCCATGGGACTGTGACCTTACATGGATGGCTGAAGACGATAATATGTGACTGCATGTAAAACAAGGGCCCAGATAACAATGAAGAATATGTTTCATCTGTAGTTGACACGTACGTTCGCTAAAATGCCCCATAGAGTACGAGGAAACTGACAGTACTCGCACCGACGCCGTGGTCACAGAAAGTTGATCGTAATGCTTCTCTATGTTTCTATTGTCAATTCAGAAACAGCCATTAAACAATTACGAATCTCTTGTTGAAATTCTGTAGACTGATGCAAGCGCAATCTTTGGTTACTGAAAGTACTTAGGTGACGTCGGTTGAATCCATTCCCTCAAAAGAATATCTTATATTATGAAAACATGCGTGGGTTTTCGTTAGAAAACAGCTTCATTTTTAAAGCCCAGGTCACGAATATGCATCAAAATATTATTAGATCGCATGTTTTTCTTCACTGTCTCTCTCTCTCTTTTTCTGTATCAAAGTATACCTTTAAGTCGCATTTGTTGTCGTGTTCAGGTTGAAGTTAAAGGATACTATGAGTGTTCTCCACTTGCTCCCCGCAGGGGCGTCTGCGTGAGCAGGCGTTTGGTGTGTTGCGACACCACGTACCCGAGCACACGAGGGTCGGACCCTCCCGCGTGTAGCCGTGCGCGGCTTAGCCGTGTCTGGGGGAAAGGGGATCCTCGTGGTTGAGCCGATGCTGGGTGTATGGACCTTTAAGGCCCCCCGGCGGAGGCAACACACCTCTTCGGCCTCGGCTTCACATAGACGGCACCTCCAGACTGACCCACCTGAAGGAAATCGGCAGTCGCCTTCTCCTGTCTCTCTCTTTCTAGAACCTTCGTCTTTCACTTACTTTCGACCTTTCCTATCTCCTTCTCTCTTCTATTCACTTCCTTCTTCTTGGCGGCAAGGGTTAACCCTGTGTGGCTATTCAACTTTGGGTACACCATATTTGTTATAGTGGCGGCGTACGACTGGCGTCGTGCAGACTTGTATGCAAGCTCGGCCGCGTCCTCTCGTTGGGCTCCGTGGTGGGCGGTCGGCGCTGTTGCCGAATTTTTATATATTCTCGTGGAAACTTCTTTCCCTAAACTTCCTGATCGCCCTTAGAAAAGAGGGCGCACCGAAGATGTCTTCAAGTTTTTTGGCAACAGAATACAAAGCTTTCCCCGATTCCACGTCATCCACTCCGACAAACCTGAAAAGACGATGAGAATGATTTCACTTTTCGTAGTGTCAAAATGTCTTACGGAATCACTTGGCGCAGGTTACAAGGCATCAAAGATGGCTAGTGGAGATCTCCTTCTGGAACTCCGCGATGCGAAGCAACATGAAAGCCTTCCTAACCTAGTTAAATTTGGAGAAATTCCAGTCAATATATCACCGCACCGAACTATGAACACCAGCCGTGGTGTTGTCTCTGACAGAAGCCGAACAGCTGACAGCTGACAGAAGCCGAACTGATGGAAGGCTGGACCGAACAGAATGCTATCAATGTCAAGCGAATTATGCTAAGGCGCGACGGTAAGGAAATCAAGACAAAGCATCTTATACTCACTTTTGGCTCAAGCATCCTGCCTGAGACAATCGAGGCAGGCTTTGTAAAGCTACGTGTCAGACCCTATGTCCCAAATCCTCTTCGATGCTTCAAATGCCAGCGTTTCGGACACAGTTCCCAGAACTGCCGAGGCCGGCAGACAAGTGCTAAATGCAGTGGCAGAGACCATACGTCTGAAAAGTGCGAAAGCGCTTGACACTGTGTCAACTGTGATGGCGAGCACGCCGCATACTCACGTTAGCGCCCGTCATGGAAAAAAGAAAAAGAAATCGTGACGATAAAAGTTAAAGAGAATATTTGATTTAAAGAAGCGCGCAGGCGGGTTTCCTACCTGCCTAAGAGCAGCTTTGCCGATGTGGCGCGTCAGGGGGCAGCGCCACAACGGCCTCCGGCGACTGTCCGACCCACACCCAGTGAGGCGGCAGTGACGCCTCCCCCCCCCCCCCCCCGGCGGCTGCAGCTAGTGCTGCTACGCCAGCCAAGCCGAAGGGGCCATCTACCTTAGAGCAGCTGGCCTCAAAGGTCTCTTCCACAGGGACGAGGCCTTCTTCTCGAACGCAGCGCTCGCAAGAGCGCCTGTCCAGCACCTCTTCCGAGGCGATGGACACAACCAGCCAGACGGCGTCGCTAGCGCCTAAGGAGCGGCGAGATTCTCGCAATAGCTCCCAAAAAGAAAAGCACCGTATCTTGGCGCCCTCAAAGGGCTCCGTGAGGTAACTCGTCTTTCTTAAACACACAGCACATAAACCACATTCAACATGGATACGCAAATAATACACTGGAATGTCAGAGGTCTGCTGCACAATCTTGATGATATCAAAGAACTATACAGGTATACTCCAAAAGTGCTGTGTGTACAGGAAACACACCTCAAACATACACAAACAAATTTCCTTCGACAATATGCTACATTTCGTAAAGACCGCGATGACACTCTCGTCTCATCCGGCGGTGTTGCAATCATTGTAGACAGAGATGTTGCTTGCCGGGAAGTAATACTTCGTACGCCCCTAGAGGCAGTTGCTATCGGAGGGGTGTTGTTTGATAAGCTGGTCACTATCAGCTCTGTATACATCCCTCGAAATTATCAACTTAATAAAAGCGAATTTCAAAACTACATAGATGAACTTCCCGCGCCGTACATAGTTGTCGGAGATTTAAACGCACACAACAGTTTGTGGGGAGACTCTCGTTGCGATGCAAGAGGTCGTCTAATTGAAAACTGTTTTTTCCTCAGGAGCATGTATACTTAATAAAAAGGAGCCGACGTACCACAGTGTGGCACATAATACATACTCCTCGATAGATTTAAGCATAGTGTCGAGTACACTAATGCTGTACCTTGAGGGGTCCGTTTTGAAGAACCCCTTTGGATGCGACCATTTCCCAGTTATATTAAACTTGACCAAACAAGATGAATCCTTGCCACATGCTCCCCGGTGGAAGATCGAGTCGGCTAACTGGGAACTTTTCCGCGAACTAACATATACAATCCGGCATGAAATTGATTCTTTCAATAGAGACGATGCTGTGTCGTATGTTACATGCCTTATAATTGAGGCTGCGAGAAAATGCATTCGTGAAACTAATGGAATGTGGAATAAGCGTCGTATCCCATGGTGGAACGAAGAATGTAAAAAAGCACGGGAAAACCAAAACAAAGCTTGGGGACGACTTCGCGACTTTCCAACCGCCGAAAACTTGATTAATTTTAAACAAATAAAGGCGCAGGGTAGAAGAACACGTCGACGTGCTAAAAGGGAGAGCTGGGAGAAATACATCTCTGGCATAAATTCTCACACGGACGAGACGAAAGTCTGGACAAGAGTCAATAAATTAATAGGCCGGCAGACGCATCCTCTACCCTTGGTAAGCACCCACGGTGAAAGCCTGGAGGCTCAGGCGGATTGCCTAGGTGAACACTTCGAATATGTCTCAAGTGCATCGCACTATACGGAATCTTTCCTGAGGTTAAAAGAACGTGCAGAGAGACAGCCTCTTAATCACAAAGACTCCTCGAATGAAGCTTACAATCGTCCATTTAACTTAGCTGAACTAAAGGCGTCTCTCGCTTCTTGCAAAAACTCGGTGCCAGGCGACGACCGCATTATGTACGAAATGATTAGATACTTACACCCTGAAGCACTGAAAACGCTCCTATCTCTTTTCAATGCCATATGGATGGCTGGGTATATTCCGTCCTAGTGGAAAGAAGCCATAGCCATCCCGATACTTGAACAAGGCAAAGACCCGTCCTTAGCCAGCAGCTACAGGCCCATAGCACTAACAAGCTGTCTGTGCAAGCTGTATGAAAGAATGATTAACCGGCGCTTAATCTCTTTCCTAGAAAATAGCAAAACACTTGACCCCTTCCAGTGTGGGTTCCGAGAAGGTAGATCGACAACAGACCAACTCGTCCGCATCGAGGCGAACATCAGAGATGCGTTTATACATAAGCAGTTCTTACTCTCGGTATTCTTAGATTTAGAGAAAGCATACGATACCACATGGCGCTTCGGGATTTTGCGAGATCTTTCCGCGATGGGGATCCGAGGAAATATGTTAAACACAATCAAAAGCTACTTATCCAACCGCACGTTTCGTGGGCAGCGCTTTATCTAGAACATTCACTCAGGAGACTGGGGTGCCGCAAAAGGGTGTGCGTAGTTGCACACTTTTTATTGTAAAGATGAACTCCCTGTATACAGTCATAACACGCACAATGTTTTATTCTGTATATGTTGATGACATACAGATAGGTTTTAAATCTTGTAACATTGCGATCTGCGAGCGTCAGATACAGCTCACATTAAGCAAATTATCTAAATGGGTGGATGCAAATGGCTTTAAGATAAATTGCCGCAAAAGTACGTGTATACTCTTTTCGAGCAGAAGAGGCATAACACTAGTGCTGAAACTCACCATCAATCAAGAGCAACTATCTGTGAGCAGTGAACACAAATTCGTGGGAATAATTCTAGATTCCAAGCTTAGTTTCATCCCCCATCTGAAATATTTGTAGGCAAGATGTTTGAAAACGATGAATATTTTAAAAATTCTGTCTCGCACAACATGGGGAAGCGATCGAAAATGTCTCCTGAACTTGTACAGGAGCCTTGTCTGTTCTCGTCTTGACTATGGTGCGATATTCTACCACTCTGCAACACCGAGCGCGCTAAAAATCCTAGACCCTGTGCACCACCTTGGTATCCGCCTAGCGACCGGTGCTTTCAGGACAAGCCCTGTAGAAAGTCTCTATGTAGAATCAAACGAGTGGTCACTACGTCTACAGCGGTCATATTGCAGCTTTACATATTATCTGAAAGTAAACTCGAATCCTGAACACCCTTGTTACACAATTGTAAATGATGTTTCCTGTGCCACACTTTTTAATAATCGGCCTACAGTCAGGCAGCCCTTCTGGCTCCGTATAAGGAATCTTAGTGAAGAAATGTCCGTCCCACTTGTAGAACACCAACTAATGCTTCCAGCGAAGCTGTCACCGCCGTGGCAGTGGCAGCTCCCGGATTGTGACACGTCGTTTATTGAAGTCAGTAAACATGCTTCTGAGATGAACATTCGAATGCACTTCCTGGAACTTCGGTCGAAGTATTGCTGCCCGGACTATTACAGCGACGCATCTAAGTCACAAGCCGGCGTCTCTTATGCAGCAGTTGGTCCGTCCTTCTCCGACTCTGGCATCTTGCATGCGCAGACAAGGCCTATGCATTATTTTCAGCTGTGAAACACATCAAGCAATTAAACCTAGGAAAGTCAATTATATATACCGACTCTCTGAGCGTTAAGGCGTTAGTATCGCTTAAAAAGCACAAAAACCCTGTAATTAATGCCCTTTATACGCTCTTGTGCGCTGTATATGAATGTAATCAACGTGTCATTATATGCTGGGTGCCAGGGCACAGAGGTATTGAGGGTAATGTGCTCGCTGACGAAATCGCCACATCCACAGCAAGAAAAGGTTTGAACTGTTCCATAGGTGTCCCCGCCATAGATTTAAGACTTTTATTCGCAAAGAATTAAGAGATTATTGGCAACACTTGTGGGACTCGCAAACCTCGAATAAACTTCACTTAATCAAGCCACATTTAGCCACCTCCCCATGTATAGCAAAATTACGAGAGACTATTGTCGCGTTCTGTCGACTAAGAATAGGGCACACATACAGTACACACAACTTCGTGCTGACTGGTAAGGAACCTCCTACATGAACACCAGGAACCTCCTACATGTGGTAGATGTGGTAAAAGACTGACGGTCATCGGCGTCCTCGTGGAATGTAGGGAAACAGAATGCGAGAGAAAAAAGCACTTTCCCTTGGCGTATCAACACCATATCGCATTACATCCAGCACAATTTCTCGGCTCGAACCCGTTATTGAACACCACATCAGTTTTAAATTATTTAAATGACATTCAAACATTGCACATTATCCGACCAAGTGTTACGTAGTACGGCTTCTTAGCAGAGGCTGCTGCTGCGTTTGTTACATTAGCATAGCACGTGTCTCCAGGCCCTTGCATTCAAGGGCCCCGGTGAGACATCAGTGCTGCGTTCACTACATGTTTTGTTTCATCATCCGCGTGTAACATGACAGTTCCATAGTTCACATCTCTGGTCATCGTCATTGTTTTATTACTTATTTATTTTACGCAATTCAGAGCGACTGATTTTAGGCCTATTTACAGCCATGCCACATCCACCATTCGAAGTACATTACTTCACTTCACGCACAATGCATTGAAAACCGATCACCATGTGTATGGCGCTCCTTGGTCATATCTTGCCCTTGTGCCATAAAACCCCATACATCATCAAAGAAAAAGAAATAGTCACAATCAAGGTAAAAGAAAACACATGATTCAAAGAGGCACGCAGGCGGGTTACATAGCTTCCTAAGGCCAGCTTTGCCGAAGTGGCGTGTCAGGTGCAACGTCACAACGGCCTCCGGCGGCTTTCCGACCCACAAGCTGTGAGTCGGCAGTTACCCCATCTGCCCCCGCGGTGGTTGCAGCGAGCGCTGCTCCGTCAACACAACAGACGGGGCCACCGACCCCGAAGGTGGGCGCAGCTGAGGCTGCCCCAACCTCCCCGGCCCCTTCCAGCGCTGGCAACAGCCGGCGCAGCTAAATCCCACAGGGAGCCCCATCGATCTCCGGGCTGGTTGGCGCAGGGGTCTTACCCTCCAAGGCGGGAGCCTCGCTGGTAACTTCCCGCCCGCAAGAGCACGTGTCCGGCGCCTCACCAGAGGCAATGGACACTACACCCATCCTCAAGGCGCACCAAGCGCCTAAGGAGCGGCGAGGCTCCCTCGAACGCTCCCGAAAGGGCAAAACCCCGATTACAGGGCCTCGAAAGGGCTCTGTAATCTAAGGCATAACTTCCGTTTCCGTACACACCGCACCTATTGACTTCCAATATGGATACACAAATGATTCAATGGAACGTCAGAGGACTTCTTAGAAACCTTGATGATGTGCAGGAACTCATCGAACGAGGCCTTCATTTCCATAAACGTACAATTTATGGGGGATTTAAGGAAAAAGTTGCTCGCAGCAACTTGACGGGGCTTAAACCCGGTCTGAGGGCAGCAGCAGAAGGCACAGGCACTGATATAGAACCGACAAAACAAATACATTCCAAACAAAAACACATTCCAAAAGTGCTGTGTTTACAGGAAACACACCTAAAATCGAAACACACAAATTTCCTCCTACAGTATGTTACGTTTCGCAGAGATCGCGATGATGCTCTCGCATCATCGGGCAGTGTTGCCATTGTTATTCAGAAACGCATAGCGTGGCAACGTTTGCAGCTACAAACGCCCCCTGAAGCAGTGGCGGTTCGTGCTATTCTCCTAAACAAACTTATCACTGTGTGCTCGCTCTACATACCCTCACATTACAAGTTAACTAAACATGAATTTCAGTCCTTCCTAGATGAATTGCCAGAACCTTATATTGTTCTTGGCAATATCAATGCACACAACTGCCTGTGGGGCGACCCTCGTATAGATGCGCGAGGACGACTTGTTGAACAATTCCTTTTCTCTTCTGGTGCGTGCATTCTGAATAAGAAAGAACCCACATATTACTCTCTTGCCAACAAAACCTTTTCTTCAATAGATCTCAGCATAGGTTCTCCTTCTATTCTCCCTGAACTCGAATGGCAAGTTACAAACAATCCTTACGGAAGCGACCACTTCCCCATATTGCTACGAACAGCTAAAGAAAACGAATATCCACCACAGGCTCCTAAGTGGAAGATTGATACAGCTGACTGGGAGAAATTCCGAACTCTCAGTAGTATTTCATGGAATGACATGTCCTCGTTAGGAATCGATGCTGCTGTGGAATATTTTACAGCCTTCATAATAGGTGCCGCAACTAAATGTATATCACAAGTAAACGGCTTGGCATGCAAACGACGTGTCCCGTGGTGGAACGAGGACTGTAGGATCGCTCGTAAGAAACAGAACAAAGCGTGGGGGTTGCTACGCGCCTCTCCCACTGCGGAGAATCTGTTTAACTTGAAGAAAGTGAAATTGCAAGGTAGGCGAACACGCCGACGAGCTAGAAGAGTGTTGGCAGAAGTTTTTATTCGGTATCAACTCGTATACAAATGAGGCCAAAGTCTGGAACAGGGTTCATAGGATAAAAGGGCGACAAACATATTCACTTGCTTTGGTAAACACACAAGGCCAAACACTGAAAGATCAGGCAGACACACTTGGGGAACACTTTGAGAGCGTGTCGAGCTCAAACCATTATTCGCAATCCTTTTTGAAATACAAACAAATAAAGGAATGTAAGCCAATAATACGAAAATCCAGGCAGAATGAACCTTATACCCGGCCTTTCAGTATTGCTGAGTTGAGAGCTGCCTTGAACAGATGCGAAAGCGCTGCACCGGGACCTGATAGAGTCATGTATGACATGATCAGAAACCTACATACTGACACCAAACTTACACTACTCACAGTTTTCAACGCTATTTCGGCTACGGGATACTTCCCATCTACATGGAAAGAAGCGATTGTGGTCCCCGCTCTTAAGCAGGGTAAAGACCCTTCCTTGGCGGCAAGTTACCCTCCGATAGCTCTTACAAATTGTCTTTGTAAGCTTTTTGAAAAAATGGTTAACCGCAGACTTGTACATTTTCTTGAACTCAAAAATATGCTCGATCCCTTTCAGTGCGGCTTCAGAGAAGGGCGGTCCACAACCGATCACCTTGTGCGCATTGAGGGAAACATTCGCGACGCCTTTCTACATAAACGATATTTCCTATCCGTATTCCTCGATATGGAGAAGGCGTAGGACACTACGTGGCGCTATGGAATCTTGAGAGACTTGTCGGGAATTGGCATCCGTGGCAATATGCTCGTCGTAATTGAAACCTATTTGTCCAACCGTACATTCCGCGTGAAAGTTGGCAATGTATTGTCGCGACCTTTTACACAGGAAACTGGTGTACCTCAAGGAGGTGTACTTAGCTGCACGCTCTTCATCGTGAAAATGAACACCCGTCGTGCTTCATTACCGCCAGCCATTTTTTATTCTGTTTACGTAGACGAGATACAGATGGGCATCAAATCCTGCAACCTTACAGTATGTGAGACGCAAGTACAACAGGGCTTGAACAAAGTGTCCAAATAGGCAGAAGAAAACGGATTTAAAGTGAACCCTAACAAAAGTTCTGGTGTGCTTTTCACAAGAAAGAGAGGGCTCATTGCAGAACGCAGTATCGAAATGTATGGTCAGCGAATTCCTGTGAACAAAGAACACCAGTTCTTAGGCATCATACTTGATTCTAAATTAACTTTTATTCCACACATAAAGTACCTCAAGGTCAAATGCTTAAAAACAATGAACTTACTTAAAGTGTTATCCCACACAACATGGGGCAGCCACAGCAAATGTTTAATGAATCTTTACAAGAGCCTCATTCGATCACGGTTGGACTACGGTGCCGTGATGTATCATTCTGCAGCCCCGAGCGCGCTAAAGATGCTAGATCCGGTCTACCATCTAGGAATCCGACTGGCCACTGGAGCTTTCAGAACAAGTCCCATTGAAAGTTTATATGTAGAATCAAATGAGTGGTCACTTCATCTGCAGAGAACATACATCAGCGAAACATATTTTGTGAAAGTCCACTCTAATCCTCAACATCCGTGTTTTAATACCATTAACGATATGACATATGCTACACTCTTTCATAATCGTCCCTCCGTAAGACAGCCTTTCTCGCTGCGTGTGAGGGAGCTTAGTCATGAAATGCATGTCGCACTCCTCGAGCTCCGCCTAATGCATCCAGCCAAGCTGCTACCTCCTTGGGAGTGGCAGCTCATACAATGCGATATATCTTTCACGCAAGTTACAAAACACGCTCCAGAGATTGAAATACAAATGCATTTCCGGGCACTCCAATACAAACACTCCTGCACGGAGTTCTACACATATGCATCGAAGTCACGCGACGGGGTGTCCTATGCAGCCGTCGGTCCATCCTTCTCGGAATCCGATGTACTACATCCGGAAACCAGTATCTTTACGGCTGAGGCCTACGCACTGTTGTCGGTTGTAAAGCATATAAAGGAATCAAAACTCGAGAAATCAGTTATGTATACGGACTCCCTTAGTGTTGTGAAGGCCTTGATATCATTCTGTAACCACAACAATCCGGTAATTAATGAACTCTACTCTGTCCTGTGCAAAGCATGTATATCTAACCAACATGTGATTATATGCTGGGTACCTGGACATAGGGGCATCGAGGGTAACGTTCTAGCGGACCAGATGGCCACATCAATTTCAACGCATGCAGTTAATCCTACTACTTCGGTCTCTGTCACAGACCTGAAGCCTTTCTTAAGAAGAAAACTGCGAAACTACTGGCAACGCCTGTCGGACCCGGACACAAATAATAAGCTGCATGTAATAAAGCCACAATTAGGTTTCTGGCCTCCTGTAACAAAATCCCGCCGGACAGATGTCCTATTCTGTCGTCTAAGAATAGGACACACATTTGGTGCACATAAATTTTACTCACGGGAAACGAGCCTGCAACCTGTGGTAGATGCGGGGAGAGGCTGACCGTCCTTCACGTCCTCCTAGAGTGTCGGGAAGCCGAATCTGAAAGAAAGAAACATTTTCTCCTAGCATACCGGCAGCACATCCCCCTTCATCCTGTTATGTTACTTGGTCCAGAACCACTCTTTGACACCAACGCAGTCCTAGGTTTTTTGAAAGATGTTGTGTTGCATGTTATTAGCCCCACGCGTTCGTAGCGTCTCCTCTCTTCAGAAGATGCCGCTGTGATACTTATTTAGTATAGCACATGCCTTTAGGCCCTTGTGGTTCAAGGGCTGTGGCGAGGCACTAGTGCTGTAAGCAGTTTAACATCTCGCGTATTTTAAATAATGCATCATTCTTCTACGATGGATTTTAATGTTCATAGTATTCGTCATTAGTCATCGCCATAATTTTATAGATCGTAGATTTTACGTACTTTACAGCGACTATTTTTAGGCCCTTTACAGCCAAGTCACATCTTCACAGAACTCATCATTATCACCACGAAATCACTAACACTGTCTTGGGGCTCTTTGGCCATATCTGGCCCTTGCGCCACTAAACCACACACATTCATTCATTTTAATTATTGCTACTTCCCCCATATCAAAATTCGGACTACACGTTGTAAGCGTCGCTGATTTTCATTTCATTGTTCATGTGAACGAAAGCACAAGCTCACGCATTCATAAAAAAACAAACAAAAAGAGATGCATGTGCACACAATTGCAAGCGCAAGGCGGCGTCATTCAGTCATCGCCTGCATTCGCATGCAGTGAACGGCACAAATATTTTATGGGGCCAAGGCAATTTCGAAAAGTAGAAAAAACACGAAAGTTTTGCGTGCACTGTTAACCGCAAAAAGGGAGTGCAAGCGATTATCAAAGCTGTATTTGCTTAAAGCAAGGTCGGACGCACGGAAAACTGAGCAAGGTGAGCTCGCTGTACTTTCGGGGGCGAAAACACATGGCCCGGAGTGTGGGCACCACCTCTATGCGGTAGTAGGAATCCATCCTTTCCAGTAGAAGCTGCTGGCAGGAATCTTGAGGTACGTGATTGCGCGCGTGCTGCAGGATGTGAAAGATCACGACACTAGATGAGTTTGTCCGCACAAGCTTTTGGCAGAGGATTTGCGTACGGTATTTGGCATAATTGCAGTGCTCCACTAGCCAATACCGATGGAAACTGGCATCTAAACACGAGAGAAAAAAAAGCGACATGGCTGAGAGCTTCAACGTTGGTTAGTGCTTCCGGGTTGGCTGTCCTGGCTGAAACTCCGTGTAGGCGGTAACGGAGGGCGTCGTTCGACGCGCGAGCTTTGCGAAGTACGAGACGTGGCCACGCTTGAGTATGCGCCTGACCATCGGACAGTGTTAACGTGAAACCTTCATTGTCTAAATTTTAAGTGAAATTCCGGGGTTTGGCGAGCCAGAACTACGATAAGGTTACGAGGCACGTAATGGGTTGTAAAGGGCGTCGAGCGCCGCCGCCGGCGTTTCAGCCAATCGGGTTCAGTCGCGGTTGCTAAGCCACTGTGTCTTCTACATTTTCAATATATGCATCCAGGAGATTCTACAGACTAAAAAATGCGGGAAGATAGGTGCTGCTGCGGTGACGATTGGTTGCCGTCTTGTTGCGGGTCTCTTTTTTTCTTTCTCGGTTTATATATATATATATATATATATATATATATATATATATATATATATATATATATATATATATATATATATATATATAACACAGTTACCTCGTTAACTCGTACTAGTAAAAACCGGAACAATTTGGAAATAAACGGATTTTCGAGTTGAGCAATGTTGCCCAAATTGCCGTGAAAAATCAAGTTCTTTTAAAGAAGATCACTATTTACCTGCTCTTCAACAGCAGCTTCTAATCTTGCTTTTTGTGAAGATTCGAAAGAGTTCGTGGCATTGCCATTTTATTTAGCAGAAAAAGAGAACTGCGTAATGCTGGTCTACTGTGCGGTCGCGCTCGGACCTCGGAAGGCGTCCTCTAGCTGCTTGACACATCGCGCGAGCCGATCTTCCCCGCCCCAGCACTCAACCTTATTTCGCAGAAGGCGCAGGGAATTCCTCGTTTCGGCAGATGTTGGCACCTCGCGAGGTGGTTCGTCGTCGTCGCCATCGTCTTCGCTGTCGCCTGCGTTTGTGGCCTTTTCAGCGATTTCGGCGTCCGTTAGTTCTCCTGTGAGCGGCACATCCTGCTCGCATAGTGCGTACTCGTGAAAGGTCGTGTCGCTTTGAGTTACACCGTTACCGGTAAGCTTTACTGCCTCTTGGCAGCATTCCTCACAATCTGTGAATTCACCTGTCTCCGCCTCCGGCAAACTGGCGGCACGTGAAAATGCAATTCGATAGCGCGGCACAGCGATGCAATTCGATAGCGCGCTAGCGCGGACAGGGGTATTTTTTTTTATTTTATATTTCGCGGGCTTTATTCAAACGCCGAAAAGAAAAATCGCCACGCAGCATCTAAACGGTTGCCGCAAGAAGTGGATCGGTCTTTTCTGAAAACCTCTACAACGCAACAAAACGTACTTCAAAATTGTGCCTAATTCATCTTAGATAATCAACTAATTAGGTGGAATATAAGAAAATACTGTAACGAGGGCCGCATTACGGCAAACCATGTGCCATTTGTTTCATTCAGTTGCGGCTAATCATATTTTCCTTTTTTTCTCTTAATCCTTGGTTCAAGTTACGTGAAACATCCTCCATAAAGGGCGCATGCACTTGGCAACAAAATTTACGACCGGAGGAAAGCAATACCGCCGTAGACGTGGAGTTCGTATAAGCACATAAAATAGGTTTCGTACAGACTTGTTCTCATTGAATGTCAATGCTCCCAATTACGCAAGAGAAAGCACTCTTTCAGGTATGAATCGCGCTACTTTCCAGCTCGTGGCTCCCATTCGTTGGACTTGTCTGATGCGCTACACAGGCACGACTCTCTGAGCGAGAGTTTGCGAATAAGGTTCGCCCATTTTGCCGGCGCTTGCTGAACGTAACGCTCCCGAACCTCCTGTGACATTGGAGCAGTTGCGGTGTCAGAGGATCGCCTCAGTCGCGATGAGCCGTACGCTCGCGGATAAAAACAATGGGAACGTGTGACGCTGTTTGGAAATAACCCACGTATGTGCATGCGGGTCGTTTGACGAATACAGAAAGTAGAAGTGAAGTAAAGTTAGGCGGGCGGTTCATACACAAGAGCAAGCTGGCATCGTTTCGCGCGACAACACAAAATGACAATGACAATAAATAAATCATTTACATTATTATACGGCCACATTCTAACAGAGTACCTCTAGCATCGAAGCCCGACACTGTAATTATTACACCATGGACGGTTACGACACACAACGGTGTGCGTCATAATCAGATTGTGATTTTCCCATGTAAAACTTGCGGAATTGTTCAAAATCAATTACCACGTCATCATCAGTCAAAATGTGCCCCGAAAATGGTCGGAAAATAGCGCAGTCTCAAATTGTAAGGCAATCCCGAACACAGTACAGTCTAAAATGTCTGGCGATTCAGATAATAGTGAAGCAAAAAAAAGAAAGAACATTAAGCCGACGATCCTCCAACTCCCCACGCTAGGGATGACGCCGTAGTGTGTCGTGCGCAGTGAATCAGCGTCTATGCCACCCACAACTGCCTCACGAAAACGTAGTCTCTCATTGACTTCAACTGCAGGCTGAATCTTTTTAGGACTTTTTCTTTACTCGTTTAATTACTCTGTTGCTCTAGTGCCAGCATTGGTAAAACTTGGAAAGGTCATTTAGTGGTCATATGATGTGACAGGTGCGGAAGACTATATTATAGAGCACCGCAAAATGTTTACGAAGCATCGCAATTGTTTCTCCATGAGCCGTAAAGAACACTTCCTGTTTTGACAACAAATAGTCTGCGTTCTGCTCTTCTTTTCTTAGGTAATTGCAGGCAATCACGGGGTAAATGACTGCAACACAGTGTCGTTATCCGGCTCTGATTAACCGAATTAACGATAGGTACTTCATGCTTTGCTAAAGTATACCTGGCAACCAGAAACGACCCGGGGAATTCATGCTGTGCGCTCGACGGGCCCGTATATAGAGCTTTGCAAAAAAGACATCTGCATTATATACTTTGTATTGGCTCATTGGTCGGGGACCCACCCCGCCGTCACCCCTCCCCGTCAGCTGCCTTATTCAGAATGAAAAGGCTGGTTGGCTTCATGGAGTTCGTAATCGTATTTGTGTTCCCCTCTAGGCCGATATACGAGGACACTTCACAGGTGAGCAGCTAAGCGTATGACGGTGAACAATGTATTTGGGGTTTCGTTGACAGTTGTGCCAACTTGTAAAGTCCGTTTAAAACGCACAGGGAAAGTGTTGAAGGTCTTGTTTCATCTTCGGAAAAAGGCAACGGGAACACAGTTCTTCAAACGAAGTTTAAAGAGGCGCTAAGCCATAAACGAGTTTTTGAGTGGCTTGGGCGGTTAAACGAAGGGGAAATAAGCTTCAACAACCATCGTTATTCCGGCCTTTTGTCGAATTCTTCTACCCGCGAAATTTTTGAAGAGGTTAGAGAGAAAAAAAAAAGAACAGTGACGGTCGTTGCTACAGAATTTACAAGATCTCAGAACCTGTTGGCATAAATTGGAGGTTTTATGAGTGTATTTTGACCGTTCGTGGAATATGTGCAGCGAGGACTTCATCCTGCGATTCCTTCCTTCAATCAGTAATTTTCATGAGAATGTTGCTAGAACATGCGAAGGAAATGCTCAAAATTGTGGAATGTGGGTGATTGGCTTCTCCGTCACAATGGCGCATCCGCTCGCACCGCTTTGCCTCTGGCGTGATATAAAGTCGTGCGCTTTGTGATTTCTTTCGAACCTTTTCTTTGCTTTTACATAGAAGGAAGTTCAATCGACGACTAAGCTTTCCTACTAGAAAAGAGGTGAAGACAGGTTCGCAGGGTCCACACACGAGCATTGAGCTTGAAGAGTTGCAGAGTTTCTTCGAACATTGTCGGAGAAGATTGGACAAGTGCGTTGGTTTCGATGCAGCTTATAATGAAGGGAACTGGCTGCTTTTTTCACAATGAAAGTAAGATTTCTCTTTTAGAAACAGTTCGCTTCTTTATTTGTTTTCTTTTTTTGTGGGACGGAGGGGGGGGGGGGGGGGGTTGGGATTTGGGTTGGAACGCACCCTGTTCGCAATGTTCTTGTTTGAGGCCTCTGTGCTGACCAACAAATATTTTTGGCCTATTTGGCTACTTTGTATGCTGGCGCATCGTACTTTTGGTTGCCTGTATGGGCTTGTAGACGGTTTCTTTTTGCAGAAAAAGATGAGCCGGTTCTTCTTACGTTATTTCGTGAAAGACCAGCATTCAATAATTTCTGTCGCAATTTCTGTGATCGTCCCTGATAAGCGATAGGCTCGCCGCACGGTTGAGAGTGATGCAATTCGATAGCGAGCGAGCGCACACAGGCGTTTTATTTTATTTTTTATTTCGCGATCTTACTGCAAACGCGAAAAATAAAAACGAAATCACTACGTGGTATCTATACGGTTGCCGCGAAAATTGGATTGGTCTGTTTTGAACACCTCTACAACGCAATGAAGCGTATATTAAATATTGTGCCTAATTGATCTTAGATAATCAAATAATTAGGCGGAATAAAAGAAAATACTCTAATGAGGGCCGCATTACGGCAAACCATGTGCTGTCGGTGTCACTCAGTTGCGTTAGACCAAATGTTTTTTTTTTCTTAATTCTTGGTTCAAGTTACGTGAAATATCCTGTGTAAAGGGCGCATGTACTTGGCAACAAAGTTTACGGCCGGAGGAAAACAATACCGCCGTAGATGTGGAGTTCCTATAAGCGCATAAAATACGTTTTGCACAGACTTGTGCTCATTGTATGTCAATGCCCCCAATCACCCACTAGAAAAGCACTCTTTCAGGTATGAATCGCGCTACTTTCCAGCTCATGGCACCCATTTGTTGGATGCGCCGCACAGGCACGTACAGCTGACTGAGTGTTTGAGAATAGGGTTCTCCCATTTTGCCAGTGTTTGCTGAGCGTAACGCTCGCGAACTTCCTGTGACATTGGGGCAGTTACGGTGTCGGCGGAACGCCTCAGTCGCGATGAGCCGTACGCGCCTGCATAAAAGCAGTGGGAACGTATACCGCTGTTTGGAAATGACCCACTTTTGTGCATGCGGGTCATTTGACGAAAGTAGAAAGTAGAAGTCAGGTAAAGTTAGGCGGCGGTTCGGACACAAGAGCAAGCTGGGATTGTTTGGCGCGACAACAAAAAATGTAAAAATAAAAAAAGAATTGGAAGGCGGTTCAACCTAGAGTTGAGGTCGATGAAAGAAAAGGTTTTCCTGAGCGAGTGGGGTTGAGATAGGGGCGGAGTGATTGCGCAGGGCCCTCTATCGCTGTTAGCGCTCGCCTCCTGTGAGTGGGACGAGGGCGGGAATTTTAAGTTATATTACTGCACTGTCTTCGGGATCGGCACACATCTTTTAGACTGCGTGCACGATATTCGGGGATGGCATACATTTTTACGTACGTTTACGTGTGAACTCTAAAAAATTTCTGGAGTTTTAGGTGTCAAATTTACTATTTAATGTCAGGCACACCTGTTTTGGAAGAAAAGCATACGTTACGTAATGGTTACAGTGTTGGACTTCTGTTCTAGAGGTCCTCTGTCTGAATCAGACCGTTGGAAAATATTATGGATTTTTTTTTGAAATAGCAGTTTCGCCACCACGGCGAATCAATGGATTCGGTACCACATTGCAGAATATTACGCGAAGTGAGGCTCGTAGTTTTAGTGGCCATGTGAACTGCGGCAAACATAAGCTGACGGATGTAAATACGCGTGGTATGGCGTGCGCCAACACACATGAACAGCGAGAACTCGGTCAGAGCGAACCCTCCGCGGTTGCTTAGTGGCTATGGTGTTGGGCTGCCAGGCACGAGGTCGCGGGATCGAATCCCCGCCACGGCGGCCACATTTCAATGGAAACGAAAAGCGCACACACCCATGTACTGAGGTGCACGTAAAAGAACCCCAGCTGGTCAAATTTACCGGAGTACCCTAATACGGCGTGCCTCATAAGGAGAAATTGGTTTTGGTACGTAAAGCACCATAAATCAATCGATGAGAGCGAGCAGCATCGGTTAGAGCTACAGGGTCTTGTCGGCGTTGGGACTTAGCCTCGACTTTGTATTTATTTATTTAAACATACTTTACCGGCCTCTAGAGTCATTGTGTACTGGGGGAGAGTACACTCAACGAGTATAATACGTAATAATGAGGATCCATATGATAATACATATACAAGAAAATGACCTGACTTGGAAAGGCAAAGTAGAAGGGTGGGTCTAAAAATTAATCGGCGCAGAGCTAAAGTAATGTTTGACAGTCTCGGAAGAGAACAGCAGTTTACAATAGGTACCGAGGCACCGGAAGAGGTAAGGGAATACATCTACTTAGGGCAGGTAGTGACGGCGGATCCGGATCATGAGACGGAAATAATCAGAAGAATAGGAATGGGCTGGGGTGCGTTTGGCAGGCATTCTCAGATCATGAACAGCAGGTTGCCATTATCCCTCAAGAGGAAAGCGTACAACTGCTGTGTCTTACCAGTACTCACGTACGGGGCAGAAACCTGGAGGCTTACGAAAAGGGTTCTGCTGAAATTGAGGACGACGCAACGAGCTATGGAAAGAAGAATGATGGCTGTAACGTTAAGGGATAAGAAACGAGCAGATTGGGTGAGGGAACAAACGCGGGTAAATGGCATCTTAGTTGAAATCAAGAAAAAGAAATGGGCATGGGCAGGGCACATAATGAGGAGGGAAGATAACCGTTGGTCATTAAGAGTTACGGAATGGATTCCAAGGGAAGGAAAGCGTAGTAGGGGGTGGCAGTAAGTTAGGTGGGTGGATGAGATTAAGAAGATTCCAGAGACAACATGGCCACAATTAGTACATGACCGGGGTAGTTGGAGAAGTATTTGAGAGGCATTTGCCCTGCAGTGGGCGTAACCAGGCTGCTGCTGATGATGATACGAAAAATACAGTGTAAGAACGGCGCTAACATACGGTAATGTGGTGCGAAAATTGTACAAGGGACAAACCGAATGCTTTTGAGCGCGAGAGGTCGATGAATAATAAACTTACACAAAGTGAAATATAATCAATACATTTGCAGAGCGAGCTGGACATATTGTAGTTATGAAAAACAGTATTTAAGGGATAGTAGCCCTAGTCGCCCAGCGGCGCTCTAAGGATAGGGCGCCCCTGGCATTGAGCTGCAGCGTGCGTCGCACACGCAGCTCAGCCCGTTTTTGTTGCTGCACCTAGACCAGCGAAGTGGTTCTGGCGCGGCTGCGCGCCCGCCTTGCTTCAGTGCGATTAGTATTCCGCTGGAGCTTCTCGGCTGGCGTTCTGAGAATTAATACGCTAAGGCGTGTATGCGGGATGTATGGAGGATGCCGGATGTATATGCCGGATGGGTTTCGGCAGCGGTGCTTCGCTGCCGAAACCCCACGCGGGCAGGTGCTGCCATGGCTACTACATGTGCGAAAGTGATGGCGCGAGCCAGCAGGGACTGGCCTCGGCTGTGTTACAATTTGTTCCAGCAAGCCAAGCTGTCTGACCAGCTTATCCTGTGCGCCAGCGTGTTCGACTGGAACATGAACCCGCCCGGACATATTTCGTCATCTGGCGTTCAAACTGCGAAGCAAAGTGAAATCACACAGTTAATGTGCGTATTGTTCCTCAGAGAACATTTTAAAACTTAAGAAATCAATATTTTTATGTACAATTATCGACGACGGCGAAGGGTCGCGCGGAGTGTTCATATGGTCGATATTGCGATAAAATTGTGCCATCCTCTAAACGAGCTGGCTTGCACCAGGGAAATCCTTAAGGATGTCCGATTCCGCCTATTGAAGTATCCGCATGTAGCCCTCACTCTGTCTATCTGTATAACCAGAGTGAGTTGAACATGACTTTAGCGATTGCTAGGACGTGTTTCTTTTCTGGCATGATCTCCAGACGATATTCCTAATACTTTCCTTAAGGGACACTCTGAGTGGAAGGCACGTTACCTAACAATTATTTTCAGGAAGTCACTTGAGACATTTGCAATTCCGTGTATTTGGAAAACTGCTAACGCGGTCCCAGTCTTTCAATCTGGTAAAAAGCAAATAATCTCTAATGACAGGCTGATTTCCTTGTTATCAACTACATGCGAGTTAGTTAAACGCGTTATTCAGGAACAAATCTCGAATTTGTTAACAAAGAATAGTGCTACCTAAACGTGCCAGCATGGCTTTCAGCTCGGTTTCTCGAGAATAACACAACTCCTTGAGCTTTTTCATAATGATCATACGGTGCTAAATAGTCGATGCCAACTGGACGCTATATTTATCGATTACGCCAAAGATTTCGACTCGGCCTTCCGTAGAAAATTTCTTCTAATGTTTCGTGAAGTTATAAGAGATGACAAACCAATTACGTCGATTGTCGATTACTTGCATCAGAGAGCCCTGTACGTTTCCTTTAACAAAACTAAATCTAGTACCGTTGAAGTGAAACGCGGTTTGTTCTGAGGCTCTACATTATTGCCACTTTTATTTGTATTCTACAATAATGACGTGAAGGTCACTCAAAACAAGCCAGTCAAGCTACGATTATGCGCAGACGACTGTGTATAGTATTTTGAAGTCTCGAACAAAAATAACCAGTTATTATTAAGTTATGTTTTAATGGGAATAACATCCTTTGTCTACGTCAGCTATATTAAATCTATCTATCTATCTATCTATCTATCTATCTATCTATCTATCTATCTATCTATCTATCTATCTATCTATCTATCTATCTATCTATCTAATCTATCTATCTATCTATCTATCTATCTATCTATCTATCTATCTATCTATCTATCTATCTATCTATCTATCTATCTATCTATCTATCTATCTATCTATCTATCCATCAATCCACCCACCACCGTGATGCCATTGTGGTTCAGTTGTCATGACTGCCGTTTTATCTCACTGTCGTCGTCATGCCTTCTACTTCCACCAAGTGGTCCAAGTAGTCTAATTGCTTGTACCATTAAGTATGAGCTCGTGGTCGTGATGCTGTCGGGGTCGTTGCATCGTCGTCATTCCAGCTTTGTCGTCCGATTCTCGCCATGCCGTCACCGCACCACTGTGGTCACACAGTCGGGGTCATGACTTGCTGGTCATGCTGTAGTTTAAGTCATCCCATTTTCATCATGCTGTCGTCGTCATACTGCATTCGTCGTTTCATTGATGTTAATTGTTATTCGTCACTCTATCGTAATCATGCAGTCGTTATTGAAACGTGATTATGCCACCTTGACCTGCCGTTATAATAACACAGTCGCTATTATGAATCTATTGCCAGAACACCATCACCATACCCTCGTGGTGGCTCCACCGTCGTCAAACAAGTTCAAGTTCAAGTTTTATTCTTCTTCTAGTACAGACTAGAAACGTCCTCCCGGGCTAAAAGCTGCCGTCAGCAGCTTGACTGGACCCAGGAGGCGTTATACATGGCAGCGCGATAACAGTAACCTTTTTGGTACAAAAAACTTAAGCAGAAGTTTACTAAACATAAAATTGAAAACTCAGATACATGCCTATGAAAGGATATGTAAGAAACAACACGACATTTTAGTACAAATAAAAGAAAAAGGCAAAAAAGAAAAACATGGTCATTTATATGCATCGTTATACATGAATATATATGTTATAGGTTAACGAAATACATCTTCAACTCTTCACGAGAGAATTTATTAGCGTAAACATGACTATTTAGAATTTTCGGCAAATTGTGTTTAATAGATTGTAACTTATACTCGGTGCGAAAGCGCGGTACAAGCCAAGGTTCAGGATTTCTGAAATGCACAGTTATGTCATGGTGCTTTAAGGTCGCTAGTGATGTAAGAAAATCTCTCCATTCTTTCCTTGCAAAATAAAATATTTGTAAAAGACGATATTCGTAGTACCAATCTACCCATATCATTTGGTATGTTTGTGATAATGTTTTAGTTGTTGCTCGGGCTTCAATATTAGCAATGTGTCGGAAAAGTGCCTTTTGTAATGTAACTATTTTATTTATGTTAGTTCGTGTTGTCGTTGCCCATACTAAACTGCAATAATTAAATTGCGAGGTGAACAATGCATGATAAATTTGTAGCTTGGCTTTTGTCGGCATGTAAGCTCTACAGCGAGATAATACACCGGCGACTGCAGAAAACTTGTTTCGAAGGTTATTAAAATGAGCATCCCAACTCAAATGACATGAAAATATTACTCCAAGTATATTGTGTTCATTAACTAGTTCTATGTGTTTGCCTAAATAAGTGATTGAATGTTCCAACTGAAAAGGTTTGTTTCTGGCTCTGAAAAGAATAGCTTTCGTTTTAGTGGGATTAATTCTGATCACATTTGAATGTGACCAATCAGATAGTTTCATTAGCAATGCATTACACCTGATAATTAGTTCGTTTGCGTCTTTTCCACAGAAGAGTATAGTGCTATCATCCGCATATATAAAGAAATCAACTGTAGGATCTATATTTACTAAGTCATTATTATATAAGTTAAATAATAGAGGGCCCAAAACACTCCCTTGCGGCACTCCATTTTTAAGTGTCAAGAAAGAAGATAGGACGTTGTTAATACATACACACTGAGTTCTATTTCTGAGATATGATTCCATTAAAGTGAGTGGATGTCCGCGTACTCCATATATTGATAGTTTATATTTAAGAATGTCATGACTGATGGAATCAAATGCCTTGCTAAAATCGATGAAGAGCCCGAGGGCGAATTCTCCGTTGTCTATGCTTTGCACAATACTTTCTTTCAAGGATAAAAGGGCGGATTCCGTAGATCTACCTTTTCTAAAACCAAACTGTGAGTTTGTTACTACATCATATCTGTCTAGAAACTTTGTTAGGCGCGTAGCAATAATTTTTTCTAGCACTTTGGAAAAAATGGGTAGGACAGATATTGGCCTATAATTAGAAACATTATTTATATCGCCATGTTTGTATAGCACAGATACTTTAGCTCGTTTCATGCCGTCTGGGAAAGTCGCCGATTCTATGGCTAGATTGAATATATGGACCAACGTGCGGATAAATGGCAAGTGATGTAAGACATATTTTATTGGCTTAATTTGCAAATTGTCAATATCCAATGCATTGCTGTTATTAAGATTTTTTATTGTTGTAAACACCTCATGTTCGTCAGTTGGCTCCATAAATATAGTTTCTGAAACACATTTATCTAGTGAATGCATGACTTGGGAGTCATGGGTGTGCGTAACGCTTGCATTCACAAAATGAGTATTGAAATGGTCTGCCAGTGCTTTACCGATCAATTCGCAATTTGCGTAGCCTATCGACTTGGGTGCACTACTTTTAGTTTGACGACCTAAAACGTTATTTATTATTTTCCAAACCGCATCCGGACGTTTCTTGTCGATTTCAAAAAATAGACGTTGATAGTAATCTATTTTTGCCTGCCTTAGTATTTTATTCAGTTTATTTCTTTCGGTTTTGAATTCCTTAAGTTTAATTTCTGATCTGGAGTGCAAGAACGCATGATAAAGGCGGTTCTTCTTTTTTATCATTTTGATGTGCTCACTCATAATCCACGGTTTTCGTATCTTTTTTGATTTCCTACCTTGCTTGAAGGGGAAATGCGCAGTATAGATGCGCACAAATAGTTCAAGAAACTTGTTATACGCTTCGTTAACATTTTTTTCTGTTAACACGGAATCCCAGTTTTGCGTACCTACAGCTAGACTGAATAAATCCAGTGCTTCGTTAGAAATGTGTTGGTAGGTAATTCAGTGTTTTGTTTGACACTGTTATCTAATGCGTACACTTCAAAGACTGGGCAGTGATCACTAATATCATTAGAAAGTGTACCCGCGGTGCAGACTGAGGTTTCTATATTTGTAATAAGAAGGTCGAGGGCAGATGAGGTAGATTGAGTAACCCTCGTTGGTGTAGTGATCAGATTGGTAAAGCCAAATGATAGTAGTAGATTGTTTAAATCCTGCACATGCTTATTTTTATCTAAAATTTTTATGTTGAAGTCGCCTCCACAGACAAAATGAACATTATTAAATGAACAGAACTCCAGTAGCTTACCAAAACAATCAATGAAATTCTCAATACTTCCACTCGGAGGGCGGTATATTACTGATAAGACCCTTTTCTTGTCCTTGACAGTTAACATCTCGCAGTCAAGACTTATGAATGTGAACTCTTGCATCAGTTCGTAATGGTAATTATTTTTAGTATAAAGGGCAATGCCACCCCCTCGCCTATTCTGACGGTTTAAGTAAAAAGGAGTATATCCATCCAGGCCGACGACATCGTAGCTATTTTGAAACAAAGTTTCAGAAATCATGATGACATCGAACTGGAAAGAAATTGGTTGAGAAGACAAGAGATACTGTCACTTTTGTGAATAGCGGAACGGGAATTGAAATTCAAAACAGAGATAAGCTTGGTATCTGGTAGATGAACGTTTTGTGGTAGCGCAAATTCAAAATATTTCATTTTGAACAGAAAGTACAAGATTTAACACAACATTTAGCATATCTTCGAAAGGTCTTCGTGATGCTGTATTCTTACAATGGGTGTGTCGGCCGACTGCCTCGCGAATATCCTGCCATTATACGACCAGACGGACTTCCATCCATGCTCACGTTTTCTACCGATAGCGATTCCAAGTAGTTGCTTTAGGGTAGGGCATAGGTGCTCGTTCACGTAAATTTTGCGAGTGTTATCATTTCCAATATCCTTGTTAGAAAGACGTGCCCTCTTTGCCTTGTTAAGCACAGCATCTCGCTTGGTCCTGGATTTAAACTGCACAATGATATTCGAGTTTTCTGGGTCTCGGGTGGGTACACGGTGACATATTTCAATGTCAGTCTCGACAATTTCTTCTTCGATAACTTTCCCGATCATCTGAACGGTGTCCAGCACATTCTCACCAATTCTCACCAAACCAGATTTGTTACCCGACTTTCTTCATACCGTCGTTGTTACATGCTAACATCCTCGTACAGGTTTCATGATACATAACTGCGAGTTGGCCTAGTTGGAACAGATTCATTTTTAAAAAACTTTTCTTGCGCAAAACAAACAGGGACTCTTGTTGCTCCTTTTTTTGTCCCTATTTTCTATGCGCAAGAACGATTGTTGAAAAAAGGATTCATGATACAGTCATATTTACGCCATTTTCATTATAGACTCGTCATCATCTCATTATCCGCATGCCGTTGTCACGCCATTGTCGTCATTGCGTTGTCGTCATACGGTCGTCATACATGCGTTGTGATGCAGTAATCGTGATGCCGTCCCGGTCCCTACATTGTCATTGTAACACCAACATCCGACTCTCGTCATGGCATCGTCACCAGCCTTTGTCGTCACACAATTGTCGTAATCTTGACAAGTGTGCTTGTTTGTCTTTGTCGGGCGACCACACTTCGTCGCCTAACAGATGTCGCGCAGCGCAGGACGCGCCTGCATGTATCGGAAGTTTCTGGAATGTTATCGATGGTTCCATCCGCTCTCTGTCACCGAACTTTCTGTAACCTGATTTATTTATTTATTTAAAATACCGTACATGCCCGAAGAATGGGCATTGGGTAAGGGAAACAAATTTACACAGTATAAAGAGCAAACAATTATACAAAATTATACAATTGCGCAATGCTTTGTCTATAATAACTCAACGAAGAGTTGTTTACACAAACTCTAAAATTCTAAGATAAAAAAAAGCATACAAGAAGCAAAGCAGACAATAAGTTTTTTTTTTAAAGTAAGAAATGAATGTTTATATCGTGACTGAATTTTTCTTTGTTAGCTTCAGCTACCAGGATATCGGGAAGGTCGTTCCACAAGCGGATGAGACGTGGAAGCGCAGATGAGTTAAAAGCGCATGTTTTGCCGTAGATGCGCGTGAAAGAAAGATGATTATGCAATCTTCGTTAGGTGAATGGAGAACTTGCAGAGCTATTGGTGATGGCCTCGGTCCGTAAACGTACTTGTGAAACAGCAATATGAAAGCTACATCACGACAAGTGTTCAAAGAAGGAATTGTTTTTAATTTGCGGTATACTTTCCTTCCAGTTGTAATTTTGTGAAATGAATCGCGCGGCTCTATTCTGAACTGATTCTAGAATAGTTATTAAATAAATGTAATGAGGGGACCATATTGAAGAAGCAAATTCAAGTTTAGGGCGAACAAATGTAAGGTAGGCTAATTTGCGGACATTTGTTGGCGTCTTACGGAGGTTCCGGCGTAAATGTCCCAAGGATCGGGAGGCATTTCCGCAGATGTTGTTGATATGTGTAGTCCAGGAAAGGTTTGTTCTCAGGGTTACGCCTAGGTATTTGAAAGAAGTAACTACAGGCACAGGATTGTTATTAATATAGTATGAGAAGTCGGAAAGGAAATGTTTGCGAGTTAAAGACATTACTTTACATTTATCTGGATTAAGTGACATTAGCTAGGTGCTACAGCAACTGCTAATAAGTTCAAGATCATTTTCAATTTTTACGTGGTCATCGGTACTAGCAATTTCTCGGTAAACTATGCAATCGTGAGCAAAGATCCGCACATGAGAAGAAATGTTATTCGCTACGTCCTTAATATATATCAGGAAAAGTAGTGGACCGAGGACACTGCCATGTGGCACACCAGAGGAAACGTAAGAGAGCGGGGAGGAAGAATTATTAACCGCGGTGAACTGGTGCCGATTGGTAAGAAAGTTCTGAATCCAAGATAGCGTTGGTGAATCTAAGGAGAACCAAGACAGTTTAGAAACTAGTCGGCATGAGCTACGCGATCAAAGGCTTTTGAAAAATCTAAAAACATGCAGTTTGCGGGTTTTTGTCCAGATTAAAATGTAACTCAGTCGTGAACTCAAATAGTTGCGTGTCGCACTGTAAACCCTTCCTAAATCCATGTTGGTTTGTTAAGAAAAGTTATTATTCTCTAAATGATTGTAAATATGGGAGGTGATTATATGCTCTAGCATCTTACAGCAGATGGAAGTAGGTCAAATGTGTCTGTAGTTTAATGGTGAATTTCTATTGCCAGATTTAAAGATGGGAATGACATTCGCGATTTTCCAGTCTTGGGGAAGCATTCCTGTCGATAGCGATTGCTTGTATGGGCGACACGAATCTTGGAGACCTTTGTTGTAGACACGCGGGTCTCAGCGATTACTCTGGATTGCTCGACGACTGATGTATGAAAACCGACACGGTTGACCCGCTGATCAAATTTTCGACGATCGGCGACTGTGTTCACCGCTTTCGTTGAGCTCTGAGTGCAGCCTGTTTTTCTGGGCGCAGGTTGGCCCAATAAAGTTAGTTTCGTCATTAAAAGTTTTGTTGCTGTGTCGTCGACCGTCACTACCACGTGACAATATTGTTGCCATCATGCCATCGTCGTAACACCGCTCATCAGTTCGGGAAGGTCATGCGAAAATTGTCGTCCCGTCGTCATCATACCACCTTGTTCGCAGTAATGTCACCCAATGTTGTCACAACCTCGTCGTCGTGCCGGCTTCGTCGATCAATCGACGTTATTGCTTGTTCATTCTGTCGCGATCAAGCTGTCTTCATTCATCCATGATTATGACTTCATTGTCCTGCCACCTGAGTCATTGCATTGTCGCCAGGCAGACGCTATCGTGCATCCCTTGTCATACAGTCGTCTTCATTCCAGCTCCTTCATGCGGTTGTTCCCCGCAGGGGCGTCTGCGTCAGCAGGCGTTTGGTGCGTTGCGACACCACGTACCCGAGCACACGAGGGTTGGACCCTCCCGCGTGTAGCCGTGCGTGGCTCAGCCGGTCCGGCGAAAGGGGGATCCTGGGGGTTGAGCCGATGCCGGGTGTTCGGACCTTTAAGGCCCCCCGGCGGAGGCAACACACCTCTTTGGCCTCTGCTTCACGTAGACGGCACCCCCGGACTGACCCACCCGGGGGAAATCGGTAGTTGCCTTTTCCTGTCTCTCTCTCCCCCCAGCCTTCGTCTTTCTCTCACTTTCCACCTTTCCTGTCTTCTCCTGGGTTCTTTTTACTTCCAATTTTCCAGGCAGCAAGGGTTAACCTTGTGTGAATAACCAACCTAGGTTATCTCATATTTGGTTATAGTGATAACGGACAGCTGGCGTTTGCAGGACCTGTTCTTACAGTCCCTGTAGCGTCCCCTTGTAGGACTCCACCGTGGGTGGCTGGCGTTATTGCCGAAAATTCAATCCCTTTATGGCAACCTCTTTCCCTCCGCTTCCTGATCGCCCTCAGAAAAGAGCGCGCACCGAGGATGTATTCCAGTTTTTTGGTAGGCAAAAAGAATCCTTCCCTCGTTTTCACGCGATCCACTCTGAAAAACCAGCTAAACCAGTTCGAACAATCTCACCATTCCTTGTTTCTAAGACATTGATTGAACTCTTTGGTCCAGGTTATAGGGCGTCGAGGATGGCCAGCGGTGATCTCCTCTTGGAACTCCGCGATCAGAAACTTCATGAGAAATTGACAAAACTAGTATCATTTGGGGAAACCCAAGTAATGGTAACCCCACACCGTACGATGAACACAAGCCGCGGTGTTGTCTCGGACGATGACTTGCTGGAGCTCACTCAGGATGAACTCTTGGACGGCTTCAGTGACTAGAATGTTATCAATGGTAAAGGAATTAAGATCAGGCGTGACAGAAAAGAAATCAAGACCAAACACCTTATATTGACTTTCGGCTCAAGTATTTTGCCCCAGACTGTAGAGGCCGGGTACATCAAGCTCCGTGTTAGGCCATATGTGCCAAATCCCCTCAGTTGTTTCAAATGCCAGTGGTTCGGCCACAGTTCGCAAACCTGTCGAGGCCGTCAAACCTGTGTGAAGTGCAGTGCCCACGAACATACTTCTGAAGCTTGCGTGAATACTCTCCATTGTGTAAACTGTGAATGGGAGCACGCCGCATACTCGCGGTCGTGCCCGTCCTGGAAAAAAGAGAAAGAAATAGTCACAATCAAAGTTAAGGAAAACATATACAACCTTCCAAAGAAAAGCTTTGCGGAAGTGGCGCGTCAGGGGGCAGCGTTACAACGGCCTCCGGCGCCTGTCCGACCCACAGGCAGTGAGTCGGCAGTTACGGGATCTGCCGCCACGGTGGTTGCTGCTAGCGCTGCTCCGCCAACTCAGCAAACGGGGCCATCGACCCTGAAGGTGGGCGCAGCCGAGGCTGCCCCAACCTCCCCGGCCCCTTCCAGCGTTGGCAACAGCCGGCGCAGCCAAATCCCCTAGGGAGCCCCATCGACCTCTGGGCTGGTGGACGCAGGGGTCTTGCCCTCCATGGCGGGACTCTCTCGGGAAACCTCTCGCTCGCAAGAGCACGTGTCCGGCGCCTCACAAGAGGCAATGGACACAACACCTATCCTCAAGGCACACCAAACGCCTAAGGAGCGGCGAGGTTCCCTCGAACGCTCCAGAAAGGGCAAAACTCCCGTTACAGGGCCTCGAAAGAGCTCTGTAACTTAAGGCATCATCATCGGTTTTCATACACACAGCACTTATTTACTTTCAATATGGATACAGAAATTATTCAATGGAACGTTAGAGGTCTTCTTAGGAACCTTGATGACTTGCAAGAGCTTATCCAAAAACACAATCCAAAAGTACTGTGTCTACAGGAAACACACTTAAAACGACAACACACAATCTTTCTCCGACCGTATGTCAAGTTCCGCAAGGATCGCGGTGAGCCTGTCGTATCATCAGGCGGTGTTGCAATTTTTATCCATAAAGGTATCTCCTTTCAGCGTTTACAGCTACAAACGCCCCTTGAAGCAGTGGCGGTTCGAGCTGTTCTTTTAAATATACTCGTCACGATTTGCTCGCTATTCGTACCCCCACACTACAAGTTAACGAAACATGAATTCCAATCTTTTATAGATCAATTGCCAGAACCTTATGTTGTTCTTGGCGATTTCAATGCGCACAGCTCTCTGTGGGGTGACTCTAGCATAGATGCGCGAGGTCGTCTTGTTGAACAGTTCCTTTTTTGTTCTGGTGCGTGCCTTCTGAATAAGAAGAAACCCACTTATTACTGTCTTGGAAACAATACCTTTTCTTCAATTGATCTGAGCATAGTTTCCCCGTCCATACTGCCTGAACTCGAATGGGAGGTTACGAACAATCCCTACGGCCCCGCAGGGGCGTCTGGGCAAGCAGGCGTTTGGTGTGTTGCGACACCACGTACCTGAGCACACGAGGGTTGGACCCTCCCGCGTGTAGCCGTGCGCGGCTTAGCCGTGTCTGGGGAAAGGGGGATCCTGGAGGTTGAGGCGATGCCGGGTGTTTGGACCTTTAAGGCCCCCCGGCGGAGGCAACACGCCTCTTTGGCCTCTACTTCACATAGACGGCACCTCCAGGCTGACCCACCTGGAGGAAATCGGCAGTCACCTTTTCCTGTCCTTCTCTTTAATCTTCGTCTTTCTCTCACACTTTCAATCTTTCCTGCCTTCTCTTCGCTTCTTCTTACTTCCAGACTTCCAGGTGGCGAGGGTTAACCTGGTGTAGTTATCCAACCTTGGGTATCGCATATTAGGTTATAGTGACTATGTAAAGCTGACGTCTTCGTAGCTTTTGGACTTCGCAGCGTCCCCTTGTTGGGCTCGGTGGTGGGCGGCTGGCATAGCTACCGAAGTGATATTTATTTTGATGGCTTTTTCATCATTCCCCCGACTCCCTGATCGCCCTCTTTCCAAGAGAGGGCGCACCAATGACTCCCTGAAACTTTTTGGCCAGACCAAAGAAATTTATCCAAAGTACCATGTCTTAAGTTGTGGAAACCCTGATCAAACAGCAAGAACCCTATCACCATTTGTTGTCGCAAAGTCTCTTACTGAGAAACTGGGTCCCGGCTACAAGGTCCCGAAAATGGCCAGCGGTGATCTGTTGCTCGAAGTTAGTGACAAGAAACAGTACGAGAATCTATCTGGACTTGTTGAAATTAATAGTACCCCTGTCTCGATAAATCCGCATCGTTCATTGAACAGCACACGCGGAGTCGTATCTGAACAAGATCTCCTTGATTTGAGTGAAACCGAGCTGCTTGAAGGCTGGAAGGAACAGCACGTGACAAATGTCCAAAGGATAAAGATCAGGCGGGATGACAAAGAGATCCTCACTAAACACCTAATTTTGACCTTCTGCACAAGCACTTTACCAGAGTATATTGAAACAGGTTATATGAAAATAAAACTAAGACCCTACATTCCGAACCCGCGCCGCTGCTTTAAGTGCCAGCGATTTGGTCACGGCTCTCAGAGCTGCCGGGGCCGTACCACATGTGCAAAGTGCGCTTCAAACGAACACCCTGCCGGTAATTGTACCAAGGCACACCGCTGCGCAAACTGCGAGGGTGACCACCCTGCATACTCTCGGTCATGTCCTTCTTGGAAGAAGGAAAAGGAAATCATCACATTAAAGATCAAGGAGAACATTTCTTTTCAAGAAGCGCGAAAGCGTATTGCTTTCCTCCATACCGCAGGGTATGCTGGTGCGGCGCGTAGGGGGGCAGCACCGCAGCAGACTGGGGCATCAGCCCGGCCCACAAAGAGTGTGGCCACAGCAGTGTCCTCAGCCCCCCAGGCGACAGTAGCGAGCGCTGCTGCGCCGTCTCTAAAGGAGGGCCCATCGACCTCTGGGTTGGTGGCCTCCAAGGCTCTGCTTTTCGAGGCAAGGCCTACCCTGAAAACACCCCGCTCTAGTGAGCGGAAGTCCAGCGGCTCCCAGGAGTCGATGGACACAACCCCGAGCCGGAAGGCGCATCCAGCGCCTCGGGAGCAGCGCGAGTCTCGCGACCGCTCCAAAAAAGACAGAACCCGTACCATAATCACGGGGCCTGAAACGGCTCCGTAAGTCTTCTCTCTAAACTCCTCTTGACACACAGCACAAAAACACGAACAATATGGCTACACAAATAATACACTGGAACGTTAGAGGTCTTATCCACAACCTCGATGACATTAAAGAACTCTTACACAAACATAACCCAAATGTGCTGTGTGTTCAGGAGACACATCTTAAATCCACACAAACAAACTCTCTTTGTCAGTACGCCATCTACCGCAAAGACCGCAACGAGGCGAATACCTCGTCTGGCGGTGTTGCAATAGTTCTAGACAAGTCCGTAGCCTGTCACCAGGTCGCCCTTCATACGCCCCTTGAGGCAGTGTGAATTCGGACAATTCTTTTTAATAAATTGATCACTGTATTTTGCTTATACATACCCCCCAATTTTCATCTGGAAAAAAGTTATTTTTATAACCTAATCGATCAGCTTCCGGACCCTTACATACTCGCAGGCGATTTTAATGCACACCACACCATGTGGGGAGACTCGCTATGTGACGCGAGAGGCCGTTTCATTGAAAATTTTCTTGTGAACTCCGGTGCATGCCTCTTCAACAAGAAGGAGCCAACTTATTATAATATCCATAACAATTCATATTCATCAATAGACCTGTCTATTGGCTCGGCTTCAATTTTCCCGGACTTGCAATGGCATGTAATAAAAAATCCATATGGAAGTGACCACTTTCCTGTAATGTTAAATTCAATGCCTCAACATGAATGCCCCCTACATTCACCCCGGTGGAATCTAGCCTCCACCGAATGGAATGATTTTAAGGAAGCAACTTACTTATCACGAGATTTTATCACTGATTTTAACATAGACAATGCTGTAGCATATTTTACTTCTTTTACATTCGACGCAGCTGAAAAGTTCATTCCCCAAACACAAGGTCTCTCTTGTAAAAGACGGGTACCCTGGTGGAATGAAGAGTGCAGACTGGCACGAAAGAAACAAAACAAAGCGTGGGGTTTGCTGCGTCGCTCCCCGACTGCAGAAAACCTTATTCAATTTAAACTGGCAAAGTCACAAGGGAGGCGCATGCGGAGACAGGCAAGGAGAGCTAGCTAGGAGAGGTTTCTCTCGGGCATCACATCCTACACTCAAGAATCTAAAGTTTGGAATGGTGTAAGAAAGATAAAGGGGCAACAAATCCACCCTCTGCCCTTAGTGGACGACCAAGGGACTACCTTGGAGGACCAGGCGAACGCTCTGGGTGAACACTTTGAACATGTATCAAGCTCCACACATTACACAACATCATTCCTCAAATATAAACACTTAGCTGAACTTAGGACACTTGATCGTAAATGCCGTCCGGATGAACCTTATAACCGTCCTTTTAACATTGCCGAGCTTAAAGCTGCATTGAGCACATGTAGAAGCTCTGCTCCGGGAGCTGATAGAATCATCTATGACATGATTAAGAACTTACACGAAGACACACAAATGACACTCCTGGCACTTTTCAACTCTATCTGGGCTGCCAGATACTTCCCATCCTCATGGAAGGAGGCTATTGTTATTCCCGTCTTGAAGCTAGACAAAGACCCTTCCTTGGCGGCAAGTTATCGCCCGATAGCTCTTACAAGTTGTCTTTGTAAGCTATTCGAAAAAATGATTAATCTTAGACTAATACATTTCCTTGAACTGCACAATATGCTTGATCCCTATCAGTGTGGTTTCAGAGAAGGGCGGTCCACGACTGATCATCTTGTATGCATTGAAGCAAATATCCGCGACGCATTTGTACATAAACAGTTCTTCTTATCGATATTCCTCGATATGGAGAAGGCGTACGACACGACGTGGCGATACGGGATCTTACGAGACTTGTCGGGATGGGCATCCGTGGAAATATGCTAAACATAATAGAAAGCTATCTGTCGAAACGTACCTTCCGCGTGAATATCGGCAATGTGTTGTCGCGACCTTTTATACAAGAAAATGGTGTACCTCAAGGAGGTGTGCTTAGCTGCACACTCTTTATCGTGAAAATGAACACCCTCCGTGCTTCATTACCGCCAGCCATTTTTTATTCTGTTTACGTAGATGATATACAAATAGGTTTCAAATCCTGCAACCTTGCAGTGTGTGAGAGGCAAGTGCAACAGGGCTTGAACAAAGTATCTAAATGGGCAGACGAAAACGGATTTAAAGTGAACCCGAACAAAAGTTCTTGTGTGCTTTTCACAAGAAACAGAGGCCTCGTTGCAGATCCCGATATCCAAATGTATGGCCAGCAAATCCCTGTGAACAAAGAGCACAAGTTCCTAGGTGTCATACTTGACTCTAAACTAACATTTATTCCACACATAAAATATCTCAAGGTGAAATGCTTAAAAACAATTAACTTACAGAAAATTTTATCCCACACAGCATGGGGCAGCGACAAAACATGTTTGATGAATCTTCACAAAAACCTCATTCGATCACGATTGGACTACGGTGCCGTGATTTATCACTCTGCAGCCCCGAGCGCGCTAGAGATGCTAGATCCGGTTCACCATTTAGGAATTAGACTGGCCACTGGCGCTTTCAGAACAAGTCCCATTGAAAGTTTGTATGTCGAATCAAATGAGTGGTCACTCCATCTCCAGAGAACATACATCAGCCAAACATATTTCCTGAAAGTCGCCTCTAATCCTGAACATCCGTGTTTTAATACCCTTAACGATATGACATATGATACACTCTTCCGTAATCGTCCCTCTGTAAGACAGCCCTTCTCACTTCGTGTGAGGGAGCTTAGTGTTGAAATGGATGTCCCAATCCTCAAACATCGCCTAATGCCTCCAGCTAAGCTGCTACCTCCTTGGGAGTGGCAGATGATACAATGCGATATATCTTTCATGCAAGTTACAAAACACGCTCCAGAGATTGAAATACAAATGCATTTCCGGGAACTCCAATACAAACACTCCTGCACGGAGTTCTACATAGACGCATCGAAGTCACGCGAGGGGGTGTCCTATGCAGCCGTCGGCCCATCCTTTTCGGAATCCGATGTGCTGCATCCGGAAGCAAGCATCTTTACGGCTGAGGCCTACGCACTACTGTCGGCTGTAAAGCATACAAGGAGAACAAAACTAAAAAAATCTGTAATATATACGGACTCCCTAAGCGCTGTGAAGGCTTTGATGTCATTTTGTAAGCACAAAAATCCAGTAATCAATGAACTATATTCCGTCGTATGTAAATCATATATATGCAACCAGCATGTCATCATATGCTGGGTGCCGGGTCATAGGGGCATCGAAGGTAACGTTCTGGCGGACCCGATGGCCACATCAATTGCATCGTATTCTGCTCATCCTACTGCTGCAGTCCCTGTCACAGATCTGAGGCCCTTCTTGTGCAGGAAACTGCGAAACTAATGGCAACGCTTGTGGGACAGGGAAACAAATAATAAGCTGCACGTAATAAAGCCACAACTAGGGTTCTGGCCTTCTGCAGTAAAATCACGGCGCACACATGTCCTATTCTGTCGTCTTAGAATAGGACACAAATTTGGCACCCATAACTTTTTACTCACCGGAAATGACCCTCCAACATGTGGCAGATGCGGCGAGAGGCTCACCGTGCTCTACGTTCTCCTGGAGTGTCGGAAAGCCGAATCTGAGAGAAGGAGACATTTTTCCTTAGCATACCGTCAACACATTCCTCTTCATCCTGTAATGTTTCTCGGTCCAGAACCGCTTTTTAATACAAACACTGCCCTAGGTTTCCTCAGAGATGTTGTCCTACACGTTATTAGTCCCATACATTCGTAGCGCTTCCTCTCTTGAGAGGATGCCGCTGTGAAAGTCATACTGTATAGCACATGCCTCCAGGCCCTTGTGTTTCAAGGGCTCTGGCGAGGCAGTAGTGCTCCAGGTAATTTTACCATCTCACAGATCTTTTATAATGCATCATTCTCTCACGATGGACTTTATTTCTCATTGAACATGTCATTATCATCGACATAATCTTATAACACATAGATTTTACGCACTCTAGAGCGACTATTTTTATGGCCCCTTTACAGCCACGTCACATCAAGCTCATTGAACTCATAACTACATTGCGAATTCATCAACACTGGCTTGGCGCTCTTTGGCCATTACTGGTCCTTGCGCCAATAAAAACCAAACATTCAATTCAATCCCTACGGAAGTGACCACTTTCCCATACTATTAAGAACACTTAAAGAAAATGAATATCCACCACAGGCTCCTAAGTGGAAGATTGACACAGCAGACTGGGACAAATTCCGAAACTTAACTAGTATATCATGGGATGACATGTCTTCCTTAGAAATCGATGCTGCTGTGGAGTACTTCACTGCCTTCATAATAGATGCCGCATCTAAATGCATACGTGAAGTAAGTGGCTCGGCATGCAAATGGCATGTCCCGTGGTGGAACGATGAATGCAGAATCGCACGTAGGAATCAGAACAAAGCGTGGGGGTTGCTACGCGCTTCGCCCACTGCAGAAAATCTTGTCAACTTTAAGAAAGTAAAGTCCCAAGGCAGGAGAACCCGCCGACAGGCTAGAAGAGAAAGTTGGGAGAAGTTTTTATTGGGTATAAACTCCTATACAGATGAGGCCAAAGCGTGGAACAAGGTTAATAGGATAAGAGGGCGACAGACATATTCACTCCCTCTGGTAAATACACAGGGCGATACGCTGCAAGATCAGGCAGACTCACTTGGCGAGCACTTTGAGCAAGTGTCGAGCTCAACGCACTTTTCCCAATCCTTTCTTAAACATAAAGATATAGTAGAGCGTAAGCCAATCATACGAAAGTCCAGGTAGAATGAACCGTATAACTGGCCTTTCGGTATTGCCGAGTTGAGAGCTGCCTTGAACACATGTAAAAGCACTGCACCCGGACCTGACAGAGTGATGTATGACATGATCAGAAACCTACATACTGACGCACAAGTTACACTTCTTACACTTTTCAATACTATTTGGGCTTCGGGATACCTCCCGTCCACATGGAAAGAAGCAATTGTAGTTCCTGTTCTAAAGCAGGGAAAAGACCCTTCCTTGGCTTCAAGTTATCGTCCGATAGCACTAAAGAACTGTATGTGTAAGATTTTTGAAAAAATGATAACTCGCAGACTTATACATTTCCTTGAGCTCAACAATATGCTCGATCCTTATCAGTGTGAATTGAGAGAAGGGCGGTCGACAACCGATCATCTGGTGTGCATTGAAGGAAATATCCGCGATGCATTTATACATGGACAGTATTTCCTATCGATATTCCTTGACATGGAAAAAGCGTATGACACGGCATGGCGTTACGGGATCTTGCGACACCTGTCGGAGATGGGCATACGTGGAAATATGCTGAACATAATTGAAAGCTATTTGTCGGATCGTAGCTTGCGCGTGAAAATCGGCAACGTATTGTCGCGACCTTTTTTACAGGAAACAGGTGTACCCCAGGGAGGAGTACTCAGTTGCACTCTCTTTATAGTTAAAATGAACAAACTTCGTCCTTCACTGCCAGCGGCTATTTTTTATTCCGTCTACGTAGATGATATACAGGTAGGTTTCAACCTTGCAACCTTACAGTGTGTGAAAGACAGGTACAGCAGGGCTTAAACAAGGTGTCCAAGTGGGCAGATCAAAATGGATTTAAAATCAACCCGCACAACAGCTCTTGTGTTCTCTTCACAAGAAAGAGAGGCCTGGTACCTGATCCCTGTGTACAACTGGGTGGACAACAAATTCCTTTCAAGAAAGAGCACAAATTTCTAGGTGTCATGCTCGACTCCAGGCTCACTTTCATTTCACACATAAAATATCTTAAAGAAAAATGTCTAAAAACCATGAACTTACTTAAAGTTCTATCCCACACTACATGGGGTAGCGACAGGAGGTGCCTCCTAAATCTTCACAGGAGCCTAGTTAGATCACGATTTGATTATGGTGCCGTAGTATATCACTCTGCTGCACCGGGTGCGCTAATAATGTTAGACCCCGTTCATCATCTGGGTATCCGCCTGGCCACTGGCGCATTTAGAACAAGCCCGGTGGAAAGTCTTTATGCAGAGTCAGACGAGTGGTCACTACATTTTCAGAGAATGTACATCAGCTTTACTTATTTTCTCAATGTGCGCTCCAATAAAGAACATCCGTGTTTCAAAACTGTTAACGACTTGACGTGCGAAACACTTTTTCATAATAAACCCTCTATGAGACTTCCCTTCTCACTGCGTGCAAGAGAACTTAGCACGGAAATGGATGTCCCTGTTCTCGAACAACGACTAATGCCTCCAACTAAGCTATTACCGCCCTGGGAGTGGCAGGTGATAGACTGTGACGTATCCTTTGTAGAGGTCACAAAACACGCACCTGACATCGAAATCGCTATGCATTTCCGTGAACTTTAATCGAAGTACAGCTGCTCCGAATTCTACACAGACGCGCCAAAATCACATCTGGTGTATCTTATGCTGCTGTTGGTCCCTCTCTTTCTAAATCTCACTTATTGAACCCGCAAACAAGTATCTTCACTGCAGAAGCTTATGCAGTACTGTCTGCAGTAAGACATATACAGAAATTAGAACTCGACACAGCAATTGTATACACAGACTCGCTAAGTTTCGTAAAAGCATTAATTTCATTACAAAAGCTTAAAAATCCTGTTTTCATTGAACTTTACTCCCTCTTAAGCAGCATTTATCTATCACATATACATGTAGTGATATGCTGGGTACCTGGCTATAGAGGTACAGAGGGTAATGTACTGGCTGATAAAATGGCCACATCACTGACATCACTAAACACTTTTCCTACAGCTGCTGTTCCTGTCACAGATCTGAAGCCTTTCTTGCGCACGAAACTGCGACAACACTGGCAACGCATGTGGAACGCAGAAATAAACAATAAACTACACGTTATAAAGCCACAGTCCTTTTCTGCCGCCTCAGAATAGGGCACACATTTGGCACTCACAATTTTCTGCTTACTGGAGATGAACCGCCAACCTGTGGTCGATGTGGTGAGAGGCTGACCGTCGTCCACGTCCTCTTGGAGTGTCGCAAAGCCGAATCTGAAAGAAAGAAACATTTTCCTCTTGCGTATCGTTATTGCATACCTCTTCACCCAGCTTTGTTTATTGGTACGGAACCATTTTTCAACACCAATGTTGTCCTCAATTTTTTAAATGAGGTTGTCCTACATGTTATGAGCCCAATAATTTCGTAGCGAATCCTCTTTCCAGAGGATGCCGCTGTGATAGCTGTTTTATATAGCACATGCCTCCAGGCCCTTGTGTCGCAAGGGCCCTAACGAGGCTATGGTGCTCTAGTGAATTTTAGAAACTTATGCAATTTTTAATATTGTATCATTATTTTGAAATGCACCTCAATGCTCATAGTACGCGTCATTTGTCTTCGCCATAATTTTATTACTCGTACATTTTACGCACTTTACAGCGACTATATTTTAGGCCCCTTTACAGCCACGTCACATCAACTCCATTGAACCCATCAATCCACTGCGAAATCATTACCACTTGCATGGAGCTCTTTGGCCATTACTGGCCCTTGCGCCAATAAAAACCACACAATCGACCCTTCCTCAGTGGCAAGCTACCGCCCGATAGCACTCACAAGTTGCATTTGTAAGGTGTTTGAAAAAAATGATAAATCGGCGACTCATTCATTTCCTTGAACAGAGCAAAATGCTTGATCCTTATCAGTGCGGCTTCCGAGAAGGGCGCTCCACAACTGACCATCTTATACGTGTAGAAGCAAATACCCGGGATGCATTTATACATAAACAGTTCTTCCTATCGATATTTCTCGATTTGGAAAATGCGTATGATACAACGTGGCGTTACGGAATCTTAAGAGACTTGTCAGAAATGGGCATCTATGGTAATATGCTAAACGTTATAGAAAGCTATCTCTCCAGTCGTACCTTCCGGGTAAAAGTCGGTAAGGTACTTTCGCGTCCTTTTACGGAAGAAACGGGTGTGCCCCAAGGAGGCGTGCTCAGCTGCACACTCTTCATCGTGAAGATGAACACGCTTCGCGCTTCATTACCACCGGTAATCTGTTATTCTGTCTACGTTGACGTCTTACAAATAGCTTTCAAATGCTGTAACCTCGCAGTGTGCGAGAGGCAGGTACAGCATGGCCTGAACAATGTCTCAATGTGGGCAGACAAGAATGGATTTAAGATGAATCCTAACAAAAGCTCTTGCGTTCTTTTTACAAGAAAGAGAGGAATGATCCCAGATCCTTGCTTAAAACTCGCTGGAGAACAAATACCTGTAAACAAAGAGCACAAACTTCTAGGTGTTATACTTGACTACAGACTCACTTTCATCCCCCACATTAAACATTTTAAAGAAAAATGTCTAAAAACAATGAACATAATGAAACTTCTATCCCAGACTTCATGGGGTATTGACAGGAAGTGTTTAATGAACCTCTTTAAAAGCCTCATTTGATCACGACTAGACTATGGTGCCATGATTTATCACTCTGCCGCCCCGAGCGCACTAAAGATGCTAGACCCAGTCCACCATCTAGGAATCCGACTGGCCACTGGCGCTTTCAGAACGAGTCCCATACAAAGTTTATATGCAGTTCAAATCCTCAACATCCGTGTTATAATACCGTTAACGAGATGACATATGCTACACTCTTTCATAATCGTCCCTCCGTAAGACAGCCTTTCTCGCTGTGTGTGAGGGAGCTTAGTGAAGAAATGCATGTTCCACTCCTCGAGCTTCGCCTAATGCATCCAGTCAAGCTGCTACCTCCTTGGGAGTGGCAGCTGATACAATGCGATATATCTTTCATGCAAGTTACAAAACACGCTCCAGCGATTGAAATCCAAATGCATTTCCGGGAACTCCAGCACAAATACTCCTGCACGGAGTTCTACGCAGACGCATCGAAGTCACACGACGGGGTGTCCTATGCAGCCGTCGGTCCATCCTTCTCGGAAACCGATGTACTGCGTCCGGAAACTAGTATCTTTATGGCTGAGGCTTACGCACTGCTGTCGGTCGTAAAGCATATAAATAAATAAAAACTCCAGAAATCAGTTATATATACGGACTCCCTTAGTGTTGTGAAGGCCTTGATGTCTTTCTGTAACCACAAAAATCCGGTAAATAATGAACTCTACTCCATACTGTGTAAAGCATATATATCTAACCAACATGTGATTATATGCTGGGTGCCTGGACATAGGGGCATCGAGGGAAACGTTCTAGCGGACCAGATAGCCACGTTAACTTCATTGCATGCAGTTAGTCCTACGGCTTCGGTCCCTGTCACAGACTTGAAGCCTTTCTTAAGAAGAAAACTGCGAAACCACTGGCAACGTATGTGGGACGCAGAAGTAAATAACAAACTGTACGTGATAAAGCCACAGTTAGGTTCTTGTCCCTCCGTAACAAAATCACGGCGAACAGATGTATTCTGTCGCCTCAGAATAGGACACACATTTGGCACGCATAACTTTCTACTCACTGAAAATGATCCTCCAACATGCGGTAGATGCGGGGAGAGGCTGACCGTCCTCCTAGAGTGTCGGGCAGCCGAATCTGAAAGAAGGAAACATTTTTCCCTAGCATACCGGCAGCACATCCCCCTACATCCCGTAATGCTACTCGGCCCGGAACCTTTATTTGACACCAACGCAGACCTAAGTTTTCTGAAAGATGTTGTATTGCATGTTTTTAGCCCCACATGTTCGTAGCGGGTCCTCTCTTCAGAGGATGCCGCTGTGAGAGCTCTTTCGCATAGCACATGCCTCTAGGCCCTTGTGTTTCAAAGGCTCTGGCGAGGCAGCAGTGCTCCAAGTAATTTTACCATCTTATATATTTTCTATTTTGCGTCATTCTTCTACGATGGATTTTAATGTTCATAGTATTCATCATTAGTCATCGCCATAATATTATAGCACGTAGATTTTACGCACTTTACAGCGAATATTTTTAGGCCACTTTACAGCTAAGTTACATCCTCTTTACAGAACTCATCATTCCACCGCGAAATCACTAACACTCTCTTGGCGTTCTTTGGCCATATGTGGCCCTTGCGCCACTAAACCACACACATTCATTCATTCTGTATCAAAGTAGACCTTTAATCGCGTTTGTTGTCGTGTTCAGATTGAAGTTAAAGGATACTGTGAGTGTTCTCAACTTGCTCTACCACAGAACAAAAGGTTGGTTGAACGCGTACTAATAGGTTGTAAGCTTGAAAATAGCCCTACCATATATTATTATACACGACGATTAGCAATGTAGACACCGTTCACCATTCCATTGTAAGCTTTGCATACTCCACTGTTGAGAATCCCCGCTGTAAAGTCGTCGGCAGATTCAAGGTCTTGTTGTACCCGACGCATTTGTTTGCTTGTCCAGAACACCCCTTCCACTCGATAACCAAGCATGTGGAGTACACGGCTACCCCATATTAACGAGTTTCAGAGCGGTCATAAACTACTGTCTTAAAAATTCCTTTTTCAAAAGCAGTTAGGGTTCTTCCGAAAACGTCAGTCCTTGCAAAAAGGCTGCACGGTGTGGCTTCAACATAATGTGCACAAGGGTAAGATGACAAAGAAACGTGTTACACCTTTCAATTTGTACTCGTTCTGTTTTAGCGCTGTAGCCCTCAGGCGATGGGTGACCAATTAGACCAGGCTTTTTGTTGGTAGCGTCCTACGTGACTTTATTATCTCAAAGATGCGGAAACGGCAGCATTCGCCTCCAATAATACAGGGAGAATTTCGCCATACTCGACAGCAATATGAAGGGCACACAGTTTACCACACTGAGCGTTGGAAGACCCCAAAATCAGTCAAGGCAGCTGTGTTACGGTGTTCCTTGACAGAAACGCAACTCTGCGTCCATGCCGCTATACATATTATACAGGGAAATTGTATAGCTGACTGTAAACAGTACAGGCGTCAGCAGGCTCAACACGAACGCTCCGCAGCGTGGCCTGGACCGGCTTAGACTGACGCCCGCGCCGCGAAGTGTTGTGCTTTGTCAGTTCGGTATGTTTGCGGCGGCTTACGATAGCTGGAGCGCAGCTCGATTTGACTGCTCGTCTTATCTTTCGCTAGGGCGTCAACGGCGGAGAGAGTGTTCACTTGACATGTCCGTCGCTCGTGGCTGCAGTGTCACGCGCGTCCAGAAAACACGTTGCGGTTAGCTTATCTCGGCAAAGCGAAATGGCGGGTGACAGCTCGCGCGCCTTCCGAGTTTGGCCTCAAAGCTGGCGCTTGGAGGAAATCATAAATAGGAAAAGGAGAGCAAACGCAGGCTTGTGGCGCTTCTAAAGTTTGGACAACAAAAAAAATGTGCTAATCCGGTGGCATAGTAATTCATGTTCTTCATTTTTGATATTCTCTTATAGCGCGCATCGGACTGCTCTCGCAGGTTAGTGTCTGGCTTCCTGTTTAGTCCATGCTGCACTGGAGATCCGATGTCGTGGCGTAAGAGCTGCGCGTGTCCTGAGCAAGAAATACGCATGGATGCGATTGAAGCTAAACCTTTAATGTCTAGTTATTGGCGAAAAGCGCTAACTGGCTCTTTAGGCAAACTTTGTTTGATTTTGTGGAATTTATTGTCCCAGAGTGACTCAGGCTGCGGATGCTGTAGTGAAGGACTCTGGATAACTTCTGCCACATGTGGTTCTTTAACATGCACTAACACCGCAAAGAACACGGGCCTCTAGTATTTTGCCTCCATCAAAATGCGACCGCAGAGGACGGAATCGAACCCCCGTCTTCCGGGCCAGCAGGTGAGTACCATAACCATTCAGATGCCGTGGCGGCGTTATTATTCCAACTAGGAAGACTCTGGACAGGGATGCAACGACTCTTAGGGTACAAGCTGATGGAGAACACCGGTTGGCCTGTACTAGATTATATTTTGGGATATTCTGCGGTCAATGTAAACTGTGGCCGCGCACTCATCTCCGGGTACTCTTGATGGCATCGTGGCAAAGTGCATCTGACATGCATGGTACATTATTTTGCGCGCACATTGGGATCAAGACGAAAGATTACTGTGAAATGGCGTTGCTCGTATGCGAAATTCATCACGGGCACAAACCCCGGGTGAGGTCTCTTGGCACTTTATGTCAAACAGCCTGACCGTAAAGCACGATGTAGTGCGTCGTTAGGCAGCAAGCAAGATCGAACAGCACGATAGCGCTAATGCTGATATAGGCGCGGTGACAGCCAATGAAATATACGATAGTTTGGAACGGCGTTACATCTGAGGCGACATAAAACCATGCATCTAAGAATCATCTGCTAAAGATGCCTCGAAGAGTACTGAGAGAAGAGCACCTCGCTATAGTTTACATGACTCGCACAATTTCCCAACAAGAAATAGCTGCTGAGTAGAGCGGTCCGTTTCCACCATTACCAGAATTATCCGGGTATTCACACATGAAGACCGGATAGACGATGCTGCACGCACAGTTCAGGAGCGGGCAGCAACCACAGGAGAAGGTCTTCTCGTTGTTGCTGCTTCAGTCGACGACTCGTTTCTCACAGCGCGCGAAATACGCAGTGAGTTTGGTCTGCACGTTAGTGCGGACACTGTGCGCAGAAGACCGCATGAAGCGGGTATCCAAAGCCGCGTCGCCGCGGGGAAACCAGTGCTTGAGGTGTCGCATCGCCATCAGCGACTTCAGCTCGCACAAGAGCACGAGGACTGGACACCGGAAGACTGGAGACGCGTGGTTTTCACTGACGAATCAACTTTTTGTACTCGGTGGGACCAACGCCAGAGAGTTAGGCTTCCTGAACACTACCGGTAAGTCCTTTTTATCTCCATTTTATACCCATGTGGTCCGGACAACACGTCGCTTCTTTCAGGCATGACGAGCGGTTCGTCTGGGACGTGCGCACAAGTGGACGCACAGCCGTGAACGTGTGGGGTGCGGTCAGCTACCAGGGCCTGGGGCCAATCTACAGAATTCCAGGCAGTATGGCAGCTGATGCCTACGTGGAAACATTGGAGTACGTGATCATGCCATACGTGTTGGATGCGCCCTTCCCGGAGGGATTCTTCTAGTTTCAGCACGACCGCGCCCCCATCTACATTACACGAGCTGCGCATAACTTTCTAGATGACCAAGCGGTCATGCAGCTTCAGTGGCGGAACCGCAGCCCCAATCTAAACATAATCGAAAATGGTTGGGGAATGATGAAGTTCAGGCTTCCGAGGCTCTTGGGGTCGAGTTGCACCACGGCGCACCTGCGCTGGATTGACATAAAACAAGAATGGGAGCTGCTGCGGGACAGCGGCGAGGTCGTGAACGCACTCTACAATTCGCTGCCTGAGTGAATGGAGGCTTTGAAGAGCGCACATGGCGCAAGTATGCGCTTCTAGACCGCCATTCAGGCAGGTGCTACTTTGTACCGTGTAGTTTTTCGTGTGTTATTACTGCTTTATGAGCCGACAAGTGCTTCAGCCATTATTTCTTGTACAAACCGGGACTGGTTTGTCCTTATTTTGTGTTTATGCTTAAACTCAGCTCGTTTGGGTTTAGGTTTTGGCAGGCCCGATGCTTCCACTGTATGATTCTCAAGTCATCAAAGTATTATTATTATTATTATTATTATTATTATTATTATTATTATTATTATTATTATTATTATTATTATTATTATTATTATTATTTGGCTCCCAGCGATGGCCAGCAAAAAGGGTGACGTCATCAAGTGGCCGTAGGAATGCTGTAAGCGGACAGGGCATGCCAAGCACCGCCACTTCACACAATCCTATACATTTCGTTCGTCTATACATAGCCGCCAATGACCGACCTTCATGTGGTGCCATTCGTACCAAAATTGTGACGCAACCGTTCGTCGTACAACGTTCCGGCTGATGCCATAGACGGGTGTCTCTGTGTGTGCGTGGTGCTTCAAATTCGAAAAAGCAAAGATTGCCTGAAAAAGCCGGCAGATCCCATGCCCTGCGGGAATCGAAGATACCCAAAGCAGTGTGCGGGAAGCCTACCAAGTTAACAAAACAACCATAAGAGCACAAGGAGGCAGGCAGATAGATAGATAGATAGATAGATAGATAGATAGATAGATAGATAGATAGATAGATAGATAGATAGATAGATAGATAGATAGATAGATAGATAGATAGATAGATAGATAGATAGATAGATAGATAGATAGATAGATAGATAGATAGATAGATAGATAGATAGATACTGTCAGTGTGGCAAATGTTCGTCAAGAAATGCTTCGCATTTAATAAAATCATTTCGCAAACCGCAATCAAACATCTCTGTCTTCCCTACATGACACGTTGTCGCTTTCCCACACGTAAGCAGTCTTGAGTGTCTTTGCGCAGTCTTTTTCCATAGGAACATACAGCCATTGAACATATTAACTCCAGTTTGCCTTTCTGAAAACTAGCGAAAAACTCGTATGGGAAACGTGCATTTCAAATTGTCAAGCATGCCACTGTGCATAAGATCGGGAACCGGGTGTTTCAGTCACCAAGATGCGACGGGGGCGTCGAGTTACCTTATGTGCACTTATAAGATGCTACCTTTCGATACATTGCATCTATGGCCACAGTCTTTTTAGTTACCTAAGAAGCAAATTTCTTAAGCGAAAAGATGCTACTTAGCGCTTTTCGCCAATAACTAAACATTAAAGGCTTAGTTTGAATCGCATCCACGCGTCTTGCTCAGTACACGGGCACCTCTTACGCCCCGACACTGGATCTCCAGTGCAGCGTGAACTAAACAGGAAGCCACACACTAACCTGCGAGAGCACTCCAATGCGCGCTGTCAAAGATACAAGAAAAGAAGAACATGAACGACTATGCCACCGGATTTACATATTTATTTATTGTCCACCTTTGCAAACGTCACAAACCTGCGTTTGCTCTCCTTTTCCTATTTATCATTTCCTTAAAGCGCCAGCTTTGAGGCCACACTCGAAAGGCGCACGAGCTGTCGCCCGCTGTTTCACTTTGCCGAGATAAGCAAGTCGCAACGTGTTTTTGGACGCGCATGACATCGTAGCCACGAGCAAAACGTGGCGAAACGGACATGTCAAGTGAGTGCACTCTCCCCGCCTGTGAGCCACAAGGGAAAGAGAAGACGAGCAGTCAAATTGAGCTGCGCTCCAGCTATCGTAAGCCACCGCAAACATATCGGGATAACAGACCCAACACTTCGCGGCGCTGGCGTCAGTCTAACGGTCCAGGCCACGCTGCGGAGCGTTCGGGTTAAGCGTGCTGACGGCTTTAGGAGCTCTTAAATGACACTGTAAATGATCAGCCCAATCATATTTATAATTTCTTCGAGCTTTTTTAAGGATCGAGTGAAACCCTTGCACAAAAAATTTAAGTGACGTTTCACTTCGTATGGGTGCTATTGTGCACACTTTGGCTCTCGGTGCGCCTAGAAGCCTACACTGTCCACATCGTAAATCGTATTCAGCACAAGGCTCCCGCGACCACGTCATATGCACAGCTGCCGGATTAGGGCGCTCCGTTGCAAGCATTCGCTTACTGTCTAAATTACCCAGCACGATGTCAGAGCGCACAGGCAAAGATGAATACATCACATTCGATTACCGCGGACACTCACTGTCAAAAGGCTACTTTCAGAAACCGCGGCAGCACCAAGAGCGAAGTAACCTTCGTGCTGTCTATCGCTTGAACGCAAACTGAGCGGTGAGAAAACAGCACCCACAAAGCTACGAGCCGTCGACCCACCTAGACAGTGCGCCGAAAGCAGATCGCTTTCAAGATAATGCCCGCAGGACGCGCGCGACCAAAAGACAGCGCTCACCTCCCTCCCTTCCTCCGGTGCCATGCACGCGACGGAATAGGGAGTGCTTCCTGTGTTTGCGTACACGAGATTGAGCCGCCATCGTCGTCTCACCGTCGCACGCTTTCACTTGCACATACAAAGTGCGACGCGCGAGGACGATGTTATCAAGACGCGAACCCGGTAGCGCCTGCGCAGAAACGTTGAGCGCCGTCAAAAGCGCCAAGCCCCGTTGTACCTACTAGCAATTGTAAAAACGCTCCCGGGCCACGATTCTCTTCACCTCCAGGCGCCTTCCTCGTTTACTTGGTTCACGGCTTCAGACACCGCCGTTTTTGCGAGTTGGCCAGTTGGGCTTGCGCGTAAAAACCGCGTCGTAGGACAGTATGGTAGTACCGTTCAGCAGCGCATGGTGGCACGGTGGTAAGGGGAGCCTTCTGGCATTCCTCCGTGACAGCTAGCGCTTTGAGAAGCTATCGCGGAGACGCTGCGCCTCTTGTCGTAGCGTCTGCGATCAGAAGCGGTGGCAGGGGCTGCAGGGGATTCTGAATGCGTTGCACGAGGAAGTGGCGCTCGAAGTACCGGTTCCTTCCCGCGTACAGGTAAGGCCAAAGCTACCTTTGGTAAGGCACGGTGCTAAGGGGGAGCACCCTCCCCCCCCCCCCAACAACAGAGTGCAATATAGTACAGAAAGGTACCATCTCCAAACGCATGCTTAACGTATCCTTAACAAGGGGCCGGGGTTGATTTTCAATAAATTTTGCAGCTGTATACCTCTACCGCCCAAGGGAATTTTCGTGTCGTTGTAAGCAAAAAAATTGCCCATACGTGGGCCGATACCAAAAATAGTGCAATGCCGGGCCGACCCGCGACGGATGTGAAGCAGGCGTTAAGCACTCCCCTTACGTGGGCCGATCCCGCACTGTACGAGGTGCAGTTCGCCATTGAGGGGCCAACATATACAGCTTCGCTTGTCATCCTTCTTCACAGAGTGAAATGCACTGAGATTTTTTTTTCTATATCCGTTAACAACAAACATTTTCAGCATTGAAATTTCAAGCATATGCGTGTCAGGCTGTGGTCAAAGCGTTAGTTTAGAGAGTAAAGGACGCTTAACAATTCTTACCCTCAGATTTCGGCGTTGTGGTTGCCTGTAGTGCTAATTAAATGTGCAGACGAAATTCACAGACATACCGGAGCCAGCATAGAGGCCCAGGCGCCCTCCTCGTTCGCTTGCTTCTCGGCTTCAGATAGAAACCGCCGATTTAACCGGCTGGCCAATTACGGTTGCGCGTAAGAACGCCGTGCTGTATCAGGTGTTTGCCATCTTGCAGGAACAAAGAATTCAAGAGAAAAGTGTACACATTTCTTTCGCTTTCTCCAGGCATTTCGGTATTTAGATAAATGAATGGAGAAGACTTTGTCGCCCCTATAAGTACAGAATTATGGTGCAATACTAGAAGTACCTTCCGATGTTCAGGATAAGCACTTACAAAGGGCTGGCATAACCTCGTCACACGCAGCGTCTAACCCCTTAGGCAATAGCTTTCATCGTTGTCATACTTGAACAAGAAATGATATACTATTATATCGTGGTATAACATAAAGCTACACGCAGGCTATGCTATATGCCAAACCGGTAATCACTTTGTTGCCGTTAGTTCTCGTAAAGACTGCTACTTTTTGTCACAGGTACAATGTACCATCACGTACGTTTGAAAACGAATGCCAAGCACATTTCAAATCCCAGAACATGACGCAGCAATCCAGGGTGAAAATGCACCACGACAAAAACCCATGTGACCAATATGGAACTGCTACCTTTATCTGTGTGGTGGCCAAACGAAACGTTGTTTTATTTGGAGAAGCGAGAAAATTGGACTTTCTTGTCCACATACACGGATGTATTGATGTTAGCATGTGCTTGTGCCTGCCGAAGAAAGATGTAGTTTTTCATCTTCGCAAGAGGCAGGTTGGCAATAAGAGGTGCCTGTGAAAGATGGCGAGTCATTAGGACTTTGTTCGGTCAGAGAAGGTTGAACAAATGGCAATGTGAGAGGACGCCAAACAAATCAGACAATTTACAATTGATAAAGTCGATGTTGAAACAAGCAACTGTTGAAATATACACAGATCGCTTTTATGAGTTATGCTTGCATGTCTTACGAATTGAGATACCTGCTCGACACATAGGTCGTTTGTTAATAGCAACATCGTCTATGAGCGAAAAATTGGGTTCCACCTATCTTATATACAATTAGGGCAGAGCAGCAATTCAAGCAACAATACTACTTTAATCAATTTTACAGGAAGAATTCAAATTCACCACGCGTTTCTCCAGCCTGGTAATTAAAGAAAACAACGCGCTGGAATGAGACTTTTGGCAGGAGGACTACTGGTTTGAGAAATATTTCTGAGCCAGTCCGTTACTGTATTGCGAAAGCATCCGCAAAACGGAATTCTCAATATGTGGCATTACATGCATAAGTAAAAAAATTGCTATTATTTCCGCCATACTCAGAGTTACTATACATATATTTACTCAACTTAACAAAATCCTATCTCCTGCAACAGGTTGTCGCGCAAAAAATCATTTAAGTATCTACGTATTACTCTAGTAAGGTGTTGTTATATTTAGCTCGACACGTACAGTTAGATACGCGTTTGTGGTAGAGGATGGGCCTGAGTCTTGGTCAATTATCGGCGCTACTGTTGCGGAGTTTTCGGAAGACATCAGCCGAAAAAGGAAGTGTAGGGAAGTGGGCCAATATGCAATTTCCGGGATGTCTGGCACACTTGATTGTTGATAGAGGAAACAGGCGCAAAAAAATCTAATTTCGCCCCCGCAATTACACTGCGCTAGCTCCTCACAGAAACTCTCCTGTTTGGACGTGACAGCCTTCATATACCATTCGTTTCCACGCGTAAATACGCACTCATGCTGCTTTTAAAGAGTAGCTCACGGAAAACACACCCCGTCGGCTTCCTAATAGGGTCTCGCGTCACGTCACCTTGTGCTACCGGCTCAGAAGGGATGCAGCAGCTGTGTTTATATTCGTGAAACCTCATTATGGTTCAGTTTACGTTGGACGCGCCCGCAAGATTCCCCGCACGTTCAATCACTGCCTGTCGAGCCTCGGCGCGTGCAGATGCGTCTATTAAGTCCAAAGACCCTGCAAGTTCTTCAAAGTTCGCTGAAAAATGACATTAGCAATGACAATCCCTTTACTGTCTAGCAGTTTAATTTGCGAGTAATCAACTTCTCATTTCCGCCCTCACATCTACGCTGCTTGCTGTGGGCAGTTAGCTATTGTGATTCAGGCATACAGGCTGTTTATTGAAGCTTGCCACGCTCCGTACACAGACATGTTGGCTCTGGCCCTTCGTCCATGTCTTGATCACACCTATCGCTTTGCAGTAGTAGTACAGAACGGTGGGAGCTGGCTCTTGCTATACATAGGTAAACTGCTGACAATTTTGATGAATGTAAGTAGTGCCCCTACCCGCACCGACAAGAAATAAAAAATCCTCGACACTCTCAATTAGCCAGGTGTTTTAAAATGCTTAAACTGAATTTCTCTCTGGGGTGAGTAACTCATTTATATAGATCAGATGTAAATGCACGACTAAACGTTCATTGTTTCTTGCTTACCGCAAGCCGTTCACTTCATGAGTGCAGTTTGGCTTAATGCAGCTGAAGCCCAATAATGAGCCTACACGGATGATCGCCAATCTACAATGATGTCGTACTACAGACGTTATATCTGAAAGTCTGCCAAAGGCAGCTTCACATGCGTCTTGAATGCTAGGAAGTACACCGTATTACAGCGAAGCTTTAGTACGATAGCTGATATGGAAGAGAGAGATTACATAAACTCGAGTAGACTTATGTCGACTTACGTAAAACTGCATCAACTTATGTATCAGTTATCACACCTTCTTGCGCTGTGAACAGCCTTTTCTTGCTCTCAAAGTTTCTTAAACTTGATTGAAATTGCTCGATTTGATGAACGTATACATTGTAGTAACGAAATCCTCGACAGTGTCACGTCAATGAAGCTTTCCTCTTTGATTGTGTCTCTTTTATTTGCGAACAAATCAAAGATGCCTCAGCAAACAGGTCTGTGGTACTAAAGTAGGTTGGATTGTGGCATTGCGCAGTTGTCACCAAAACGGCATTATCTCGGTTAATGCTATGACAATTATATCATCCTGAAATCAGCAGATTGGAGCTCATCCTGAAATCATTTGCAGATTGGAGCTCGTTTTTACCTGAGTCCTTGTCCGTGTTGTTGTGGCGCCGTTATTTTCCTTAGGTATGATATCTACGTTTATTTTCAACTACCCCCGCAGGGGCGTCTGCGTCAGCAGGCGTTTGGTGTGTTGCGTCACCACGTACCCGAGCACACGACGGTTGGACCCTCTCGCGTGTAGCCGTGCGCGGCTTAGCCGTGTCTGGGGAAAAGGGGATCCTGGGGGTTGAGCCGATGCTGGGTGTTTGGACCTTTAAGGTCCCCCGGCGGAGGCAACACACCTCTTCGGCCTCGGCTTCACATAGACCGAGCCTCCAGACTGACCCACTTAAAGGAAATCGGCACTCGCCTTTTCCTGTCTCTCTCTTCCTACAACCTTCGTCTTTCCCTTAATTTCCACCTTTCCTGTCTCCTTCTATCTTCTATTTACTTCCTTCTTCTTGGTGGCAAGGGTTAACCCTGTGTGGCTATACCACCTTGGGTACTCCATATTTGGTTATAGTGGCGGCGTACGACTGGCGTCGTGCAGACTTGCATGCAAGCTCTGCCGCGTCCCCTCGTTGAGCTCCGTGGTGGGCGGTCGGCGCTGTTGCCGAATTTTTATATATTTTCATGGAAACTTCTTTCCCCAAACTTCCTGATCGCCCTCAGAAACGAGGGCGCACCGAAAATGTATTTCAGTTTTCGGACACCAAATCCAGAATTTTCCCCGGTTCCATGTTATCCACTCTGAAAAGCCAAACAAAACAGTGCGAAATATTTCGCAATTCCTTGTGTCAACGTCCTTGACTGATGTTCTTGGTCCAGGTTAGAAGGTGTCCAGGATGGCAAGCGGTGACCTACTCTTGGAGCTCCGCGATTTTAAACAACATGAAAAACTACCGAAACTAGTGTCATTTGGGGAGACCCACATAACAGTAACCCCGCACCGTACAATGAACACCACCCGCGGTTTTGTGTCGGATGATGATTTGCTTGAGCTGACTGAAGCGGAGCTCCTGGAGGGCTTCGGCGAACAAAATGTGATCAATGTCAGATGAATTAAAATGAGGCGAGATGGTAAAGATATTCAGACGAAGCACTTAATAATTACCTTTGGTTCAAGTGTCCTGCCCAAGTCAATTGAGGCCGGGTACATCAAGCTCCGTGTTAGGCCGTACGTGCCAAATCCGCTTCGATGTTTCAAATGCCAGCGTTTCGGCCACAGTTCGCAGAGCTGTCGGGGCCGACAAACATGTGCGAAATGAAGTGCCCATGAACACACCACTGAAACTTGCGAGAACCCTCTCCACTGTGTAAACTGTGATGGGGAGCACGCCGCGTACTCGCCGTCGTGCCCATCCTGGAAGAAAGAAAAAGAAATCGTAACAATCAAAGTAAAAGAAAATATCTCATTCAAGCAGGCACGCAGGCAGGTAGCATACCTGCCAATGAAAAGCTTTGCCGAAGTGGCGCGTCAGGGGGCAGCGTCACGACGGCCTCCGGCGGCTGTCCGACCCACAAGCAGTGAGTCGGCAGCTACGCCATCTGCCCCCGCGGCGGTTGCAGCTAGCGCTGCTCCGCCAATTCAGCAGACGGGGCCATCGACCCCGAAGGTGGGCGCAGCCGAGGCTGCCCCAACCTCCGAGGCCCCTTCCAGCGCGGGCAACGGCCAGCGCAGCCAAATCCCTCAGGGAGGCCCATCGACCTCCGGGCGGGTGGGCGCAGAGGCCTTGCCTTCCGGGGCAGCACTCTCTCGGAAAACCTCTCGCTCGCAAGAGCGCTTGTCCGGAGTCTCACAGGAAGCAATGTACAGTACACCTGTCCTCAAGGCGCACCAAACGCCTAAAGAGCGCCGAGACTCGCTCGAACGCTTCAGAAAGGGCAAAACCCCTATTACAGGGCCTCGAAAGGGCTCTGTAATCTAAGACATCCCTTCCGTTTCCGTAAACACGGCACCAATTTACTTTAACATATGGATACAGAAATAATTAAATGGAACATCAGAGGTCTTCTTAGGAACCTTGATGACGTGCAAGAGCTTATCCAAAAACACAATCCAAAAGTGCTGTGTCTACAGGAAACACACCTAAAACCACAACACACAAGCTTTCTCCGGCCGTATGTCAAGTTTCGCAAAGATCGCGATGATGCTGTCGCATCATCATGCGGTGTTGCCATTTTTATTCATAAAAGTATTTCCTGTCAGCGTCTACAGCTACAAACGCCCCTTGAAGCAGTGGCGGTTCGAGCTGTTCTTCTAAATAAACTCGTCACCACTTGCTCGCTTTACGTACCCCCACCCTACAAATTAAACAAACATGAATATCAGTCATTTATAGACGAAGTGCCAGAACCTTATGTTGTTCTTGGCGATTTCAATGCGCACAGCTGCTTGTGGGGTGACTCTCGTATAGACGCGCGAGGTCGTCTTGTTGAACAGTTCTTTTTTTCTTCAGGTGCGTGCCTGCTGAATAAAAAGGAACCCACATATCACTCTCTAGCAAACAGAACCTTTTCTTCAATGGATCGTAGTATAGTTTCCCCGTCTTTACTGCCCGAACTCGAATGGGAAGTTGCGAGCATTCCTTACGGGAGCGACCACTTCCCCATACTGATAAGAACAGCTAAACAAAACAAATATCCTCCACAAGCTCCTAGGTGGAAGGCAGACACAGCCGACTGAGAGAAATTTCGAACTCTCACTAGCATTTCATAGGCTGACATGCCTTCTTTAGAAATTGATGCGGCTGTGGAGTATCTTACAGCATTCATAATAGATGCCGCATCAAAATGCATATCTGAAGTAAGTGGTTTGGCATGCAAACGACATGTACCGTGGTGGAACGGCGAATGTAGGATCGCCCGTAAGAATCAGAACAAGGCGGGGGGGTTGCTGCGCGCTTTTCCCACTGCTGAGAATCTTGTCAACGTTAAAAAAATGAAAACCCAAGGCAGGCGAACCCGCCGGCAGGCCAGAAGAGAAAGTTGGCACAAGTTTTTATCGAGTATTAACTCGTTTAGAGGTGAGGCCAACGCCTGGAACAGGGTTAGTAGGATTAGAGGGCGCGAAACATATTCACTCCCTCTGGTAAACACACAGGGCGATACACTGCAAGACCAGGCAGACTCACTTGGGGAGTATTGTGAGAGCGTGCCAAGTCCAACAAGTTATTCACAATCCTTTCTCAAATACAAAGAAATAGAAGAACGTAAGCCATTAACAAGAAAAAGTCGAGAGAATGAGCATTACAACCGTCCTTTTAGTATTGCCGAATTGAGATCTGCCTTGAGTGCATGCAAGAGCTCCGCACTAGGAACTGGTAGAATCATGTATGAAATACTCAAAAACTTACACAATGATACGCAAGTTACGCTACTTACACTTTTCAACACCATCTGGGATGCAGGGTACCTTCCGATAGCATGGAAGGAAGCCATTGTGGTCCCTGTTTTGAAACAAGGCAAAGACCCTACCTCAGTGGAAAGTTACCGCCCGATAGCCCTCACAAGTTGCATTTGTAAGGTGTTTGAAAAAATGATAAATCGCCGACTCATTCATTTCCTTGAACAGAGCAAAATGCTTGATCCTTATCAGTGCGGCTTCCGACAAGGACGCTCCACAGCCGATCATCTCGTATGTGTTGAAGGAAGTAACCGGGAGGAATTTATGCATAAACATTTTTTCCGATGTATATTTCTCGATATGGAAAAGGCGTATGATACAACGTGGCGTTACGGTATCTTAAGAGACTTGTTTGAAATGGGCATCGATGGTTATATGCTTAACCTAATAGAAAGCTATCTGTCCAATCGTACCTTCCGGGTAATAGCCGGCAATGTACTTTCACGTCATTTTACGCAAGAAACGGGTGTACCCCAAGGAGGCGTGCTCAGCTGCACGCTCTTTATCGTGAAGATGAACACGCTTCGTGCTTCATTACCACCGGCCATCTTTTACTCTGTCTACGTGGACGACATTCAAATATCTTTCAAATCTTGTAACCTCGCAGTATGCGAGAGACAGGTACAGCATGGCCTGAACAAAGTGTCAATGTGGGCAGACGAAAATGGATTTAAGATGAATCCTAACAAAAGTTCTTGTGTCCTTTTTACAAGAATAGAGGCCTGATCCCAGATCCTTGCTTAGAACTATGTGGACAACAGATACCTGTAAACAAAGAACACAAATTTCTAGGTGTTATACTTGGCTATAGACTCACTTTCGTCCACCACATTAAACGTCTTAAAGAAGAATGTCTGAAAACAATAAACCTAATGAAACTTCTGTCCCAGACTACGTGGGGTGGTGACAGGAAGTGTCTAATGAATATCTATAAGAGCCTGATTCGTTCACGATTACATTATGGTACCGTGATCTACCATTCTGCCGCCCCGAGTGCGCTGAAAATGCTTGACCGTGTTCACCATCTAGGTATCCGCTTAGCCACGGGCACTTTCAGGACAAGTCCCGTTGAAAGTTTATACGCAGAATCGAATGAGTGGTCACTTCATCTCCAGAGAACATACATCAGCCAAACATATTTTCTGCAAGTAATCTCTAATCCTCAACATCCGTGTTATAATACCGTTAACGAGATGACATATGCTACACTCTTTTGCAATCGTCCCTCCGTAAGACAGCCTTCCGTAAGACAGACAGTCATGAAATGCATGTTCCACTCCTCGAGCTTCACCTAATGCATCCAGTCAAGCTGCTACCTCCTTGGGAGTGGCAGCTGATGGAAACCGATGTACTGCATCTGGAAACTAGTACCTTTACGGCTGAGGCCTACGCAGTGCTGTAGGCCGTAAAGCATATAAATAAATCAAAACTCCAGAAATCAGTTATATATACGGACTCCCTTAGTGTTGTGAAGGCCTTGATGTCTTTCTGTAACCACAAAAATCCGGTAATTAATGAACTCTACTCTGTCCTGTGCAAAGCATATATATCTAACCAACATGTGATTATATGCTGGGTGCCTGGACATAGGGCCATCGAGGATAACGTTCTAGCGGACCAGATGGCCACATCAATTTCATTGCATGCAGTTAATCCTACTGCTTCGGTCCCTGTCACTGACCTGAAGCCTTTCTTAAGAAGGAAACTGCGAAACCACTGGCAACGCATGTGGGACGCAGAAGTAAATAACAAATTGCACGTGATAGAGCCACAGTTAGGTTCTTGGCCCTCCGTATCAATATCACGGCGAACAGATGTCTTATTCTGTCGCCTCAGAATAGGACACAAACTTGGGACCCATCATTTTCTACTTACTGGAAGTGAACCTCCAACCTGTGGCAGATGCGGCGAGAGGCTGACCGTCCTCCATGTCCTCTTGGAGTGTCGGAAAGCCGAACCTGAAAGAAAGAAACATTTTCCGCTTGCATACCTTTATCACATCCCTCTACACCCGGCTATGTTTCTTGGTAAGGAGCCGCTTTTTAACACCAAGGCAGTCCTCGACTTCTTAAAGGATGTAGTTCTATACGTTATAAGCCCATTAAATTTGTAGAGCATCCTCGCTCCAGAGGATGCCGCTGCGATAATTGTTTTGAATAGCACATGCCTTCAGGCCCTTGTGTTTTAAGGGCTCTAAGGAGGCAGTAGTGCTCTAGCATATCTTGTATAACCTGATATATTTTTAGACATCATATCATTCTTTTTAAATGCGTCTTATTGTTCATAGAACACGTCATAAGTCATCGCCATAATCTTATTGTACAGATTTTACGCACTTTAGCGCGACCATTTTTAAGGCCCCTCTACAGCGACGTCACAACAACTTCATAGAACTCATGATTTCACTGCAAACTCATTAACACGGACATGGCGCTCTTTGGCCATACTTGACCCTTGCGCCATAAAACATCAAACATTCATTCATTTATTTTAAACTACGGGGGAATTGTTCTAGCAGTAGCTTCGCTTCAGCCATACTTGAGAAGGTCAACGGCGCAAGACAGATACGGTCGACAACGTTAGCAATTTCATTTGCAGATGAAGGCTCGTCCTTACTTAAGAGCCGATGTCTGCGTAGTCGCGGCGCCGTTATTTTCCTTAGGTATGATTTCTACTTTTACTTTCAACCACGAGGGCATTGTTCTAGCAGTAGCTTCGCTTGAGCCATACTTAAGAAGGTCAACGGCGCGAGACAGGCACGGTCGAGAGCGCTAGCAATTTCATTTGCAGATTGGAGCTCGTCCTTACTTAAGAGCCTTCGTCCGCGTAGTCGCGGCGCCGTTATTTTCCTTAGGTATGATTTGTACTTTTATTTTCAACCATGGGGGCACTGTTCTAGCAGTAGCTTCGCTGGAGCTATACTTGAGAAGGTGAACAGCGCCGAACAGACACGGTAGAGAACTTTAGCAATCTCCTTTGCAGATTTGAGCTCTTCCTTACTTTAGCGTCCTTGCCCGCGTCGTTGTGGGGCGATTATTTCCCTGAAGTATGGTTTCTGCTTTTGATTTCAACCACGCAGGCTTCACAAGCACAATTTCGCTCGCACATCACGCGAGCTCTACCGTTCTGCAGGTATTTCCGTGATCCTGGCCGATACTGTGACAGTCTCAATTTTAGCTTTGTGAAGCTGATTCATGTTGCGAAAAATTGGAGGTGTTCCTGACACAGAAACTAAAGAAATAAACGAGTCGGCGGAACAGACGCTTCCGTGATAGAACAATACACAGCAGAGACAATGCACCGGTGAGCTGCACGGAAGCAGATGGGATGTGTCCGCATATGTAGGTATGAATATTGGTTTAAAAGTACGCCGTAAAGTTGTTTTTTTCTTTAGGACGTTCAGAAGAGAGTGGCAGAAGATAGATTACATGACAGTGGCAGAAGCTTGTGTGTAGTGAACTATGAAGGAATTATTAGATAGCACGAGGCCACGGATCGCTCAGTCCGGAGGATGGACAAGTCAACGTCGTTTCTGGGTGGTCGTTCCCTAAATGGAAACGCCTGGCTGACTACACTTGTGCGCAGCCTAATATGCTGCAGCTGGTATCGATTACTCAGAAGGACTTCTCTATCGCTACTGTTTCTCTCGTGACCCAGCTATGACATCCGGACACTAGAACGCACTAGTAATTTCCAACAGCCTAATCAAAATAGTCCGCTTAATAGAAAAAAAGTATTTAGGGTTCATGTGTGCAGTATATTACACGCACTCGGAAAGAAATGGCCCGATATCACCACAATATAAGATGAGTTAGGAGCTTCTCGTTGCTGCATCTTCTGGAACTTCTGAAGGACAGCGAGCGCCAAGGTAGGAAGGGACTGTTTCTTGGCCACCGTGGACGCCTTCTCACAATTGGTAGTTTCTCACCAATTATCCGAAAAAAAGCTTAGCGTCACTTTCCCATTAGCCAATCACAACCGGGTCATAGGTGATTGACTTCGTCCCCTGTAATATCTCCCCTTCTAGAACGCAATGGCGCGAAAAAGGAATGATGACATTTATAAAGAGGCCCTGAAACACTATATCTTGAAACTTGAAAAGCAGGCGAGAATTAGGGCGGCAACTTTAGGGGAATATATTTCCGAAGCAATTTCATAAAGACACAATATAAAGGTAGGTATTCAGAATGCAATTTTTGCCTTTTAAATGCGCAGGCACCTCTATGCCTACGAAATGAGAGGCCCGTCCGTCACGTAAGACGATCGCTTTTAACATGGTGCTTGAGCGGCCGCGCCGTATGTAGCCGCCGCCAAAGTACGGTTGATCACGGTTGATAATGGTTGTACGCGGGTGGATAAGGCACTCAAGAGCGATAACGCCTTATAATAATCGGAACCTCATCAGTGCGCCTGCTGCCACCACCTGCAGTAGTTTTCCTACCTCATGATTTACCTTGCGCCACTGTCCGCAACACATCGTGTCGCCGCAGCGCTGCGGTTAACGCTGGTCGGGTGAAACTTCCATAACATTGAAACGCCGGGCTGCATGGAGACATAACAACACGGGATTGCGTGGAGATGAGCAAGTGGCACAACGCCTACGCGTGCTGCCAGATGAGTTATTGCGTGAATTTTTTCCCAGCCCCCCTTTACATGAGGGGTGTGGTGCCGAACGCATGCGATGTTCTATTTACGACTGCTTTCCTCTATTGTGATTAGCATTCTTCGGAAACGTCACCGGCTTTGCGGTATTCATGTCTGTCGGTATCTAACCTTCCTGACGCCATCATAGGTCACCGGGTATGTGCCACTAGGTAGCGCCAGTTTTCATAAAAAAAAGAGCTTGCGGAAAATTTCTGCGACACTAGGCAGGAATCAAATCCGTGTCACGTGCACTCGTCAAGATACATAGCGCAGCGCGTCCTTCGGAAATCGCGAGAGCAGCAGGCCGGCTGCATTGCATGACTCATATGGGACCCATTTTGGCGCGGTGCAATACGGCATGTGGCAACATTCCTTTACTGCTAATCGCATTACCGTCAACAGTCATCGTCAGACGAGTTTACAAAGTTTATAGGCGGCGACAGGAACGATAGGAGGCCCTAGCAGCCGCCGTTTCCGAGTTTTTTGACATGGATCGCCCAATAGCTGACTGTCACTTAAGACCGCGCCCACTGTAACACCATGTAAGCATTTCTATGCACAAATGCATTCAAAATATATCTATTCAGTTTTCAGACTCGAGCCAGCTACCTTGGACAGTGTATGTAAATGATACTTTAGTGCTCGAAAAAGCGTTCAGCCACCAGAACTCCCCGTGAATGCAAGGATCGTATAAATATTGTCGGCTTATGCTCAATGTTTGTCTTGGTTATCTGTGAAACGAAATGTAGTACTTCACTATACTGTAGTAATGTTAAAATATATCCATCCTGTATATTTTGTTTACTGCTTATATACTTCAATATGTATGTCTGTCTATATTGTGCAACGCTGTGATATAAGCAAAACAAGTGGAAGAAAAATATCACGAAAACTGCACTGGACTTGCATAAGTAGCAGATCCTTCTGTATATAGTGCTTTATATTTCCATGACTGCGTATTTCTGTAACATCAAGAGTGGGATTTTCGCAGGCAATTCACCTCGACACTCCACAATTACACAAAATCACATTGTAAAACCATTCTGATAAATTGTGTTTATGGAACTGTGAATAGCATAGTGTAGTTGTGACTGGAGCTCGGAAAGTTTGAAAGGACGCGACCTTCAATTGGTCGATACCAGATCATAGTTTCGTGAAATTTTGTAACCATAAAGTAACTTCTACGTGGTGTAAAAAGCGTATATTGCGTCCTAAGTAAGGAAAGTTTGAACATTTAGCGCAATGAGCAAATTGTTACTGCTATAAAAAAAGGTAATGAGTAAAGTTAACGCGTAATGGCCGGAAATGGTAAGGAAATGTGTGGACAGGCCGCCATTGGAATATAAGCCTGGCAACGATTAACGCTAGAACGTTATCTAGTGAGGCGAGTCTAGCAGTGCTATTGGAGGAATTAGAGGGCAGTAAATGGGATATAATAGGGCTCAGTGAAGTTAGGAGGCCAAAAGAAGCATATACAGTGCTAAAAAGCGAGCACGTGCTGTGCTACCGGGGCTTAGCGGAGAGACGAGAACTAGGAGTCGGATTCCTGATTAATAAGAATATAGCTGGTAACATACAGGAATTCTTTAGCATTAACGAGAGGGTGGCAGGTCTTGTTGTGAAACTTAATAAGAGGTACAAAATGGAGGTTGTACAGGTCTACGCCCCCACATCCAGTCATGATGACCAGGAAGTCGAAAGCTTCTATGAAGACGTGGAATCAGCGATGTGTAGAGTGATAACAAAATACACTATACTGCTGGGCGACGTCAATGCCAAGGTAGGCAAGAAGCAAGCTGGAGACAAGGCAGTGGGGGAATATGGCAGAAGCACTACGAATAGTAGGGGAGGGTTATTAGTAGAGTTTGCGGAACAGAATAATATGCGGATAATGAAAACCTTCTTCCGCAAGCAGGATAGCCGAAAGTGTACGTGGAGGAGCCCGAACGGCGAGACTAGAAATGAAATAGACTTCATACTCTGCGCTAACTCTGGCACCATACAAGATGTGGACGTGCTCAGCAAGGTGCGCTGCAATGAATATAGGAGGGTAAGAACTCGAATTAGCCTTGACCTCAGGAGGGAACGGAAGAAACTGGTACATAAGAAGCCGATCAATGAGTTAGGGGTAAGAAAGAAAATAGAGGAATTCCAGATCAAGCTACAGAACAGGTATTCGGCTTTAACTCAGGAAGAGGACCTTAGTGTCGAAGCAATGAACGATAATCTTGTGGGCATGATTAAGGAGTTTGCAATAGAAGTCGGTGGTAACTCCGTTAGGCAGGATAACAGCAAGCTATCGCAAGAGATGAAAGATCTGATCAAGAAACGCCGATGTATGAAAGCCTCTAACCCTACAGCTAGAATAGAACTGGCAGAACTTTCGAAGTTAACCAACAAGCGCAAGACAGCTGACATAAGGAAGTATAGTATGGATAGAATTGAACATGCTCTCAGGAACGGAGGAAGCCTAAAAGCGGTGAAGAAGAAACTAGGAATTGGCAAGAATCAGATGTATGCGTTAAGAGACAAGGCCGGCAATATCATTACTAATATGGATGAGATAGTTCAAGTGGCTGAGGAGTTCTATAGAGATTTATACAGTACCGGTGGCACCCACGCCGATAATGGAAGAGAGAATAGTCTAGAGGAATTCGAAATCCCACAGGTAACGCCGGAAGAAGTAAAGAAAGCCTCGGGAGCTATGCAAAGGGGGAAGGCAGCTGGGGAGGATCAGGTAACAGCAGATTTGTTGAAGGATGGTGGGCAGATTGTTCTAGAGAAACTGGCCACCCTGTGTACGCAATGCCTCATGACCTCGAGCGTACTGGAATCTTGGAAGAACGCTAACATAATCCTAATCCATAAGAAAGGGGATGCGAAAGGCTTGAAAATTTATATACCGATCAGCTTACTGTCAGTTGCCTACAAACTATTTACACCTTAGACTTCTGTCAAGCAAAGGATCAGGCAGTATTCCGTAAAGGCTACTCAACAATAGACCATATTCACACTATCAATCAGGTGATAGAGAAATGTGCGGAATAAAACCAACCCTTATGTATAGCTTTCATTGATTACGAGAAAGCGTTTGATTCTCTCGAAACCTCAGCAGTCATGGAGACATTACGGAATCAGCGTGTAGACGAGCCGTATGTAAAAATACTGAAAGATATCTATAGCGGCTCCACAGCCACCGTAGTCCTCCATAAAGAAAGCAACAGAATCCCAATAAAGAAAGGCGTCAGGCAGGGAGATGCGACCTCTCCAATGCTATTCACAGCGTGTTTACAGGAGGTATTCAGAGACCTGGCATCGGAAGAATTGGGGATAAAAGGTAATGGAGAATACCTTAGTAACTTGCGATTCACTGATGATATTGCCTTGCTTAGTAACTCAGGGGACCAATTGCAATGCATGCTCACTGACCTGGAGAGGCAAAGCAGAAGAGTGGGTCTAAAAATTTATCTGCGGAAAACTAAATAATGTTTAACAGTCTCGGAAGAGAACAGCAATCTACAATAGGTAGCGAGGCACTGGAAGTGGTAAGGGAATACATCTACTTAGGGCAGGTAGTGACGGCGGATCCGGATCCTGAGACTGAAATAATCAGAAGAATAAGAATGGGCTGGGGTGCGTTTGGCAGGCATTCTCAGATCATGAACAGCAGGTTGCCATTATCCCTCAAAAGAAAAGTGTAAAATAGCTGTGAATTACCAGTACTCGCCTACGGGGCAGAAACCTGGAGGCTTACGAAAAGGGTTCTACTTAAATTGAGGACAACGCAACGAGCTATGGAAAGAAGAGTGATTGGTGTAACGTTAAGGGTTAAGATAAGATCAGATTGGGTGAGGGAACAAACGCGAGTTAATGACATCTTAGTTGAAATCAAGAAAACGAAATGGGCATGGGCAGGACATGTAATGAGGAGGGAAGATAACCGATTGTCATTAAGGGTTACTGACTGGATTCCAAGGGAAGGGAAGCGTAGCAGGGTGCGGCAGAAAGTTAGGTGGGCGGATGAGATTGAGAAGTTTGCAGGGACGACATGGCCACCATTAGTACATGGCCGGGGTTGTTGGTGAAGTATGGGAGAGGCCTTTGCCCTGCAATGGGCGTTACCAGACTGATGATGATGATAATGATGAATGGCCGACGTCCGACCAATTTCGTCGTCATTATGGTTTAAAAGCTACACCAAAGGAGAATGGAAAGTTCCACTTTCCTTTTCCTAAGCTGGTTACCAAGGTTTTGTTCACCAAAGCAATACCAAAGTCAATTTAAGGCTAATTGACAAATTCAAGCCGACATACGATTTGTCCGCCGGCATAAATATTATGGCGCGTAAGAACGAGGGCTATGAAACAGACATGGACAAGACAGGTGCAAACTACCAAGTAGTTTTTTGTCAACCTCGGCTATGGGAGGAAGTGTGTCCACCCACGGCCCAAGCACACGCGTCCCCTGGCCCGACGCTCGGCTTTCTTTAGAGATGAACAGTTCGGCGAAAGAAGCCTGCGCCATGAAAATCAGGTTGCTCAATATCCTTCACACACACACACAAACGCACAAACACACACACACACACACACACACACACACACGCACGCACACACACGCACGCACACACACACACACATACACACACACACACGCACGCACGCACACACACACACACACACAAAACACTCTAAAATGTGGTCTAGGCCGCTCCCATGACGGCAGTTTCCCATGTGGCATCCCGACCGTTGTAATGACCGGCCCGTAATGGCCGAGCGCTTGGCCGAGAGCGCAATTGTACTAATTTCGCCGGTAGGTGGCAGCTCTAGTGTGCCTCCCACAGCCACGGCGAATGTTCAACAACAGTGCCGTCGTCTAATAGACTAGAGGCGCCCACAAACTACACCACGCGAGCACCAGGACAGGGGGATATATCTACCCATTACACAGCCGTTCGGTTTTTGGGCAACACCGAGATCCGAACCCAGCACCTACCGCATACGAGGCGGCTGTTCAATCAAAATGCTATGGTATCGCAAGTAGTTCAACATACACATGAAGCACGCGAATAATATTCAAGTTCACATACAACCTGTGGCGCTTTGAAGAAGAAACAAAAAGGCACACTTTAGCAATATGCACCTGTTTCTACGTATTAAATGGTGTTAAAATTAGGAAATAAATCTCATGTTTAACGTACCTCGTTAATAAGTGGGGCTATGAGGCAACCCTTAGTGATGCGCTCCAGAATGATCTTTATCATGTGGCGTTTCTTAACGTTAAACCAAAGAATAATATATAAACGTTTTTGCATACCGGTGACATTAAGCCCGCTGGGAATCGATCCAGCCCCTCAGACAAAAACATCTACCAGATATACCAGTAAGCGCAATAAGCATAAACCGACGAGAGCATATTGCTTCCTAGGAATCCTTGAGTACTGCTGCGTGTCAGGTTGCATTCACGAAAATCTCAGTGCATGTTCTATGCCCACGTTCTACCCGCGGCGATGGCTTAGTGGCTATGGTGTGGCGCCGCTAAGCACGACGTTGCGGTATCAAATCCCGGCCGCGGCGGCCGCATTTAGATGGGGGCGAAATTCAAAAACGTCCGTGTCCCGTGCATTTGGGGCAGGTTAAACATCCCCTCGTGCTCGAAATTTGTCCGGAGTCCACCACTAGGGCGTGCCTCATAATCAAATTGTGGTTTTGACACGCAAAGCCCCAGAGTCTAATCCGCTCCGAAGTCTCCCACTACGGCGTGCTTCATAATCAGATCGTTGTTTTGGCACGCTGAACTTCAGAATTGATGCTCACCTTCTTGAAGAGCCTGCATGCGTGCGCACTTTCCGATGGCCAGCCTGCGGCGTTCTTTTTTTTTTCCTTTTTATAGCGGAAGCAAATATATGAACACTCCAGGCACATTATATTGAATAGCAATTAAATGGGCATTCCAAGCGCATTTGTGCCGTTGCCGTCACTGTGAGGCTACGTATAAAGTCCAAGGGCGATAATATCGTTACCGCGCGCAGTATTTTGTATGTGGGAGTGAAGAAGTTTATTCACTGGAAAAGGCAGAGCGGTCGGCCGGAAAGTGAAGCATCTTATCTGGCCTGATACTATGCCTAAGGGAAGGGGAAGAGGAGAACAAAGAAGGTCAGTGGGGGATGACGGGAGAAACGAGATGAAAGAACACATGCCACATGTGCTAAAATCGAGCAAGGGTTAGCTGGCGATCGTGGTTCATTCTGGCGCACGCAAGAGAGGAAGGCGAAGAGGAATCGCGCCATCTTCACACGAGCGCAAGGCTCCATGGGGGGGGGGGGGGGGGGGGGTAGCGAGGGGGAGCATGTTCTAGCCCGGGCGTCGGCGCGCGTCCGCCTGGGTTGCTGTATCTTAAAAGCCCCATCTGCGGCGAGGACAGAGTTCACCCGTGCGCTGTGTTTTCATGGCTTAGTTCGTATGGGTGCGAGACGCAGTACGAACGTGAATTCACTCGCTGCTGCTGCCTCGCTTCCTCATTCCAGCGTTTTGGCAGCGAATTTCCGCAGTGATCAAGTTAGATGTGTTCATGTTTGCCTGTGCGCGCGTGACGCCATGCTTGTTAATGTAATTAGGATGTGGACGTTTAAAGTTTATACGGCCGATAAAACTACGATCATTACTTTGTATGGCTGTCTACTCATTTACTATCGCAGCCGATGCTTCGGCGTTCGGACGAAACTGCGACTTTTTCGCCGACGCCATCGGCGCCACCGTGACGTTACGTATCAAGTCCAAGGGCGATAACACCGTCTCAGTGTGCCCCATGCAGTAAGTGCAAGTGAAAGCAAGTGAGGGGAGCCGACGATCGCGGCTCAATCTGGCGCATGCGAGGGAGGAAAGCGCAGAGGAAACGCGCCGCTTCCGTCGCACGAAATGTCGTGGATGATGGGAGGGAGGGAGAGGAGCGGCGTTGTGCTCTGGCAGCAACTGCGTATATCACAACTGGACACAACGGGAACTGATGCTCCCGGCTCCATCTCACGCGCGCAAGGGAGGAAGCGGTGAGGCAGCGCGCGAGATAGGGATGGGGGCGGCTTTTACTCCGCCAGCAACGGCATACTCTGCGCGCCCTATCTTGAAAGCGATCTGAAGGCGGGGCATATCTTTATGCGTGCTGTGTTCTCGCTCCTCAGTTCGCGTTGAAGCGATAGACAGCACGAAGGTTACTTCGCTCACTGCTGCTGCCGTGCTTGCTCACGCCAGCCCTTTGGCAGCAAGTGACCGTAGTCATCGAGTTCTGTGTTCATGTTTGCCTGTGTGAGCTGGCACCATGTTTGTTAATTTAATTAGCAAGCGAATGTTTGCAAGATTATACGACCGATAAATCTAGTCTACTTATGTGCTATCGCAATCGATGCTGCGCCTTTCGGGCGGCACTGCGACTTTTTTTCACTGGATATTGCTATTTGCAATATAAAATAATAATTTAGAAAATGCGTGAGTTACTACTGGGCACTTCCTTCGAGTGAGTGCCTGCAGTACGTACTAATCTTCAGACTCAGATTTCGTACTTTCCGGAGATCTTCGTCACGATTGCCAGCCGAATAATTTAGCAAAGTGCAATGTCATGTCTCCTGCCTAGTCAGTGTTATGATATTTAGATTGATTACACAGTTCTGGGGGGGGGGGGACTTTTACAGGGTTCAAGAAATACATATTATAGGAAGTGGGCATGAAAATATTAGTACCTTAACTGCACCTAGTGTAATCGTTGTAATAGAAGCGTTGCTTTTGACTGTTGGGTATGAAGAGTTAGTTTTGCAGCTCTCTATTAATAACGATCTTTCAACACTTCCTACATGCAATAGCACTGACGCAGATTCGCAATGGAGCAGAATCATCTGCCTGTGGTGATAGCACTGGCAATCTGGGTGAGCTGCACGATGATTGCATCGCAAGGACAGGCGCCCAAATCGGCATGGGTGGCACTGGAAACCGGTTCTCAGAAGCTGCAGATACAAGACGGTCAACCGCAGGATGCAGACTTCTCTTCTGACTCACCTCAACTACCCGTCGCGTGGGGCACCTTCAAGAACGACATAAACGAGAGCGGGTACGAACATATAATCATTGTTCGCTAGACAGGTGGTCTCACGTAAAAGGTGATCTGCCATAGGGGGGTGTTTTATCAAACGCCAGGGAATTGTTTCGTGGTAGCCCTTTCTCATATGCATGCGGGTAGGCCACACACATCTATGTTCTACAAGGACATGTCATTGGACTAGTTGGCGATATTCAAAAATAATCATTCTCGATGCAAAATGCGCACCACACAGAGAAAACGAACACAACTCGCGCTCTGTCATGTTCGTTTTTCCTGTGTGTTGTACATTTTGCGAGCAACATGCTTATTGCTGAGCTATGTGTAAATTGGGCCGGGGTCATGTACGTGCGTTTTAATAATCTGGAAAGCTGAATATGTCAGAGATGTAGCGTAGTTGAAAACACTGATGTTTGTTCAACAATAAGAGAACTGGTAACTGCGAGACTCTTGAGGCATGTAGAGGCCCAACGCTGCACTAGGGAGGCCGATTCTTGATCTGGGGAGGGAGTGTATTGTTAAGTTCAGAGCGCCTTCCTGGTGTTGTCGCACGTAAACTAGCATAGTCTCAGGGTCTCGGCAATTTTTTTTTTCCTGATACGCCACTTTTCACTGCGGGATGTGGCCTGGATGAGAATTCGAAATCGCGAGATTGAGCACAGAAATCCGATGCTTTAGACGAGATATTAATATACAGGGAGGTAGCGACTTGGATTGGACAGCAAACGAAGGTATGCGATATTCTTCTGGATATTAAGAGTTATTTAGGAGTTCTTTCTGCTGGCAAAAGGGGTATTTATACAAGGTTTTGCTGGCGCGGATCCCAGCGCTGGTTGTTATTTGTACAATGCACCCTTTCCGAAACCGTAACGTAATAGAAAGAATACAAGAATGCTTAGCGCGGTGCGTGCTTTGAAGAGCAAGACGGCCCAAAGTGGATCTCTAATACTACATATATAATAAACATGCCTTGGTTCACCCTTTAAACGTGTTTTGAAAAGGCGTCGGTTGCCCCCGGTACATGAAATCTGAACTGTTCAGTGTGTTTTGTACAATCCTTAAACACAGGAGGAGGAGGAATAAACTTTATTAGTAGAAATGAGCCGACGGTAAAATCGTCCGAAGTGGGCGGCGTCCCTAGTCCAGGATGCCGTAGGCCTGAGCCGATAGCTTGGCCCTGCTCACCAGGCGATGCTGGTCTTCAGGGCTCGAGCTTGTCAGCTGGGCCTCCCACTGCTCGACGGTTGGTCCGGTGATGGGCGGTGTCGAAGGGTTTTGTTGACATTCTCATACCATGTAGAGAGGGTATTGGGCGTAGAGCAGAAGGCGCATTTGTGAGTTTAGCTCGTAGGATACATGGCGTGTAGCAGGGTGCCGTGCGAAAATGTGCCGGTCTGTAGTTTTCGAAAGATCGCCGCCTCTTCTCTTGTCAGCTTGGGATGCGGGGGTGGATAGATCCTCCTACCCAGTCTGTAGTGGCTTAGGATATCGGCGTATGTTTTTGGGACGCTATCTTGTTGGTCTACCGATGCTCGTGAACCTGGTGGGATAGCCCAGTGAATGCGGTCTCGGGCAGCGGCATTAGCCGCTACATTAGCCGCCAGGGACTCGTGTCCCGGGGCCCAGACAATGTACAGTCCTGGAAAATTGTCTCGCTTTTCGATGATGCTCAGGGCTTGTTTGAAAATGCGGCCCTTTTGGTAATTTCTACATGCTGTTTGTGAGTCGGTGATGATTGTGATTGAACCTTCCTCTCGCTGGCCCGTAGTGGCCGCCAGGGCTATCGCCGTTTCTTCCGCGCAGTCGATGTCTGGAGTGCTTACCGAGGCCGCTGCTACCTCTTGTCCTTGGCCGTTGATCACGCTGATAGCGTGGGCCGCTCGGTTCTTGTACTTTGCCACGTCGGTGTATCGGATCACGGTGGCCAGCATCCCGAGAAACATGCACCCTGAATACCGCAGAGAAAGGAGGCGAGCGAGAGTGGAAGCTCTAAGTAAGGCCTACGAAGGACCGAAACAAGGAGAAGTCCTTAAGCACAAAACAAAAAATATAAACGTAAACGGCACATGTCGCTCATTGATTGTGCGTAGTAAAAGTTGAGCACCGTTCAATACTTATCTACTGAAAAACTAGCAGAAAAAAGAAGTAAAAGAAGTTGCAGTTTCGCACGAAAGGCGAACCATTGATTGCGATAGCAAATTAGTAAACAGCTATGCGACGTAAGGAAATTAATGTTTATCGGCCGTATAAACGTGGAAACGTTCGCTTAGTAACTGAATTAAAAAGCATGGTGTGAGCGCGCACAAGCTAACATGAGCACACCGCACTCGATAAGCTCGAGAGCGAAGTGCCCTTCGTTGGGTACATCGTTTCAACGCAAGAGGCGCGTGAACGCAGCGCATACAAAGGTATGAGCCGTCTCCAGATCTCTTTCAAGATACGGCGCGCGTTACCGCGTGCGGCCGTGCATAGTACGCACTTAATAGCCGAGTCGAAGCGGCCCCCTCCTTCCTCCCGTGCTGCCTCCATGCATATATGACTTTCCTCCATATATGGAGCGTGATGATGAGGCACGATCGTCAGTTCCTCTTTTGCCCCTTCGCGAATTTAGCGGATGCTTCCGGAGCACAACGCGTCCCCTCCCACCCTTCCGACTGCCCCATGGCCTCTCACGCAACGGCAAAATGCTCGTTACCTCTCCGCTTTCTCCTTCGCGCATCCCACATTGAGCTGCGATCGTCGGCTTCCCTCACGTGCTTTCACCCGCACATACAGCATACGACGCGCGCCGACGGTGTTATCGCCCTTGGACTTTACACAGAACAACACGGCGACGGCAAAATTTTTTTGGAGTGTTCATATAACTGCTATCACAAGCAAAGTGAGAAAATTAGGAAACTTCGCTATTGTTTGTGCAGGACGCGAATTAGCAACAATTACGAAACTTTGTAAGTAAATTACTTAACTGCTCAAAAACAATCTGTTGACTTAAAGTTAGATCAGCAGCTTTCATAACGCTGGTTTGCGACAAGAATTCAATGAATTACAAACGCTTCATTGCTTAGCAGATCGAGTCAGCGAAAATATCGGAGGCGCCAATTTGGTCGATGGCACCGCCGGATGGACACCTCATGCGGTCTGTCGTTCAGTCATCTGTAGAACAGTAACACTTATCCACTCATGAATTGTTGGTCTGCATAGTGCAGTCATTTTGCCATGCCGAGCATCTGAATTCTCACAGCTATCGTAACCCTTAATCAACGTATTATTGCTGTTCCTTCCTTGGTCTCTTGCTTCTGCTAACAAAGTCAAACTAGTTGACGAATTCTAGGTAACCGCTTGAGCTCAGCTCCTTACGAAATGGCGGTTCAATGTTGCAGATAGCTCTGCATGTAAATATCCATCACTACAATTATTAGTACAAATGCGACCTACCTGCACGGGCATCCATATTTAAAAAGTGATGCACAAGATAGTTGATACAAATTGCAGCTCAACACTTCGTGTGTAGCTACCGCCCGTCACCATACGTTGTCCCCGCATTTGGGAAATCCAGTTACCTCAACAAATTCACCAAATTTGTCTGCTTTCAATGATCTAGGGGATGCTGTTTGAAGAGCCACGATATGTGTGTTTGATGCGGAGCTATTATTTTTTGTAAACGTCATGCTTCTATTTTTTTTTCAAACTTTCAAATTTTTGAAAATATTTTTAACAATATTGAGGCTATAAATCGAAATTATGCTTCCACCAGTTATTAGAATTCAACTTTATCTTTCAAGTGCAACAAGTTTCATTAAAATTGGTCCCTGGATTATCTTAGACAAACGTTTGCCACACGGCAAACATGCTTTTACTTTGAAATAAAGCCAGTCGACTTTCCGTTCACAACCTGTAAAAATTGGTATTGCCTCCGCTAAAGCGAGCTCCCAACACGTGTACCTACAGATGCTTGAAATAATGTTTTAGCTATATCCACCGTGGGGCTTTGAGGAAGCAAAATATATTGCCCTGATGACTCCCAAACCATTTTTTATTGTTCTATTAAGGACGTACAGGGACAGATGTTTCGACAGCGACTTGCTCGTTATCTCCCTAACGTTATAATGTTTGTCTCATGCAGTCTTCTTTGCTTGGAACTGTGCGAGCCTATAATTTATTACAATCCTCACGAAGCTTGTTATCATTTCTATCCCGAATTTTAGATGGGCGTTCCTTCAAATCGAGACCAATGAACGTGCGAAGGATGAAGTCCAAGCATATGCAGCAGGGGCCCTGGAGGCGTACCTCACGCGGCAACTGATCGAGAATCACTGGACCAACATGTTCGGAGGGTACTGCGACAGCCAACCCGAGTACTGCCGCGATTTGAAGAAATTTTTCGACGAGAACAACAAATACTCCCAACAGCAGCAGCACCTCCGAAGACATAACGAGTCGTTCTGGAACATGGTAAAGTACCGTGCTCTACTTGGAACAATATTATACCTGCTCAAAATACACTAAGGCTGAAAAAGTGAAAGATTGACTTGGTTTGGGTGTCCCTTAACATGACTTAGCCTAGCTATAAACTGTAAATTCTTGTGAGTCGGTCAAATTAAGTTACGTTGCTGTATATTCTAGTGATAAATTTGGATATACTGACACCTTTAGTTTATCTTTTTCGTGTGATCGCTTTTCACCGTCTAACAAATGTTATCCCTCAGCGCAGGAAGCGGCCGCATGTGTCGGAAGTTTGTCGAATGTTATCGATGTTTCTACCCGCTGTCTGTTGTCACCCAAGCTTGTGTAATCTGATTGCATGTTCGACGCGAATTGTGAAGAATTTGCTAGTAGACACGCGGGAACCAGTGATTACTCTGGAACCTTCGATGACTCGTGTACAAAAGCCGACGCGCTTTTGAAAAGTTGCGCTTCCACATAAAGCGGCACTATAATTGTGAAGGCTAAATCAGATACTGGTGTGCGAAATGGCTCGGTTCATACAGTTTTTTTTTCATCAAGTCGTGCTCTGTTCATTACAAAGAATTCCGTTTCGAAAACACATTTCGCACGAACGCTTGACATTACGGAGGCCACCTGGTTCACTGAAACAGTTCTCTTCTTCTTTCCACGGCAAAGGATAGAAATTTAGGAAATGGAAACTAGCACCCGTAAGGATTCCCGAACCGGCAATTGGCGTCGTACCTTCATATATTTAAGGAATATTTATTCGGGTGAGCTACGAGCTGCAATGCATTGATACGCTTATTTCTTACATGTACGTATAGCGGTGCTTCATTCATGTCGTCCAATTTTTCGCCACATGCTGGCGACGCGCCGTGGTGGCTTCGGTGAGCCCACGGGTGGCGCATCAAAGGGCGAAAACGACGGCCGTACTTAGATGAGGGCGAAAGGCGAGAACGTCCGTGTTGCGTGTATGCGCGCACGTTAAAAAAACCCAGGGTAGTAAAAATAATACGGATACGCTCAATACAGCACGCCTCATATCACGGTTTTGGCGCGTAAATCTCGAGAATTTAATTTCTGACATACTTTCAATGTTTGATAACTACGGTAAATGTTCTAATTTTGTGCACAAGCTAAAGCGCACTGGAATAAAATTGTTGCATTTTTCAATGCCTACAAACAACATCAGTTTGTGGATTTGAACATATGCCTCTGCAATTTATATTTATCTGAAATTTTGATAACTAATATATATTACCAGCTGCGCGAAAGTTGAATAAATATAGAGCGGCATTGTTGTGCCATGCTTCGTTATGGGTACTAGCGCGGTTTTCCGACATTTCTGGGTTGTTTTTTGTTGGAGTCCAAACCAGTTCGGCTTGAAAAATACATGGTACTTTATCGCTGTTATTACGAGTGCTTTTTTTTTGTGAAACGCTGGTTCCAGTGTCCAGTGATAATGGCCAGTACCGACTTCTGGACTGCATTCTCGAATCGTAGAGAAGGGTGGGCTACAGCGCTGCACACGACTACCGCTACGTCGCACCGAGTATTTTTTTGCAGACCACGCTTTGTAGCACACTGACTCGACTTACTGCTATTGCGAACGACTGCTCGTACAGGTGCGAAAAGCACCAGCACAGTGGCTGAGGACTGCAGATGATAGTCGCGCGGGAAAATATTACTTGCTACCCTGCACTTTCCGCGAATACATGATACTGACTATACTGAGCTCGGAGAATACGAATAGAAAAGCCGGCATACATGAAGCTAACAAATTGGAGTCCACACTGATCCAGCTGGCTCTTAAGTACTCGTGGAGCGCTGTCTGGTCAATGAAATTCAGATTTGTTTTCTGCTCTAAATCATTTAATAACAGCCACAAGCGCTGTTGAGGTGCGGCCCTTCGCATGGCCAAACATCACAAGCGGATGCATTTTTATCTCCTTCGTGCCTCCGCGCGTTTGTTTATATTCTAATTTAGGCGTTATTTCCTTTCCTCCGCATTGGCACAATTCCCAGGTAGCATAGCGAACTGAATGCTACAAAATTCTTGCGTTCTTCCTTTTTTTACAACCGTTAGTGACTTCCATCAAGAATGACCTCGAACTTCTGGAGACATACTCTGCGTTTGCGTTTTTTATCCACTTTGCTCGACAGCTGTATTTATTTCAGTTGATGGTCTGTCTTCAGGGACATGCAAGCGTCTGCCTGAGAAGTTGCAGTGACGCCAGGAGCTTTTAATCGCCTTTTATGTGAATTCATTTATCAGTCCGTAAAGCTCCAGTGAAAGTTCAGTGATATTGCTGGGAATTTCCAGTCAATATATCGATACCATTCTTTGCAAGTTCTTACGAGCGCCCCAACTCGTTCCCGTCATCATCGTAGCAAATGTAACTTGAACAAGCAAAATTACTGGAATTCATGAGCGTGCGTTTCCTTGCAGGTTACAAGGGACCACATCCCACGCTACAGCACTAAACATGGCTCTCAGCTCTAAATGTTTCAGAAGTTAATAATGACGGTCGTTTAAGCCACGTTTTCAGTAAAATGTGCAATAGCAGTACAAGCTGGTACTGTATAGAAGTTTGCATTTCTCTAACAATTAGAAAAGGATATTAGTATTAAGTACTGCGGAAGACGTACCCGTCGACAAATTCGGGTACGCTGGAGACAGCAACAATTATTTTTTATCGGAGATTGCCGGCCGCTTCCGCTATCACATGCTCCCGAAAGCCTACCTACGCGTATAGTTTACTTTCAATTAGTGGCTCTGTCAAGCCGTGAAAGACAAAGGCACATGCGCTGAACATTGACCGCTAAGCAGAAACGTCACTTCCGACAGAGTACTTCAATGTTCTGTGAATTATTTGTGTCACACGTTCCCGCTGCAGGTCTATCTTCAAATGAAGCAACTGGCGGGTCTCAGCGACGAGTTGGAAAACAAGACCCTAGACTTTTCAAATGAGGTGACTGATGCCCCGAGAGCTCAGTAAGTATCGAGTCTCATGACCGGAAGCGTTTGTTTGTTTCGCGGCTGGTGGTATTTTCTGTTCATAAGAGCGTTGTAAAGTGGAGCTTGGCGGGCATGGGTGTTTTGCATATAGGCATAACAGTTTCATGTTGGGCTTTCCGTACCTGGATTTCTAATCATTTACGCAGTTTTTTTATTGGAAGTATGTACATTGTCTCTTACAAAGGCACTACTGCACACAAGTGAGGGAGATTTGTCTGCTTGTGTTAGCTGACACGCGGATCACAATAAATAGACGAGTGGTCTTAAGTGCTAAGGCATGTTGAAATGAGATCGCAGTGGTTGCTGGCATCGGGCGTCTGATATTATTCTGAAAAGTAGAACTTCCAAATTAAAAAAAAGTATGCGATGGGCACAAAGCAGAAATTCGTGCAACGTATTCCAAGAAATAGAAGCCCGTTGAAAGTCGGTTATTTGGGCTACGTCGCATGAATGTCAAAATATTGGTCATATTAGAATAAAAAATAACCTACATTACCCTGTTTCTAGAATATTGGTTCTGCGCACTGAGGCATTGAAACACATTATTAAATCAGCAGGTGCCGCAGTTATTTGGAAAACAACGATTCAATATTACTTCGCAAATGGTAAACATGATTTTATGAAAAGGTAACTATATTGACGCAAATACAGTCTAAATTTAGGCAGAATTTCTGTTAATTACTCATTAGCGGCGCAATGCCGACGGAAATGTAACGCAATCGCGAAAATGTACCACAATGTCGCAAACGTTTCGATGTAGAAGCGGCATGCATATGAAAGCGTCATGAATGCACTTTAAATTTATTAGCACATGCGCACGTTCCTACGGCGAAGCTTTGCTGCGTAACGCATACCTTCCTGTTGCGCTCGACGCTTTTTCCAAGCTTTTGTCTCCTCCACACCCGATGCACGCTTTGCGCTCATTAATTTCATTTTCCTTCTTCCCTCACACTCTGCCACTTCTTCAGAAAAGCCGCCGAGCGACTTCTGTGTCGCTCAACGCTCCTCGCTCAATGCACCCACTGCTGCAATTCTGTTCACTTTGCTTCCGTCACCATGCTCGGCTGCTTCGGTTCACTGGTTCTTCACTACACACAAACGGTGTCTTCAACTTTCTATTTTCCTATTTACTTATTGCACGTTGTTTTGCTCGTGAAATTCGGGCACATGGCCATTGGCACATACCCTTTGATGCAAGCTGTCCACTCGGTAAAGAAATAAGGAGCAAGTACACTCAAAATAGGGGAGTAGGCAAAGAAAGCCTCGCTTGAAAACGGCCCCTGTTTTTCAATCTGTCGACGCAAGCACAGTGTTCAAGTGCGGGACGCCTGAACAGGATGCCGTCGTCGAAAATGTTTTGGAGCCACAGCGCCAGTGATAATATCCGACAGCTGCCGCTGTGGCAGTAAATCCGTCCAAGAATCTCTTGGGGTTCTAATGCCTGCGTGTGTGACAAGCGTATTCGTTCTCATTCGCGTGAGTTCATCGACGCGGGTTATGGCAGGTCACGTTCTTGCGTCTTATGATACCTCTCACGTTCACGGTGACTTCAAGTTTTCTGCGAAGGCTCTACATGTAGACGGTGAAGTATAGCACCGCATAGCACCGTATAGCACTGCATGGGGGTCTTATATTGCAACCCAGACCCTGCTCGGACCCGCCGTATGAAGGCCGAGCCCAGCCTGGGACCATGGCTTCAAGCCGAGTCCGGCCCGGGCCCGCCAATATTGATATAGAGTCAGCATTATTGATGATGCATCAAAAGATGCTGCAACAAAATTGCAGCGACCATACAACAATGCGAAGAAAAGATAATTTTTCTGTTCACCTAGAGTACTCCACCAAGCTGTACACCAAGCTGTCCTCCTCGCTACAATATGTAGAAATGTCTTCACAGACCACTCGCTTTCGGCAATTTCTCCACAGTTTTTCTTTCTCTTTTTGACGAAAACAGTGTTAGACCTGAGAGCTAATTCCGTTTCGTGTAGTTTTGATTGCAACGTTATCTATATATTTTAAACGTTAGTTTCGTCACAGTTTACTCAAACGGTAAGACTTATCATAAAATTTTATACCGACTGCAATACTGGAAAGAAGTAATATTTTTATTCAGTAGTAAACAAATCCTTCAATCACGAAAAAGAAACATTAAGCCAGTAAGGAAGTACGAAAGTAGCGTGAATTGGATGACTGCCTTTGAAACTTTAGAGTAGATATTATTTTTCATTAGCAATGATACTCTAAGTAGGTATCGTCAAGACGGGAGCATGATTTGAAAATTCGTGAGATTCGTTTTAATGAAGACGTCTTTAAATAAACTTCTTTTTTTTTGTAGTCAGCAAGAGACTGCAACGGTCTATCACGCGGTATGATTTTACGACTTTTATAAGTGACTTGGTCAGGCTTTAGGAAAGTGATCCTTGTTTCATCAATTGTACTTCCTCCCCTCCCGCTGCAATGCCTGCAATGACGAAGTAGATACGAATGCGAAATAAGTAAATAAATATACCAAACAATGAATTGCTCAGAAAGGCAAACCGTATCTGCAGCAACATAATTATGCTGAATCATAAGAGAAATGTGTCGTGCTTTTCATTTGTATATTAGGGCCGTTTTTCAGTGATTCTTCCTAAAGCTCACATACAAACACTATCGTAATTCGACGACAATGGCTCGTACAACCCCACCATTTTACGATATCGTTTCTCACCAAGACCTTCAGTGGTGTAGAATTTTCACAATAAACATGGTTAGATCTTGCGTATATTTGCTTTTTGTCACAACGTAACAATACCTTAGTAACTTGCGAATACATTAGTAACTCAGGGGACAAATTGCAATGCATGCTTACTGACCTGGAGAGGCAAAGCAGAAGGGTGGGTCTAAAACTTAATCTGCAAAAAACTAAAGTGATGTTTAGCAGTCTCGGAAGAGAACAGCAGTTTACGATAGGTAGTGAGGCACTGGAAGTGGTGAGGGAATACATCTACTTTGGACAGGTAGTGACCGCGATCCGGATCATGAGGCTGAAATAATCAGAAGAATAAGAATGGGCTGGGGTGCGTTTGGCAGGCATTTTCAGATCATGAACAGCAGGTTGCCATTATCCCTCAAGAGAAAAGTGTATAATATCTGTGTCTTACCAGAACTCACCGACGGCGCAGAAACCTGGAGGCTTACGAAACGGGCTCTACTTAAATTGAGGACGACGCAACGAGCTATGGAAAGAATTATGAATGTAACGCTAAGGGATAAGAAAAGAGCAGATTGGGTGAGGGAACAAGCGCGAGTTAATGACATCTCATTTAAAATCAAGAAAAAGAAATGGGCATGGGCAGGACATGTAATTCTGAGGGAAGATAACCGATGGTCATTAAGGGTTACGGACTGGATTCCAGGGGAGGGGAAGCGTAGCAGCGGACGGCAGAAAATTAGGTGGGTGGATGAGATTAAGAAGTTTGCAGGGACAACATGGCCACAATTAGTACATAACCGGGGTAGTTGGAGAAGTATGGGAGATGCCTTTGCCCTGCAGTGAGCGTAACCAGGCTGAGGATGATGATGATGATGATGACGACAACAAACTGCACGTGTAAATAGAGGCAATAATTCGACGCTTCAAGCCATCGCCTACCATGCAGGTTCCTCAACGCTCAGGGAGACATCCAGGATTTGGAACACGGCCTGGGACGGGAGGAAGACTTCTATTCAATCGATCAGATAATGGCTTGCTCGGCCGTAGTCAAGGTCGTAGGAGACTCAGAGGGCCTGTATTTTGGCCACGACGCCTGGTTCGTTTATCGAGCCATGCTGCGCTTCCAGAAACATTACATTTTCCCCTGGCACCTCACGGCTCTCCAGACGGAACCAGGTAGGAAAAACTCCTTTGTCCGTTGCTGACGCTGGAGGAAAGCACGAAGGAAAGCGCGGTTTGATGCCGGACAGTGACGGATATAACTGTTTTCAATCTTTGTCCACAAATTACTTGATAAATTTTGAGGGAAATTACTTTTTCTCTGCTGGAACGCTGAAAAGAACACAGCGTCACGTACTGGAATGTTGACATCTATCCTAAAGTAGCACCAAGCTACAATGCAAGATTGCAAACGCATGTGTTCTTTCTCTGATAGCAGGCTTTCAATTTCACATGTCACTCTGGTCTATACATTCAATTCGGCGCGACTGCGTTTTAAGGCACTCGCTCTACCGACATTTGCATCCTGTGTATCTGAGACAGAGAAAAGCGTGCATTTATGCCATGATCCAATACTGCCGTTTTTCAACACTGCTACTTCTGTAGGACTAATGACACGGGCTTCGAGCGAGCTTGCAGGTTGATCCTGCTCGTTTACAGCAATATGGATATCGAGCAAATATAAAAATTTCTGTCGAGCAATATATGATCTTGCAATCATTGTATATTGGTCGACAAGTATCAAGCGACTTCCACGTTATTTCACATTTAATTTTTGAGCACACTTTTCTACCAGCAAAAGACGGAATCCTCACACCAGTGTTGTGTTTTCGCTGAGCCCCTACTGTTAATCGAAGGTAAATGGATTGTGCGACGCTGCCGCGGTTATGCATTAATGCGAATGATCAACACAGCCACAACAAATGTGCATCTATGTCTCGTCAAAGGTGTAGTGGTTAAAGCCAAACAGGATGTACAATAACTTGGAATGCTAGGGACGTTCCCGTTAAAAAAAGGAAGAGCTTATCATGGCGATTAGGAATTCGCTTGTTAATAATACATGGGTCACATAGGTTCTAACCTAAACTTCAGACTTGTGCCTCAGGTGACGAAAGTACGGAATGGAGGGTGAACCACATCAGCCACATCCCTCGTCCCCTATTCCCTCCGAAATTTTCTCTGGGCCAGGGTAACTGGCATACAAATGCGTGCGATAACGCCTGCCTTTAGCACGAATTGGCCGCTTCGTACGTACTTAAGAATTGTTTAGGTCCTGTAGAAAAACCCAAATAAATGGGCTACTGCACCGAAGTAACGAGGGACCATCGATTGAATCTAGAGAGCGGGGAGGTTGTTTCACGCTTACACTACCGCACGCAATTTGTGGTTTCTCTTCGAAGCCCATGAACCAGGAGAACAAGTGCTGTCACAATATTGTTAATTAACGAAACTCCATTAAAAATTAACAATGACGTGCAACTGACAATATTTAGGTGTTCGTTAAAGCGAAACTGTATACCTCTACTCCACCATGCATTTCTCATATTTGTAGGCAATAACTTAACACCTGCCGTGGTTGCTCAGTGGCTATGGTGTTGGGCTGCTGAGCACGAGGTCGCGGGATCGAATCCCGGCCACGGCGGCCGCATTTCATCATCATCATCAGCCTGGTTATGCCCACTGCAGGGCAAAGGCCTCTCCCATACTTCTTCAACTATCCCGGTCATTCACTAATTGTGGCCATGTTGTCCCTGCAAACTTCTTAATCTCATCCACCCACCTAACTTTCTGCCACCCCCTGCAACGCTTCCCTTCCCTTGGAATCCAGTCCGTAGCCCTTAATGACCATCGGTTATCTTCCCTCCTCATTACATGTCCTGCCCATGCCCATTTCTTTTTCTTGATTTTTACTAACAAGTCATTAACTCGCGTTTGTTCCCTCACCCAATCTGCTCTTTTCTTATCCCTTAACGTTATACCAATCATTCTTCTTTCCATAGCTCGTTGCGTCGTCCTCAATTTAAGTAGAACCCTTTTCGTAAGCCTCCAGGTTTCTGACCCGTACGTGAGTACTGGTAAGACACAGCTGTTATAAACTTTTCTCTTGAGGGATAATGGCAACCTGCTGTTCATGATCTGAGAATGCCTGCCAAACGCACCCCAGCCCATTCTTCTTGTTCTGATTATTTCAGTCTCATGATCCGGATCCGCAGTCACTACCTGTCCTAAGTAGATGTATTCCCTTACCCCTTCCAGTGCCTTGCTACCTATTGTAAACTGCTGTTCCCTTCCGAGTCTGTTAAACATTACTTTAGTTTTCTGCAGATTAATATTTAGACCCACCCTTCGGCTTTGCCTCTCCAGGTCAGTGAGCATGCATTGCAGTTGGTCCCCTGAGTTACTAAGCAAGGCAATATCATCAGCGAATCGCAAGTTACTAAGGTATTCTCCATCAACTCTTATCCCCAATTCTTCCCAATCCAGGTCTCTGAATACCTCCTGTAAACACGCTGTGAATAGAATCGGAGCGATCGTATCTCCCTGCCTGACGCCTTTCTTTATTGGGACTTTGTTGCTTTCTTTATGGAGGACTACGGTGGCTGTGGAGCCACCGCATTTCGATGGGGGTGAAATGCGAAAACACCCGTGTACTTAGATTTAGGTGCACGTTAAAGAACCCCAGGTGGTCAAAATTTCCGGAGTCCTCCACTACGGCGTGCCTCATAATCAGAAAGTGGTTTTGGGACGTAAAACCCCATAATTTTTTAAAAATAACTTAACCGATCACAGCCGCAGGCACGCGCCAGGTGCGCCGCTGAGTTCCCTGTAGCACCACCAGATGGCGCTCGCCACCACGCATTCTTAAATAATCTGAAACTTCGCAAAGTAGCGAAACTATCCTTCGCTGCTCCTCGTTTCTCTTCTCTTTCACGCTCCTCAACCGTGGCGTCGCCTAGATGACGACCTTTCGCAAAGTGAATGCACACAAAAGCCGTTGTGCTTTAAGCACTCGCGTTGGCTTTGTAGCTTCGAGTAACTTCGTGTACAGCACAGATTTTCTATAGAGAGGGTTATACAAATTCAGCAACTGGAGCTCTTTTTCATGTTTTCATAGGTATTTGTTCAAATGTTTCTAAAATGAACGCTAACGCCGTCTCATGACAACTGCTATTATATCGCGTACGCAACATTTTCGAAGCACGTGTCGCAAGATTTTGTTGCAAATGGATGTAAATAATACGTTTGCGATCGAACGCTAACATTCCGGCCTCCAGAAAGACATCAGTGAACTGGATCATCTGTGCTGTCCTCACCAGGTGAATACGCGGCGCGTGTCAACTATGACGCACAAAGGCAGGCAGAGGCACGAAAGGTAACTACTCTGAATGTTCGATAGAGTATGAGAAATTGCAGTGCCACCTACGTACTAGCCTTCGTTACAGTTGTATGAGTTGCAGTTGCTGGAAAGCGGCAACTCTAGCATGCGAAGCAGGGAGGGACGTAACTACGCTTTCATGTGTAAAACAAGAACCCGCATGGCAACTAATTTCTTTTGTTTCCTGACGGCTATATGGAGAGTCCACACATATTTAGGACTCTTGAATATGCACAGCGGCGTGATGCTTAGGCTCGAAAGGTATCAGTTCAAGGCTACGTAACATTGGTCCATCGGATTAGGTTTTATCGCAGCTTCGCTGGACAGCCACCTTCACAGCCAAGATTGGAGTCCGTATAATAAAAATAATTTTTCGACCCAGTGCCTCAAACGTATACAGAAGTTTCATGCAGAGGCAATTCTTTAATCAACTTTGGTCGCCGTCCTAAGTGTAATTACCTTATCCTAGGTTTTGGAACGCAAATTTCATTTCTGCTGTCGATCGCTAGTCCGCATTCTAAACGGCCCAGCTGTCTCCCAACGTCACGTTTTTTTCGAGGTGCCTCATTATGGGCTAGTTTGACGCTGTTGTTTTGCTGTGCCGTTTCACAAGTGGATGTACAAGTTGAATGGGCTTCGTTTGTAATATGGCTGTTCAATGTAGTGGCCAAGCGCCAACCACAAGTCTCCAGGGCGTGTCAGCTGTTCCGTCAGATGCCGGCCGCATTATTACCGGCGAGCACAACCTTGACGTCTAGCTTATTGATGCAAAAGTGTCAAACGGCTCATTCAGCGTAAATCTCAGCGTCTGCAGCAGCAAAATATCGCCTAAATTCCCATTGACTGCGGCGTCACCTCACGAGCGCGCATCGACAGCGTCCCCACTGGCTGCGTCGCCGCAGCATTAGCGCGTGTCTACGCAGAAGAGCCGGCGAAAGGGAATACCTGTTGCCGCAGTAGCGCGCCAGGTGTTGCTTGAACGTAGAGGGCATCGCAACGACTGCACTTGACTCTCGCTCTTGGAAGACCTTGTTGTGCACGGATTCTTTTCACGCGCAAGCTCTCGCCTGCGTTCAAGTGCACCTTGGTAAGGCCAAACGAAATGCGCCAAACACCTCAGCGCGCTCGCTTTCTCGCGAGGAGTTCATAACTCCGGGTACCGCTCAGCCGCGTAAAAGGGGACAATAATGTTTGCGCCTTCACAACCGATAAGAAGTGCTTAGGTGTAATTTCATGCTTGACGGATTGATGAGACCGAAGCGCATGAGTGAGGGTGGTTAACTCACACTAAAGACCTGGCTCGTTATTTTTATCTTTTCAGAGGACGTTGTTCCAGGCCACACGTGGACCATATCGTCTTACCCTGGGATGCTGATGTCGTGGGACAGCTTTTACCTCACTTCTGGAGGGCTCGTAAGCTCTACATTATGTTCAATATATAATGTAAGGCCAGAATGTTTCAGTAAGTTAGGAATCACAGAAATGCGCCTCATGCTGTTTTGTTAGTCGGAACTTTCGAAGAGAGGTGTCAGGTAATGTGCTCTCCTTCATAAAATTTCTGGGATTCTTACCAAAGAGCGAGAGTCGACCTTGGTTTCATGCAAATGCATTTTATCCTTGCCTTTATTGGTTGTTATTTTTTTTATTTGAATAGCGTGACATTCAAGATTATATGGAATCTCCTAATGCAGTTTTCTTCACCGATGCCAACCATAAACTTCGTGCACATGCACAGCGAGGTCCCTCTGCTTTCTTCAAGTATTGCACACCTCGTTAGAAACAATGCAACGTTTATAACGCTTGCGAAACAAACGACCATATAAGTCTACTTTATTGGGAGGAAGGTTAGTACATTAGAATCGAATATTCGCGCTTTAAAACGCCCGATTTCGACGCAAGAACTCTGAATACAGAAGCCGAAGCAGAGGTTAAGTGATCAGATATTGGCATGTGTTGCATGAACTACGATCTGATATATATATATATATATATATATATATATATATATATATATATATATATATATATATATATGTGTGTGTGTGTAAACATTATTATACTGTAAATGATTTTAGGCAGGGGTGGTCGGAGCCCCACAGTCCAGGGCCCCACTGACCTTCGCAGCCTGCCTGACCTGGCTAACTAAGGACTTTTTTCTTGCCAGGTCGAGCGGGCGAGCTGTGCCTCCCGCTGCTCCATTGTGTTACTGTTGTTTGACCTATAAGGGCGCTTATACAGTAGTACTCCCAGGTTGCACCTACTGTGGTGGGTATGCCACCACACCAAGGGCAGTTGGCCCTATACCGAGTGGGATGCATGGCATTTAGCAAATTTAGATTTAGCAATACCTTTGTCTGTATTTGGTCCGATCGGTGGTCACTTCCCCGCTAAGTTGCGGATAAGGTGCTGGGTATTTTCTGTGGACTCCGCGCTGATTACTAAGCACTTTTACTTGGCTCGGAGGATCTACCCCTTCCCACATTACAAACTCAATAGACCTCAGACTTTGACACTAAGGCTTCTAGAGACGGGGGCATATCCAACCCCCTACTTCTTCACAAGATGTACCCCGAAATTCAGACAAGAAATGCATGTGCACTATGCAATGAATTAGCGAATTTACCTCACACGCTCTGGCGATGTTCCGCGTTACGCGGCGGTGAAAGCAACACTTCTTCACGTTGGGATGCGGTCCTGCACAGTCCCAACATCGAAGAACAGTTATGGGCTGTCCAACGGGTCCGCGACGCGTCGGAGAGGCTCGGCCTCTCTCTCCCGACGTGGGAGCTGCCCGCTGCGCTCTAGTGCGCCCCCTAAAGGACCCTAATATCCTTCACGTTTAAACTGATGGGATTTTGTAGGAGATTGTGCGAGTGTCTGGGATCAGAAGAGAACATCGTCTCTGATATACTAGACCCCCGAGCTAACGCGCTAGCCTGTTCGTTCCATGTACACCCACGTGACCCGGGCAGCACAGTAGGCGATGAGGGCGGTTGAAGGATTTGGGGATTATATTGCCGCCAGCATTGCGAGAAGAAAAAGACGACCAACATATCCCAACTGCGTAGCCGCCACACCGCGAGCGTCAAGCAAAGCACCGCAAGGCAACGCTCGGTCGGTGCTGACAGGCCGGCGGCTCGTGCGCGAGAATCGGACGATTGGCACGCGACAGGAGGCGACAAAGAGGAGAACGACGTTCGAAGGACCGAAGCTCGAGAGACGCTTTTTGTTGTTGTTGTTGTTGAGTTCTCAGTCGGTTTTTGGTGACGGGCAGAGGTTCGCCCAGCATAAATCAGTTTTCGTAAAAACGGCTGTTGTAACTGTTGGTTACATTATGTGTTACTCAAGGGACATGTGACTGCGGCTAGCTTCGTATAGTACAAGGTTTTATCCTTATAGGCAAGTCACGTACTGCAACGGTATTTTAGGGGTTATGGCGTTCTGCAGAGCCTAAGGTCGCGCGTTTGAGCAAGGCCGCGGCTGCCGCTTTTTGATGTGGAGAAACGCAAGAACTCTAGTGTAGTTGTATTTGCGCACACGTTAAGGTACCTCACGTGGTCAAAATTAGTCCGGTGTCCCTAACTATGGCGTGCCTCGTCGCGATATCGCGGTTGCGAAACGTAACTATCTATAATATAATTTAGGCAAGGTTTGATAGCACAGATGCATTGACAGGGACATTAAGATAACTTCAGAGATCGCGATTTATCATTTGGGCCACGTACCAATACAGGAAACAGACAACCTCGCACGGCCAGATAAAGATAAATAAACGCTTGACCCTACAAGTTTTGACCTCTCTAAGTGGTTAGAATATTAGCTTAACTGTGCAAATCGATGTCCTAGTGTAAAATGAGTAAGAAATACCAAATTGTAACGATATAGAAATGATGGATGGTAAAGAATAATGGAATTCTGAAAATAGCGGGTAGTACCCTTGTCATTAGCAGGTAAGGAAGGCTCGGCCTGGCTAGCCGAGTCTCTCAACGAGGCTTGGCCTTACCTTAGCCTTACCGACGCGCAGTTAGAACACAGGCGATAACTTGAACGGGCAAGAAAGCTGCGGATAACATAGGCTTCTTAGAGTGAGGGTGACGTGGCATCGTGGCGATGCCCCCTCCCCCCCCCGCCCTTCTTAACGCAACACCTGGCGCGCTTGCGCGGCAGCCGGTGACCCCTTTCGCTCGCTCTGCTCTGTCGAGGCGCACTTGTGACGTGGCGTCGCAGCCATAGGGAATTAGGTGCTGCTTTTCGCTTCTGCAGACGACTGACGCAGGCTTTTTCGCTCAATGAGCCATTTGACGCTTTCGCGTCAAAAACAGACTTGCAATACGCGTAGCAGCATCCATTGTTGTGGTGATAGTAAGAAGCGCGCGGATTATAGCTAGTAGTCCTACGCTGCTAGACTAAACGGCATTAAATCCCTGTAGGCGATAAGTGAGATCTTACATAAAGAAAAAGTCGTATAAAATCCACTAGTTTCCGCCGAGAACATTGAAACGCTTCGTGGTTGAGCATTTCTGCTTCACTGTTGGTCTTGGCAATATCAATGGGATACGCTACCCGAGGTTCCGATCTGGCCCCAGAACTGACTTGCTCCACAGAGACATGAAAAGGTGATCAAGGAAAGTTATTATTGGAGCGAAGCTCTCAGGCGCCCTTTCCTGCTTTGAGCATCGGCTTACCTTGGCGTCCCTTGTCTTCCTTCGCCGTAACCAAGCGAACGAGGATAGCGAAGGATGAAAGAGCGAATGCGAGACGCAGTGGGGGATGAAAAGCTACGATAGTGAAAAGAGCGCGAGGAGGAAAAAGGAGGAGGCCGTGGTGTAGCTAGGTCGTCTGGAACCCGGTGCCCATAGGTCTCCTGTCAGCCCCCCCCCCCCCCCCGGGTGTAGTCGAGGAAGGCGAAGATATCGACAATTTCCGGGTCTTCAGACGTATATGACACCCCCCCCCCACTGGCCCCTTGCACCCCTCCCCCCCGTTGCTACGCCACTGAGAGGAGGCTACCATGAAGACGACCACATGACGCTCACGTCCGCTCATCCGCGGTAGCGGCGGCACCAGCCACGCTGGGGGGCAAGGAGAAAAGCAAAGGATCAAAAAGCTCGCCTTCGCGCGTAGCTTTCGCCGCAAGCGTTTGCGGGTGGAGATTGCGGTTACATAAGTTGCAGAGAGACATAGAAAGAAAACAGAGCTCAGAAAGGCAGGGCGGTTAACCGGTAGATATTCTGTTTGCTACCCTACACTGCGGAAGGGGTTAGGGGAAACAGCTAAATATATAAGGAAGTGCACACACATAGAAAGAGTGGGGATGGGGAAAAAAGAAAAAGACATGCACGCACCAAGGAACGCAGGAGTGTCACAATCGTTCAAAGAGGTCTCTGGAGGCACCGCAGTATCGCCTTCATCGCTTTCTGGTGTAAAGATCGCATCAGGCGACACACGAAGATCGTCTATTCAGAAAGTGGCGGGTCATCGAGGCATGCCAAGCCATCACGAGTGACTGTCTCTGGGATCTCAGTAAGGACAGTAATGGAGGATACGTTCGATTGTTTCATCGCTGCCGCAGCTATCCCAGGGTCCCACTGCATGGTCCCGCTGCAGTCGCTTGACTTTGGGACCCTCGCCTGTATACTATTAACCAACACTGTTAGCCATTCTGATGCGGCAAGAAAATGCACTCGTCAAAGACACTCCAAACCACAGTCCGCAGAGAACAGTTCTTTCGATTCGGGAGCGTCCAGATGGAATGCGTAGTCCGAGAGATGGGTCGAGGCGGGGCAGTCGAGTATGCCGGAAGCCTGGCGCATTCCACATGGTTAAGGGGCATCCCGCGCTAATATGCGAAGCTTTGCTGCTGCAATAGTTCTTGATAGCGGGATGGGTTCCTTCACGGCATCCTCGTGAGCCCTCCTAGCAGCTTCATCGGCGTTTTTGTTGCCGATGACGCCCCAGTGGCCTGGGAGCCAATGAAAAGTGATGTCACGCCCTTTCTCTGCCAGGTGGTGATATAGCTGCATTAGTTCCAGCAAAAGTTGGTCTTGAGTTCCACGACGTAGTGCTGATAGCAAACAATGCAGGGCTGCCTTCCAATCGTTGAATGTGCTCCATTTTCATGGTAGATCTTTATCGGTCATGCGAAGAGCGCTGCGAAGTACAGCAAGCAACGCAACTGTCGCCGTCGTCCGGTGAGGAGTGTTAAGTTGAGTGGTCACGATTTTTCGGGAAGAATTACAGCTCCTGAACATCCGTCCGCAGGTGTCGAGCCATGGGTGTATATCTGAAGTTGGTCCTTCTATGTCTCGTACAACATGAGTAGAGTTAGCTGCTCGAGAGCTGGCGAAGAAAGTCCTGCTTTTGTTCAAATTTCCAGTAGTTAGAGTCGAACTTGTGGGCAAGCCAAACGCCGAGGAGGTGCCAGGAGCCTCTCACGCGTATAATCTCTAGGGAGGCAGTCACAGTGCCGCTGTTTCGGCAGTGCGGCGAGGTGGTGGAAAAAGGCAAGGACAACGTGCCTGATGTGTGCTCTGAGCACTTCCAATGTCGTATGAGTTGTACCTGGGTAATCGTGAGCTACCGCAATTGTCTCCGCTGGGGATATCCAGCGCGGCAATGCAAGACAAACCCCGAGTGCCTGCGCCTGATCTCTCTCGTTTGTGCGGATGTTACTTCTGCAGGTACTGCTCAGTACAGGTAAGCTGTACCTCAGCTACCCGAGCAGCAGAGTGTTGTAGAGCTGTCAAAGCGCGTGTATTGACGTACCCCACGTTTTCACTCCAAGAAATTTGAAAACGTGTGAACTGGTGGTCAGACGTGTCTTCACGTAGCCCACATGGGGACTCCAGCTGAGGTCTCGATCAATGATCACCCTTAGAAATCTGTGCGTCCTGGCGTAACAGAGATTTTGCCCATTGATAAATATAGCGTAGGACGTCATTGGCTTGCACATTAACGCGATGAGCGCACATTTCTCTGGGTAATTCAAGAGATGTTGTTTACTAAAATACGCCAATATTGAAGTCGCGGCTTTCTGAAGCCTCTCGCGCCACTGAGGACGTGTTACACCTTATGTGCACACGCAGATGTCATCGGCGTACATTGATATCTGGACAGCACTAGGTATGCCTCCCACGAGGCCAACAAGAACAAGACTTAATAGTGTGGTACTCAAGATGCCACACAGGGGAACACTATGGTGCGTGTAGTGTTGAGAGGTCCGGACTGCATCCCTCTAAACAAAAAAGAAGACCTCACGTTTAAGTCCACCGTGTGTTCGGCCGCCAAGGCCAACCGATTCAAGATCATCAAGTATAGCGCCATGAGCAACATTGTCAGGCGCTCCGTTTCGTCCAGATACATAGCGACAGATAACCGTTCACATCTCTTGATGTTTGACGTAAGAGACCATATCGATTGCCTTTATTTTCGGAGCAGCGGGGACGTCGAAAAGCGGCCATAGCATTTGGATAAACTTTGTAGTTTTCCACGTACCACTCCAATCTGGTAAGGATCATGCGTTCCATCACCTTTCCTACGCAACCAGCCTGCGTGATCGCGCAGTATGACGTGAGCTCTGGCGCTGACTTGCAAAGATTAAGCAATGATACCAGACGGATTGCCTTCCATTCTTGAGGAACGTTTCCATGCCGCCAGGGTTCATTGAATGTTTCCAGTACAGCATATTGTGCTTGCTCACCCAGGTCGCCTAAGATGCGGTACGATACGCCACCTAGTCCAGCCGACGATGACTGATTACACAAAGCAAGAGACCCGCCGTGGTTGCTCAGTAGCTATGGTGTCGGACTGCTGAGCGCGAGTTCGCGGGATCGAATCCCGGCCACGGTGGTCGCATTTCGACGGCGGCGAATTGTGAAAACACCCGTGTACTTAGATTTAGGTGCGCACGTCAAAGAACCCAGGTGGTCAAAACTTCCGGAGTCCTTTACTACGGCGTGCCTCATAATCAGAAAGTGGTTTTGGCACGTAAAACCCCATAATTTAATTTAACAAAGCAAGAGCCTCATCGAGCTCCAAGGTAGTGAATGGCAGGTCCATGCGTGAATCTCGTTTTTTCTAGTCTGCACTAGAAGAAGAATGAATTTGAATGTGGCTTGATGCTATCTGTAGTATCAAGGGAATCTGTGTACGTTGATTGGCCTGCAATCATCTTTCAAAAATTTTCCGTTACCTTGATGTAGTTCGGACATTCGAAAAGCACCAGGGCTCTTATTGGGACGCGTTGTTCGGCAGATACACGTAGGCCTCGAATGCTTATCTGTATGCGAGAGAGACGTTTTCGGGCGTCTAGGGATTCATAAAGTTTCACTCACCGTTGAGACTCCAGTTTGGCCATACGGCGCTGAATTTTCTTATGCGTGCGTCTCGGTTTTCTTAGATCATGAATGGAATTTGTGCGTCGGTATCTTCGCTCTGCACGCCGACGAATTGTAGTGAGTCGCTCCAACTCCACGTCCACATCTGCAACATTGGAGGAAATGCGAGCGTGGACATCGCATTCTTCGTTGCTTCCTTGATCGCTTGTTGAAGATCAGAGGCAGGCTTTTGTGGCAATCTTTTTCCATGCTGGTTTCGAATGTTGACCAACCAAGTAGGCTGATTGTGTTTGCCGAATTATAGCTAGCCAACCGTTTGATCTTAAGGTAACTGCAGATATGAACACTGCCATGCGTCTCAGTGTCTAAAAACCACTCCACACGATTAGCAAATCGACGTGACACAAACGCCAAGTTTAAGCAGCTGCTCGACGATGTCCCTCATAGAAAGGTATGGCTGCCTTCATTAAACAAGGACAGTTCATGATCATATTCAAATGAAGATGGTTGCGGGCTTATTGCGTTAATTTTGGAGCTTCCCCAAATATGATGGTGGGCGTTAGAGTCTCTTGTGATAATCCATGGACTAGGGTTTGCTGTCAAGGTGTCTAGTCTCTTGCTGTTCAAGCTGGTTGACGGGGATAAGCAGGTACCCGCTAGACTGAAGAATAGCTTTTCGTTCTTAACACTCAGGCAGACATACTGGTATTGATCGTGAGGCGCCAAATGCTGAACGACGTAAGTAAGCTCCCGACAAATAAACACAACGAGCTTGCTGCTTTCGCTTTAGATTTAGGGCATGTTTTATTTGAGTACACTACCTCTGAGTACACGACCGTGGACATGTGAGTACAGGACCTCTTTGCGGAACGATTGGTGATTGTTACCCGTGGTTTATTAGAGGGCTGCGAAGACTGGGCCCAGCGCGTCCAACACTTGCAGGCCACTTCGAGCAGTTGAAGTAGTAATGCTTGTCAGTATTTCTTATGGCTAGGGGTGGCCTTCACGAAATCTTACTCGTTTCGCATTGGAATGGCCGACAACGCTCTCTGCAATGCCTGTCTTTGCGAGGAGACGCTGGAACACATTCTGTGCGACTGTCCTGAATATAATGTTCAGAGACAGTCCATGGCGTCCGTTCTAGCGCACCTTGACAATAGACCATTGTCAGTTGCAACCATTTTCACATATCGCCGACTGAAGACATCGCAGCTGAAGGCGACGAAGGGACTGCTTCGGTTTATGAAGGATACGGGCTTGGACAAGCGGCTGTGACAGTGATGTCACGTACCGCACAAGAGTGACAGACTGTAACCAACGATGTGTGTGCCGTGTTATGTGCCCTCTATCTCTTCTCCCCTTCTTTCATCCCCCCCATCCCGCTCCCATGTGTAGGGTAGCAAACCGGTTAGGCTAAACTGGTTAACCTCCCTGCCTTCCTTCTCCACTTTTTCCTTCCTTCCTTCCTTCCTTTGCTGACATTCAGTAGCGTCGACGATTTCGCCGGCATCGTATAGCTTTTGCAGCTCATTTGTGGTATGAACTGTGTATAACCATTTGTTTGAGAATGGCAATTTCTCTTAATTTGCGTGCAGCGTTTGATTGGGGCATCATTTAAGCCATCACAGTTACGCACTTTAGATTTGTTGCGCGGCGAGCGTCCGCAGCGTGCGACTCAGAGCAGCGAGGACAAAACGTAATGTTCGCACAGAAGCCTTTGACATGGCCATTCTGATGCAGTTAGGGCTCTGAAGTGGTCTGGGGACGAATGGCCTAACGGCATGACGGAAGTGTCCAACGGACATGCGAAGGGATGGAATCACCCTTGAATATCTGCTTTATGCAGCGGTTGTTACCAAGGTGAAGCACATATGCGCGATGATAACTCCTTTGATCACGGGTTTGATGAGAATTAGGAAGTCCCAGTTCATCATTGTCAAATCGTTCTAGTAGATGACGCGCACCATGCCGGCTGCGTGCAATGGTACAATCGCTCAGACTTTGATGCCGCCTAAATTTGTTATTCTTGGAAGCCTGTCCAAGGCGCTACATTAGTCGCGTCCACAGCGAGAATATTCCTTCGCGTGTTTTATCAGACTTCCCTTATTTCATTCGGCGTGATCCCCTCGAGAAGCAGGGAGAGAGCTTGCCGGTTAAATGCTCAAAGGCTAATGGAGGAGTCTTTGGGCAGGAATAGGGTGCTGTGTAGCCAGCTTTACCTTTTTTGGCCTTCACAGTTAGTGTCTTTGTTGGTGAAGACACCTTGTGGATCCTTATTTTGGCCTTCCTGCTCATCACCGCCTCAAAGTTGTAATCTGACGAATCGCCGCCTGTGACCGAGTACAGTTCGGTGTCCTCGCTGGTGCTCAACCAGGTACCTCGTTTCCTCAATGATGTCACCGTAGTCGACGTCTGGACGGGTGGCACCGCAGTTGACTCCGCGTCCGTAGCCACAAGACAGTCAGCCTCCCTGGTGACCTCGCTGGTGCTGGACCTGGTGCGCTAATTACCCAGAGAGCTTGCCATAGCAGACCTCAGACTTGGTGGGCCTGTGGAAGGCTCCGCGTACCTTGCCACTGTGGAGGAAGCAGCGTCCCCGTAAAACGTGGAAATTTCGATGAAAATGCAAGGAGCAGGGACAGAAGCATTCTACCAAAGAGGCACTTTGAAGTTTTCCTACTTTGCATAGTTCATAAGCTGCGGTTCGCGGGAAGCGGCGACTATGTGGCCGGTCTGTATATAGCGCCGTGCGTCGGGACTCTGCCAGTCGGTGCGATGATCGATGCGTTGCCTCAATATAGAGCGAAAAAAACACGCATAGAGCTGCGCTAAAATTTCGCATTACGGGATATCGTAGTCAACAGTGAATTTTTTAAATCTGTCTTTACAATTGAGCGAGAGCCGTGAGTTTAATTTGTTCATATCTCTATCTACTGGACGAAGCTATCGCTGTCTCCATTATGCGGAGAGTACTTAGGATGATTAAGCATTCGGATGACGAAGAGACTGTGCAAACAAACGACTAATCTAGGCGAGAAGTATAGAATAGTGTCAAGCTGTAATAATGGCGAATAGCCACAGTGACGCAAGTCAAATCACAAAAGCGTTTATTGGGTGTACTCACCAAGACAAGTAACATTTAGGATAATGATGGCAAGCTTACCTTGTAACTTTTTGTTAATACCGGCATTTCGTAAGTCATTGCTTTTTTAACCATTGTATTTGTTTTTCTTTAGCCTTACTTTGCTAGCTGTATTTGTTCATTGTTGTCACATTTCTTCTTCCTCCTTCGAACACACACTTAGCTAATGATGCAATTTATGCGACTCACTATTACGGCCTGAGCAAAAAAGCACCATAATTTTCATATAAAAAAGTTTTCAGCGTGTCTAGGTTGTGGTTCCATTTAAAGTGTTAATGTAACACAGCCTATGCAACCTTATTTCATGAACGTCACACAGGCTATCACGGAGACACAATTGTTGAACGACAATCAGGAGCTGCACAAGCTGGTCACTCCTAGCGGAGGAATCCTTGCATGGGTAAGGGCAGCAGTCTCATCTCGCCTCGCCAAGTCCGGTGAAGAGTGGGTGCGCACAATGGCAACGGAAAACAGCGGAACGTGAGTATTTCATGAGCAGAACTTACAGTTGAGTGAGGGGTTCATTTTTTTTTTCGGCACACAAAGAAACACGAGCATCTTCGTTTTTTGAGGCTAAACTTGACGAAAAACAATTGATTCTCCATCCCAGCCCTGCTAAAGTGGATGCCCAGCGAAGCTCTTGAAAACGACCGCTACAAGAGCTGAGGGGGGTATGCAGTGCTCAATTGCTTCAGAGTAATGGTGGTACTGATAATGTAGAGTAATGGTAGTAATGAGAGTAACGGTAATTTTGACAGAACGTCGCCGCTGGTCGTATTGCCGTTTCCTTTTCCCTTTGCTGCTCCTCGTCTTCACACTGCTCCTCGGGAGGCCTAACTATGCCTTGCCTATCCACAGTGGTGCTGCAACAACAATGAAATCAGTTGCTAGGCTGGTTCCCTTATATACGAAAGCCTAGTGGCGTCACTGTCAACGCCGCAAACTGCCGTCGCCGCGGCAGCTTGCGCAACAGTAATCTTTACAGGGAAACGCATGCGCGGAGGGATATGTGCTTCGGATTGCTATCAGGAGCGCCTTATCATCAGTATGTGGTTTGGATGCTTGTTTTGTGCTTTTTCTTTATTGAAACGAATGCTCTTCTGTATGCTATGTGTGCGTAATTACAATGTACGTATGCACTTTTCGCTTCCCTTTGCTGAGTGTTTGAAGCCTGCTTCATCTCCGCCGCTGATTGACCCAGTATTACACTACCTCCGGTATCGGCCCGCATTTCTGTCCACGGACATGAACATGAAAAATGCCCGCCAACGAGATGCTAACGATTTCGCTGTAAAATTAATATTGCAGTATTACAGAGGGGTAACAGTCTTCATCTGCAGCTAACGTGAGCAACAGGGCTAGTGCACAGACCGCAGCTTCCCGCGGGCATTGCTACGTCGTGCTTGCGATGGGTACACTTTCATTCGGTTAGTATTCTGACGGTTAGTATTCTGACGGTATTCGGTTAGTATTCTGTAAGTTGTCAAAAGCTAGGGTCTACCGCACTGGCAGTTCCGAGCACTACATGTTTCAATTGACCAGCCACAACAGTCGCGTGCCCGAGGAAAATGATGAAAACTCTACACTTTCAGGCAAAATTGTCGTCATTATGCCCACTTTTGAACCAATGACTCTCTCGATGATGGCCAGTTGTTATAAATGCCTGCTTCGCATAGAAAATTTAGCATTTTTTTACAATTATGCTTTTACACACGGTGAACTCCTCGCACGTGTTCTGTCTCATACTGACAGCGGACAGCAGAAATTACCGAGCATAAAAGCGTACCAGCAATGCTAATGTAATGTTACGTTGTAGAAGCTCATCAGTCCACACAAACAAGAGGCCATGGTCGCTTCTTGAATTTTTTGTTAAAGGTGTGCCTTTGAGTGGAAGCACTGGCCTTGTATAGGTGGCGTCGCGTCACGTGATGCGCAGATCTTTCCGCAGTCTACGTAGCATTTCGCATATCCAGAAAAAGGCCGTCACCGTTCATTTTCGTTACGCTCGCATAAAGGTACAGTTGGCTTCTGTTGCGAAGCTGTGCCCCTTGTTCTACTTCTTGTCGTTGGATGTTCTGGAACACAGAGACCTGTGCGTTCTACGAGAGGCAAAGTCACAGGAGACGCGTTCAGTGACGTAACTTTTTCACCTATATGAACGGGTGCGCCTGGTATGCGTTCGAGTAATCATTCTCGTTGATGTAAATGTCGCAACCTCGATTTCGGTGTCCGGAAACAAAGCTGTTGCGATGGCTGATCTGTCGCGAGCGTCTTTCCTCGCTGCCACTTGCGACGCGGAAAACATTTATGTGAGTTATTGGAAATCTAGTGTTTACTTTCATATCAGCGCCTCGTGTACTACGGCTAACTTTGAGGACAATCAGCAGCAGAGCAACAGCCATTTTCATGCAGAATAGAAAACTGAAGATTGCCAACTGTGCAAGAAATACTCTTGCTTTTTTCATGCGCTTACGGATGCTGTGTGGTGTTTATAATCTATACTACCGCGTCTACCGACGCGGAGTACTTATCCCACACTGCTTTGACGGCTTCTGTCCGGCAAATCCATTCCTGGTCTTCCAGTGGACGAAGATTTCAGCTTCCATGGCCCTGTGCCCAACGCCGAAGACATGCGTTCAAGAAATTGCGTGACGCACTGAGCTAGATTACATAAAGTTGCATTCAAGCTGTAACCTGCCGAAGAAGCCAAAAGGAATTTTATTCTCGGTCCTTGACAAAGAAGCGTCAACGGGAGCCAGATTCTGACCGTGCGCATACCAATAGACAGCGCGATTTGGTCCTGTTGCTTTGCCCCATGCACTTTAGCTTGCACCCCTGAGCAGTGCCATCAAAACGAACACAGCTCTCTGACGTCCACGGGATATTGAGAAAAAAGAGAACACGCTCCAGAGCCGTGAGTATTGAGATGCTGTCAACACTAAAGATTGGCTGAACTGCGGTGAACAATTCTATGGGTCGGTTCTTGTCCTCACAACGTAACTAATGACAACGGGCAGGTGTTCCTGGTGTCCATAGTCGCTCGTCTCATCGCCATACATTGAGCGAATGAATGCATCAGCGCAGCATGCAGCGACTCGATGAGGTCGTCCTGCGCTCTATTGCTAGTGTATAAAGCGTTTTTACAGCGAAGCTGCATACCTCTACCCTCCAATGAAATTTTGGTGTCGTAAGCAAGAAACTCCCATACGTGGGCCGATTCCGAAGATGGTGCAATGACGGACCGACCCGCGGCGGAGGTGAGGCATGCGTTAAGCACTCGCCGTACGTGGACCCATCCCGAAGATAGTGCAAGAACGGTCCGACGCGCAGCGTAGGTGAAGCAGTCGTTAAGTAGTCCTCATACGTGGCCCGATCCCGAAGATAGTGCAGTAACGGGCCAACCCGCGTTGGAGGTGAAGCAGGCGTTAACCACTCGCCGTACCTCGGCCGATACCGAAGTTAGTGCAAGAACGGTCCACCACGCGGCGGAGGTGAAGCAGTCGTTAAGGACTCATACGTGGCCCGATCCCCAAGATAGTGCAACGACGGGCCGACCGGCGTTGGAGGTGAAGCAGACGTTAAGCACTCGCCGTACCTGGGCCGATCCCGAAGATAGTGCAAGAACAGTCCGACGCGCGGCAGAGGTGAAGCAGTCGTTAAGCGCTCCTCACATCTGGCCCGATCCCGAAGATAGTGCAATGACGGGCCGAGGCGCGTTGGAGGTGAAGCAAGCGTTAAGCCCTCCCCGCACGTGGGCCGATCCCAAAGATAGTGCAATAACTGCCCGACGCGCGGTGGAGGTGAAGCAGTCGTTAAGCACTCCCTATACGAGGCCCGATACCGAAGATAGTGTAATGATCGGCCGACCCCCGTTGGAGGAGAAGCAGGCTATAAGAACTCCCCGTACGTGGACCGATCCCGAAGTTAGTGCAATACCGACCCGACCTCCGTTGGAGGTGAAGGAGGCGTTAAGCACTCCCCGTACGTGGGCCGAAACCGAAGATAGTCCAATACCAACCCGACGTGCGGCGGAGGCGAAGCAGGCGCACTCCCTGTACGTGGGTGGACCAAGAAGATAGTGCTATACCGGCCCGACGCGCGGCGGAAGTGAAGCTGGCGTAGGCACTCCCCGTACGTGGGCAGACCCCGAAATTAGTGCAATACCGGCCCGACGCGCGGCGGAGGTGAAGCAGGCGTTAAGCACTCCCCGTACGTGGGCAGACCCAGAAGATAGTGCAATACCGGCCCGACGCGCGGCGGAGGTGAAGCAGGCGTTAAGCACTCCCCGTACGCGGGCAGACCCCGAACTTAGTGCAATACAGACCCGACCCGCGTTGGAGGTGAAGCAGGCGTTAAGCAGTCACCGTACGTGGGCCGATCCTGAACATAGTGCAATACCGGCCCGACGCGCGGCGGAGGTGAAGCAGGCGTTAAGCACTCCCTGTACGTGGGCCGAACCCGAAGTCCAATAACGGCCCTACGTGCGGTAGAGGTCAAGGAGCCGTCAAGCACTCACCAAACTCGGGGCGATACCGAGGATAGCGCAAAACTGGGCCGACCCTCGGCGAAGGTGAAGCTGGCATTAAGCACTCCCCATACGTGGACCGATCCCGAAGATAGTGCAATGCCAGGCTGACGCGCGGCGGAGGTGAAGCAGGCGTTAAGCACTCCCAATAAGTGGCCCGATCCCGAAGACAGTGCAATGCCGGGCCGACCCGCAGCGGAGGTGCAGTTCGTCATTAAGGGGCCCACATACACAGTTTCACTTGTCATCCTGCGTCATGGAGTAGCAGGTCACTGAGTTCATTAGTTCATAATTAGGTGAGTTTCAAAGACAGGATCATATTGCTTCAAGAGATTAACGATCTTTAAGAAAAGACCTTTTTCGGTACTTTCCTCACTTTAGTTATTGCCTCTAAAGAGCCCACCACTCTTCGCGTGTAGAATGACGTCTGCAGTACGTTATAGAATTTCCCGTTTGTTTTGCTTTTTTCTTCTGTCAAAGCGACACGCTGTTCCTGATTGTCATCAAGCAATTCACCTAAAGATTTGTATTTTCTGTATGAGTTCCAGCACATGAAGATATTTAAACGAGTTTGTAACTTTTCCTGTAGCCTGAACTTTTCTACTGCTTTCTTCTATGTGCTGAAGCCGACAGAGACGAATGAAGAAACTGAATGACCCTTCCACGCTGCGTTCCACTGCAGAAAAGCGCGACAGTAGAAGCAAAACGCAGTGTCTCTTTCGATGCTATATTCATACCAGTTAAACTCGTCTAACCACCGTGCGCAAAACCTTCGCATTTTGCTTGCCGTCTCTTTCTGCCGGTAGTAAACGAAAACGAGGCTGTATGGGACAACGCATAAGCCTGCTGCATATGTCACTGCGACATACGTCGGAAGGCAGCAGCCGCGAAGGGTCATCACTCAGTGCCCAGCTGAAACTCTTCATTGGAGAACGCTGGTCTTCTTTGTAACTGAGTTCAGCCCGGCAGTTGTCGTCCCATTGGCAGGAGGGTGCTCCTAGAGTGATCTGCCCTCGGGGAGCTGATTTGCGGCCACTCGGTGATCTAGTTCACTGCCAGTCTCACATACATGGCGCGATGAAAGAACTGTGGTGCTTAGCTCACGTTACTAGCGTTACCAAGTTCGACGTTAAAGAGTCTATTCTGTAAATTCAAATGCAAGTATGAAAATAGAAAAGCTTGCCCGAAGCATGACTCCTTGCACTCTTTCTTGGGCCAACTTTTTTCTGCGGGAGTGCCGAAACGGGTCTCCGGAAGGCTTTCCTCATGCCACGGAATCGCAGCACTTGGATTGGGGACGGCGAGTGGGCAGAAAGCACGCGACAGGTACACCGTTGCATGATGCGCTTGTAGGTGTGGTTTTACGCTTGCTGCGGCCGTGCGGTTGCAGTTTGCCCGGCGTGCAGCCCAAAATTGCTTACGCTGCAGCGGCTATGAGAATGCACTTCTCGAAAATTTAAAAACTGATGTGGATGTCGTGCTAATTGTGAAGCAAGCTAAAGTTGGCCACAATTGTTAGCGCCAAGCGCTGAAATGCAACAGCAAGGCGCCTTTTGCGCGCAGTGCTTGTTATCGGTGATCTGCCACCCCGCCTTGACATGCCTGCCGTTTGTTACTCTCGCTATACCGACTTACCGACTCCCAAAACACACACGATCTACCTGTAGTTAGATGGGTATAAACTGAAGCACAATATGTGTCTATGCTGCACAAGCCGGCTTGTCTAACAAAGCCAAATCATCCGCTCTGTCGGATTTGCTAGGCCTTTGGTTAGGCGAGGAAGTAAACAATTAGCACGTTTTATTTTTGTGATTAGATGGTTTGACATCTCGGGTACAGCAGTATGGTGCACACGTAACACACGTAATCTGGGGTTCTCGGCCTTCATTCTCGTCAAAAGCCTGCATTTCCCATAAACTTGAAGAATGAGGGGACACGCCCTACTGAGTAAAGTAATGGGCAGACTTAGCGCCCCTCTTAGATAATCAGGAGCAGCGGCCGCCCTCCTCCCCGCCCCACCCGTGTGCACGCCTGCGCGTGGTACGTGCTGTTTGCATCATATTTTGACTCTTTTAAGTGGTATGAAATCGAGGTAGCAACATGACAGCGTCTTTGCAGTTGCCATTTCTTTCCCCTAGCTTTTCCTCTAGAGCCAGTATAGTAACAATGAGCTTTCGCTAAGGTGCAGTTTGCATGCTTAATTTGTATTCGTTGGCTGGTCCACGTCGCACTTGCCTGCTGCAGCGCGGTGCAGGCTTGCGTTCTGAAAGCTAGAACAGGAAAGGTGTGCTGTGCCATCCTGTGCGAAGCGCTGTGCATTGCACAAACATCGCTCGTGTTCGAGTACGTTTTCGAACACCCGACGGCCAGGTAACGCACCGGCGTGCTGGCAAAATATCAAAGCGCGTGCGGAACAACAAGAAAGCTCGCCAAGTGAGACACCGATTAACCAGCAAATGCCGAATGAGAAATGTGCCTGGTTCCATAAAGGCAGTCTGGTACGGTTCTCGGATGTTTGCCATATTGCACCAATACCGCTCGCCGCCAGGTGCTCGCATCATCTGCTTACGAGCTGTTTAAAGGTTTCTAATGAGAAATTAGGACAAGTTCTAGACCTGCGGCATCGCCAAGGTTACTTTGATAGTCTATGCTGTGCAATTTATAGTTAATTTAGCGCAAGAGAAATTTAGTTGCAGTTGTCTGTTAAGCGTACAATATCACGGTACAGATGCTAGAATGGCTACTGAAATTAGGGGCTTTCATAAAAACAGTAGTATTACATAGGCATCTGAATATAGGTTTAGTACCTCCCTCTTCATGCTAATCACTTCTTATCCGTTTTTTGTAGTCGTTATATTGTGGATTGTAAAGTAGGAGCTTAACGGCACAATAGCATGTGCCCAGGTACAGCCTTCTTGCTTTTCTCTTGCATTCAATTACCCACGTTGGAGTGGGTGCAGTGCTATCAGTCCGAGATGTCATTGCGTTTTTATTCCCTGCAGAGGAAACAGTCAAAATTTAGTTCTAGACTACAAGCTCTTCAGTCCTGGAAAGCCTATCAGCAACGGGACACTTTTGCTCCTGGAACGAATGCCGTGAGTACTGAATTGTTTAGCTTTTTTCTCCGAGCCATCCACTAAATCCTTTCGGATTAAGAATGCTAGAGAAAACGTGGCACTAGTGTCCTGTTGCAGCGAGCGCCTAGCTATTCCGTTCTGCTAAGAATTATGGGCAGTGCGCGAAATCATCGTAACTTCATGTCAAAGACCACAATAAACCTGGACCACAAACAAGAAAATTTAGTAGTTATGGCTGAAATGTCATATCTAATAGCCATAACAATGTATTCTGCAGCACGAAGTAGAGCTCCTAGCAGCATAAATTAGCATAAAGCAGGGGCAGCATAAATTACAGTAAATATTCGCTGGCTGACTAAAGAAGCGTGGTCTTATACAACGAATTACTCTGCATTACTCGCTAAAATGAACTTACTGAGAACACATCAACACGTCAATATATTATCACAAACACATCACCCTCCTGTTTCCGGCAATATAATCTTAAGGACTCAGTTCCTGCAGAAAGCATTGTAAAACTCGCTATATTTATGCGAACTAGCAGAGCGTACATGTTGAGTGGGGAAGCCCGATTACGAGGGAGGCGGCCGGCGCGAAACAGATGTTTGAAAGGCGAAGCGAGCCTGGTATTCCATCGGAACAATAGTGAATAGAGTAGTGACATGATGTCTGGAGTGCCTCTGTGATGTGGAATTGGTCGTGCTTATGGCAGTGCTCTTTCTGTTCTTTGTGACCGGGTCCGCCGTGTTCCTAGAATGGCTGCTAGAATGGCTTTCATAAAAAACCATGTAGGTATGTAGGTATCTTTCATGTAGGTATCTCGATATATGTATACCCTATCCCACGGTAAGATTGGGACCAAACGTGGGGCACTTGGTTAACGGGCCGCTTAAGAGATGATGGTCTACTGCAAGGGACTAAAGGTTGCAAATCTTGCCAGGTATTCCTTTAATACCCCTGGTGTTTCTTTAAGTGCTTGTACCATTTACAGGACGAGAATGTTCGTCACATTTTAAATTACATATTTCTCATGCTTGCTCATACTTCTGTTGGTCAGTTTGAAGTTTGTTATTTCATTTCCTTTTTATGTTATGCATATAGCGAACAGCTCCTGTGGTCCAAGCAGGCGGTTCCTTTATTCATAGGAAAGAGAACAACAAGAACAAAAGAAGAACCAAACATTCAAAAGAAATGCAGAAAGTGGGATTACATGTGCAGGACACTACATTTAGCAATCGTTGAAGTGGCACTCCAGTTTGAGGACAAAAATAGATTAGCATCAAAGATATTTGCAGTATAGTTTGTGCATTCATGACGCTGCGATGATGTTATGTGCTTTCAGGGGCATTGCCAAATTTGAAGACATAAGTCATGTACTTCGAGACAGCAAATATTTTGCTGGCTATAACGTGGCGTGAGTATTCATTTATCTCAGAGCGGTTCCTGTCTCTACGAGTGAATTTAAAAAGATCACAAAAAAAAATGCTGACTTGTTCGGGTATTGTGGAATATTTATGTTGTGTGCAAAAGTGACATCTTTTGACATTATTTTTCTTGCCCGTAGAATAAGAACTATAGCGAGAGCGCGAAACGAACACGGATTAGTTATCACCATATGTGTACCATATGTCAGTAAATTAGTCGCTTTGGTCTAAAGCTTCATCTTTGTTGGTGGTAGTGATAACTGACAAACTTAAATTGTTGTAAGCCCTAAAGGCAAGTTCATCTGGAAGAAGTTAGCACGCATTTCTTCAAGAACTTTATTTTTTTCACACACGTCAAGTATTATTAGGTTGAGACGGCAGTCAGTATGAAACACAGCTTTAGACCTAATGCATCTGCGTTGCCTGTAGTCACTTGTTTCCGTGGCATGGAATTAAGGGAATTCAATTTTTCTCGTTTTCAGATATTTTCCTGAAATATTTGAAATGACATCGCAACCAGAAAGTGTGGAGAAATATGGCGACTACTACTCCTACGAGAACAGCCCACGCGCCAAGATGTTCCAGAGAGACAATGGCAACCTTACAGACATGGACTCCGTCGTAGCATACCTGAGGTAAGTGCAAGGCTGTTCCGGGAAACGCACCTGGCGAAGCTGGTTGGCCGTTAATTAAGAACACGAGTGCAGCAGCGTAATTTGCCTTTTTTATGGTGATTTGTATGTTCCAAAATACCTTTCAGATTGTTGTCACTACCTTCTGCGTATAAAGCAACCGTCAATTATATAAAGAAACGTGTCTCTGGCCCACAATACATAGCCACAACAATCGCATTCCTTCGCTAGTAATAGCCTCCTCAAATAACCGCGGCTTTGTTTACATTACCGTCTCTGGAGGACATTAGTTTCTTTTAGATATAGGAATACCGGCGTATTTTTCACCGTTCTTCCAACGCCAACATCTACGTCTTTCAATGATATGTCAATGTTATTTTTGATATACTTTTGCTTCAGATCATAACGACTTTGCGGTATAGCCTGTAGTTGAAGTCATGATTGTAAATGTAAAGTACTCCCCCTCAGCTATGCCCAACCTCTTCATATGATTTATTCACCCATTTATTTACCAGGTTAAATTTTGTATCGATTTCACGCGCTATTTTCCCAGGTACAATGACTACAAGAACGATCCACTGTCGCAATGCAACTGCACCCCACCGTACAATCCGGTCTACGCCATCGCAGCGCGCACTGACCTGCTTGACGCCAACGGACAGTACGACGTCCCAGGGATGCACCGGCGGGCTGTCGGTGGCATTGACGCCAAGGTGACAGTTGTTAATACAAAACGAGGTCATTATTTTCTACACGGACTGACACAGTGCAAACTTGCTTTTCGTTTCACGAAGGTCGGACTGCAATTCTGTATTATTGCAAAGGAAAGCATTCATGTTAAATGCAGGCCTCTATTTCAGCATTGACCACTGCCAGTGGTACCAGGGTCGCAAACTCTTACAAGCAAAAGTGCTCGCGTTCATAGTAGAGGTAAAGCTGCTTGCTTGCCTTGCGCTTTAGGTATTACCTCACAGAAGCCTAGAGAAGCACATAGCACTTTATTATTAGATCATCCTAGTTGTCTCAGTCGCAGTGCTGGTCTGGTCGAGAGGGACCTTTGTGACAGACGGTATAGTTCTCGGTTTCCTGGTCAGCCATTCTGAAAAGGGTCCGGAGACGCTAGCATGTCATTCTCACCTTGTCATCGCGCCTTACCTTTGGAATCATTCATGAGGTGCGTGTGAAACCGAGCAACCTCATGCTAGTGAACTCCTCATTTCGCATTTAGATTTGTTCGCCAATCACAAAATTCCTTTCCTATGACACCCCGCATCATGCAGAATCATAAAATACCTGGTTCTTGTTTGGTGGCCCAGCTTGATCTCTATCCTCTTCAAATGCGCTTTCTGCATACATTTGTTGTACATGGCTTCAAGTCATCACTGAAGCGTGAAAGAAATTAATTTTCGAGGCAATAAAGCTGGCCGATTGATACAAAACGACACTTTTCTGTGTGGCCAAGGCATCTACAGCCCACCTGTTCAGGAATATTGCATCATAAATTATGTGTCGTTGTGTACCCTGAGGCACAGAACTAGCACTTCGCGTGAAGTACGGCAGTTGACAAAACAAGTTCCGTGCTGGAGAATGCATACGTAAATTGACGTAGCCTGTTAGCGTTCTGCAAAGAAGAAGTGTGGTTGTCCCTTTCATCGTCCTATCTCAGACGCGTTTCTCTACGTATGTAGGTGACAAGTCATGAACTGTTTCCGTCGCTGGAGTTTGTCGGTGAGAGTGGGCCCACGTGGAGGACCCAGCCACCGTTCCAGTGGAGCACCAGCGGACTGGGAGGCAGCCACGTCGGGCAACCGGACAAATGGCAGTTCAAGCCTGTTCAACACAAATGGGAACCGGCGAGGCGCACCAGCGCGAGCAGCTGAAGGCCGCTAGGAGCGGTCGTGTTTCGGTGGCTGGGCGGTGACTTTACACAAATAAAGACATACTCTCACGCTTTATATGATGGTCCTTAATAAAGGGCCGTTCAAGTCGTCTGCTTGTCGAAAAAAAAATAATGATGACTCGGCACTGGTGGAAACTGCGAGAACTCTGGTATAGTCTGTGAGCTTAAAGGTCGTTTGATTTCTCGATATCCGATGCGCAGTGAATATAAAGCTCAAAGTAGAGTGCCCATATGAACTACGTAGTCGGTGACTTAATCTGGCGAAGAAACAGAGCAAAGAGGGGCCGACGCCTGCAAGACGAATGACGGCACGCTGATTACCAAGTAATTTATAGCGACAACTACACCAAATACCAATCAACGCGCTAGAAAAGTAGGAACAGAGTGGGAAAGCAAAAGTACACGCAGCATGCGCATAAATCATGAAAACTCCTTTTCCATCCGAACAATTGACGATCACACTCGCGACGCTGTACAGTTGCTTTATTGCTCAGTTTTTCCACGCCCACATACTCGTTAATCCTTGCGCACATACAACTGACGTTCAAAGGAAGGTTATAGGCGCCATTTCTGTTACTGAGAGAGGGAATGGGAAAATTTTTTTCATGAGAGTGCAGCCGCCGAGAAGTTCACGGAATGTAATTAGGCTAACGTCAGTGCCCCTTAACATGTTCAGTGCGCAGCGATAGAAACGCGATACTCAGAAATAATGGCGGCCGGCACTTCCTGGCAGCATTACTGAACGCTGGGGAAATTGAGCTGATGCACTTTTGTGGTCACATGAAAACGGGAGTCATTTTGATGCATTGTGATGCAACTGGGCCCCTCAGCGACCACTCAGCGCTCACCGGTGACGCAAGAACGACCGGCTGCCATACTGCCCGAGTATCGCGTTTCAATCGCTGAGCACTGTACATATTTACTTTCCATAGTGAGACATAAAGCCGTTCTGATCTCTTTCAGTATGTCATTAGCAGGTCATGGTGACTTATTATACTAGGAAAAAAAAAGATACAGTAATCTCATGGCTGAAATGTCGCTGCTTGTGAGTGGTTTAAGCCTCTAATGTGGCCGAAATTGTACGTGACTGCTGCTGTAATTTGCAAAAGCTGTCCTTGCTCTAAAACGCGGATGTCGACGACAATAATTACTCCGTGTCCCCTGAAAGCCGCGCGGAAAAAAAAATGAGTTTGCAAGGCGTGCAAGAGCATGACATTTGCAAATATGTTTCAAGATTTCAGAGAACAATGTGAATGGGCAGCAAAACAATTGCGTATGGTGTATAAACGCTTGCACCGCAAAGACATGTGCACAGTCATTTGTGTGCTTATTGTGGTACTTGCGTGGCACTCGAGCACCTCATACTGTAACGTCCAGCTTTCCTTGTGCAGCGCAAGTTGCTACTGAGGGACTAGCGTCGTCTTGGCCCTGCTGTGTGCTGCTATCAACGAGTGCCTGTGCAACATTCATTCTCCGTCTCGCGCGATTGGGTTCAAAGCGCCCTCTTTAGATTTCAAGTAGAAACTGATTGGTCTCTTCTTTGGTAGCGTATGTTATCCCTGTTGCAAATGACTCGTCATTTCTCTTATTTATTCAGTCTGTCTCTGATAGTGCGACCTGCGGTGATCGTTTATTCTTTTCCTGCTGCGGCACCCAATTTATCGACGCTGTTTTATCTTTGTCTTTACAATAGGTCGTCTCGTTTTTACTTTCCTCATTCCATCCCCCTTTCTTACCTTGGATTTCCATGCTTCTATATCCTCCCTGTCGGAAGAGTTGCAGCCTGCTTCACACCTAGTTTTGCTCTGCGTCAGCTGTATACACATACGTTTGCAAGCAATAATGACAATCATATCAATAACGAGCTTTAATGGGCAGCACGGGTGCACTGTTGGTACTACATTGTCAAAGCTTCAGAAACGCGACTGATGCTTCTACATGTTCATAATAGAGAGGTAACCTGAGAACCTTTGATTAGGAATGCTACGCGAACTTACGCTAGTGTTAAAACTGCCCAAAGCAGCGATACAAAGCTGTTTTGAAAGTGGCGAATAAATGTCTGCAGCGGTCACCTGAAGGGCCACTCATCCACGGATAGTTCAAACAGTGACGAGGTCATCCACAGGATGTTGCAGTTCTTTCGTCACACTTCGTGGCGAATGCCGCGAACGTGATGTCGCCGGAGCGACAGCTGCCGATTGGTCTAGATACGAGAGACATCGGTTCCTATCCAGCACCAATCTTGCTCCGTGGCTAAGGTGGCGATCTCATTCCGGTGGAACGCGCTCCACATTTGATTGTTTGCGGACGCATTAGGCTTTCTGCACTAATTTCACGGATACGTGCTATATTTAATTAGAAAGGTTACTTCCTGGGCTTTTGTATGACACGTAGTATTATCGCTTATCACGAAGCGTTACCTGACGGCAATCAAAGCCGTGTGAGCAAAAAACGGCGTTTTTGCTGTCCTAGCCACAGTTGTACGGTGTTTCCAGCCAAACTGTTCAACATAACTCAATGAAGTTTGCTGCGCCTTTAAATTAAATATTATGAAAGGTTTCTATAAAGAGATATAGCATGTAAAACATTTAGAAATATATGTAGACTCAAGTAAATATACGAGAACAATAAAAGTTTTTGAGTGAATATCTGGCTTTCTTCTTCAACGCAGAAGAACAATATTTAGTGGTTTTTTTTAGGCTACGGTGCAGTTATCATTTACGCGAAGTTTGGTGTTCTGATGAACAGTTATTCAGTTATTATTACTTGTTATTGGCAATTTATGGCTATACTTGGTAACTAATTACGGAGGAAGGAGCAAAACTATGCAAGCTGAAACTCTGAAGTTTTCAATAATCAAGTAGCTAGCCCTTCTCTCCATTCTACGAAGACAAAGTTGTCTTATGTTTAATAAAAAATCTACAATGGAGCACTGCATTTAGGTAATCTTTCTGCTAACCAGGTCCATGCAAATTGGCATTCTTTTTCAAGTGCACGCGAACTCACGAGCGTTGCACAGTAGCGTAGCCATACATTGTTTTGTAATTAATAGCACTCCCGAGTTTTACTAAGGAGTGCTCGAAAAAAAGTATTTCTAATTAATAATAAATCAAAGGCGTTTCTTTGTGGTGGCGCCATCTGTGGGAAAAAATATCAAGCTTTCTCACGTTGGTTACAACACTTCGCAAATGTGCCGCTGCAAAGCATTACAAAGGGGGGGGGGGGGGGGAACGCGGATGGATTCTTTCTCCAGATTTGAGTCTCGTCGCGGCGCATACTCCACATTCCTTGAAGCACTGCTGTCTGCAAACATGCCTTCAACGTAGTCCTACGGTAGCTAACTCAACTAAAGAAAAAAAGGAAAACAGCGCCATGCACGGTATGTCATTCGTACATAGTAGCTAACCAGCAGATTAGGCTATTGTGCCATTATTGCCCTTTTCTTTACCTCCAGTGCAGGGTAGCGAACCGGGCGCTCGTCTGGCTGACCTCCCTGCCTTTCCTCTGCTTGCTCTCTCTCTCTCTCTCTCTCTCTCTCTCTGCGCCCAGGAGAAATGGACATCAAGTATTATTCATTCAGCAATTTCTGGGTGCTCTCTTTTCTTTACAGGTAACTGTGGAAGCGTTCTTCAAGTGCACACAGAACATGCCCTTGCCGCCTCCTAGTTCCCAGGCTAGAATAACGATACCTTGAAACTTGCTTTCCCAACGCAGTGAGCTGTGATGTCTTTGTCAGAGTACTGTGTTTGCCCTATTCTGCGCGACGCCGGTTGAACGATAGAATTAGCAGCAAACAATGAGCGTGCCTTACATACCCCGACTGCAGCAAACAGTGCGGATGGCTGCGTGACCTGCAGCATTCCAAGCAGCGTGCATCAAGCCGAATGTCACGTGTTCCGACGCCCAGTGGTGTTTTCAAACATGTGATTTCCTTTAGCTAGGTGGTGTTCTCGTACAATGATATATCCTATTTACCCGCGTAATCATCGCACTCGCCCAATGCTGGGACCCCTACATTGCACACTTTCTTTTTCAGGTAATGATCGTACCCTCGAAAATTGCGGCAGTTATTGCCGCCTGCATGTAGCGGTGCATTGCAGTCGATCGAGCTGTGCTTCCACCCGTTTATTTTTACGAAGTTTTTCCGCCATTGCACGCACAACAGCGCGTGTGTGCTCGAAAGCCTTCGAATTCAGCAGAAAAAAAGAAAAGAAACCCGGGCGTGGCGAGAAGTGCAGAGAACACGTGCAAAATTTGCGCTACGTAGACTCATGACTTCTAGAAAAAAGTACTTTTAGCAAAAAATCTGTTTATTCAGTTCCTGCTGGTGTAGAGCCTGTGATCTTATTCCAAGGGCAAGTGTGAGCACTTGGCACTGGACGCCTGTGTCATGGGAAGGTACAGAAACTGTCCTTCGTGAAAGCGAGGTAAACGGCTGTCGACGAAACTTGGGACACATTTAAGGGCTGTGCGCAAGGTTATGCCTGAGGGCTAGCGGTGGCCATTGCGATCATAACGCTTGCGTGATGACTGCTAGAATCGGTGAGCGCATGTACATTGCTGAAAGCGAACATTTTGTGCCATCGGTTCTTTACGATTTCACTGTACCGCGGCTCTGAAACTCGAATGACGCGACAGCCGGCGCGGAGCCGGTGACAAACTTTCTCAGGGAATTCACTCCGCCAATAAACATTCTCCTTTTTTTTCTTTTACTTAGTCGTTATCTTGTAAAAATTTCGTTTCTACTCCATTCTGCCTACTAATATTTAGCCCTATTTTTTTCATCGGCACCCCTCCTCCACTGCTCGGGTGTCCGCAGACTGCGCTAGATATCTTACCGCGGTCAGTAGCAATTTCCTTCCCTTTGCTTTATTGATCTCTCTGTTTATAGGCAGAAAGCTATATTTACCATTTCAACCTCTGAACCTTCATTTAGCGGGACCGTAATTTGCGGAATGCTAAAAAAAAAAAAGAAAGTAGACACTAGGAAGAAAGAGAAACAAAACTAGTTCACGATCAGCGGCAGTCAAGGTTCCCCCCATTTCCGTCTCAATCTATCTTTATTATTACAGTTCTTCTGTTCCGCCGAGCATTGCGGTCTGCCCGCCGTCTACCGAGACGGTTTTCGAAGCAGCGGCCCGCACTCACATGACAGCCACATCAAAAGTGGGAGTGACGAACCACTTACCACTGCATCAGCAGCACTGAGCATTTTACACAGAGAAAGGGTCGACCGGGGCCATTGCTGAAAGTATCAGAGGGACCCGCCGTGGTTGCTCAGTGGCTATGGTGTTGGGCTGCTGAGGACGAGGTCGCGGGATCGAATCCCGGCCACGGCCGCCGCATTTCGATGGGGGCGAAAACACCTGTGTACTTAGCGTTAGGTGCACGTTAAAGAACCTCAGGTGGTCCAAATTTCTGGAGTCCTCCACTACGGCGTGCCTCATTATCAGAAAGTGAATTTGGCACGTAAAACCCCATAATTTAATTTAAAGTATCAGAGGGAAGACGATCACCACGCGCAAAGAGCAGCAACACAACGACAATGGTGCCAGCCACAACTTGCCCTCAACAAACGGACGGAGGGGGGCATTCTCCTCAAATACAGCATATAACTTGTTGCTGCGTCGCAACAAGGACAGACTGGAGCATGCTGCGACGGGGAAGAGATTCCTGTTTTTTCCTTTTCTATGGATGGGTGGATGGAAGGTAGGATCGTCCCCGTTGAAACGGGGTGATGGCAGTTGCCACCATGCTCAGCTTTTTATTTTTGTTTCACTGTATTGCAAGTTATTAAAACTCGTCATTTTCTTTAAATACGTCTTCCTACACTTTTAACCTTATGTCACCTGTCTGCTTTTGAGCCACCAATCTTCCAATCGATTTTTGCTAATTTCCACCGCATATTTATTTACATGACTATTGTTATCTCTTAACCCTAGGACCTCGGGATGCATGACTGTGGCCCCATCGACATGGGGATGGATACCATAGCATTTTAGTATGAGGTATTCTATTGTATCTACAGATTTACCACACGCAGCACATGCGTCTTGTTCTTCGTTAAATTTCTTTTTATATCTGCTCGTTCTGAGACATCCTGACCAAGCTTCAAAGAGTAGGGCACTGCCTCTTGAGTTATCATAACACGCTTCCTTCCTGATCTGCTGTTTTCAGTATGGGTATAGTTCAACACTATGCTTCTTTTACATTGAATTGATCCAATTTCTACGTTCCGCGTTTTTAACTTGTCCTTTAATGCTCTGTTTTTCTCATTCCTCGTGTCTGGCATACTTACTGGTTAGCTTCCTAGTTCTGTTCCGACATTGTGAGTCAATGCTCGTTCTGTATAGGTATTTAAACACCTTAGCTGCCCACCTGTTATCGTCCGATTTCCTCAAGCGTTTTTCTATAGGATATTACACTGAGCTTCCGGTGCCTCGTTAGTGGTTTTCCCGTGGGCACCTAGTGCTAATCTTCCAACAGCTCTCTGATTTACTTCTAGTCTCGACTGAACTTCTGCCCTTAAGCACAGGACCGCATTCCTGAAAGGAAGCCCCGGCACCACTATTCCTTTCCAAATACCTCTCAGTACTTCATACCTGTTGTACCCCCACAATGCCCTATGTTTCATTATCCTGGCGTCTCTTCGCCCTTTTGCTATGAGAGACTATTCGTGCTTTTCCGTGTACATCTGCCCTTTGTTTATCCATACCCCGAGATATTTGTATTCGGCCACTCGGGGTATTTTATGGCATTGTATTGTAAGCTCCTGATCACTTGTATCGTTGAAAAACAGCCCACCTGACTTAGCTGAAACCTACACTGTCTCCTTCGTCTCCACAGTAATTAACCATAGTCTTCAAATGCTCCTGGCTATCTGCTAACAGAACAATATCGTCCGCATACATTAAACCCGGCAGTCGTTGCTCAACAAGGAGAGACAAAGAGGAGGAAAGACAGGGAGGTTAGCCAGTGTAAGTACCGGCTGGCTACCCTGTGCTGGGGAAAGGGGTAAAGGAAATAAAAGAAGAAAGAAGAAGAAGAGGAGAAAAAAAAAAGAGAAATCGGAAAATTCACGCAGTAACGCGATAGTACGCGATACAACGCTCAAAGGCGATCGCACAATTCGCATGTCCTTAAAAACTTCAGCAATGCCCTTAAGGTTGCTCAACAAGCTTTCCGCCTAATCAGTACGACAGATTATACCCTAGATTGCTTCGTTGTAACCTTTTTTCCATATTTGTCATATAAAGCATGAACAGCCGCGGGTATAGAGGACCACCTTGCCTGAATCCTTTGCGTACCTCGGCAGTTGTCGTACTCTTAATTCCTTCCTGTGTTATTTCAACATTATTTTCTCGATGTGTTTCCTGTAGAAAATCAATTACCTCATGACCGATACCTTCATCTTTTAATATGTTCCATAGGAGTTCCCTGTTCACGTTGTTGTATGCACCGCTTATGTCCAGGAAGGCTCAATACAGAGGTCTATTTTCCGCCTTAGCGATTTCTATGCACTGGGTAAGCACGAACAGGCTATCATCTAAGCGCCTACCACTTCTGAACCCGTTCTGAAGTTCTCCGAGCATTCTATTACTTTCTACCCATGACTGCATTTTTAATTTCACCGCCTGCATCGCCATCCTATATATTACAGATGTTATCGTAATTGGTCGGAAGGATTTTATGTTCGTCTTATCGCCTTTGCCTTTTTAAATCAAATTCATTTTACTCTGTTTCCAACTGTGCGGAATTTCAAAACTTGTTATGACTGCCTCCAATGCTTTTAGCAGCGTTTTCGCGCTTCTTGGGCCAAGTTCATGAATTACCAAACATGACTTAGTGGTGCTGCCTGGTGGGAGAGTATGAGCTAGACTCTAATCTGAACTACACGCAAGATGGCGATGGCGCTGAGCGAACTGGATTGACGAGACGTTGATTTGAAGGGTCGTCCGACGTTTGTGAGCAGGCGCATCTAATTGCGGGCGCGAGAGAGAAAATCTGCAGGCTTTTGCTCCTTGAATATATGACTCTGCCTAGACACTACGGAGGAGGTTTGTTAGCGCGCGTTGTATGCGTTTCTCCCTTGCGGGGTCGGCATTACGGAGTGGGGTCGAGCTTGTTTACGCTCGAACGGTGAAATAGGTGAAGCAGCAGGCACTGACGCCCCATTTGGTGACCGCTGTGTCAAACAGACTGTCTCGCACCTGCGGCGCTCGTACGAAGTCAGTCGTGCCGGACCATTGCTTCCTCGCGCCTTATGGTGATGTACGTCGAAAATAACGCCACAGATGTTTCCGTGGGAGCAGTATACGGACCGTAGTAGAGGCCAGGCTGCATATATTGAAAATCCAGATGTCAGACCACCTTAGCAAGCGCGTTTGAACGCAAGTGGCTGAAAGGCCGCCGGTGACGCTCGACGCCGCGCAACCGCTATGAGAATACGTCGGGCTACCCTAACGCCTCTTACGCTAACCTAACCTACTAAGCAAACGTGGCCGAGACGAAAAGACAATAATACTCACGGCATAACCGCTGTGAGAATACGCAGCGCCACCCTAACGCCTTTTACGTTAACCTAACCTGACATAACCTAACGTGGCCGAGACGCACAGACAAAAATCCGCGCGACGTGAGCGCTGTGAGAATACGCCGCGCCACCCTAACGCCGTCTACCCTAGCGTAACCTAACCCTAACCTAAACCTAAGGTAACCTAACCTAACCTGGGCGAGACGCAGAGCCAATTATCCTCACGGCGTAACATCAGGCAGTGGCGTTCAACCGGAGTTGCTAAGGCGCTGTGCCTTTATTTCGCTCAAAGGGGACTACTCAAAAATGCCTCTGAAAAAGTTGCGCACAGCAGCATACGAAAAGCCTGCCAAGAGCGAAGATACTGCACCAGGAGAGCAGGCCAGGCCTCTACTACGGCTTCTACTCTGCCTCCGGCAAAATTAGTGATGTTTTTTGGAAGGTAGAGGACCGCAAGGGACAAGAAAGGTAAAAAAAAAAACGTCATGACTGACTCAGCACCAGCGCCGCAGGCGCCAGAAAATCTGTCCGACGTACCTTCACACACAGCGATCAACAAATGGGGCTTCCGTGCCCACTGTCTCACCGCGCAGGCAGCCAGCGTCGGAGCGTAAACAAACTCGACCCCACTCGATCCCCATGTCTAGGGGAAAAACGCATAGAACAGGCGCGCCATACTGCTTAGGCAGGGTCACACATTCAAGGAGCAAAAGCCCCCAGATTTTCTCTCCCGCGCCTGCTCTTACTCGCGCTTGCGCACAAACGGGATTGGGGCGGAGAAGCGCTTCGGCGGCAGTTTCAACGTTGCTGCGGAACAGCAAAGTGGATTGCACCGGATACTGTAAAACGTTTGGTAACTGTTTAGGAGATTGCAGGGAAACCAGAGAGAGAGAGAGAGAGAGAGAATAAACATTTTTATTGGGTGAATGCAGCTTAGGAGAGGAGTCCTCATTTCAGAATACCTTGAGCTCGGGCCACGTCCTGGGCCCTCGCAATCAGACGTTGCTGATCCTCGAGTTCGGAGCTGGCCAAGGCTCTCTCCCAAAGCTCGTTGGCGTGGTAAGGGTTCGGAGGATTTACTGGTGCCGCTCTGCAACCCCCTACTATGTACCTAAGGAATCCGGGCTCTGCACTGAAGCAGCATTGCGGAGAGAATTGTGTAGGGGCTATGAGGTGATTTCTGGTTGGTTGGGGAATGTATTAACATGTAGAGCTCGGAGGAATCGCTACTGCTCTCTAGGTAGTGAATTGTGTGGGGCTGCATATTTTCTGCAGGTTAGCGTGTAGTGTTGTCTGATGTCTTTGTACGAGACTAGAGCGTGCATGAACTCAGGTTGAGTTTCCTCGGCGTCGGCGCGGTGGGTCAAATCTCAAGCCACGTGGTTGGCGACCTCTTTGCCAGCAATGCCGTGATGAGCTGGCGCCCAGATGATCATGGCTGATCTCGTTAGCGGCTTTTGATTGGTCATGCGGAGCGTAGTGGTATGAATTCTGCCGCTAGCAAAGTTGCGGCACGCCTGTTGGGAGTTGGTCACTATGACTTTAACCTCTGTTTGGGAGAGCGCGAGGGCTATGACTCAGGGAAACCAGTGCACACTTCCAAAGTTTATGAGAGCTCGCTTATGCAGCTTCGCTGTCTCTGAGTGAGGTGCTGCTCAAGTGGCCAAACTGTGAAGTTTTCAATGTAAATATTTTTTTGTGTGTGTAATTGTTGCATAAGCCTCAGCTGTAAGTTGTCCTGCTGACGATGTGTTTCGAATTGCTGGTGCCGTAACACACCCGGTGTAACTGTGGCCAATTAGTATTCGAATTAGTAGGCGAGTGTGCGTGTTCAAATGTCAATTGCCTACGTTGCACAACTTCTCACATTTCGTGATTTGCCGATTACAATTGAACCAGATACGTTTATTGCAGCCGTACTTATATTTCTTTCTCTCTTTTCAGTTTGCATACTGTGGGTGGCCATGGATGCTGTTGATAACATTCCTGAAAGCTGCCTTGGCGCCTACCATGCGACATGCCCAATAGAATACAGGGCTTACGACAGTGACATCTGCGAAAACTGAATCCAGCCACGGCGAATGAACGAACTTTTTAGCTGCTTCACGTGTCACTTTTTTTTAATGGACCCTACAGAGGAACACTAAGTATCTTTAAAATTATTAGGGTATTCCTTCAGGGCACTACTTGCTCTCATTTAGCAGTAATCTGTTGTTTATTAAAAAAATAAAGGAACGTCAAAGTTGTATTTGTTTTTTGTCGGTGTCGAAACCGAGCCTCTAGTACGTCAGTGCCGTGCACAAATTTGTATGTACTCTTTTTTTTTTTTCATCTTTGGGTTCATCTGGGCCAGCAATAGCAGAGTATTTGATGTTCTTAAATGCGACCAAATGCAAAATTATGTCTTACTCGCGTCGCTAAAACTTTCGGCTATATTATCAATGAAACCAACCTTGAGCACATGACTTCCTATAAATATCTTGGAATCCAGCTAAACAGTAACCTTTCGTGGCATGCGCACATCGAACATATCACAAACAATGCAAACAGATATCTTGGCTACATTCGCAGGAATTTTTCAATAGCGCCACCCCATTTGAAGTTACTGCTCTACAAAACACTAATTAGACTGAAGCTGGGGTATACGTCATCTCTTTGGAACCATGGTCAAAAAACATTAGCAGATACCATTGAGTCAGTCCAGAAGAGGTCAGCACATTTGATCCTTTCAAATTATTTCCGCACAGCTAGCGTTTCTTTATGAAGGCAAACGTTGGGCTTACTAATTTGCAGCTTGGAAGAAAAATTTCCCATCTTTGCCTTTTTCAAGTAATATTTTACCAAAATAGCTCGCTTATACAAGAATTCATTTCAGAGCCTTCGTACCAGTCGTCGCGCCTTGATCATCGGTGTAAATTGTTCATTCCTTTCTGTTGCACAAATGTTTTCTCTGATTCATTTCTGCCAAAAACCAGTGCCGAGTGGAACCACTTTCCCCCCTCCATCGCCTGCAGCGAGGAGGCATCACCTTTCAAGATTGCTATAACTGATTATGTTTTGAGTTTATCACCTAAATACTAATAATTGTTTGAACGTGTTTATTTTTTTTATTATTATTGCACCCACCCCCTCTGCAACGTCCTTCTGGACCCTGAGGGTACTGTAAATAAATAAATAAATTCTGCTGAAAATGATTCAGTTTAGTTAGCTCTTTTAAACTTAAATAGGTCTGAGCAGACACCACGAGAATGCATGCTGTCATGGCAAACTTGTGCGGAAAATTCAAAGCGGCTTCACCATGTTGTGCGACTTTTCTGGTTTATTTATTCTCTGGTCGCGGCACAAGTAGATTTCTTGGCATTGCAGAAGGGTAATCCGATTAAAACAGCTAGAATTATTCGTCAGTGTCTTTAAATGAGCACTGCCCGGTGATAATAGCATAACATTTTCCTCCTCTAAACATCAAATTTGAAATGCATGAGTGTATCTTAGGGACATTCAGAAGATCCCAACATTTATTTCATATTCTTCGCAGTCAGCACGGCGACAAATGAATAATCGCAAAGAAAACCATCGAGATAAATAGGGTTTGAATGGTACAAATCGGTAATACAGACATATGTTTTGCAATTTTTCACGTCTAAAGGCATCATACTTCTGCATTTTAGTTTTCAATTGAGCTACGCGTTCCAACTTAAGGAAACTTTTTGAAGTAACCTGAACGACTTAAGTGTAGTTCAAAGGAGAGTTGTCTGTGCAAAAGTATTCGTACACGAGGATTAGGAACAGAATTTGCGAACATGTGAAAGTGGCTAATTTGCGTTATGGTGCTGCGCATAGCATGGCTACGCCTGGAAAGAGTGTGATGAATGCGAAAGGACCTAACGCCGCTATGGGAGCTTATGAATGTAAGGTGTGAAAACAATATTGAAATTTGAGTCAGAGACGTTTTCTTCTTAGGCCATACTCAGAAAACATCTGATATTGTTGCGTTGGTTGTTGCGTTCAATGTTTCCCCCCCCCCCCCTTATGTAATGCCCCTTCCAGGGGTCTTTAAGGACCAATAAATGATTATGATGATGATGATGATATTGCGCGTTGTGCTGACGATAAGTTCTCAAGCTCCATTGTTAACCTCTTTCTGTTCCATATGTTAGTAGCCGAAGAATGTAATGAAGGCGCATTTTGCATCTGAAGGATAGTGGTAAGCTACCGACCATGACTTTGCAAGCCTAGCGTAAACGCTCCAGCCCATTTTTATAGCGTAAATATCCTTCTGAGGACCAGGGTCTCCTGTGAGTAATTGGCTTAGACAAACGTACTCTTGCACAGATCATATAGGTTGTCTGCCAACCCTAGATTATCGTTCTCTTGCCAGGCTACTAAAGGGACACTGAAGGCAAATACTAAGTCGACGCCGTTTGTTTAAATATCATTCCAGAAACCTCGCAACTTTTGTTTCGTGCTAAGAAAAGACATAGTTTACGACGAAATTGCATCTGAAGGGTCCGAATCATCACTCTTTGCAAAGGGTGAAGCATCACCACCTTTTTGCTGCCGTTTCTGAGTAAAACGGTGGTACCGGACCAAGATAGAGCGGTGGTTTCACCGCTGCAGCTGCTTTTGGTCAAGTGGCGTAAACCGTTCGGGCATCGCGCGACGTCACATGGAATTTGCATTCTCTGGTACTTGCAGTTTGTGCAAGTCTCACCAGCTAGCAAAACAAGCGTAGCACTACGCCATAACGAAAATACTCAAAGGCGAAAGCGGGGGCGTTGCGAAATCCAGCGAAAACGAAATCTTTCGACCGCCCGGGTTGTTGTCGACGGTGATTTCAATGAGTTCTTTTTTCTAAAAATGGAATAGAGTTGGAAAGTAGCATTTTATTTCGTCTTGTAATAATGTACAAGGATGTTTTTTGGAATGAGCGGTTGAGTACTAAGGACAGAATTTCACTGAGGAGTGCTTTCTTCATTGGGCAAGTACTTGAACGTCCTGAAGGAGTCGCGTCTTGTCTTGCATTTGCCTCAATTTCTCGATTATGAAGGCTCTGTTCGCCAGAATATTGACACTCAAGCTTTCAAAGACATCAAGGCAGCACTCGCCAGGTTGACGCTCTTATCCCATCTTGTAAAGGAGACTCCCACTTTTGACATGATCTGTAATTCGGATTTGAATGTTGGTGATGATCTCCGACAGTTCGGCGCCGGCGCATGACAGCCCTTCATAAGATAACACCGCAGGGAAGCACTAGGTCACATTCGGCCAGGAGTTGCTGCGTCTATGACTCTACTTGAAGCATTTCCCCGACTACGTGAAATGTTTTCACTTTGTTCATACTCACTTCATAGGCCCCTCACATACGCTGTCGATTCAAGCAGCTCCTGTTATACTCTCCGTCAGCTTTTACATATAGCTTATAGGTACGAATTTACTAGCGCAATTCGTCATTTCAGCGGCAACGACAATGCTTTCTTCCGTACAGGTGGATTCAACGGAGTCTGAATTCAACTGACTCACCCTCTCCAGGCTGACTTCACGTGGATTTCATAGCGCGATGACTATGAGTGTGTCGAAGACATTGTACTCCTGAACCACCTTACCGCTGCTCGTTTGAAAGAAGGTTCGAAAATCACTACGCCAGGGCATCGTAGAGGAGAATTTGCCAAGGAAGACGCCTGCATCACTTCCTCAGCAGCCCTGTGGCTTCCTTATTTCTCTACAGTGTTCTAAAAGATATTCTTATAGGTGTAACTAAGCGCTAAACCCCGTAGCAAGCGTGCATCTTTCGGTGCGACTCCTGAATCAATAAGACAATAACGACACATGGCGCACGCTCACTTTATACCGTTCACACTCTTGCTCGCTAAGTTTGATGGTGATGGTCCGCGAGTTACTAGTGGCGATTGACCTTACATTTTGTAAACTGGGGTACATTATCAAAATATGTTTCAGCTATGTGTCGTGAACTAGCACAATACTTCGTTTCCTACAATGATAACGTGCTCTTCTTAATTTTATGGCCTTATAAATCCTGCAGCCACACATAGAATTTCACTATTACAGTCAATGGTATGAAAAAATAACAGCTGGTTCATTTCTGGCGCTCTATTGTGGCCACAGAAGTATTTTCCGACAATAATGATAGCTCGAACGAAGTATTTTTATTGCGTTTGTTTTAAAAATATATCCGTGTTTTTGTTGTTTCTAGGCCTGTGGCCCGCGTCACAAATATCCTGTGATTGCAAAATAAAGTTCTAAGTTGTCAGTAGGCTTGTCTTTTCACTGTAGCGTGATGCTTGCTAGAGCGATACAAGTTGCAGTGCATAACCCGCCAATGCGGGTTATTATGCACAAAACTGTACAGAATTCTCCACCCAGCGCCTCCAGAGAAAGAGAGACTGATTGTGAAGAGGAAGAGGTGCTCCAGCACTGCCTCATAGTTCTGCGCCTAGAGACTACTAGCTTATCAAACCATCATATCGTTGACCCATGCTTCGCTTGTGCAATTCACGTCCTACTTCGGCATGATGCCATCAAGACAAAATTCAGGCTAGCATATGACGGTCCAATTTGTGTCGAACCATGAGCGCCCACGTCAGCAATTATTATTATGACCGCGGAAGGATCGTCAACATGAATCCCCCAAAATCGGCCTGCCTGAGCACGGTTCACCACATTTTAAACTATGGGCATGTACGCCACTTACGTCACGATCCCTTCAAAGATTTCTTGCGTTTGGCCAGTTAGTTCTGACAGGCTCGAACGATGGATTGCGAACAATAGTATGGACATGAACGTAATACACTAGGACACTAGAACACACGCTGTAGAGACTATGAATTGTTTATTGGCAACGACGGGAGAAGCATAAAGAGTGAAGGTTGTTCATGTCCTCGTCCACCGCATTGCTTCGTAGTGCAGCGTTCCAACATTGCTTCTACTATCAGCTCGGTAGCGCCTCTGTACAATGTACATTTCCATGTTTCATCTGTGGGTTGAGGAGCTCTGGAACTCCCAAACCAGGCGGTGTAGGCGAGTTACAGATTAAAAGAACATGTTATGCGAATCCCTCGTACTGTGCGTTTCAGTGTATGCGAAGCCTTCGTGAGCCAGCAAGGCAAAATGGGACCCTTCGACAAAACACGCGCAGCAGATTTCGGCAATGAACACGTCTCTCAGCCATCATAGGGCACCATGTTGAGAAAGCGGAACTTTCATTATTCATCAAAACGTATTAGTCACAAGACATGACGTGCTTGACCTTGTGGAAATGCGCCATGGCACTACTGTACGACGAGTGAAAAGCGGTGAATCGTAGTTATTATTGTTCCCCAATGACCTGACGTAACCAACTCTGGGGTATCGGGCATGAATCGGGCGGTGCAAGCTAACCGAAAAATAAGAATAGTTTCGAGGAATATGATCACAATAAAAACCTGTAATTTGAAGTTGTGTGAATTAAAATGTATGTCATCTAGATTTAAATTGTGTTGTAGCTACATAATTCAGTGCACAAAATTAGAAATTTAAAAGAAAAAACGTAAAGTTTTTGGATTGCATTCTTTTCGTCTGATACAGAAAATTGCGGAGTCCATAATAAATGTTCTTTTGGCTAAAGCACAGCTGGGCAGCACTGAAAGAAAGGAGCACTCGATTCAATGTGAAGTGAAATTTACACAGTTCTTTTTTCAAGAATCTTCTTCTTCGAACCTTGAAACGTCGATATGCTAAAACGAAACCTTCAAGAGATTCACTCTCATTGCAACAATGACATAATGGTCATTTCGTCAGACCAGACGTGTGAAGGTAAATGTTTAGTGAGTGACTCGACAACGAAGTCTGATAACCGACACCTCAGCCTTTCAGTGGAGCATCATCTATTCTTCCAAGAAACAAAAATTGAGGTGGACATTTAGCAGCGGATATTGTAGATTTGTCAAAGTTATCCTCAGTGGTAATTGTTCTCAATCGCACCACTGTTACAAAAGGAGATAATGGTAAAAGAGGGACTAACGGGCCACCAAGTGATGCGACAGAGATCATGAGCAGATTCATTTAGTTTTAGCCCTTTGTGTCCCGGCACCTACCTCCATCAAACATACGAGGCGTAGGTGTCTTGGAACGAACAAATTGAATGCTTCTAAAGCGTTTTACATAGCAGAAGTTGTTAGGGAAATATAAGCAGGGAGACAATCTGTGAAAATTACGGGTGCTGACAAAGATGAAACTTAAGCAGAGGTATAAGAATTGCAAATATTTCAGCCTGAAAGGCAGATGTGAAGTCAGGTAGCCGTATTAAAAGGAGCGATTAAGACACTCCGATCCAACGTCCAAACCTACCTTCTCTTTACAGAGGGAAGCGTCAGTTGCTTTCCCACTTTTATTTCTGGTTGTGCAAGATGATCTTCTAAAATGGCATGTAGGAATTCATAGGGCAAATGTTCAATATTATTTGGATAAAATATCATCCAATTCAGTCTTAGCTGTCGGAGCGTAGCTGCTTAACACGTCTATCTTGCAAAGGTGAACTTGTAAAATTTCTGATAGTGTTTGTACAAAAACAACTTTATGGCACCGTAAACGAGGCCACAGAATATAAAAAAGGGTCCGATTCAATAATGAAAGCGTAATAAGATCATCTCTGTGGGGATGCGTAGATCTTCGGAAATAGTTTGCACTGGCAGGATGTGAAACCGAACGAGAACAGAATGCACGCGTGTTAATGTAAGATATTAATCGCGACAAACAGAGGTAAACAAAGACATAAACGCAATGCCTCTGGTTCTAAAACGACACGAAGCAGAATTCATTAAGCAGGTCTGCCCCAGAACAAAACGCAGCCGAACTCTCTTCTTGGGCGAACATGCATACAATAAATCATTACAAGGACATCCCTACGCATTCCGTAGCGACTATTTTCTACAGAGCTTGCCGGCTCCACATGCTCCGTGGATGTAACGCGTTCTACGTGTGGGCTACAGTTCGTTTTGTGGTTGTCCGGAACTCCCGAATATTTAAGTGACTCCGCCGGTTAGATAACCCCGTGTCGGTACAGCAGCGATATGTTTAAAGGGACGGTTTTAGGAAAAAGGAGAATCGAACTTTTGCTGTCATTAAGAAAGAAGCAAATGTCATCGAACCACTTTTCAAGGTTGCTCATATAGCACTGCATCATTTGGTAGAGAGTTCCTATGTCCACTGATGCAGAAAACATTGAGACGTCATCGGCGTCAACACGAATCTGCACTTCCTGTTCAGGTGGGACAGAGCCTAATAAAATATTAAACATCAATGGTCATAGGACCTAACGTTGGGGGAGGCTTTTAACTTCGTTATATTTTAAACATGAAAATCCGTAGTGAGAGCAGTCATGTTTTCTGCCGCTTAAAAATGCATATATCCGCGCTATAAAATGCCTTGGTAGGTCTGCATTCTGAAGTGCTTTTATTAAAATGACATGTTCTACGCTGTCAAAGCTTGAGCAATTTTTTGATGGCCAATGCTATTCTGTGATGCTCGGATTAAAGAATGTTCGCAGAGAACAGAGCTTTGGGATGTTTCTATGCGAGATATGACCTTTGCAATAGTTTTATTGGACGGCCGTGAAACGTCATTTGGCCCTCGGTTTAATTATACATCTCCCGGCAGAGAGATGTATAATTGTCTTGATGTTGTCTGTTGTCGTGATGATTGATGTTGTCTCTATCTCTCTGCCGTAACGGCAGAGAGATAGAGACAACAGTCCACACAACAGCCCACAAGAAGTTCGAATAACACAAGGGGGGCACGACATCTCACGAAAACAGCGATTTCCAGAGGAGAAACTGACCTGCGTCAAGAAGGGGATTTTTGTGACCACTGTCGTTGCGGTGGCATGCCCCAACTCGCTCCAGTCCAGTGGTGCAATATGTAGCCGATGCGGCTGTCCATCGCACATAGTTTCTCGATGTTGCCGACGAAAAACCGGACTGTGGCAAGGAACGGTTTGAGGGAGGTGACCTGCGAAGAATCGTCAAGGGTCATAGGTAGCATCTGGGTGGGTGCGCTTTGGTGATAAGCCAGAAACGTGTGGCTGCCGCGGAAGCTCTGCCGAAGCGACAGTACGAACCACAGGACGAAAATCTTAGTCAAGAAGGGGATTTTTGTCACCACTGACGTTGTGGTGGCGTGCTCCTTCAACATAGCTTTGATTCGACTAGCTAAAAAACTCCAAGAAATTCCTGATATCCGTCACTCCCTATACGCGGATGATATAACCATATGGATGACCAAGCGCAACCTGGGAGAGAAGAAGAAGCTTCAACGGGCAGCCAATATAACAGAAAACTATACCCAGCAAAGAGGAGTCCAGTGCTCGGCAGAGAAATCAGAACTCATTTGCCCCACAAAAACAGAAAAAAAAAGAAACAAAAAACTGACCTGAGACTCAAACTCGAGATCATGCTGGAAGATACAATTATTCTTGAGACGCAAATAATAAGATCGTTGGGGATGTGGCTGTAATCGAATGTGAGATGTCTCCACACTTTAAACACGATCAGAAAAACAACGCAACAGATTAACCGGATGATAGCCCATGTAGTTCATATTCGAACAAGGATGGGGGAAGATCATCATCACCATCAGACTGGCTACGCCCACTGCAGCGCAAAGGCCTTTCCCATACTTCTCCAACTACCCCGGTCTTGTGCTAATTGTGGCCACATTGTCCCTGCAAACTTCTTAATCTCATCCGCCGACCTAACTTCCTGCCACCCCTGCTACGCTTCCCTTCTCTTGGAATCCAGTCCATACAACACCTAATGACCATCGGTTATCTTCCCTCGTTATAACATGCCCTGTACATGCCCATTTCTCTTTCTTGATTTCAAATAAGATGTCACTAACTCACGTTTGTTCCCTCACCCAATCTGGGGGGAACAAGACACCCTCCGACTGGTGAAAAGCCTGGTCATTAGCAGACTAATGTACTCCCGACCTTACCATGCCATGAATGAGGAGGAAGAAGAAAAGGCTGATCAAGTAAAAAGGATGGCACATAGGCCAGCCCTGAGGCGGCCACGCAACACTTCAAGTCAGAAGCTTCTAGCCTTCGGCCTACATAATACATTTCATGAGCTGGCTGAGGCCCAACTCATAGCGCAGAGGAGTCGATTGGTGATAACGACAGCCGGCTGAGCTCTTCTTCAACGAGTTGGCCTTGCAGAATGCATACAAGTATACCAAAACGCCAAGGGTCTGCCCTACCAGATTAGATATTTGTATCGGGTATCACCAATACCAAACAAAAAAACATGACCCGACATTACATGCAGGAAGGAGAAAAGTTAAAGCAGAATACATAGACAAAATGACAAAGCACTTGAACACTGCAAGATTTACAGATGCTTCATCATATTGGGCCACGCAAAGAATATGGTGCCAGTTGTCAAAAACCGTCCGTAAAGGTAAAATCACGGCCTGTGTTTCGGTTTCCAGAGCAACCATTATAGAAGCGGAAGAGATAGCCATCGCCTTAGCTATAATAGAAGGCGTAGAGCGCAATGCTGCACTGTCAATAATCACAGATTCTGAGGCCGCATGTAGGAGCTACCAGAGGGACAAATCAGCGCTAAAACACACCGGATACTAACCGAAATAAGCAGAGAACTCAACGCCAGGTATTCCCAAACAATAACGTGGGCCCCGGGACACAAGGGTGTCACTGGAAACCTCCATGCAGATGAGGTGGCTCGAGGCTTCACTAATTACCACCCGACACCCATCAATCTATGTTATAAAGGAATCTTGCAATACTACAGGGAATTGAGAACGCTCTACCTAGCAGCGCATAGGAACCTCTCAGCGGTGGACTCAGTGATGTTACACAGGCTCCAAACGGACACGTATACAAACCTCCACAAATTGTCCATATACTACCCAAGATTATACAAGGACATATGCCTGCGGTGTGGGACGACACCGACGCTCTACCACATCAAATGGGAATGTACGGCTCACACCGAAGAGCAAGAAGGAAATAATACGAGTGAGGTAATAGGCATTGCTATCCAGCTCCGCCCGGGGATCAGCTCAGGCGGGTCCGGAGGGCAGAAAGGATGGCGAGGGCCAGCGGTGCCTTGGAATAGGGGCCCGACCACACGGCGTTGCCCCGTTGCAGGGGCAACAAAGTCGTTTCGGAAAAATGGTTCGTTCTCGACTGCGTGCACAGCTTTCACCGCCAGCGTTTCCCGGTAAACATTCCGGTTATATAAGCTGTAGTCGCCTGGTAGCGTGAGAAGCAGTCCGGAATTATTGAATGCTAACGCGTTCCACTCTCAAAGGCGAAGCTTAAGCGTTCTCAAATTGTTTTTCTTGTTCGCAAGAGAGAGGTTGTGAATAATAGTTGTCTGTAAAAGGTACTGTGTACGTAGGAAAGTGGTTCACTATCCAAGTGCGACTTTGTTGGGGCTCAGAAGGCTAAGCAAATGGCAACGGGACAGGACGCCAGGCCACCAGGTAATTTGCAATTGATAAAGTCGATGTTCGAAGTTAGAATTGTTGAAAAATAAAAAAAAAATGATTTTATGAGTTATTGATTGCGTCTCATGCGATTTTATATACGCGCTTGACACATAGATTTTTTGTTAAGAGCAACATCATCTATGTGCCAAAAGCGTGGTGCGGTGCAGTTTCTATATACGGAAGCACCTTAGTAATCTATGTAACAATATTACTTTTATCATATCTACCGAAAAAAAAAATAGTTCACCATGAGGTCATCCTGCCGGCTAATTAAGAAAGCAGCGCGCAGAATTGAGGTATTTGGAGGGGGCGAGGATTTCTGGGTTCAGGAATGTTAACGATGCAGTCGGGCAATGTATTGCACTTGCCATCCGCGAAACTGAATCCTCAATATGTGGCATTACATGCATAAACAAAAATTGAACTATTTGCCCTATGCTGTGACGTACCCTAAATATATTTACAAAAATAATTAAATCCCTATCTCGTGCAACGCGCTCTCGTTGAAGAAATTGCGCAAAAGTGTTTACCTATAAAGCTGCCAAAGGAATCTTATGATACTAAGCTCTGCAGCTGCAGTTAGAATCCTTATGGCAGCGGATGGGCCCGAGTCTTGGCTGATTATCAGCGCTACTGCTGTGGACTTTTACGGAAGACAGGAGCAAAAAAAAAAAAAACTACATCTAGGTATGAGGGGTTACTATGCACTTTCCGGGATGCCCGGCACAGGTGATTGTTGATACAGGAAAAAGGCACACACGAATCTAATTTCGTCCCCGCAATTACACTGCACTAGTTTTTCACAGAAACTCTCCGGCTTGGACGTCACATTCATCATATAACATTTGTTTCCACGCGTAAATAAACACTCATGCTGCATCGATAGAGTAGCTCACGCAAAAGACAAGCCGTTGACGTTGTAATGTACTTTTGCGTCCTGCTGTGATACCGTTTGAGAGAGGTTGCCTCAGCTCTGTTTATGTTCCTAAAACCTCATTATGTTTCACTTTACGTCGTACACAGCCAAAATATTCCCCGGACGCTCAATTCCTGCCAGTCAAAGGGCTGCATGTGCAGATATGTTTGTTAAGTTCAACGACCTTGCAAGTGGCTCGCAGCTCACTAAAGAAGGACATTAGAAAAGACAACGCTCTCACTGTCCAGTAGTGCCGAGATGCGTAAGTTCCGCTTTCACATTTGCGCTACTTGCTGCGGGCAATGACGTATTGCGTTTCAGACAGAGGCTGGTATTGAAGCTTTCCAAACTATGTATACACAGATATTGGTTCTGGCCCTTTGTCCATGTCTTGTTCGCGCCTATCGCGTTGTTGTAGTAGCACAGAAAGGTGGGAGCTAGCTCTTGCTACACATAGTTAAACCACTGACAATTTTGGTGAGTGTGATTACTACCCTACCGACGACAAAAAAATTCCCGGACTCCCTGAATTCCCAAGGAGCTTCAAAATGCTTGAACTGAATTTGCGACTGTGGTGAATAACTCGTTTTTCTAAATCAAAGGTAAACACACGACTAAACGTTTCGTGCTTCTTGATTATCGTAGGGCGTTCACTCTTCAAGTACGGAAATATCATCAGCAATCTCGAAGACACAAAGCAGTGGAAGAATTCTGTACAAACCTGTACAGTACCGAGAGCAGCCACGATACCTATATTCGAATGAACAGGTTACAGAGGCTACTAGCGATCAAGTTAGAAGGGTCTTACAAGCCATGAAACGGGGAAAACCGGCAGGAGAAGTTGGAATAACAGTCGATTTATTCAAACATGGTGGAGACATAGCCCTAGAAAGACTGGCGGCCCTTTATAAGACTGTCTATCGACTTGAAGGGTCCCAAAGAACTGGGAGAATGTCAACCCAATACTAATTCATAAAAAGGGAGACGTTAAAGAATTGAAAAACTATAGGCGCATTAGCTACTTCAAGCATTATATAAAATATTTACCAAGATCATATCCAAAATAATAGGGGCTACACCAGACCTCAGTCAACCAAAGGAACAGGTTGGTTTCAGGAAAGAATACTGTGCAATGGCTTGCATCCATGTCATCAAACAGGTAATCGAGAAATCTGCAGAGTACAATCAGCATCTCTATACGGCTTTCATAGATTGTGAAAAGGCATTTGATTTATTAGAGACACCAGCAATCATAGTGGCATTAGGCAGTCAAAGAATACCGGACGTTTGCGTAAATATCCTGTAATATAGCTACAGAAATTCCACAGCTACCTCAATTCTGCACAGGAAAAGTAGGAAGAGACACACACACACACACACACACGCACATATATATATATATATATATATATGTATATATATATATATATATGACTGCTGAGGTTTCGACTGAATCAAATGCTTTTTCGTAATCAATGAAGGCTATATATAAGCGTTGATTATATTCCGCACATTTCTCTATATATATAAAGGGGTAAGACAAGCAGACACAATCTCGCCAACGCTATTCACTGCGTGCTTAGAACAAGTATTGAAGCTATTAAAGGTATTAAACTGGGAAAGCTTAGGAGTGAGTATCAACGGCAAATCTCTCAGCAAACATCTATTTGCAGATTATATTGTTCTGTTCAGGAACACTGTGGATGTGTTGCAACAAATGATTGAGGGCCTTAAGAGAGAGGGCGTAAGAGTGGGGGTTGAAGATTAATATGCAGAAGGTGAATGTAAGGATCAATAGCCGGGCTAGGGAAGAATAGTTCAGAATCGGCAGTCAGCCTCTAGAGTGTGTGGAGGAGTACGTTTACCTAGGTCAATTACTCATCAGGGGACCGTGATTATCAGAAGGATATTTCGGGAAGAATAAAAATGGGCTGGAGTGCTAACGGCAGATTTCTTCAGATCCTGACTGCAAGCTCACCATTATCATCGAAAAGAAAGGTGTACAATCAATGCATTCTATCGGTGCTGACATATGGGCATAACTTCCAGCTGGACATAGAAGCACGAGAACAAGTTAAGGACCGCGTAAAGAGCGATGGAACGAACAATGCTAGGCGTAACATTAAGAGACAGTAAGAGAGCACTGTGGATTAGAGAGGATAGGCGGCAATAGGCGGTCTTGTAAGTGACATTAAGAGAAAAAAAAATTGAGCTGCACCGGCCATGTAATGAGTAGGTTACATAATCAGTGTGCCATTAGAATTACAGAATGGGTGCCAAGCGAAGGGAAGCACAGTCGAGGACGGCAGAAGAGTAGGTGGGGTGAAAAAATTAAGAAATTCGCAAGCGCTAGTTGGAATCAGTTGGCGCAGGACAAGGGTGATTGGAGACCGCAGGGAGAGGCCTTCGTCCTGCAGTTGGCATAAAACATACTGATGATGATGATAATGTACGATTGCTGTCAGGTGGAATGCTGCTGATGGCGAATAATAAGCGTGCACAGATCAGCGCCTATGTCTGAGGAATATGTCATACCACAGACGTTATATCCCACAGTCCGCTAAAGACAGCGTTACATGCGCCATGAATGCTGACAAGTACACGGTATTTCCGCGAAGTTTTAGTGCAGCAGCTGATACGCAAGAGAAAGATTAAGTAAACGTTAGTAGGCTTATGTTTACTTGTGTAAAGTTACATAAGCATACCTAGCAGTTATCAACCTTTCTTACACTGTAAACAGCTTTGCTCTCAAATTTGGTAAGGCTCCCCTTTGAAGTTACTTAATTTTACCACCGTTTATTTGTAGTCACGAAATTCTTGACACTCTCACGTCACTGAAACTTTCCTGTTTCACTGTCTTTTTTATTTGCCAACAAATCAAACATGGACAGTATCAGCTCCAACAAACGCGTCTTTGTGGAGGATTACGGTGGCTGTGGAACCGCTATAGATATCTTCCAGTATCTTTACATATGGCTCATCTACACCCTGATTCCGTAGTGCCTTCATGACTGCTGAGGTTTCGACTGAATCAAATGCTTTTTCGTAATCAATGAAGGCTATATATAAGGGTTGATTATATTCCGCACATTTCTGTATCACCTGATTGATAGTGTGAGTATGGTCTATTGTTGAGTAGCCTTTACGGAAGCCTGCCTGGTGCTTTGGTTGACAGAAATCTAAGGTATTCCTGATTCTATTTGCGATTACCTTAGTAAATACTTTGTAGGCAACGGACAGTAAGCTGATCGGTCTATAATTTTTCAAGTCTTTGGCGTCCCCTTTCTTATGGATTAGGATTATGTTAGCGTTCTTCCAAGAATCCGGTACGTTCGAGGTCATGAGGCATTGTGTATATAGGGCGGCCAATCTTTCTAGGACAGTGTTCCCACCATCCTTCAACAAATCTGCTGTTACCTTATCCTCCCCAGCTGCCTTCCCCCTTTGCATAGCTCCCAAGGCGTTCTTTACCTCTTCCGGTGTTACTTGTGGGATTTCAAGTTCCTCTAGCCTATTCTCTCTCACCTTATCGTCGTGGGTGTTACTGGTACTGTTTAAATATCTATAAACCTCTTCAGCCACTTGAACTATCTCATCCATATTAGTAACGATATTGCCGGCTTTGTCTCTTAACGCACACATCTGATTCTTGCCTATTCCTAGTTACTTCTTCACTGCTTTTAGGCTTCCTCCGTTCCTGAGAGCCTGTTCAATTCTATCCATATTATAGTTCCTCATGTCCGCTGTCTTACGCTTGTTGATTAACTTAGAAAGTTCTGCCAGTTCTATTCTAGCTGTAGGGTTAGAGGCTTTCATACATTGGCGTCTCTTGATCAGATCTTTTCGTCTCCTGCGATAGCTTACTGATTTCCTGTTTAACTCCTTAATGATGCCCATAAAAATGTCGTTCATTGCTTCAACACTATGGTCCTCTTCCTGGGTTAAAGCCGAATACCTGTTCTGTAGCCTGATCCGGAATTCCTCTAGTTTCCCACTTACCGCTAACTCATTGATTGGCTTCTTATGTACCAGTTTCTTCCGTTCCCTCCTCAAGTCAAGGCGAATTCGAGTTCTTACCATCCTATGGTCACTGCAGCGCACCTTGCCGAGCACGTCTACATCTTGTATGATGCCAGGGTTCGCGCAGAGTATGAAGTCGATTTCATTTCTAGTCTCACCATTCGGGCTCCTCCACGTCCACTTTCGGCCAATCCGCTTGCGGAAAAAGGTATTCATTATCCGCATATTATTCTGTTCTGCAAACTCTACTAATAACTCTCCTCGGCTATTCTTAGAGCCTATGCCATATTCCCCCACTGACTTGTCTCCGGCCTGCTTCTTGCCTACCCTGGCATTGAAATCGCTCATCAGTATACTGTATTTTGTTTTGACTTTACCCATCGTCGATTCCACGCCTTCATAGAAGCTTTCGACTTCCTGGTCATCATGACTAGATGTAGGGGCGTAGACCTGTACAACCTTCATTTTGTACCTCTTATTAAGTTTCACAACAAGACATGCCACCCTCTCGTTAATGCTATAGAATTCCTGTATGTTACCAGCTATGTTCTTATTAATCAGGAATCAGACTCCTAGTTCTCGTCTCTCTGCTAAGCCCCGGTAGCACAGGACGTGCCCGCTTTTTAGCACTGTATATGCTTCTTCTGGCCTCCTAACTTCACTGGGCCCTATTATATCCCATTTACTGCCCTCTAATTCCTCCAATAGCACTGCTAGACTCGCCTCACTAGATAACGTTCTAGCGTTAAAAGTTGCCAGGTTCATATTCCAATGGCGGCCTGTCCGGAGCCAGGGATTCTTAGCACCCTCTGCAGCGTCGCAGGTCTGACCGCCGCCGTGGTCAGTTGCTTCGCAGCTGCTGGGGACTGAGGGCCGGGGTTTGATTGTGTTCATATAGGAGGTTGTGGCCAAGTACTGCACCAGGGTGGCCAATCCTGCTCTGGTGAGAGAGTGCGTTACCGGTTCTGGTCACCGGGATCAGGCCGCACTCCAGGCCTGTTTGTGCAATTTTCTCAACACACGGCTATTTTTGTATTTTCCGGTGGAGAATTGTGCGGCACCGGGATTTGAATCACGGTCCTCTTGCACGGGACGCGGATACTCTACCGTCCCCGCAGGAGTTAAATTAAAAATTAAATTATGGGGGTTTACGTGACAAAACCACTTTCTGATTATGAGGCACGCCGTAGTGGAGGTCTCCGGAAATTTCGACCACCTGGGGTTCTTTGACGTGCACCTAAATCTAAGTACACGGGTGTTCTCGCATTTCGCCCCCATCGAAATGCGGCCGCCGTGGCCGGGATACGATCCCGCGGCCTCGTGCTCAGCAGTCTAACACCATAGCTACTGAGTAACCACGGCGGGTCCCGCAGGAGTTGTACGCCTTATTTAACCTACAGTGGTGCCCTATTTGATCAGTGAAGGTGGACCAATCTGATCTCGGTTATAGCGCACGGATAGCACTCGGCTAGAGAACATAGCTGGTAACATACAGGAATTCTATAGCATTAACGAGAGGGTGGCATGTCTTGTGAAACTTAATAAGAGGTACAAAATGAAGGTTGTACAGGTCTACGCCCCTACATCTAGTCATGATGACCAGGAAGTCGAAAGCTTCTATGAAGACGTGGAATCGACGATGGGTAAAGTCAAAACAAAATACAGTATACTGATGAGCGATTTCAATGCCAGGGTAGGCAAGAAGCAGGCCGGAGACAAGTCAGTGGGGGAATATGGCATAGGCTCTAAGAATAGCCGAGGAGAGTTATTAGTAGAGTTTGCAGAACAGAATAATATGCGGATAATGAATACCTTTTTCCGCAAGCGGATTGGCCGAAAGTGGACGTGGAGGAGCCCGAATGGTGAGACTAGAAATGAAATCGACTTCATACTCTGCGCGAACCCTGGCATCATACAAGATGTAGACGTGCTCGGCAAGGTGCGCTGCAGTGACCATAGGATGGTAAGAACTCGAATTCGCCTTGACTTGAGGAGGGAACGGAAGAAACTGGTACATAAGAAGCCAATCAATGAGTTAGCGGTAAGTGGGAAACTAGAGGAATTCCGGATCAGGCTACAGAACAGGTATTCGGCTTTAACCCAGGAAGAGGACCATAGTGTTGAAGCAATGAACGACATTTTTATGGGCATCATTAAGGAGTTAAACAGGAAATCAGTAAGCTATCGCAGGAGACGAAAAGATCTGATCAAGAGACGCCAATGTATGAAAGCCTCTAACCCTACAGCTAGAATAGAACTGGCAGAACTTTCTAAGTTAATCAACAAGCGTAAGACAGCGGACATGAGGAACTATAATATGGATAGAATTGAACAGGCTCTCAGGAACGGAGGAAGCCTAAAAGCAGTGAAGAAGTAACTAGGAATAGGCAAGAATCAGATGTGTGCGTTAAGAGACAAAGCCGGCAATATCGTTACTAATATGGATGAGATAGTTCAAGTGGCTGAAGAGGTTTATAGAGATTTATACAGTACCAGTAACACCCACGACGATAAGGTGAGAGAGAATAGGCTAGAGGAACTTGAAATCCCACAAGTAACACCGGAAGAGGTAAAGAACGCCTTGGGAGCTATGCAAAGGGGGAAGGCAGCTGGGGAGGATAAGGTAACAGCAGATTTGTTGAAGGATGGTGGGAACACTGTCCTAGAAAGATTGGCCGCCCTATATACACAATGCCTCATGACCTCGAACGTACCGGATTCTTGGAAGAACGCTAACATAATCCTAATCCATAAGAAAGGGGACGCCAAAGACTTGAAAAATTATAGACCGATCAGCTTACTGTCCGTTGCCTACAAAGTATTTACTAAGGTAATCGCAAATAGAATCAGGAATACCTTAGATTTCTGTCAACCAAAGCACCAGGCAGGCTTCCGTAAAGGCTACTCAACAATAGACCATACTCACACTATCAATCAGGTGATACAGAAATGTGCGGAATATAATCAACCCTTATATATAGCCTTCATTGATTACGAAAAAGCATTTGATTCAGTCGAAACCTCAGCAGTCATGAAGGCACTACGGAATCAGGGTGTAGATGAGCCATATGTAAAGATACTGGAAGATATCTATAGCGGTTCCGCAGCCACCGTAATCCTCCACAAAGACGCGTTTGTTGGAGCTGATACTGTCCATGTTTGATTTGTTGGCAAATAAAAAAGACAGTGAAACAGGAAAGTTTCAGTGACGTGAGAGTGTCAAGAATTTCGTGACTACAAATAAACGGTGGTAAAATTAAGTAACTTCAAAGGGGAGCCTTACCAAATTTGAGAGCAAAGCTGTTTACAGTGTAAGAAAGGTTGATAACTGCTAGGTATGCTTATGTAACTTTACACAAGTAAACATAAGCCTACTAACGTTTACTTAATCTTTCTCTTGCGTATCAGCTGCTGCACTAAAACTTCGCGGAAATACCGTGTACTTGTCAGCATTCATGGCGCATGTAACGCTGTCTTTAGCGGACTGTGGGATATAACGTCTGTGGTATGACATATTCCTCAGACATAGGCGCTGATCTGTGCACGCTTATTATTCGCCATCAGCAGCATTCCACCTGACAGCAATCGTACATTATCATCATCATCAGTATGTTTTATGCCAACTGCAGGACGAAGGCCTCTCCCTGCGGTCTCCAATCACCCTTGTCCTGCGCCAACTGATTCCAACTAGCGCTTGCGAATTTCTTAATTTTTTCACCCCACCTACTCTTCTGCCGTCCTCGACTGTGCTTCCCTTCGCTTGGCACCCATTCTGTAATTCTAATGGCACACTGATTATGTAACCTACTCATTACATGGCCGGTGCAGCTCAATTTTTTTTTCTCTTAATGTCACTTACAAGACCGCCTATTGCCGCCTATCCTCTCTAATCCACAGTGCTCTCTTACTGTCTCCTAATGTTACGCCTAGCATTGTTCGTTCCATCGCTCTTTACGCGGTCCTTAACTTGTTCTCGTGCTTCTATGTCCAGCTGGAAGTTATGCCCATATGTCAGCACCGATAGAATGCATTGATTGTACACCTTTCTTTTCGATGATAATGGTGAGCTTGGAGTCAGGATCTGAAGAAATCTGCCGTTAGCACTCCAGCCCATTTTTATTCTTCCCGAAATATCCTTCTGATAATCACGGTCCCCTGATGAGTAATTGACCTAGGTAAACGTACTCCTCCACACACTCTAGAGGCTGACTGCCGATTCTGAACTATTCTTCCCTAGCCCGGCTATTGATCCTTACATTCACCTTCTGCATATTAATCTTCAACCCCCACTCTTACGCCCTCTCTCTTAAGGCCCTCAATCATTTGTTGCAACACATCCACAGTGTTCCTGAACAGAACAATATAATCTGCAAATAGATGTTTGCTGAGAGATTTGCCGTTGATACTCACTCCTAAGCTTTCCCAGTTTAATACCTTTAATAGCTTCAATACTTGTTCTAAGCACGCAGTGAATAGCGTTGGCGAGATTGTGTCTGCTTGTCTTACCCCTTTATATATATAGAGAAATGTGCGGAATATAATCAACGCTTATATATAGCCTTCATTGATTACGAAAAAGCATTTGATTCAGTCGAAACCTCAGCAGTCATATATATATATATATATACATATATATATATATATATATATGTGCGTGTGTGTGTGTGTGTGTGTGTCTCTTCCTACTTTTCCTGTGCAGAATTGAGGTAGCTGTGGAATTTCTGTAGCTATATTACAGGATATTTACGCAAACGTCCGGTATTCTTTGACTGCCTAATGCCACTATGATTGCTGGTGTCTCTAATAAATCAAATGCCTTTTCACAATCTATGAAAGCCGTATAGAGATGCTGATTGTACTCTGCAGATTTGTCGATTACCTGTTTGATGACATGGATGCAAGCCATTGCACAGTATTCTTTCCTGAAACCAACCTGTTCCTTTGGTTGACTGAGGTCTGGTGTAGCCCCTATTATTTTGGATATGATCTTGGTAAATATTTTATATAATGCTTGAAGTAGCTAATGCGCCTATAGTTTTTCAATTCTTTAACGTCTCCCTTTTTATGAATTAGTATTGGGTTGACATTCTCCCAGTTTTTTGGGACCCTTCAAGTCGATAGACAGTCTTATAAAGGGCCGCCAGTCTTTCTAGGGCTATGTCTCCACCATGTTTGAATAAATCGACTGTTATTCCAACTTCTCCTGCCGGTTTTCCCCGTTTCATGGCTTGTAAGACCCTTCTAACTTGATCGCTAGTAGCCTCTGTAACCTGTTCATTCGAATATAGGTATCGTGGCTGCTCTCGGTACTGTACAGGTTTGTACAGAATTCTTCCACTGCTTTGTGTCTTCGAGATTGCTGATGATATTTCCCTACTTGAAGAGTGAACGCCCTACGATAATCAAGAAGCAGGAAACGTTTAGTCGTGTGTTTACCTTTGATTTAGAAAAACGAGTTATTCACCACAGTCGCAAATTCAGTTCAAGCATTTTGAAGCTCCTTGGGAATTCAGGGAGTCCGGGAATTTTTTTGTCGTCGGTAGGGTAGTAATCACACTCACCAAAATTGTCAGTGGTTTAACTATGTGTAGCAAGAGCTAGCTCCCACCTTTCTGTGCTACTACAACAACGCGATAGGCGCGAACAAGACATGGACAAAGGGCCAGAACCAATATCTGTGTATACATAGTTTGGAAAGCTTCAATACCAGCCTCTGTCTGAAACGCAATACGTCATTGCCCGCAGCAAGTAGCGCAAATGTGAAAGCGGAACTTACGCATCTCGGCACTACTGTACAGTGAGAGCGTTGTCTTTTCTAATGTCCTTCTTTAGTGAGCTGCGAGCCACTTGCAAGGTCGTTGAACTTAACAAACATATCTGCACATGCAGCCCTTTGACTGGCAGGAATTGAGCGTCCGGGGAATATTTTGGCTGTGTACGACGTAAAGTGAAACATAATGAGGTTTTAGGAACATAAACAGAGCTGAGGCAACCTCTCTCAAACGGTATCACAGCAGGACGCAAAAGTACATTACAACGTCAACGGCTTGTCTTTTGCGTGAGCTACTCTATCGATGCAGCATGAGTGTTTATTTACGCGTGGAAACAAATGTTATATGATGAATGTGACGTCCAAGCCGGAGAGTTTCTGTGAAAAACTAGTGCAGTGTAATTGCGGGGACGAAATTAGATTCGTGTGTGCCTTTTTCCTGTATCAACAATCACCTGTGCCGGGCATCCCGGAAAGTGCATAGTAACCCCTCATACCTAGATGTAGTTTTTTTTTTTTTTTGCTCCTGTCTTCCGTAAAAGTCCACAGCAGTAGCGCTGATAATCAGCCAAGACTCGGGCCCATCCGCTGCCATAAGGATTCTAACTGCAGCTGCAGAGCTTAGTATCATAAGATTCCTTTGGCAGCTTTATAGGTAAACACTTTTGCGCAATTTCTTCAACGAGAACGCGTTGCACGAGATAGGGATTTAATTATTTTTGTAAATATATTTAGGGTACGTCACAGCATAGGGCAAATAGTTCAATTTTTGTTTATGCATGTAATGCCACATATTGAGGATTCAGTTTCGCGGATGGCAAGTGCAATACATTGCCCGACTGCATCGTTAACATTCCTGAACCCAGAAATCCTCGCCCCCTCCAAATACCTCAATTCTGCGCGCTGCTTTCTTAATTAGCCGGCAGGATGACCTCATGGTGAACTATTTTTTTTTCGGTAGATATGATAAAAGTAATATTGTTACATAGATTACTAAGGTGCTTCCGTATATAGAAACTGCACCGCACCACGCTTTTGGCACATAGATGATGTTGCTCTTAACAAAAAATCTATGTGTCAAGCGCGTATATAAAATCGCATGAGACGCAATCAATAACTCATAAAATCATTTTTTTTTATTTTTCAACAATTCTAACTTCGAACATCGACTTTATCAATTGCAAATTACCTGGTGGCCTGGCGTCCTGTCCCGTTGCCATTTGCTTAGCCTTCTGAGCCCCAACAAAGTCGCACTTGGATAGTGAACCACTTTCCTACGTACACAGTACCTTTTACAGACAACTATTATTCACAACCTCTCTCTTGCGAACAAGAAAAACAATTTGAGAACGCTTAAGCTTCGCCTTTGAGAGTGGAACGCGTTAGCATTCAATAATTCCGGACTGCTTCTCACGCTACCAGGCGACTACAGCTTATATAACCGGAATGTTTACCGGGAAACGCTGGCGGTGAAAGCTGTGCACGCAGTCGAGAACGAACCATTTTTCCGAAACGACTTTGTTGCCCCTGCAACGGGGCAACGCCGTGTGGTCGGGCCCCTATTCCAAGGCACCGCTGGCCCTCGCCATCCTTTCTGCCCTCCGGACCCGCCTGAGCTGATCCCCGGGCGGAGCTGGATAGCAATGCCTATTACCTCACTCGTATTATTTCCTTCTTGCTCTTCGGTGTGAGCCGTACATTCCCATTTGATGTGGTAGAGCGTCGGTGTCGTCCCACACCGCAGGCATATGTCCTTGTATAATCTTGGGTAGTATATGGACAATTTGTGGAGGTTTGTATACGTGTCCGTTTGGAGCCTGTGTAACATCACTGAGTCCACCGCTGAGAGGTTCCTATGCGCTGCTAGGTAGAGCGTTCTCAATTCCCTGTAGTATTGCAAGATTCCTTTATAACATAGATTGATGGGTGTCGGGTGGTAATTAGTGAAGCCTCGAGCCACCTCATCTGCATGGAGGTTTCCAGTGACACCCTTGTGTCCCGGGGCCCACGTTATTGTTTGGGAATACCTGGCGTTGAGTTCTCTGCTTATTTCGGTTAGTATCCGGTGTGTTTTAGCGCTGATTTGTCCCTCTGGTAGCTCCTACATGCGGCCTCAGAATCTGTGATTATTGACAGTGCAGCATTGCGCTCTACGCCTTCTAGTATAGCTAAGGCGATGGCTATCTCTTCCGCTTCTATAATGGTTGCTCTGGAAACCGAAACACAGGCCGTGATTTTACCTTTACGGACGGTTTTTGACAACTGGCACCATATTCTTTGCGTGGCCCAATATGATGAAGCATCTGTAAATCTTGCAGTGTTCAAGTGCTTTGTCATTTTGTCTATGTATTCTGCTTTAACTTTTCTCCTTCCTGCATGTAATGTCGGGTCATGTTTTTTTGTTTGGTATTGGTGATACCCGATACAAATATCTAATCTGGTAGGGCAGACCCTTGGCGTTTTGGTATACTTGTATGCATTCTGCAAGGCCAACTCGTTGAAGAAGAGCTCAGCCGGCTGTCGTTATCACCAATCGACTCCTCTGCGCTATGAGTTGGGCCTCAGCCAGCTCATGAAATGTACTATGTAGGCCGAAGGCTAGAAGCTTCTGACTTGAAGTGTTGCGTGGCCGCCTCAGGGCTGGCCTATGTGCCATCCTTTTTACTTGATCAGCCTTTTCTTCTTCCTCCTCATTCATGGCATGGTAAGGTCGGGAGTACATTAGTCTGCTAATGACCAGGCTTTCCACCAGTCGGAGGGTGTCTTGTTCCCCCCAGATTGGGTGAGGGAACAAACGTGAGTTAGTGACATCTTATTTGAAATCAAGAAAGAGAAATGGGCATGTGCAGGGCATGTTATAACGAGGGAAGATAACCGATGGTCATTAGGTGTTGTATGGACTGGATTCCAAGAGAAGGGAAGCGTAGCAGGGGTGGCAGGAAGTTAGGTCGGCGGATGAGATTAAGAAGTTTGCAGGGACAATGTGGCCACAATTAGCACAAGACCGGGGTAGTTGGAGAAGTATGGGAAAGGCCTTTGCGCTGCAGTGGGCGTAGCCAGTCTGATGGTGATGATGATCTTCCCCCATCCCTGTTCGAATATGAACTACATGGGCTATCATCCGGTTAATCTGTTGCGTTGTTTTTCTGATCGTGTTTAAAGTGTGGAGACATCTCACATTCGATTACAGCCACATCCCCAACGACCTTATTATTTGCGTCTCAAGAATAATTGTATCTTCCAGCATGATCTCGAGTTTGAGTCTCAGGTCAGTTTTTTGTTTCTTTTTTTTCTGTTTTTGTGGGGCAAATGAGTTCTGATTTCTCTGCCGAGCACTGGACTCCTCTTTGCTGGGTATAGTTTTCTGTTATATTGGCTGCCCGTTGAAGCTTCTTCTTCTCTCCCAGGTTGCGCTTGGTCATCCATATGGTTATATCATCCGCGTATAGGGAGTGACGGATATCAGGAATTTCTTGGAGTTTTTTAGCTAGTCGAATCAAAGCTATGTTGAAGGAGCACGCCACCACAACGTCAGTGGTGACAAAAATCCCCTTCTTGACTAAGATTTTCGTCCTGTGGTTCGTACTGTCGCTTCGGCAGAGCTTCCGCGGCAGCCACACGTTTCTGGCTTATCACCAAAGCGCACCCACCCAGATGCTACCTATGACCCTTGACGATTCTTCGCAGGTCACCTCCCTCAAACCGTTCCTTGCCACAGTCCGGTTTTTCGTCGGCAACATCGAGAAACTATGTGCGATGGACAGCCGCATCGGCTACATATTGCACCACTGGACTGGAGCGAGTTGGGGCATGCCACCGCAACGACAGTGGTCACAAAAATCCCCTTCTTGACGCAGGTCAGTTTCTCCTCTGGAAATCGCTGTTTTCGTGAGATGTCGTGCCCCCCTTGTGTTATTCGAACTTCTTGTGGGCTGTTGTGTGGACTGTTGTCTCTATCTCTCTGCCGTTACGGCAGAGAGATAGAGACAACATCAATCATCACGACAACAGACAACATCAAGACAATTATACATCTCTCTGCCGGGAGATGTATAATTAAACCGAGGGCCAAATGACGTTTCACGGCCGTCCAATAAAACTATTGCAAAGGTCATATCTCGCATAGAAACATCCCAAAGCTCTGTTCTCTGCGAACATTCTTTAATCCGAGCATCACAGAATAGCATTGGCCATCAAAAAATTGCTCAAGCTTTGACAGCGTAGAACATGTCATTTTAATAAAAGCACTTCAGAATGCAGACCTACCAAGGCATTTTATAGCACGGATATATGCATTTTTAAGCGGCAGAAAACATGACTGCTCTCACTACGGATTTTCATGTTTAAAATATAACGAAGTTAAAAGCCTCCCCCAACGTTAGGTCCTATGACCATTGATGTTTAATATTTTATTAGGCTCTGTCCCACCTGAACAGGAAGTGCAGATTCGTGTTGACGCCGATGACGTCTCAATGTTTTCTGCATCAGTGGACATAGGAACTCTCTACCAAATGATGCAGTGCTATATGAGCAACCTTGAAAAGTGGTTCGATGACATTTGCTTCTTTCTTAATGACAGCAAAAGTTCGATTCTCCTTTTTCCTAAAACCGTCCCTTTAAACATATCGCTGCTGTACCGACACGGGGTTATCTAACCGGCGGAGTCACTTAAATATTCGGGAGTTCCGGACAACCACAAAACGAACTGTAGCCCACACGTAGAACGCGTTACATCCACGGAGCATGTGGAGCCGGCAAGCTCTGTAGAAAATAGTCGCTACGGAATGCGTAGGGATGTCCTTGTAATGATTTATTGTATGCATGTTCGCCCAAGAAGAGAGTTCGGCTGCGTTTTGTTCTGGGGCAGACCTGCTTAATGAATTCTGCTTCGTGTCGTTTTAGAACCAGAGGCATTGCGTTTATGTCTTTGTTTACCTCTGTTTGTCGCGATTAATATCTTACATTAACACGCGTGCATTCTGTTCTCGTTCGGTTTCACATCCTGCCAGTGCAAACTATTTCCGAAGATCTACGCATCCCCACAGAGATGATCTTATTACGCTTTCATTATTGAATCGGACCCTTTTTTATATTCTGTGGCCTCGTTTACGGTGCCATAAAGTTGTTTTTGTACAAACACTATCAGAAATTTTACAAGTTCACCTTTGCAAGATAGACGTGTTAAGCAGCTACGCTCCGACAGCTAAGACTGAATTGGATGATATTTTATCCAAATAATATTGAACATTTGCCCTATGAATTCCTACATGCCATTTTAGAAGATCATCTTGCACAACCAGAAATAAAAGTGGGAAAGCAACTGACGCTTCCCTCTGTAAAGAGAAGGTAGGTTTGGACGTTGGATCGGAGTGTCTTAATCGCTCCTTTTAATACGGCTACCTGACTTCACATCTGCCTTTCAGGCTGAAATATTTGCAATTCTTATACCTCTGCTTAAGTTTCATCTTTGTCAGCACCCGTAATTTTCACAGATTGTCTCCCTGCTTATATTTCCCTAACAACTTCTGCTATGTAAAACGCTTTAGAAGCATTCAATTTGTTCGTTCCAAGACACCTACGCCTCGTATGTTTGATGGAGGTAGGTGCCGGGACACAAAGGGCTAAAACTAAATGAATCTGCTCATGATCTCTGTCGCATCACTTGGTGGCCCGTTAGTCCCTCTTTTACCATTATCTCCTTTTGTAACAGTGGTGCGATTGAGAACAATTACCACTGAGGATAACTTTGACAAATCTACAATATCCGCTGCTAAATGTCCACCTCAATTTTTGTTTCTTGGAAGAATAGATGATGCTCCACTGAAAGGCTGAGGTGTCGGTTATCAGACTTCGTTGTCGAGTCACTCACTAAACATTTACCTTCACACGTCTGGTCTGACGAAATGACCATTATGTCATTGTTGCAATGAGAGTGAATCTCTTGAAGGTTTCGTTTTAGCATATCGACGTTTCAAGGTTCGAAGAAGAAGATTCTTGAAAAAAGAACTGTGTAAATTTCACTTCACATTGAATCGAGTGCTCCTTTCTTTCAGTGCTGCCCAGCTGTGCTTTAGCCAAAAGAACATTTATTATGGACTCCGCAATTTTCTGTATCAGACGAAAAGAATGCAATCCAAAAATTTTACGTTTTTTCTTTTAAATTTCTAATTTTGTGCACTGAATTATGTAGCTACAACACAATTTAAATCTAGATGACATACATTTTAATTCACACAACTTCAAATTACAGGTTTTTATTGTGATCATATTCCTCGAAACTATTCTTATTTTTCGGTTAGCTTGCACCGCCCGATTCATGCCCGATACCCCAGAGTTGGTTACGTCAGGTCATTGGGGAACAATAATAACTACGATTCACCGCTTTTCACTCGTCGTACAGTAGTGCCATGGCGCATTTCCACAAGGTCAAGCACGTCATGTCTTGTGACTAATACGTTTTGATGAATAATGAAAGTTCCGCTTTCTCAACATGGTGCCCTATGATGGCTGAGAGACGTGTTCATTGCCGAAATCTGCTGCGCGTGTTTTGTCGAAGGGTCCCATTTTGCCTTGCTGGCTCACGAAGGCTTCGCATACACTGAAACGCACAGTACGAGGGATTCGCATAACATGTTCTTTTAATCTGTAACTCGCCTACACCGCCTGGTTTGGGAGTTCCAGAGCTCCTCAACCCACAGATGAAACATGGAAATGTACATTGTACAGAGGCGCTACCGAGCTGATAGTAGAAGCAATGTTGGAACGCTGCACTACGAAGCAATGCGGTGGACGAGGACATGAACAACCTTCACTCTTTATGCTTCTCCCGTCGTTGCCAATAAACAATTCATAGTCTCTACAGCGTGTGTTCTAGTGTCCTAGTGTATTACGTTCATGTCCATACTATTGTTCGCAATCCATCGTTCGAGCCTGTCAGAACTAACTGGCCAAACGCAAGAAATCTTTGAAGGGATCGTGACGTAAGTGGCGTACATGCCCATAGTTTAAAATGTGGTGAACCGTGCTCAGGCAGGCCGATTTTGGGGGATTCATGTTGACGATCCTTCCGCGGTCATAATAATAATTGCTGACGTGGGCGCTCATGGTTCGACACAAATTGGACCGTCATATGCTAGCCTGAATTTTGTCTTGATGGCATCATGCCGAAGTAGGACGTGAATTGCACAAGCGAAGCATGGGTCAACGATATGATGGTTTGATAAGCTAGTAGTCTCTAGGCGCAGAACTATGAGGCAGTGCTGGAGCACCTCTTCCTCTTCACAATCAGTCTCTCTTTCTCTGGAGGCGCTGGGTGGAGAATTCTGTACAGTTTTGTGCATAATAACCCGCATTGGCGGGTTATGCACTGCAACTTGTATCGCTCTAGCAAGCATCACGCTACAGTGAAAAGACAAGCCTACTGACAACTTAGAACTTTATTTTGCAATCACAGGATATTTGTGACGCGGGCCACAGGCCTAGAAACAACAAAAACACGGATATATTTTTAAAACAAACGCAATAAAAATACTTCGTTCGAGCTATCATTATTGTCGGAAAATACTTCTGTGGCCACAATAGAGCGCCAGAAATGAACCAGCTGTTATTTTTTCATACCATTGACTGTAATAGTGAAATTCTATGTGTGGCTGCAGGATTTATAAGGCCATAAAATTAAGAAGAGCACGTTATCATTGTAGGAAACGAAGTATTGTGCTAGTTCACGACACATAGCTGAAACATATTTTGATAATGTACCCCAGTTTACAAAATGTAAGGTCAATCGCCACTAGTAACTCGCGGACCATCACCATCAAACTTAGCGAGCAAGAGTGTGAACGGTATAAAGTGAGCGTGCGCCATGTGTCGTTATTGTCTTATTGATTCAGGAGTCGCACCGAAAGATGCACGCTTGCTACGGGGTTTAGCGCTTAGTTACACCTATAAGAATATCTTTTAGAACACTGTAGAGAAATAAGGAAGCCACAGGGCTGCTGAGGAAGTGATGCAGGCGTCTTCCTTGGCAAATTCTCCTCTACGATGCCCTGGCGTAGTGATTTTCGAACCTTCTTTCAAACGAGCAGCGGTAAGGTGGTTCAGGAGTACAATGTCTTCGACACACTCATAGTCATCGCGCTATGAAATCCACGTGAAGTCAGCCTGGAGAGGGTGAGTCAGTTGAATTCAGACTCCGTTGAATCCACCTGTACGGAAGAAAGCATTGTCGTTGCCGCTGAAATGACGAATTGCGCTAGTAAATTCGTACCTATAAGCTATATGTAAAAGCTGACGGAGAGTATAACAGGAGCTGCTTGAATCGACAGCGTATGTGAGGGGCCTATGAAGGGAGTATGAACAAAGTGAAAACATTTCACGTAGTCGGGGAAGTGCTTCAAGTAGAGTCATAGACGCAGCAACTCCTGGCCGAATGTGACCTAGTGCTTCCCTGCGGTGTTATCTTATGAAGGGCTGTCATGCGCCGGCGCCGAACTGTCGGAGATCATCACCAACATTCAAATCCGAATTACAGATCATGTCAAAAGTGGGAGTCTCCTTTACAAGATGGGATAAGAGCGTCAACCTGGCGAGTGCTGCCTTGATGTCTTTGAAAGCTTGAGTGTCAATATTCTGGCGAACAGAGCCTTCATAATCGAGAAATTGAGGCAAATGCAAGACAAGACGCGACTCCTTCAGGACGTTCAAGTACTTGCCCAATGAAGAAAGCACTCCTCAGTGAAATTCTGTCCTTAGTACTCAACCGCTCATTCCAAAAAACATCCTTGTACATTATTACAAGACGAAATAAAATGCTACTTTCCAACTCTATTCCATTTTTAGAAAAAAGAACTCATTGAAATCACCGTCGACAACAACCCGGGCGGTCGAAAGATTTCGTTTTCGCTGGATTTCGCAACGCCCCCGCTTTCGCCTTTGAGTATTTTCGTTATGGCGTAGTGCTACGCTTGTTTTGCTAGCTGGTGAGACTTGCACAAACTGCAAGTACCAGAGAATGCAAATTCCATGTGACGTCGCGCGATGCCCGAACGGTTTACGCCACTTGACCAAAAGCAGCTGCAGCGGTGAAACCACCGCTCTATCTTGGTCCGGTACCACCGTTTTACTCAGAAACGGCAGCAAAAAGGTGGTGATGCTTCACCCTTTGCAAAGAGTGATGATTCGGACCCTTCAGATGCAATTTCGTCGTAAACTATGTCTTTTCTTAGCACGAAACAAAAGTTGCGAGGTTTCTGGAATGATATTTAAACAAACGGCGTCGACTTAGTATTTGCCTTCAGTGTCCCTTTAGTAGCCTGGCAAGAGAACGATAATCTAGGGTTGGCAGACAACCTATATGATCTGTGCAAGAGTACGTTTGTCTAAGCCAATTACTCACAGGAGACCCTGGTCCTCAGAAGGATATTTACGCTATAAAAATGGGCTGGAGCGTTTACGCTAGGCTTGCAAAGTCATGGTCGGTAGCTTACCACTATCCTTCAGATGCAAAATGCGCCTTCATTACATTCTTCGGCTACTAACATATGGAACAGAAAGAGGTTAACAATGGAGCTTGAGAACTTATCGTCAGCACAACGCGCAATATCATCATCATCATCATAATCATTTATTGGTCCTTAAAGACCCCTGGAAGGGGCATTACATAAGGGGGGGGGGGGGGAACATTGAACGCAACAACCAACGCAACAATATCAGATGTTTTCTGAGTATGGCCTAAGAAGAAAACGTCTCTGACTCAAATTTCAATATTGTTTTCACACCTTACATTCATAAGCTCCCATAGCGGCGTTAGGTCCTTTCGCATTCATCACACTCTTTCCAGGCGTAGCCATGCTATGCGCAGCACCATAATGCAAATTAGCCACTTTCACATGTTCGCAAATTCTGTTCCTAATCCTCGTGTACGAATACTTTTGCACAGACAACTCTCCTTTGAACTACACTTAAGTCGTTCAGGTTACTTCAAAAAGTTTCCTTAAGTTGGAACGCGTAGCTCAATTGAAAACTAAAATGCAGAAGTATGATGCCTTTAGACGTGAAAAATTGCAAAACATATGTCTGTATTACCGATTTGTACCATTCAAACCCTATTTATCTCGATGGTTTTCTTTGCGATCATTCATTTGTCGCCGTGCTGACTGCGAAGAATATGAAATAAATGTTGGGATCTTCTGAATGTCCCTAAGATACACTCATGCATTTCAAATTTGATGTTTAGAGGAGGAAAATGTTATGCTATTATCACCGGGCAGTGCTCATTTAAAGACACTGACGAATAATTCTAGCTGTTTTAATCGGATTACCCTTCTGCAATGCCAAGAAATCTACTTGTGCCGCGACCAGAGAATAAATAAAGCAGAAAAGTCGCACAACATGGTGAAGCCGCTTTGAATTTTCCGCACAAGTTTGCCATGACAGCATGCATTCTCGTGGTGTCTGCTCAGACCTATTTAAGTTTAAAAGAGCTAACTAAACTGAATCATTTTCAGCAGAATTTATTTATTTATTTACAGTACCCTCAGGGTCCAGAAGGACGTTGCAGAGGGGGTGGGTGCAATAATAATAAAAAAATAAACACGTTCAAACAATTATTAGTATTTAGGTGATAAACTCAAAACATAATCAGTTATAGCAATCTTGAAAGGTGATGCCTCCTCGCTCCAGGCGATGGAGGGGGGAAAGTGGTTCCACTCGGCACTGGTTTTTGGCAGAAATGAATCAGAGAAAACATTTGTGCAACAGAAAGGAATGAACAATTTACACCGATGATCAAGGCGCGACGACTGGTACGAAGGCTCTGAAATGAATTCTTGTATAAGCGAGCTATTTTGGTAAAATATTACTTGAAAAAGGCAAAGATGGGAAATTTTTCTTCCAAGCTGCAAATTAGTAAGCCCAACGTTTGCCTTCATAAAGAAACGCTAGCTGTGCGGAAATAATTTGAAAGGATCAAATGTGCTGACCTCTTCTGGACTGACTCAATGGTATCTGCTAATGTTTTTTGACCATGGTTCCAAAGAGATGACGTATACCCCAGCTTCAGTCTAATTAGTGTTTTGTAGAGCAGTAACTTCAAATGGGGTGGCGCTATTGAAAAATTCCTGCGAATGTAGCCAAGATATCTGTTTGCATTGTTTGTGATATGTTCGATGTGCGCATGCCACGAAAGGTTACTGTTTAGCTGGATTCCAAGATATTTATAGGAAGTCATGTGCTCAAGGTTGGTTTCATTGATAATATAGCCGAAAGTTTTAGCGACGCGAGTAAGACATAATTTTGCATTTGGTCGCATTTAAGAACATCAAATACTCTGCTATTGCTGGCCCAGATGAACCCAAAGATGAAAAAAAAAAGAGTACATACAAATTTGTGCACGGCACTGACGTACTAGAAGCTCGGTTTCGACACCGACAAAAAACAAATACAACTTTGACGTTCCTTTATTTTTTTAATAAACAACAGATTACTGCTAAATGAGAGCAAGTAGTGCCCTGAAGGAATACCCTAATAATTTTAAAGATACTTAGTGTTCCTCTGTAGGGTCCATTAAAAAAAAGTGACACGTGAAGCAGCTAAAAAGTTCGTTCATTCGCCGTGGCTGGATTCAGTTTTCGCAGATGTCACTGTCGTAAGCCCTGTATTCTATTGGGCATGTCGCATGGTAGGCGCCAAGGCAGCTTTCAGGAATGTTATCAACAGCATCCATGGCCACCCACAGTATGCAAACTGAAAAGAGAGAAAGAAATATAAGTACGGCTGCAATAAACGTATCTGGTTCAATTGTAATCGGCAAATCACGAAATGTGAGAAGTTGTGCAACGTAGGCAATTGACATTTGAACACGCACACTCGCCTACTAATTCGAATACTAATTGGCCACAGTTACACCGGGTGTGTTACGGCACCAGCAATTCGAAACACATCGTCAGCAGGACAACTTACAGCTGAGGCTTATGCAACAATTACACACACAAAAAAATATTTACATTGAAAACTTCACAGTTTGGCCACTTGAGCAGCACCTCACTCAGAGACAGCGAAGCTGCATAAGCGAGCTCTCATAAACTTTGGAAGTGTGCACTGGTTTCCCTGAGTCATAGCCCTCGCGCTCTCCCAAACAGAGGTTAAAGTCATAGTGACCAACTCCCAACAGGCGTGCCGCAACTTTGCTAGCGGCAGAATTCATACCACTACGCTCCGCATGACCAATCAAAAGCCGCTAACGAGATCAGCCATGATCATCTGGGCGCCAGCTCATCACGGCATTGCTGGCAAAGAGGTCGCCAACCACGTGGCTTGAGATTTGACCCACCGCGCCGACGCCGAGGAAACTCAACCTGAGTTCATGCACGCTCTAGTCTCGTACAAAGACATCAGACAACACTACACGCTAACCTGCAGAAAATATGCAGCCCCACACAATTCACTACCTAGAGAGCAGTAGCGATTCCTCCGAGCTGTACATGTTAATACATTCGCCAACCAACCAGAAATCACCTCATAGCCCCTACACAATTCTCTCCGCAATGCTGCTTCAGTGCAGAGCCCGGGTTCCTTAGGTACATAGTAGGGGGTTGCAGAGCGGCACCAGTAAATCCTCCGAACCCTTACCACGCCAACGAGCTTTGGGAGAGAGCCTTGGCCAGCTCCGAACTCGAGGATCAGCAACGTCTGATTGCGAGGGCCCAGGACGTGGCCCGAGCTCAAGGTATTCTGAAATGAGGACTCCTCTCCTAAGCTGCATTCACCCAATAAAAATGTTTATTCTCTCTCTCTCTCTCTCTCTCTGGTTTCCCTGCAATCTCCTAAACAGTTACCAAACGTTTTACAGTATCCGGTGCAATCCACTTTGCTGTTCCCTTGGCTAGTTAAATGCTTCCCCATTCTCCTTTACATGCCATTATTCTTCCTCTTCACTACTGTGGCTGCTGTCCTGACGTTGGTGTCGGGCTAAGCATTCCGATGGCCTGACAGGCTTGCATTGCTGGATGTTCTAATAGCTCGTCACCGACATGGCTGTCCGGCCCTGCGTTCTCACTGACGTGCTGGCCATATCACCGCTTGCCCTTGCTCACCCTGCGTTGATATCTGTTCTTTCATCGGCATTTGATACGAACCGCGCCGTCATCGTCGCTTTTCACCGCTGATGCCGCACGAAAACAGTTCCAGAACCCCCTCAAAACTTGCCGCCCAAAAAGTCATGAACGAGCATCTAGCAAACAACTTCAAAAAAGACGCAGCAAAAGTAGTCGTCTTCTTTTGGCCCTTCTATACACCTGCAAAATAATTGAAGCTCGCTCGAACCTGCTAACGAAGCATATTGTAACGGATATCAGATGGGTTTATTTACAGAATTATAGATGGTTAGCGTATCGCAAGGGACATGGCGGTCATATAAGGTCGACAGGCTGCGGCCAGCTCCTCGCGCAATCCTCTACTTTCTCTCCCTTCGGCTGCGCCGTGCAACGCGACAATTTCTCCGGGAACGACGAACCTCTCCGAGCGAGCTACACAGCCAGATGGTGGAGCAGTTTTAGTCGGGCGACGTGCATGAGTTGCGTTTTACGTGGCCGCCGGATGTGCAAAGTTACTCTTCCGGTGGCGTATGTCACGTGACTGAAACATTTCAGTATGACGTATGGGCCGCTGTATCGTGACATAAATTTCGTGCACAGCCTCTTTTTCCGTACACGCGTCCAAAGCGAAACATTCTCCAAGGACACATGTGACGAGCACATGTCGAGTATCGTAACGAGCCTTGGCACGATCTTCACAGAAAGGAGTCCTGAAGCGTGCCAGCCTAGACGCGCTTTTTCGGTACGACATAAAGTCCGGTCTGTTGAAGAGTCATCATGAGGGAACTAGGGAAGGATGGTGCCGTTCAAGCTTTGAGTGTCTTGAGCATAGAGAAGAAAGGTGCATAGTCTATGATTTACTCATTGGCAGTAAGACAAGCGTACGTAACAAATTGTAAAAGGGAATCCCAATTTTCGTGTCCTGGCGAGACATACACGGCAAGCATGTTAGCGAGGGTCCAATTCGTGCGCTATGTGAGGCCGTTTGTTTGTGGTTGGTAAGGAGTCGAGCGCCGGTAATCAATTTGACTGAGGTAGCAGTTCTTCAACGACGTCTGCACTAAACTGCCATCCACATTCACTAACGACAACGCGTGGCGCAACGTGATGGAGAATGACGGAGTACCGCAGGCAAGATGAAACTTCGGCATCTGTAGCCGAAGCGAGCACTGCTGTATCAGTATACTGGGTCACATAGGCCTTATCAATTTCTGGCAACTTTTTCAAATGGCAAGGTCAGCGGCTTAACAGGATGCAGGCACCCACAGGACGCGTCGTTGACTGCTTCTGGCGGTGGCCAACGGCACAGCTTGTAAAGTACTACTTCACCGCCTTCCAGAACTTGGGTCAATAGAAACGCTGGCACAGTCGGTGGAGTGTTCGATCAAAGCCAAAGTCGCTTGATGCAATGTCATTGTGCATGCTGTGAAGGATAATAGGCCTTAATATCTGGGGAACCACGAGAAGAAGTGGAGCGCCATTAGCAGAATAATTTTTACACAAGAAATCGCCAAAAATAATGAATGGTGAGCCATGTGCTGATGCCAAAGTGGCATCGAAAATAGTTCTAATTGAAGGGTCATGCGGTTGCACAGGGTTGAAGGTGATGGCATCCGGAAGGACTGAGGAGATGGAAGCGAGGTATTCATCGGAGTGATCATCCGTATCTAGCGTGCTTCCTGACGGTAGGCGAGATAAACACTCAGCATTCTCAGTAAAGTCTCAGTGGCGTCTACTTTGGGCCGCTGGCCCTTATAACTTCCGATGTGTGCCTGGTCCCCGCAGCTGTACGACACAGGTGGGCTGCGATATTCATTGAGGCTGGGCACAGATTCCTAAGACGTATTGTAGACGAGAGAGGTACATCAAGGCTGTCTATCCTTTCGACGTTCAAAACTCATTTATTTTGGCTGGATCATGGTGCTCTGACCATGGATGTTGTTGTATATGGGGCGGTCGCCGTAGGCAGGTGGTGGCCAAGCCACCGGTGCGTCCAAGCAGCGCTCATCAACAAAGCATTCGTGGAATACGCAGTTGGCATCATTTCCTTGAAAATTAGTGATTTGCTCTTCGATAACACGTCTTAATTAAACAGCAAGGTCATTAGCGCCAGAGACGGCCACGCTAGCTACGTTGGTCACGTCGTCAAATCGACCAACCTTCGGAAGAATGCGGCGTGCTTTAAGAGTCTCAGCCTTACGGCAGACGGGGTAGTGAGGTCTTCCTTAGAGATGAAAAAAAATAGGTCACATCTTCGCCAATTCCCTTGAATAGTTGTCCGACCTTCTCCTAGTCCGACATCCTTGCGTTCACAATTCAGCAAAGTTTCAGGTTCACTCAATCTACAGAGTACACATTTCTCTCGCAAACTGTGCTCGCCGGGAAAGTGTCTCCTCAGCCTTTTCCTTTTGCGAAAGCGACTCACCAAAGCATTTCTTCAGCTCTCTGACGAGGCTGTCCCAAGTTGTGAGCGAGCCCTCGTTATTGTCGAGCCATATAAGGGGAACACAGGCAAGGACAGAAACAACGTTGGAGATTAGCGCAGACACGCTCCATTCATTGTGGCGGCTCACCCTCTGGTAGGGCCTCAACCAGTCTTCGACTTGCTGATTCGTTTCACCTGGGAATGTAGGTGCTTTTCAATCAGGTGTCCAGTAACCAGCTTGCCTTGGACGAATGCTTTCTTCGGCGGTTATTTCATGAACGTCGCCTCGTCCGAATCGCTCATGTCAGCGTCTCCCGGTAGTGGCGCGGCCAACCGCTTGCTGCTTCGAAAGGGTGTTAGAGCTAGGTCGTACAGTGTGACGTACCCGCAGCCTCCATCAAAATCGTAACGGATAGGATGGTTTTATTTGCAAAGTGATAGATGGCTAGCGTTGCGCAAGGGACTGGGTGGTCATGCAAGGCCATCATGTAGCGACGAGCTCCTCGCGCACTGCTCTGCTGTCTATTCCTTCGGCGGCGCCGTGCAGCGTGACCATATTTCTTGCCTTGTAATCACTCGGGCTCGATTTCCAGAAAGGTTTTTTCCGTCAAGGTTGCCCAGCCTCGGGGTTTGATCTGAGTCTGGGTAATTCTGAGAGAGTCGGCTCATCATTTTCCGACTTATGCCCCTTAGTGCCTTATGCCCCTACCTTAAACGTGACAACTCGTGGAGCTAAGGAACTTAAACGGAGGGAAGCAGTGAATATAGTTAACGGCATTTTTTCATTCAATTCGATTTCATTCACAGCATACACTACTCACAACCCGCCGACAGTGCTGATAACGTGGGCAGAGTGCCACACCGACAACTGACGAAGTGTAAGAAGGAAAACGACTGGAATAGAATGTTTACGTTAGCGAAACAGAAACATCGCAAAGAGCTATTTAAAAGAAGGCGCTTGACTTCCCGTTAGGCGGCATATAAAAGAGGAGGAGGAGGAAAGAGAAAAGTAGAAGGCAGGGAGGTTAACCAGAATAACGTCCGGTTGGCTACCCTACACCGGGGGAATGGGAAAGGGGAGAACAAAGATCACAGGGAGAGAGAGGAGGGAAGGAAAGAAGGAAATTGCGGCGAGTTTGCTGACGCGTGTGGTCTTACAGAAATCGCGTTAATAGTCACAGATGGTCGCACAAACCCGTCCTCCTTAAGAAACACAAAAGCGCCTTCACCGCTTTATGGGCCGACGGGCGATGGGGGCGGTGTTCTAGCAGCACCTGCACAGAAAGCGGCCGATTGTCCAGTTTTTGGAAAGCTTTGGCAAGTTCTTGTCTCTCTGAAGCATATCTTGGGCAGTGGCACAGCAGGTGGTCGATGTTTTCTTCGGTGCCACAGACTTTGCAAGCTGCACTGTCAGTCATTCCAATTAATGTAGAGTATGCCTTTGTGAAGGCCACTCCTAACCAAAGGCGGCAGAGAAGCGCAGCTTCACGTCGAGGAAGTCCGAGTGGCGGTCGGAGTTGCAGGGAGGGGTTTAGTCGATGCAGTCGCGTGAGTCGTAAGTTTGGCGAGTTCCACTCGGTCAGTGTGAGACTGCGTGCAAGGTGTCGAAGCTGCTTTGCAGCGTCAGTCCTCGAAAGCGGAATTGAAACGCTGTGCTCTCCTTGATGTGCTGTGCGAGCAGCGTTATCGGCGGAATCATTGCCACTGATTCCACCGTGACCAGGTATCCATTGAAAAACGACCTCGTGACCTTTTTGTTGGACATCATGGTAAAGTTTCACAACTTCGTATGTCAATTGGTCATGACATCCGTGTCGGAGAACTGACTGCCTGCCCTGTAGTGCTGGTTTTGAATCGCAGAACACAGCCCATTTTCTAGGTCTTTCAGAATCAATGAATTCCAATGCTCGACGCAGGGCCGTTAGTTCTGCCGCCGTTGAGGTCGTGACATGCGATGTCTTGAACCGCAGTGTCATTCCTCGCGTTGGTATGACCACGGCACCAGAAGAACTGCACGACGTAGTCGATCCGTCGGTATAGATGTGCACGTGGTTGCTGTACTTTTCATGCAGAAGAAGTAAGCTCAGCTGTTTTAGAGCAGGAGCCGGTAGATCTGTCTTCTTCTGTAGTCCCGGAATCATTAGATGTACTTGTGGACGGCTCAAACACCACGGAGGAAACGCTGGCTTGGCCACAGGTGCGTACCCTGAAGTAAACAACGCACGATGTGCACTGACAATACTGCTAAATGTCGAGCAGGGCCTTGCAGCAGTGAGGCTCGCCAAGTGGTGGGAAGGGGTCCTAGCATACTGCCTGAGATGCATACGCATTGTCTCAACGGTAATGTGCGTCGTGACTGGGTAATATTGCGCAAGGGCACTAGTTTCATCCGTTGATGCACTGCGTGGTAAGCCAAGACATATCTTAAGGGCTTGGGCTTGAATACTCTGAATTGTACGCAGGTTAGTCTTGCAGGTGTTGGATATTGCAGGCAGGCTGTAGGCATATAAAAGAACGTGTAAAGCAAGTATCGAGGCTAAAGAGGACAAGATCAATCGGCATGTTTGTTCAAATGACACTCACGTATTTGGTCTTTTTTCACGTTTATTATTAGCTCAATTTATATCTTAATCACATCGTATCTGATGAACAGTTACGATGATGGCAATCTGGTCTACTTGGCCATCCGGCATTATAGGATACGCTCGCGTATTCTTCAGTACTCTCGACAACCATGCATATATGTTGGGCGACTCTCTTCTACTCAAGATCCCACAATCCCTACTCGATATCCTGCAGCTCCTGCCGGTTGTCATATGAACCACGGAGTTGGGTGACAACTGGACCTAGGATCATCGGCCGTCTTTCTTCGCATGGCTGGCACGTGTTTAACACGCATCGGCACACTCATCAGCCCGTCGAACTCACCTATCTCGGTGCGCTTGCGTTTCCTCTCTTCAGCGCTGCAAGCTGTCTGTGGACGCAACGAGGTGTTAACGGTAAGGCTTATTCGCACTAGGCCAACATGACTCCAACGGCGACGAGATACCAAGACACCGACGCCTACCATCGACCGACTAGTGTACAGATTGTGTGGCTGAGTAGCGCTCTGTCACACCAGGCCGGCAATGCCGCCGACACCACTGACGATGCGAGTCGTCGCAGCGTGACAGGCTTTTGTGACGCCCACGCAGACAAAACCGGTCTGTTGATCGTCGTCCTTGGTTCCTCGGCGTGATATCGGCTTCAGAGCGAGAACATCGCACTGACAACGCAATTTCCGAAGCAGCCACGCTTGTACACATATGCTTAATCGCGCTCAAAATTTATGGAAACATGGTTTAGTTGAATGATCGGCAGTACGAGTCGGCTGGCTGTAGTCAAGGACACTGCGCGCGTTGGGGACCAACGCGCCGAAACGCGAACGGCGTCGGCAGTAGCTTTGCCTCTTCCTTCAGTACGTTGCCTTGTTGGTGCTGCTACAATTTCTTCCTGTGATGTGGAAAATGGTCAGAACATGTAGACACGAGACGTATTCGTATCCAGCGTCTCTAGCTTTCAGTGTCTACGAGAGCTATTTCCCGCATCAGGTTTTCGTACAGTCCTTGCGTCTTCCTTTGCTGCAGCAACGCCTCCTGCAGCCACGGAGACACCCAGCAACTTCTTGGCTTTTTATTTCCTGCCGTTCTTCAAGGGCGTCTAAACACAATGGCGTTGCCGTAGTGTTGGCTGCGATTTGAACTAGGTCCACTCTCGTTGCGAACAAGGTACAACGTTGCCAGAAATGTGCAGATAAGGAACCGCTTGTAGCCTGAAGTCTGCATCGGTGAACGTCGCGCAAGTGGTACAAGCTGCAGACTTCTTCCCGACACGATCTCTCCGCCGACGAGCCCCCGACACGGCTGTCGGCGGGCCGTCGGCAGACTGCCGGCATCGATACAGTGCGACAGAGTCGTCGGCACGAAGTAAAAAACGCGGTCGCCGACAGTCGGCGGACCGAAATCGGTGTCGTTGTTCTGTTGTGAAGCTGCACCGCGATCGTGGAGCCGAGGTGAGCCGGGACGACAAGCAACAGGTCTGGACCATCAGGAACTAAACTGCGACGATCTCACGTGTGATTTTTTTTTTTTTTTTGCAATGTACAGTGATGTTTCACTTTGGGAACGCGGGGGACGCGCAAGTGTATGAATGCTATAGTGCACACGACGCTACCGGTCCTCAATGCGCCTAGACTGTCCGAATCGCCGATCGCTTTCAAGACAGGGCTCGCGCGGCCGCGCCATGTCCGATAGTCGCCGGAGTAGAACGCCCTCCCCATTCCCTCTCCTCCCTTCGGTGCCTCATGTGCGACGGAAAGCGGCGCGCTTATACACTTGCACGCGGAATATTGAGCCACCATCGTCGGCTCATCGTCGTACGCTTTCGCAAGCACATACAGCATACGGCGCGCATAGATGACGTTATCACGAGATAAACCCAGTACGCGCATACCACCCAAAGAACCCGTAGCAACTGCAAGAGCAGGTCAACGCAGGGCGCTTCTACGTACCCTCCTCCTTCGCAACACTTCCCTCAACCACACCTAGACTTTCCTATAGTCCTGACCATGCGGTCGTCGGGCTAGCGTTGCGCCGATTCCATGGCGACTGGTGTCAGTATGGATTTACGTGGCAGCAGATTCGTCGATGTGAGCCAAAACTAGTGGTCATGTCACTTTTTCAATCAGTTGTGAGAAGGCGCACGCTTCTTCTGGACCACAGAAAAAATTCGCGTCGTCTTTAAGAATACTCATTAGGAACCGTGCTATTTCCGCAAAGTCTTTCACAAACTACCCGAAATAAGAAAAAAAGGCCAAAAAAGGGACGCACGTCCTGAGTAGAATGAAGTGTAGAAAACTTGGAAATGGTGCTAACTTTGGCTGGGTCAGGTCGTATACCGGTGGCATACAAAATATGGCCAAATATATCTACCTATCAATAGGCGGCCGAGGTGTCATTTGGCCAAGTTAAGTTGAAGACACAAACTGCGAAGGACGCGCAACATAGCCGAGAGACTCTGTGGGCAACTTGAGAACGTAGCCTAGAAAATGACGGCGTCATCTAGTTAGCGCAGGCAAGTAGACCACTTGAAACCGCCAAGAATGAAGTCCATAATTCGTTCGAATGTAACTGGGGCATTCTATAAGCCAAATAGCATAACCTTGGAATGGTAGAGCCCATTAGGTGTTATACAGGCGCTCTTCTCGCTTCCTCAACGGCGATTTACCAATAGGCGGACCGAAGGTCTATAGAAGTAAAGTATTGTGTGCTGATACTTGTTTCGGGTCAAAATCTTCCCCACACGCGTAGGAGCTAAGCTTTCAATGCGGCGGCGCTTTATTGTACTCATAGCAATTGTAGTATGCTAAGAGCACACGGATATTGAAATGACACAGCAGGGTAAAAATTCAGCACAGTGTATGCGGTAGGGCGCGGCAAAAATGTTACATTCGTCTTTAAAGAAACTATAGCGTACTAGATGTCGTCAAGTGTCTTTGATGTAGTGCCTGAAACGTCAAGAATCAAGTGTAAATTTACTCAGATACCACAGAAAAAAGCTTAGCCAACTGCACTACATTGCAATTGCATTAAAGCAGAAAACCCTGAAGCTACGTTTAAGCAGATGGTGCTGCAAGATCCCACTGGAAAATTATCTCCACAGTACATTTGTGTGGCCTGAAATTGGGTTGCGCTAAAGACGATGCACATAACGGAATTCAGAGCTGGCAAGACGGCTGCAGCGCTTTCGGAACGAGCCAACGCAAACGACTCATAATCGCAAACGTGTTGGTGCCCGCTGCCACCCGCGCCATTCCCGCAATCCTCCCACCATTATCATCATCACAAAAAAACGTGACGACTGCCTACAGGCGCTAGACATTCTGGCCTATAGTGAGAGGCAAATTGTGAAGGTAGATCCTTCGCGGCAGCTATTGGGTGGCGGGGCTCCTAGCGTTATGTGCATTTACTGAAGTTCTAAAGCACAATTTTCAATAGTGTTTTCTTATTGTTCACTTATCATGAAAACTCGATTCGTTACTCTTTAGGAACATAACTCTTGCTACGACAAATATAACTTACGATTGTCACCGTAGTATGGAATGATTGTTACAACGCAATTTTCGTAGTCAGTGTAGTTGAAGTATCCAGTATAGAGGTCACACTGGTCTGAAAAAGCAACAATAATGACAAGTTGTAACCTCCCGCAATAAAAACTGCAATGAACAAGTTCGGCAGCATGTCATATTACTGTGTCATATGAAGGCGAAAGCCTGCTGCACACGTGGTACTGCATTAAGTCAGACTTCTTGCAGCACATAACGAGCCGCAGTGTGAAATAAAGGTATGGCGCTGAAGGTCGACCTCCTCAGCGACACATTCGAGCACCTAACGCACAACTTAAAGGTTCTTTCTTTCGTTCTCTCTTTCTTTCCGTTTTTATTTCATTCGTTCTTTGTCTATTTCGTTCCTTCTTTCTTTCCTTTGTTCCTTCTTTTGTTTCTGGATTCATATTCCCTCATCGGACCTTTGCTTGCTTACGCGGGTATAAGCCATTCCTGACGATTACATTTTTCCCATCCCTCGTTTTTTGCATCACTGAGCAAGACGCCGTTTTTTTCTAGCATGAGCCATTGCAACGAGGTCCTTAATGTTTTCGCCTTAACAATTCATATCCCTCAGTCACCACAACAGAACCGAGGGAAGACCAGGCAGAGCTTATGCAAAAATTACTTGAGGTTACTTGAGCTCGGAAACAGCTTGCCAGCCACAAAGAAAAGAATTTCGCGACGGCAACGGCTTATTGCTCGTTTGGCTTGAGCAATTTATAACTGACACAAAATACTTTTTCATGTATATATTACGCTATGACTGTTTCTTAACATAAGCACACACATTAGTGTAACGCAGGGCATTTATTCCTCCCCCAATTCCTCTAGATGAAATGTTTGATTCAAGTTAAAACACTTTGCATTAGGAGCAATAGTACTTCTTTTTACCGAGAAGCTCATGCACAAACATTGATCCTTTTGTTGTGGAAGTTCGCAAACATGAATTCGCAAACATGAATGCTAATCAACATTAGTTTACTCCACTGTCTTAGACGGAGGACGAAACGTTTCCTCGCGTCACTGGCTAGGCCACCGTACACAGATCGCGATAGGTGGTGGTCGCGCCTACGCGGGAAAATGAAGAGTAATACTATTATTAATAATCATCATCAGCCTATCTTATGTGCACTGCAGGACGAAGGCCTCTCCCTGTGATCTACAATTATCCCTGTCTTGCGACAACCGATCCCAACTAGCGCCAGCGAGTTCCCTAGGTTCATCGCCCCAACTACTCTTTTGCCGTCCTCGAGCGCGCTTCCCTTCTCTTGGCAGTCATTCTATAACTCTAAGGGAACACCGGTTATTTGCCCTACCTATTACATGACTTGCCCAGCTCCATATTCTTATCCTCAGAATGTCGGCTATAATAATAATCAGAATGTCGGCTATACCTATGTGCTCTCTGATCCAAACCGCTCTCTTTTTGTCTCTTAACGTTGTGCCTAGCATTCTTCGTTCCGCCGTTCCTTGCGCGGTCCTATGTTCTCAAGCTTGAAAGAAAAAAACAGTCACAAGCGACAAAGGGCAAGAAGGTATGTGCACACCACAACGATTGGACTATCCACTGAGCCTATTAGAAACGGCATAGTCCCAGCAAGGCCAGCACAGCATGCGCAACAGCAGCATCACTAATCACAGAGCATTGAAAAGACATGGTGGCACATCTATCGAGACCGACCTAAAGCAAATTCTTTTTCATGTAAGCGCTCCGACGTTGTACTAATGCAGACGCCATCTAATAACCTGATTTAGTGCGTTTTCAGGATTTCTCGTTCTTCTTTGCCCTTGCCTCCACCGAGAATCGTTACATTGCTGAACAATGGGTAACAGCCACATCCATTGCAATGGTGAGGCAAGTTTGCACCATCATGGTACCCCAGGGAGGAATGGTGCTCACGCAACCGGTCATTAATACATTGGCCAGTTTGGCCTATGTAAACTTTCTCGCATGTGAGAGGGAACTAACACACAACCCGGGCGACAGATGCCATGAAACGGTTTTCGTGTTGCGTTGTGCAAACGTGGTTCCTTGCCCTGCCTGGAGAATTGCGAGAGTAGTCCAGTCGTTGAGGTGTGAATGTCTCCTCTTGTCCTTTGTCGCTTGTGAGTGCTTTTTTTCCTTCAACTATGTACCAACTTGCCCGAACATGAACCCTTCTTCTCAAGCTTCTTTGTCTGTCTCCAGGTTTCTGACTGATATATCAGCACCTGTAAAATCCACTGATTGCGTACCATCCTTTTCGATGATAATGTCCAGTCCCCAGTCGGGAGCTGACAAAGTCCGCCATATAAGCTTCTACCTTTTTTTATTCTTCTGTAAATTTCCTTGTCATGATCAGGGTTCCCTGTGAGTACTTCACCTAGGTAAACGTACTCCTTCCCAGACTCTAGAGACTGGGAATACTTAACTCTCGTTCGCTTGCCGGGCTATTCATCATTATCTTTGTCTTCTGCATAATTCTTCAACCCCGCTGTTACACTCTCTCTGTTAAGGTCCTCAATCGTATGTTTTAACTCGTCGCCAGTATTTCGAGAAAATTTGCAATAATGCCCTTTGTGTCAAACGTCAATAAAATTATGCAGAAATACTGATGGTCTCGCTACCATTCAGACCCGCTCGACATTGT